>NC_047084.1:110858312-111458312 GCF_902459505.1 Geotrypetes seraphini
CAATCCAGTCAGGTTTTCAGGATTTCCCCAATGAATATGCATGAGATCTATTTGCATGCACTGCTTTCATTGTATGCTAATAGATCTCATGCATATTCATGGCGAAATTCTGAAAACCCGACTGGATTGCGGCATTCGAGGACCAGCATTTGACACCCCCTGGTCTAGAGCAGTGGTTCCCAACCCTGTCCTGGGGGACCACCAGCCAGTCGGGTTTTCAGGATATCCCTAATGCAGGGGTCTCAAAGTCCCTCCTTGAGGGCCGCAATCCAGTCGGGTTTTCAGGATTTCCCCAATGAATATGCATGAGATCTATGTGCATGCACTGCTATGATTGTATGCTAAAAAATTAATATGCATGAGATAGATTTGCATCTCAAGGCGGCAGTGCATGCAAATCCATCTCATACCTATTCATTGTGGATATCCTGAAAACCTGACCTGGCTCCGGCTCTTGAGGACCGGAATTGCCTACCCCTATCCTACTGCAACACATACTGAGGATCTCTTGCATCAATATACATTGCTTTGTAATATATCGGATGTGGGCAGGGGAATTAGGTGAAGATATAGGCCAGGGGTGTCCAATGTCGGTCCTCGAGGGCCGCAATCCAGTTGGGTTTTCAGGATTTCCCCAATGAATATGCATGAGATCTATGTGCATGCACTGCTTTCAATGCATATTCATTGGGGAAATCCTGAAAACCCGACTGGACTGCGGCCCTCGAGGACTGACATTGGACACCCCTGGTAGGCAATGGAATACTGTTTGGTTTGGGGGAGGCCCAGGAGTTCCACCCTAACCCCAGCAGAATCCTGTGGCACAGCATGTCACCAGCTCCTGACTCCACTCCTTACTTTCCAAAAGCGGGCTTTTGTCCGGGTTTTCAAAAGCACCGACGAGCTCCAACCGCGTCTGGAGGGCCTTTGAGCATGCATGGATGATGTGACAAACATCCCAGGAACTCTGCCCTAGCCCCAGAGGAATCCTGCGGCACGGCCTGTCACCAGCTCCCGACTCCACCCTCTACCACCTCCTGACATTGTACTTTAAGTCTTCGGGCCAGCCACCGCGCAGCGTTATTGAGCAGACCTGCCCCCAGGGCAGACAAAGCTGGAGGAGGCAGGGGGTGGAGTCGGGAGCTGGTGACAGGCCATGCCGCAGCATTCCACTGGGGCTAGGGCGGAGCTCCTGGGATGTGTGTGACGTTATCCGCGCATGCTCAGAAGGCCTCCAGACACGGCCGGAGTTCATCGCAGCTTTCCAAAACCTGGAGAAATGCCAGGTTTTGGAAAGTCCATCCGGGAGCCCAGACATGTCCGTGTTTTCCCAGACGTCTGGTAACCCTAACTAATAAATGTTAGGAATTTTTTTTTTCATCATTCTTGCCTGGTTGCTAGATTTTGAGCATCTTTGATGTCCTTTTCCTGGTCATTCCTGTGAATTTGTGAAGTAAATGCCTGGAAGTAGAACCTGAGTACTGGCAGCTAATTTTCAAAGAGAATAAACAGTGTCAGGTCAAAAGCGTGCCGGGACAGAGGCGCGAGCAGACAACTGAGCGCAGCGCGGAGGCGCGCACCGAAGAAAAAGACTGTTTTTAGGGGCTACGACGGGGGGTGGGGGGGAACCCCCCCACTTTACTTTATACAGATCGCGCCGCGTTGTGGGGGCGTTGTGGGGGGTTTGGGGGGTTGTAACCCCCCCCATTTTCCTGAAAACTTATCTTTTTCCCTGTTTTTAGGGAAAAAGTTACATTTTCACTAAAATGTGGGGGGTTACAACCCCCCAAACCCCCCACAATGCCGCCGCGATCTGTATTAAGTAAAGTGGGGGGGGGGCTCCCCAACAAAAACCCCCGTCGCAGCCCCTAAAAACAGTCTTTTTCTTCGGCGTGCGCCTCCGTCTTGCGCTCAGTTGTCGGCGCGCGCCTTTGTCTTCCGCGTTACTGTCTATGAAGCGAATCAACCTGGGTGATTTTCATAAGTCATTTGTGCTGAAAGTATCTGCATATGTTCACAGTCACACCTTCTACTTGTGCGGGTGGCTGGACTGGGTGGGAGGTGGAAAATAGCACATGAATATTGGAAATCAGATGTTCAAACACTTCTTTTACTCCCTGATAAAGAGCCATGGGAAAATGTACAGCTATACACTTTTAATGTCTGTACATTAAAACTGCGTGCAAACGTTAGCTAGGCAGAGGAAGGCTATTTCTGGGCGAGAATCCAAAGCTTTACCCGGTACTGTGCTTGGGTTCCAACTGCCGAAATCTCTGTTAAGACTTACTCCAGCCCATCTACACCCTCCCAGCCATTGAAGCCATTTTCATCTTGCTCGGTTCTCTCGTCTCTAAATTGCTGTTTACTAGGGTAAATGGCTTTGGAAAGTGCTCTTGTAGTCCGTGGGAGTGGGGGGGTCCGTTTGTACAGGCCACTCGGTACGAGGGGGGGTGCTGAAAAGTTCTCAGCCCAACCAACCAACTCCCTAAATTCTGAGCGTTATTTTGCCAATGGAGCTGAAAAGAGGGTCATCTTATTTCATAAAGTGCCAATTTGCAGAAACGAAATTCTCTGTTTTGACCCTGTTTCACATCATTGGTTGACCCATATCCGCGTCATTCTCTTCTTGGTTGGGCTGAGAACTTCTCAGCACCCCCACGTAGTGTAAACATAAGAACATAAGAAGTTGCCTCCACTGGGTCAGACCAGAGGTCCATCTCGCCCAGCGGTCCGCTCCCGCGGCGGCCCATCAGGTTCGCGACCTGTGAAGTGGTTTCTGACCACTTTTATAACCTACTTCAAGTTCTATCTGTACCCCTCTATCCCCTTATCCTCCAGGAACCTATCCAAACCCTCCTTGAACCCCTGTACAGAGTTCTGGCCTATCACATCCTCCGGAAGCGCGTTCCATGTGTCCCACCACCCTCTGGGTAAAAAAGAACTTCCTAGCATTTGTTCTACACCTGTCCCCTTTCAATTTTGCCGAGTGACCCCTAGTGGTTGTGGCTCCCCACAGTTTGAAGAATCTGTCCTTATCCACTTTCTCTATGCCCTTAAGGATTTTGAAGGTTTCTATCATGTCCCCTCTAAGTCTCCTCTTCTCCAGGGAGAACAGCCCCAGCGTTTTTAACCTGTCAGCGTATGAAAAATTTTCCATACCTTTTATCAGTTTAGTCGCCCTCCTCTGCACTCCCTCGAGTGAAGACTTTTAGTGTCTGGTAACCAGAGCTGAGACTGTGATGTCATAATGCCTCATTCCACCAATAAGAGCCATCCCCATCAGTGATGTCACAATGGCTTCATTGTCTTCAACTCAGCTCACTTTTATTACATACCAAGGGGTGCTGAAAAGTTCTCATCCCCACCAACCAACTTCCTGAATTCCGAGCGTTATTTTGCCACTGGAGCTAAAAAGAGCATCATCTTATTTTGTTAAATGTCAATTTGAGAACTTTTCAGCACCCGCTCCTGGAACAGACGCTACTGCTCCGGAACCCAGGGAAGTGATCTCTGCAAAGCCAAACACAGTCTAAGGACTGGAGCCTGGCTTCACTGTTCTGCTTCTTTGAAACTGAACGGGGTGAAATTTCAAAGCAGCTGGCCGTCGTTGTGTGCCTTCTTGGAGGCCATCCAGCGAGCACGTTCCTCTCTGTTTTCCTTCCAGCCTTACCAGGCACTTTTGTTATTCCTGGATGGCATCAACAATGCCCTGGCTGCCATCGCTGTGAATGACAATTAATTGTGTATTTGTGCTGTGGCTGGGCTTGCTGTTTACTTGTTCAGTGACTGCACCACCAGCTAGCTTCCTGCCAGATCTATACCCTTGGGAAAGAAGCAGCTCAGGCGCCAGTCGTAAAAATACCCAGAAGGGTTCTGTTGAGGAACCTTTGCTGTTTCCTGCCTCACCAGTGTTTGGACAGTTTTAGACATGTTATATCAAGACCATGTGTTATCTTATCTCTAAAAAAAAAAAAACAGAAAACAAATTCTGTGCTCACTCTGGAATATAAAAATTCTCAATGACACCAATATCAAACATGAACCAAACGCCATGCAAAATGCAAAAGTGCAATTGATCGAACGCGTATGGTTTGCGTTTGATCTGAGCGTCAATGAGAATTTTTATATTCCAGAGTGAGCGCAGAACTTGCTTTCTTGTATGGAAGGACACAGGCAGTTTAGCAAAGCTTATGTAGTTATTAAAGACCACATTTTTAAGGTGGTTATGTCGTCAACGTTAATGAGATAGCATTGATGATGTAAAGGTTCCTGTACTTTTTGAGTTTTCCTCTGCAAAGCAGCAGATACTGAGCGGTTTTTATTGCTAGTTACTGAAGTCCTCGCTCAGTATAATTTCAGTACGAGCAGGTCTACCTACATCCTTCCATCCAAGCTTTTATCAGGAGTTTTGTTAATATTCAAGACCTTGTGTGAATCAGCAGAGACCACTCCTTGTATTCAGCTGCAGAGAGGTTCGGATCATGAGCAAATCTCTGTCCTCTATAATAAAGAAGGACATTTAATAACAAGGCGCTCGTGCGCACTTATCAAACAGCTTCCATGAACATTTTTGTTTTCATGAAAGTTACACCTGCAGGATAAACGTTGTGCATGAATATGTTTCAGATCGCTTATAAAATTATCTGCAAGGTGGCACTGGACACATTTCTACTTGAATAATAACCAGAATAGACGGCAGAGGGGTGATATGATAGAGATCTATAAAATACTGAGTAGAGTGGAAAGGGTAAATGTGAAGCGTTTGTTCACTCTATCCAAAAATACTAGAACTAGGGGGCATGCGTTGAAGCTACTAAGTAGTGGATTTAAAATAAACCGGAGAAAATATTTCTTCACACACTGTGTAATTAAACTCTGGCATTCATTGCTGGAGAATGTGGTGAAATCAGTTAGCTTAGGAGGGTTTAAAAAAGGTTTAGATAATTTCCTAAAAAAGAGGTCCATAGGCCATTATTGAGATGGCTCGGGGAAATCCCTGCTTATTCCTAGGATAAACATGATAGAGTCTGTTTCACTACTTGAGATCTTGCTAGGTACTTGGGACATGGGTTGGTCATTTTTGGAAACAGGATATTGGGCTTGATGGACCTCTGGTCTGTCCAAGTATGGCAGCTCTTATGTTCTTATGTGAGCCAAGTATAGGGATAATCAAGCCATTGTGACACCACTGTTGAGGTTGGCTCATAGGTATTGGTGGGAATGAGGCATTATGACATCACAATCTGAGCTCTAGAATGTTGCTACTTAGTGATTTTAAAGGGTTTGAGGCTTGTGCACATGAAAACGGAGCTTAGGCATTGGTGGGAATGAGGCATTATGACATCACAATCTGAGCTCTAGAATGTTGCTACTTAGGATTTTAAAGGGTTTGAGGCTTGTGCACATGAAGACGGAGCTCAGGCATTGGTGGGATGAGGCATTATGACATCACAATCTGAGCTCTAGAATGTTGCTACTTAATAATAATAATTTTATTCTTATATACCGCCATACCCAGCGAGTTCTAGGCGGTTTACATTAAATTAGATTAGGATCCACATGAACTTGTAGATTTACAACAAATTTATCGGGTTAACAACAACTGTAGCCAAAAATTGGCAGATGAAAGGAAATTTACAACAAGTTAGCCAACTTCGTAGATGAAGAGGGCAGAGTTAATTACAACAAATTTATCGGATTTAGAACGGATTTAGAACGGATTTAGAACTTAGGATTTCAAAGTGTTTGAGGCTTGTACAGAATGAGAGCAGAGTTTGCAGGAATGGGGCAGGGGCAGGAAAAGAACTAGAGGGGATGGGACGGGAACATGAGTTCCCACGGGGACGGGGAAAAATTTGTCCCCGTGACATTCTCTAGATTCACCAACAATCTTCCCTGTACTGCTTTTCCAGCGGGAGGTAAAGGAGGCTGGTGGTGGCATCTTGGGATGCAATCCGCCTCCGCTGCCTGAGGCTCAAATTGCGTTCTGAACTCTTAGCAGTAATGGTGTACTTTTAGTTGAAGCTATGAGCTGAGTTCTGGCTGGAAAATGGGGCTGTGGATCAGCACCCCATGTTTTGTGTACTAGGTCAGTAGAACGGGACGCTCCTGATGGCCTGAAAACCTGTGGGTTTAGTTCCCATTGCAGCTCCCTCCATTGCCCAGGTACAAAACAGATCCTGCCCCCACAAGTAGGGTTACCAGAAGTCCAGATTTCCCCGGACATGTTAAAGGAAAGATTTTTAAACTATAGGTTGCAAAGATTGGACAGTTCAAAATCTAATAGATGCTGGCACCGCCATCTTGATATAGGGACACTGGATCATAAGAACATAAGAACATAAGCGTTGCCTTTGCCGGGTCAGACCAGGGGTCCATCGTGCCCGGCAGTCCGCTCCCGCGGCGGCCCCCCAGGTCCATGACCTGAAAGTGTTCCCTACCTAACTTAAAATACCCATACCCTGTTCACTCAATGTCCTGTAAGGTAAATCTCTATTTGTACCCTGTTATCCCTTTCGCTTCCAGGAAGTCATCCAGTCCCTTTTTGAACCCCAGAATTGTACTCTGTCCTATCACCTCTCCGGGAAGCGCGTTCCAGGTGTCCACCACCCTCTGAGTGAAGAAGAACTTCCTTGCATTCGTTATGAATCTGTCTCCTCTCAGTTTTTCTGAATGACCTCTTGTTTTAGTTGTCCCTGCTAGTCTAAAGAATCTGTCCATCTCCACCTTCTCTATGCCTTTTATGATTTTATAAGTTTCTATCATGTCCCCTCTCAGTCTCCGCTTCTCCAGGGTAAAGAGCCCCAGCCTGTCTAACCGTTCGGCATATGAAAGGTTCTCCATACCCTTTATCATCCTCGTTGCCCTCCTCTGGACCCTCTCGAGTATTGCCATGTCCTTCTTGAGGTATGGTGACCAGTATTGAACACAGTACTCCAGGTGCGGGCGCACCATTGCCCGGTACAACGGCAGGATGACTTCTTTTGTTCTGGTCGTAATACCATTTTTAATAATACCCAACATTCTGTTTGCCTTCTTCGCGGCTGCTGCGCATTGCGCCGTTGACTTCATTGTTGTATCCACCAGTACACCCAAATCTCTTTCAAGGTTACTTCCCTCTAATACTAATCCCCCCATTTGGTAGCTGAACATCGGGTTCTTTCTCCCTATATACATGACCTTGCATTTCCCTACATTGAATTTCATCTGCCATTTATTCGCCCACTCCTCCAGTTTGTTTAGGTCCCTTTGTAGGTCCTCACACTCTTCCGCAGTTCTAACCCTTCTACAGAGTTTAGTGTCGTCCGCAAATTTTATAACTTCGCATTTTGTCCCCGTTTCCAGGTCATTAATAAATACATTGAACAGCAGCGGTCCAAGCACAGACCCCTGTGGAACTCCGCTCGTGACTTTCCTCCAGCCCGATTAGTGACCCTTCACTCCAACCCTCTGTTTCCTGCCTGCCAACCAGTGTTTGATCCATCTGTGTACGTCCCCTTCCACCCCGTGGTTCCACAGCTTCCTAAGTAGCCGCTCATGGGGTACCTTGTCAAAGGCCTTTTGGAAGTCAAGGTAAATGATGTCTACAGGTTCCCCTTTGTCCAACTGGCTGTTTACCCCCTCAAAGAAGTGCAGTAAGTTTGTTTGGCACGATCTTCCCTTGCAGAAGCCATGTTGGCTCGCTTTCATCAGCCCATTTTTTTCGATGTGCTCATAGATGCTGTCCTTTATCAGTGCTTCTACCATCTTGCCCGGAACCGATGTCAAACTTACCGGCCTATAGTTTCCCGGGTCTCCTCTTGACCCCTTTTTAAAGATAGGTGTAACATTTGCTATCTTCCAGTCCTCCGGAATCTCTCCAGTTTTCAAGGATAGGTTGCAAACTCGTTGGAGTATTCCCGCTATCTCATTTCTTAGTTCTTTTAGTACCCTAGGGTGGATTCCGTCCAGGCCTGGTGATTTGTCGCTTTTCAGTCTATCTATCTGTTGGAGGACATCCTCCTGGCTCATCTCTATTGCTGACAGTTTTTCTTCTTGGTCACCATGGAAGATCACGTTGGGTTCCGGTACACTGGATGTGTCCTCGCTTGTGAAGACTGACGAGAAGAATTCGTTTAACCTGTCGGCTACCTCTTTTTGCTCCTTTATCACTCCCTTTTTGTCTCCATCATCCAACGGTCCTACTTCTTCCCTTGCCGGTTTCTTCCCCTTAACATATCTGAAGAATGATTTGAAGTTTTTTGCCTCCTTGGCCAGTCTCTCTTCGTATTCTCTTTTCGCTCTCCTAACCACTTGATGACATTCTCTTTGGCGTTTCCTGTGTTCATTCCAGTTTTCCTCAGTTTGGTCCTTTTTCCATTTCTGGAATGATTTTTTCTTGTCTCCTATCGCTTTCTTCACCTCATTGTTTATCCATGCGGGGTCTTTTGTTCGGTTTTTTTTGCACCCTTTTCTAAATCTGGGGATATACATATGTTGTGCTTCTTGCACTGTGCCCTTGAATAGAGACCAGGCTTGCTCTACAGTTTCTGTTTTCCTTGAGCTGTTTTTAAGTTTTTTTCTTACCATTGCTCTCATAGCATCATAGTTCCCTTTCTTGAAGTTGAACGTTGTCACTGTGGTTCTCTTCCCTTTTGCTGTACTTACTCCTAATTTGTACTGGATCATGTTGTGATCGCTGTTTCCTAGTGGTCCTTCTACTTCCACTTCTTTTGCAGGTCCCCCTATTCCGTTGAGGATTAGGTCAAGAGTGGCATATCCCCTTGTTGGTTCCTTGACAAGCTGATCCATAAAGCAGTCCCTCACAGCCTCTAAGAATTCTGTTTCCCTCGCACAGTTTGAGTTTCCAATATTCCAGTTTATCCCGGGGTAGTTAAAATCTCCCATTACTGTCACATTCCTGTTGTTGCCTTCCTGCCTCAATTCTGCTGCCAGTTCTTTGTCGTTTGCTTCCGTTTGTCCAGGTGGACGATAGTATTGGAACAATATTATTACCCAAGAAACCAATTAATGCAAACCAGGAGCAGCCGTGCAGCTGATAATGAAAAATTGGAAAAATTATCGTTTCTGGTGGGAATCCTTATGTCAGATTTATTTAATCTAATTTAATCCTTAGGTTTGTATACCGCATCATCTCCACGTTCGTAGAGCTCGACGCGGTTTACAGTAGGAAAAATAGGAAGGAACTACAACAGAGGGTTAGAGGTAGAAGTGTGAAGAAAATTTACAGGACTTGGGTTGCCAAGATATAAGAGTTTCCTTGATTCCTAAGTTGGAGGGAGACTTACATTTTTTGAGAAAAGCCAGGTTTTCAGATGTTGGCGGAAAACTTGGAGAGAGCTCAAGTTCTGAAGAGGGGAGGTACGGTTGTTCCAGAGCTCAGTGATTTTGAAGTGGAGGGAGGTCCCTAGCTTTCCCCTGTGTGGGAAATGCCTTTTAGCGAGGGGAAGGATAGTTTTTTCGTCAGGAGCAGGAGCGAATTCATCTCTTTAGAAAAAATAGACAGGTGGCAATCTTTCACGTCTATAATATTCTTATCAACTCTAGTTTTAATTTGTGGGAGGATCTGGTGGTATTAGGGTTTGAGGAATTCCAAGAAAGAGGGATAAAGGGAGGGTTTGAAAACACTAAGGGGTCCTTTTATCAAGCCGTGCTAGCGGGGTTAGTGCGTCGGACATTTCATCACGCGCTAACCCCCCGCGGCCGGCTAAAAAACTAACGCCTGCTCAATGCAGGCGTTAGTGGCTAGCGCGGCAGGCGGTTTAACGCGCGGTATTACGCGGGTTAAACCCCTACCGCAGCTTGATAAAAGGACCCCTAATTCTTTGCAGAGCAAATTTAAGGAAATTTGGGGCCCGTTAACAAAATATTGTAAGCTATGAGTTAGTAATATTAATTCCCTTTGATTACACATCCAGGAGGGGAGGGGGGAGGGTTAGGATGGGGGGAGGGTTTTAATAGTTATATATTATTTGATGGATTAGAGCAGTGTTTTTCACCCTTTTTACACCTATGGATCGGCAGAAATAAAAGAATTATTCTGGGGACCGGCATCGGTCCATGGACAGGCGGTTGAAGAACACGGGGCTAAGTCGTGGGCCAGACCCCGCCCATCTCTACCCAAGCTCCACCCAAGACCACGCCCCCATAATAGTACTAATTGCACCTTGCACGTCCCGTGCCTCATCTGGAAGCCTTCCCTCTGACGTTGCAACGTCAGAGAGAAGGTTTCCGGTTCAGGCACAGGACGCCCGTAGGAGCCACTGCTCGTGGCTTTGTGCACTAAATCAGTTAGGAAGAGGGAGCTGGCTTGAAGATAATGCCGCATCGATCACACCATGGACCGGCGGTTGAAGAACACTGGGCTAAGTCGTGGGCCAGACCCCGCCCATCTCTACCCAATCTCCACCCCAGACCCCGCCCTCATAATAGTACTAATTGCACCTTGCACGTCCCGTGCCTCATCTGGAAGCCTTCCCACTGATGTTGCAACGTCAGAGAGAAGGCTTCCGGTTCAGGCGCAGGACGCGCGTAGGAGCCACTGCCCATGGTTTTGTGCACCGAATCAGTTAGGAAGAAGGAGCTGGCTCGAAGATAACGGCGCATCAATCGCACCGTGGACCGGTGGTTGAAGAACACTGGTTTGGGCCTCATGCACGTGCTGGCCCTGTGGACCGGCAGGAAATTTCTGTGGATCGGCACTGGTCCGTGGACCGATGGTTGAAGAACACTTGGATTAGAGAGCAATTTTGTTATATTACTTGAGTGTTCATTTGTTTGCACTATGTAGTTGATTTAAAATGAATAAAGAGTATTAAAAAAAAAAAAAAAAGAGTTTTACCTCATGCAAAATTGACATTTCTTTAATAAGACATTAACTATCTTTTCTGTGGCCCTCACAGTTAAAGTTTAGCATCTTTACTTTTCCTTTGAATTAACAAAAGATTATAACAGTTCCAACAGGCGTCCGCAACTGCCTTCACCTCTCTCCTCCTCCAGCACCGGACACACGCAGAAGCTGCACTGCTTCCAATGGTTACCTTACGTTCCGGAGCGTTGCCCGCCTCACTGCTATAACCTCACGCAAGCGCTTTCCTGCGTTTGTGTGCGATTGGACTCCGCCTCACAATCGCGTACAGACGCAGGAAAGCGCTTGCGTGAGGTTACAGCGACCACCGGAGCCCTTGTGGAGTGGGCAATTGCATACAGACTGAGGGCCTCAAAAGAGTACCTGGTGGGCCGCGAGTTTGAGGCCGCTGATATAAAGGGTGCCAGATTTATTTATTTAGATTTTTATCCCGTCCTCCCAGTAGCTCAGAACGGTTTACAAGTAAACATTCACAATGGAGTGAATTGGACATACAAGATTATACAGTAGATTTAAATACTTGGACATACGAGACTGTGCAGCAGTGTAAATATAGGGACTATACAGCAAATTAAGAACAGTAGTTTAAATATATGTAGTTTAGTTTAGATACAAGTTATTTGAGTATAGGCTGAGAGTGGACTATACAGAAATTTAGGCAGAAGATTAGAATGGAGAAAGAAGGGTAGAGGTGGGGTTTAAGGAGGTTGGGTGTAGACTGAGGGTGACCTTTAGTTGAAGAGGAGGGTCTTTACCATTTTCAGGAATGCAATTAGTGAGTTCTGTAGTCTGAGTTGAGGGGGGAGTTGGTTCTAGAGTTGGGGAATGAAGTGGCTGTAGGAGCGTTTGCGGGCGGTTTCTGAGAGGAGGGACCTTCCGGGGGGAATGCATAGGTGTATCTCCTTTTCTGAGCGGAGGGTGCGGGTGGGGATGTAGATGTGTAGCTTGGATTTTATGTAGGAGGGGGTGGTGGCATAAATTCTTTTGTGTGCTATTGCCAGGGCCTTGAATGCGTTGGCTAATTGGGAGCCAGTGTTCAGCGCGGAGTGCTGAGGAGATGGGATCATGGTAGTTGAGGCTGTGTAGGAGGCAGATAGCTGCATTTTGGACCCGTTGGAGGCACTTGAGATCTTTTTTGGTTATTCCATTAAATAGGGAGTTGCAGTAATCCATTCTGGAGAGGACATAGGCGTAGAGGAGTTGGGCTAGGTCAGGTGTGGAGATGTAGGGTTTGATCCTTCTCAGTTGCTGGAGGTAGTAGAAGGAGGTAGAGACTACTTGAGATATGTGGGTGGATAGGGATAGGTATCCGTCTAAGGTTACTCCTAGGCTGCGAACATCTCACCATAACCTCCCAAATTACCCCAAAATCTACTATATCCACATGTCTCCCATCCCAATAGCCCTTATGGCTGCAGGTGGCACCTATATGGTAGTATAGTAGAGGTTTGGTGGCCCCAAACTTTCCGCCATAAATATAGTGGTTACAGTGGCTTATGGACCATGGTTCTCTAGCCCAGTGTTCTTCAACCACCGGTCCATGGACCAGTGCCGGTCCACAGAAATTTCCTGCCGGTCCACAGGGCCAGCACGAACATCAGGCCCAAAACAGTGTTTTTCAACCGCCGGTCCACGGTGCGATCGATGCAGCGTTATCTTCGAGCCAGCTCCCTCTTCCTAACTGATTCGGTTCACAAAGCCACGGGCAACGGCTCCTACGGGTATCCTGCGCCTGAACCGGAAGCCTTCTCTCTGACGTCAGAGGGAAGGCTTCCAGATGAAGCACGGGACGTGCAAGGTGCAATTAGTACTATTATGGGGGTGGGGTCTGAGGTAGAGATGGGCGGAGTCTGGCCCACGACTTAGCCCCGTGTTCTTCAACCGCCGGTCCACGGACTGATGCCGGTCCACAGATTAATTCTTATATTTCTGCCAGTCTATAGGTGGAAAAAGGGTGAAAAACACTGCTCTAGCCCACCCAGCAGACTACTTAAGATACCTGTGTACAGGTCAACCAGGCTTTCCCATAACAGATGCTGCTGTTCTAGAGACAGGTGTGTTCTGTTTCATTCAGATCTTTCTGAGGGGGGGGGGGGTCATTGCTTAATTCCTCCAGTGGCCATCTGGTCAGTTTGGGTTCCTTAGACGCTTTTAAATCAGGACTAGCTCCAGACGTTGAAAATCCAGATCCCCTAGCCCCACCCCCCAGTCCCACCCAGATCCGCCCTGTTCCGTCCCAGTCTCCGTCCCCAATCCTGCCCTAGCCCCGCCACAGCCCCACTGCCTGATTTATTCCAAGCTTTTCAAAAGCCGGACAAAGTGCCGGGTTTTGAAAAGCCGTCCGGACCCCAAGACGTGTCCTCCAAAGGAGAACACACATGTCTGGGGAAATCCGGACGTCTGATAATTCTAATTATCACTGCAAGATGTTCAAGTCTTGGCCCGCCAAAAACCCACCCAGAACACGCCTCCAACACCCCCCCCCCCCCTTGAACTCTGGTTGCACAGTGGCTAAGAAGCCAAGCAAGATGCCTAGAATGTTGCTTTTGAACATTGGCATTTGAACGCCCTGGCAATTAGGAAATCCAGGTGCCGGTTTATGCAGTCTTTTGGACATCTTTCTTGTTTGAAAATTGATTCGACTAGTCTGGAAACATTGGATGATAGCAGGAATACGTATATTGGATGATGTTATTTCTAATGGTACCATGCTTGAATTTTCACAGTTGCAACAGAAATTTGGTCTTAATAAATCAGAAAATTTTAGATGGTTGCAACTGAAGCATGCCATTCAGGCGGGGTTCCCTGAATGGAAAAATCTTAATAATCATTATAGTATGGAGTTTCTTTGTTTCCAGACAGACTTCTTGGGTCACCAGGCCGCCCAGTGGTATAAAATATTAAATGGATTTACTAAAAAGAAATTAAAAACTGGTCTAAGAGATATTTGAAGCATTGAGATTAAGCATGAAATTACTGCATCTCAATGGCCACGAATTTGGTCTTGGAGGATGAGATGTACGGTGTCGGCATCTATGAGACAAACTTGGTTTTTTCTGTTGCATAGAGCGTTATGGACCCCTGTTCGGTTGCAAAAATTGGATAGTTTTTTGTCTAATAGATGTTGGCACTGCCATCTAGAAGCAGGAACTTTAGATCATTTATTGTTTCATTGCCCATATATTATGTTTCAAGTTTCAAGTTTATTGACTTTTAATATACCGACCATCAACAAGTATCTGGCCGGTTTACAATAACAATTTAAAAAAATAAATAAATAATGAAAGTGCACACCAAGGACGTAAACTAGACAGACATGAAAGTGAGGGGAAAAGGGAGAAGGGGGGGAGAGTTACATGTTAAAAGAAGAAGGGAGAGAGAGGGGAGAGGGTAAAACATATGGGGCGGGATCGCTTTATAAAAGCGGTTTGCTGAATAAGAGAAGAAGAAAATAAAAAAGAATGAAAAGGAAGAAAATAAAAAAAAAAATAAAGAAAAATATAAGACACATAAAAAGGTGTCGCTAAACACAAGTCTTCAGGCTTATCTTAAATTTATCAAGTTGATGTGCGGATCGAAGTTGCTGTGGCAGAGCATTCCACAGAGTTGGAGCTACTACTGCGAAATTTATTTTCCTAATGTAGAAGAAATCTTTTATGGATGGAATTAGCAAGAGTTTCTGATCTGCTGACCTCAGGAAGCGTGTTGGGCATTGTGGGATGAGGAGCTTATCGAGATATAAATTTTTGGAAATCAATTTGGGACCAAATGAATAATTTATTAGATCACCCAGTGGCATTATCCTATGATACTGTGATTTTTGGTATGGAAATGAGAGCAAAGAGTCAGATTTCTGCGAACAACAATCAATTGTTACTTATAATGACTGGAGTTGCCATTCAGCAAATTACATATAATTGGAAGGATTGGAGGAGACGAAATGACAGTTTTTGGTGGAACTCTTTGTGCCATATCTATAAAATGGAAAGATTTATTGCAGCACAAAGAGGGTATTTCAAGAAATTTCAGGATGTTTGGAAACCATTAGCAGAATTTTGTAAGGATTAGTTGAAAATGTTTCCCTTTAATGTATCAATTAATTTGGGTAGGGTGAGGGATATTTTATTATGATTATTTTTTTATATGATTATGGAAGGGAGGAGTGGGAAGGGGGAGGGATAAAAATTTATGTACTGTACAAATGATAGAATGTTAAATGATATATTTATTATTAATGTGATTGTATATATATATATACGGTACATTTAATGCAATTTTGAAAATGAATAAAGAATTAAAAAAAAAAAAAAAAAGAAAATTGATTCGGGACCCTCGATGATGAGAGAGGTCAATGTTTCCAGCTTAGTGCAGCAGAATCTGGTGGACGAGAACCATCTTGTCTGCAGACCACTATTTCTGTGCATCAGTAATCAATTCTTTCATTCTTCAGGTGTAAATTCAACTGTTCACATGTCAGGTTTTGATCTACTTGTGTTGTCAGAAGTAATTCTCTATTATTTCCTGCTGAATTTGTACTTTAATGAGTTGTTTTTCATTGTTTGCTGCTATAATTCATCAAAGAGTTCTACTCTTATATTGCAAATTATATCGCTTCTTTGTCTGTGCAAAAGGGAGCTCTGGCTCATTCAGCCTTCTCATTAGATCACTTGTTCAGATTGAAGGATGTTGGCTGACTCTGGCTGATGGTTTTTGTAGTGAAATTATTTGGCTGTGTTGATGCTGCTAGGTATGCCTGGTTTCTATAAGACCTATGTCACAGTCAGTCCTTGAGATATACAAATGTATCATAGCTGGTTCTTATAGATTACCCTGGTGGGCATGGAGGAGTATTTTTTCAAGATGCATTATATATGAAATGTGTCTGCAGTTTCAAAGGTATTTGAGAGCATCAGGATTGCAAGCTGATTTATATTTGTACTAGTCTTTAAGCCCGTTACATTAAAGGGTGCTAGAATAGATGTATCTGTCTATCTTTCTTTCTTTCTCTCTCTCTCCTAGGCCGCTTTCTGGCTCTCTCTTTCCTTGGCCGCTGTCTGTCTGTCTTTCTTTCTTTCTGTCTCTCTCTCTCCTCGGCTGTCTACCACCACCCCTCCACCACCCCTTCCCTGCTCCCTCTGTCTAGCAGCAGTCCTTCTCCCTTTCTTTTACCTCTCCACTGTCCAGCAGCACCTCTTCCCTGCTCCCCCTGTCAAGCAGCAGCTCTTCTCCCTTCCTTTTACCTCCCCCCTGTCCAGCAGCACCTCTTCCCTGCTCCCCCTGTCTAGCAGTAGCCCTTCTCCCTTCCTTTTACCTCCACCCGTCCAGCAGCACCCCTTCCCTGCTCCCCCTGTCCAGCAGTAGCCCTTCTGTGTGTCTTTCACTCCCACCTACCTGTCTTTCAGTGTGTATGTCTTTATTTCTGTCTGACTGTCAATGTTTCTACCCACTGCCTGTCTGTTATCTTGCCCCTTCTCCCACCTACCTTTTTTTTTATCACTTGCAACCGGCACACAGTAACCACTGCTGGATACAGTAAACTGCCACACACGCACTCATTGTGAACCGCCGAATGCGAATGCGCCGAACCCCCACTAACATTTCTCTGCCGGCCACGGAGCTACTGATCACGGAGGCAGGGATCACGCAGTTAGGAGTGCGCATGTGCTCTTAGGGTTTTATTATTCGTGATATTATTCCACATGGTTAAAGCACTTTTCAATATCAAATTCAGTCTTCTCTGCTGTATTCTTTGCTGGGGGGGGGGGGATTGTTGTTTTTTCTTCCACTTCTACAGATTTATAAATGCTTTCCTCGTTAAGCTCATTTGTAGCAGTCTTCCATCAGAAAGATGTTTCTAATTCATCTTAGTTTTCCATTATGGAAAATTACCTTTGCACATTGGTCCAGATCAGAAGTCATCCTGATGCCATCTGAGAAACTTCGCAACTGGGAGTTTTTCTATCATAGGATCTAGAGAGCTTCAAATCATCTACAAATAGGTGTGAATTTATCCGAGGTTCATCAGTGCCTCTGGGGTTAAAAATAAATCCATAAACCTGATGCGTTAATAAGAATACTCAGTCGATTTAGTGGCAGGCAAAACAAGAATAGTGACAAGAATGATACGCTGTCCTGAAGATTCAGAACGCTTGATACATTTATTATGTAACTTCCTTCTTCTTGCATTGTGTAATTCGCTGATTGTCCAGCCTTCTTTCTATGTGAACCGCCTAGAAGTCAGTTTGACTATGGCGGTATAGAAAAATAAAGTTATTAGTTATTATTATTATTTAATCCAGAGTTCGTTTGTACATTTCAAGGCAATTCATTATCTAAGCACCCAGGACGCTATCAAAAGCTTTATTATCGTCAATCCTCGCTAAACCGAGGTTTTTAATTTTCTAAGTTAGCTGTCTTAATTTTAATCCGCATCGACTGGTCTCTTTGGTTCCATGTGCTTCTCTTATTTATTTAAAAAGACTCATCGCTACTGATTCAGCGTCCTTCTGTTCGACTGTCGTAATATTATTAGAATCTGGGATCGCATGTGCTGTCGACCACGGCTGCAGTGAACAACTTGTAAACTGTTGGTAAGCAAGTTATGGGGTAGTAGGAGCTGAAAGTAGCGCTAATTCTGGCTGTCTGAGCAATTGAATTTTGCAGGCCGGCAACACCTTGGTGGTAAGACGTTAAACATTTTGGCACCTATTCTGTAAATGGCACCTTAAGTCAGGCGCCGAACTTAAGTGGGAAAAGCCTTTTACAAACGATTAAAATTGTTTTTATGTTATAACATTTTAAGGAAGGAAACAAGTAAGTTACAATAATATAAAAAAATAAATATGAATTATGATTAAATTCACAATTTTGGTATTTCCATACATATTTCTATCATTCCTCCAAAATATATATCCATATGAGCTATTTCAAACCCCCCCCCACACACTCTCTCTATTCCCTTCCCCATCCCCCTTTCCCCCCTACCCTACCCCCACCCATTCTTTTTATTTTATATTCCACTTTATTCCATTGTCATATATTTCCATATAACCAAGTCCATCCTACTCATACATCTCCAAGTTCCCTCCCCCCCCAAATTGTTTTAAAAAATGTAGGCACTTAGCAAAACAACACCTTAATTGCGTCTACGGAGGCACGTTTTGATGCCTAACGACGCTGCGGGTGTGGCTAATGCCAGAAGTGGAGTCAGGCGTCATAGAGCGCCTCCGTAGCCACGATGCACGTGAAAGGTAGGTCCAGAAATGTAAAACCCTGGCCTACATTTTCGGCGACTACCTTTCATGAAGCAGCGATTCTAGAAATGGTGCCATTGTATGATTGGCACGTGATCGGCGGCCGATTTTCAAGGTGGATGACGGTAACGGGGCTGTTTATAGAATAAGGAGAAGGAACTACCTATCGGAGTCTGACTTCACCCAACTCTCCTATGCCCTTGTCCTCTCATGCATGGACTACTGCGACGCGCTATTCATCGGACGTACAACATCTCCAGCGTGCACAAAACACAGCAACCAGACTTCTAAAAAAACTTCCGTGCCCGTGACCCTGTCTTCCACTATCGTTGGCTCACTGGTTGACCGTACCCAAACATTGTGTCTTCATGGGCCTGATACCAGCGTTCAAATCCTTGCATGACATGGCACAGGACTACGTGATGGCAAAGCTTCCTCCGTACATGCCAAACAGGTCCCTCTGTTCTGAGGACGAAATACGCCTCAAAACGCCCCCTGGTGGTGCCCTTCAACTGCAAAACCTCCAAATGACATTCCTATTCCCACTTCATACCAAGCCACTGGAATCGACTGCCCCCGTAGATCAGATCCATTGAAGGACTCCTCAACTTTAGGAAAGCAATAAAAACATACCTCTTCGCCTTTACTCCCCTGCCCATGACCGATAGATTACAAAGAAATGTATATTGTATATGGTCACGTTACGATAAAAACCTGTATAGAAAATTATCGCACTGTAACAATGGCAGATTGTAATCTATTGACTGTATATTATGTATGTTAATCTGTAACATGTTCTGAGCTTGTTGGCGAGAACGGGATAGAAAACAAATTCAGCCCTTTGAGTCAAAATTTGGGCATTCCATCAGGATTAGGGCTTTTGGGACTCTTCTTAATCTACTTTCAAATTTTCTTTCTTTCCTTATCACATTTCTTATAGTTAAGCTCTGGTACGCGTTGCCAGAGGATGTAGTAAGAACGGTTAATGTAGCTGGTTTTAAAAAAAAGGTTTGGCCAAGTTCCTGGAGGAAAAGTCCATAGTCTACTGTTGAGAAAGACATGGGGGAAGCCACTGGTTGCCCTGGATCGATGGCAAGGAATGCTGCTACTCTTTGGGTCTTTGCCAGGCACTTGTGACTTGGATTGGCCTCCGTGAATACGGGCTATTGGGCTTGATGGACTATTGGTCTGACCCAGTCTTATGTTCTAATCTAGGTGGATTACAAGTACACATTTATAATCACTAACGGCCTCTTTTTACAAAGCCGCGCTAACGGCCCCGAAGCCCATAGAGATTTAAAGGGTTTTGGGGCTGTTGCCGCGCGGCTTTGTAAAAGAGGCCGTAAAACAATCCAGTAGTCATATACACATTAAAATAGTGCTATATAAAGCAGACAGCTGCAATATTACATTACATTACATTACATTACATTACGGATTTCTATTCCGCTTGTACCTTACGGTACCTTACATTGGAAGATAACTGGGCATTTCCAGGAAGTTACATTACATTGGGAGATAACTGGGCATTTCCAGGAAGTTACATTACATTGGGAGATAGCTGGACATTTCCAGGAAGTTACATTACATTGGGAGATAGCTGGACATTTCCAGGAAGTTACATTACATTGGGAGATAGCTGGACATTTCTAGGAAGTTACATTACATTGGGAGATAGCTGGACATTTCCGGGAAGTTACATTACATTGGGAGATAGCTGGACATTTCCAGGAAGTTACATTACATTGGGAGATAGCTGGACATTTCCGGGAAGTTACATTACATTGGGAGATAACTGGGCATTTCCAGGAAGTTACATTACATTGGGAGATAACTGGGCATTTCCGGGAAGTTACATTACATTGGGAGATAGCTGGGCATTTCCAGGAAGTTACATTACATTGGGAGATAGCTGGACATTTCCAGGAAGTTACATTACATTAGGAGATAGCTGGACATTTCCAGGAAGTTACATTACATTGGGAGATAGCTGAACATTTCCAGGAAGATACATTACATTGGGAGATAGCTGGACATTTCCAGGAAGTTACATTACATTGGGAGATAGCTGGACATTTCCAGGAAGTTACATTACATTGGGAGATAGCTGGACATTTCCAGGAAGTTACATTACATTGGGAGATAACTGGGCATTTCCAGGAAGTTACATTACATTGGGAGATAACTGGGCATTTCCAGGAAGTTACATTACATTGGAAGATAACTGGGCATTTCCAGGAAGTTACATTACATTGGGAGATAGCTGGGCATTTCCAGGAAGTTACATTACATTGGGAGATAACTGGGCATTTCCAGGAAGTTACATTACATTGGGAGATAGCTGAACATTTCCAGGAAGTTACATTACATTGGGAGATAACTGGGCATTTCCAGGAAGTTACATTACATTGGGAGATAGCTGGACATTTCCAGGAAGTTACATTATATTGGGAGATAACTGGGCATTTCCAGGAAGTTACATTACATTGGGAGATAGCTGGACATTTCCAGGAAGTTACATTACATTGGGAGATAACTGGGCATTTCCAGGAAGTTACATTACATTGGGAGATAACTGGGCATTTCCAGGAAGTTACATTACATTGGGAGATAGCTGGACATTTCCAGGAAGTTACATTACATTGGGAGATAACTGGGCATTTCCAGGAAGTTACATTACATTGGGAGATAACTGGGCATTTCCAGGAAGTTACATTACATTGGGAGATAGCTGGGCATTTCCAGGAAGTTACATTACATTGGGAGATAGCTGAGCATTTCCAGGAAGTTACATTACATTGGGAGATAACTGGGCATTTCCAGGAAGTTACATTACATTGGAAGATAGCTGGACATTTCCAGGAAGTTACATTACATTGGGAGATAACTGGGCATTTCCAGGAAGTTACATTACATTGGGAGATAACTGGGCATTTCCAGGAAGTTACATTACATTGGGAGATAACTGGGCATTTCCAGGAAGTTACATTACATTGGGAGATAACTGGGCATTTCCAGGAAGTTACATTACATTGGGAGATAACTGGGCATTTCCAGGAAGATACATTACATTGGGAGATCACTGGGCATTTCCAGGAAGTTACATTACATTGGAAGATAGCTGGACATTTCCAGGAAGTTACATTACATTGGGAGATCACTGGGCATTTCCAGGAAGTTACATTACATTGGGAGATAGCTGGGCATTTCCAGGAAGTTACATTACATTGGGAGATAGCTGAACATTTCCAGGAAGATACATTGGAAGAAAGTTGGACATTTTCATGAAATTACATTACATTAGAAGGTAGTTGGTTTCAAGTTACATAGTGAGGTTTCAGGTTATTTTGTGACATAGAGAAGAAGATTCCAGCATGATGGGATTCGTGTTAGGTTAGGTTAACCGAATATGTTTTTTGAATAGTAGTGTTTTTATTAAGCCCCGCTTCACTTTCAAACATTGATGAAGGCCTGACCAAAGAAATAAGCCTTAAAATGCTTCTTAAAGGACTCAGTGTTAGAAATCATTCTACGCTCAGTCAGTATCAATTTCCATTCTCAGGAAGTAAAAAAATAAAAGGGGAAAAGCTCTGTTACTGGTCTTAACCGACCTAATTTTTTTGCAAGGCAGGAACTTTCAGCCCACAAAGCTCTAACTGGATGTTAGATGTTAAGTCCCTGTGAATGTTAGACTATTTCATAATTTCGATGTTTATCTTCTCCATTTCTTTCTCTATCTTGGGCAGCCTTTCTGCTTTTCTGCCTTGCTCTACCGAATCCTTGTTTAAGCTTCTCAAGGACTTCTCTGATTCAGCTGTAGCTGGTGATGTTTTAACTGTGTTAATATTCTCTCAATCCCCTGCGGAATTGCATTGGGTTCGTCCTAAATAATTCATTTCGGTTTCTCTCCTTTCGATTTTTCTTATCTGCAACTTATATGTTCTTGCTGCTACTTTCAATTTGTTATTGAAGGATATGAATTTACTGTGTGCAATTCTGGTCGCCGCATCTCAAAAGAGATATACCGTAGCAGAAATAGGAAAGGTACAGAGAAGGGTGACAAAAATGATAAAAAGGGATTGGAAGACTTCCCTATGAGGAAACGCTAAAACATCTAGTGCTCTCAGCCTGGAGAAAAAAACGGCTCAAGGAGATATGACAGATATCTATAAAATACTGAGTGGAGCAGGTAGATGTGAATAGCTTCTTCACATGCTCCCAAAATACTAGGACTAGGGGGCATACGATGAAACCATTTAGAAGTACATTTAAAATAAACTGGAGAAAATATTTCTTCACTCAACGTGTAATTAAACTCTGGAGGTCGTTGCCAGATAATGTGACGAAAGCAGTTAGCTTAGCAGGGTTTAAAAAGGTTCAGATACTTTCCTAAAAGAGAAGTCCATAAGCCATTACTAAGATGGATATGGGGAAATCCACTGCTTTTTCCTAGCATAAGCAGCATAAGATATGTTTTACTCTTTGGGATCTTGCCAGGTTCTTGTGATCTGGATTGGCCATTGTTGGAACCAGGATACTGGGCTTGATGGACCTGAGGCCTGTCCCAGTATGGCAACTCTTATGTTTTTATGTGATCCATTGTGACATCACAGATGAGGTTGGCTCTTAGGCACTGGTGGAATGAGGCATTATGACATCACAATATCAGCTCTAGAATGTTGCTACTCTTTGGGATCTTGCCAGGTACCTGGGACCTGGGTTGGCCACTGTTGGAAACAGGATACTGGGCTTGAGGGACCTTCAGTCGGTCCCAGTATGGCAATTCTTATGTTCTTATGTGAGCCAAGAATAGGGATAATCAAGCTATTGTGACATCACTGATAAGGTTGGCTCTTAAGCATTGGTGGAATGAGGCATTATGACATCACAATCTCAGCTCTAGAATGTTGATACTCTTTGGGATCTTGCCAGGTACCTGGGACCTGGGTTGGCCACTGTTGGAAACAGGATACTGGGCTTGAGGGACCTTTGATCTGTTTCAGTTTGGCAACTTTTATGTGATCAACTATTCAAAATTTATCACTGGTTTATTATATTTTTCTATTAATAAATATTAAAAATCTTTTTGCATTTCATCTAGTGCATCTATAATTATTTAATTAAAATCATCATACTAAAACTGAATTTTGTAGTTTTCATAAGTGTTCAGTACCCGATCTCCTGCAACGAGATCACTTTGGGACCATCATGACACTTATGGGTCCCTTTAACTGTTATTTTCAATCTCTTATTCTATCACCCTTACTGGGGTTCTTATCATGCTTTAATGTTCAATATATTTGTAATTGCACTTATCTTATCCAGCGTGGATGATTTTATTGGGGGGCTCCGCAGGAGTTCTTCACCACTTGTGCAAAATGTGCTAATTGTGAGTTATTTCTCTCTACAACTCCCCATGATGGTCCCAAAGTGATCTCGTTGTGGCTCCAATGCATGAGATCGGAATTGCCTACCCCTGTACTAGATGAAATCCACAAAGATTTTTTATATTTATTAATAGAATAATAAAATAAACCAGTGATACATTTTGAATAGTTGAATTCATACACTGGTATTGTATATCTTATACTCATGATTATCTTCAATTTTTATGTGAGCCAAGTATAGGGATAATCAAGCCATTGTGGCATCACTGATGAGGTTGGCTCTTAGGCACTAGTGGAATGAGGCATTATGACATCACAATCTCAGCTCTAGAATGTTGCTACACTTTGGGATCTTGCCAGGTACTTGGGACCTGGGTTGGCCACTGTTGGAAAGAGGGCTTGATGGACCTTCAATCTGTTTCAGTATGGCAACTTTTATGTGATCAACTATTCAAAATTTATCACTGGTTTATTATATTTTTCTATTAATAAATATTAAAAATCTTTGTGCATTTCATCTAGTGCATCTATAATTATTTAATTAAAATCATCATACTAAAACTGAATTTTGTAGTTTTCATAAGTGTTCAGTACCCGATCTCCTGCAACGAGATCACTTTGGGACCATCATGACACTTATGGGTCCCTTTAACTGTTATTTTCAATCTCTTATTCTATCACCCTTACTGGGGTTCTTATCATGCTTTAATGTTCAATATATTTGTAATTGCACTTATCTTATCCAGCGTGGATGATTTTATTGGGTGGCTCCGCAGGAGTTCTTCACCACTTGTGCAAAATGTGCTAATTGTGAGTTATTTCTCTCTACAACTCCCCATGATGGTCCCAAAGTGATCTTGTTGTGGCTCCAATGCATGAGTTCGGAATTGCCTACCCCTGTACTAGATGAAATCCACAAAGATTTTTTATATTTATTAATAGAATAATAAAATAAACCAGTGATACATTTTGAATAGTTGAATTCATACACTGGTATTGTATATCTTATACTCATGATTATCTTCAATTTTTATGTGAGCCAAGTATAGGGATAATCAAGCCATTGTGGCATCACTGATGAGGTTGGCTCTTAGGCACTGGTGGAATGAGGCATTATGACATCACAATCTCAACTCTAGAATGCTGCTACTCTTTGGGATCTTGCCAGGTACTTGGGACCTGGGCTGGCCAATGTTGAAAACAGGATACTGGGCTTGATGGACCTATGGTCTGCCCCAGTATGGCAACTCTTACATTCTTATGTCTACTTCTATTAAATGCATCAAGACTGGATGGCATCTACACATATGCACCCACTAGAAAGACCAGACAGGCATGGAGGCTGTAGCTGTTGGTTGGGCAAACGTCAAGAGAGAATCATGGAGCTGAAAAGTATTACAGACACGTGGAAGCCAGAGGAACTGGTGGAAAGGAGATTCTTTTCAAATTGTCTTAGATGGCTAAAGGAGAGATGAGTGTTGGATGTGACTGGAGCCTGGAGAATGTGGTGAGCATGCCTGGAATGTGGTATGAAGGAGAGGGACCTACAGAGCCCCAAATGAATTTGCACGAGTGTCTACTAGACCAGTGGTTCCCATCTCTGTCCTGGAGGACCACCAGGCCAGTCGTGTTTTGGGGATAGCCCTAATGAATATGCACGAGAGAGATTTGCATATAATGGAGGTGACAGGCATGCAAATCTGCTCCATGCATATTCATTAGGGGTATCCTAAAACCCCGACTGGCCTGATGGTCCTCCAGGACAGGGTTGGTAACCACTGGTGTAGGCAGTGTACACCATCGCAAGAGGGAAAGGATTCAAGTCATTCCCACAACAACACTGGATAAATTGCAAATGAAGCTCTTGGCACTGGATTAAAGTCCCAGGTCCAACTGAACTGGAAACTCAAAGAAACAGGAAATGAATGTCAGACAAGATTTCTTTTTTGTAAGAGCTTATCATCCCTTTTTGGATGTTGCAGTCACTTGGCTGATGCCAGTAACATCTGGGACTGGGTGAAGGAAGTCCTTGGCATGGCCACAACGTGATCCGAGGACAAGAGGCGGTCAAAAATGACGACCCACATCGCTTGGCTTCATGTACAAATTCCCGTTCTCCCAGGGGAGCTCAGAAGAGTTTACATGAATTTATTCAGATACTCAAGTGGTTTTCCCTTTCTGTCCTGGTGGGCTCACACTCTCTGTACCTGGAGCAATGAGGGATTAAGTGACTTGCCCAGGGTCACAAGGAACAGCGTGGGTTTGAAGTTCATTTCCCTAGATTGAAAGCAAATTTGTTTGTGAACATCCTACTAATCGCCCCCATTACAAAATCCCAAACAAACTTTCCCGTGTCTGTGGAGTCTTTCCTAAGCAAACGGAAGTGGAACTGTGGGGCTGGGGAAGGGGCAGGGGCCAAGGCCCGCCAGGGTCAGGAGCTCTGCTGTAGACCCTCCTCTTCCCCTTTTCTTTCCTCCAGGCTGTCTGGAAGAGACAGGATGGAGCAGGAAAACCCCTGCGGAGTTTCAGACAAAGAAGCCAAGTGGGGAGTGCGACTGGACACGTCAACCTTGGAAATAACAAGCTTTATGAATGTAGATTCAAATAAAGACAGAACACCTATGGGAATGTGTGGTGCAGTGATTAGTGATACGGCCTCAACACTCTGAGGTTGTGGGTTCAAATCCTGCACTGCTCCTGGTGACCCTGGGCAAGTCAATCCCCATTGCCCCAGGTACATTAGATAAAATGTGAGTCCACCATTCTGAACTCCCCTGGGAGAACGGTATAGAAAATTGAATAAATAAATAGTGTGAAGATTTTCAGCTTCTGATAACCAGAGCTGCTGTTGTGACATCATAATAAGAACATAAGAACATAAGAATTGCCATCTCCGGATCAGACCCATGGTCCATCGAGTCCGGCGATCCGCACACGCGGAGGCCCAGTCAGGTATACACCTGATTGTTCTAATCACCCATATCCCTCTATGCCTCTCATAAGGAGATGTGCATCTAATTTGCCTTTGAATCCTAGCACAGTGGATTTCTTAATAACCTCCTGTGGAAGAGCATTCCATGCGTCCACCACTCGCTGCGTAAAGCAGAACTTCCTGACATTTGTCCTGGACTTGTCACCCCTTAGTTTCAAACCATGTCCTCTTGTCCGTGTCACATTGGACAATGTAAATAATTTGTTTTTCTGCTCTATTTTATCGATGTCTTTCAGTATTTTGAACGTCTCTATCATGTCCCCTCGCAGCCTCCTCTTCTCAAGGGAGAACAATCCTAGTTTCTTGAGTCGTTCCTCGTATTCCAATTTCTCCATACCTCTTATTAGTTTCGTTGCTCGTCTCTGCACCCTCTCCAGCAGTTTTATATCCTTCTTTAGGTTGGGAGACCAATGTTGTACACAGTATTCCAAGTGTGGTCTGACCATTGCTCTATAAAGCGGCATTATGACTTTCTCCGATCTACTCGTGATTCCTTTCTTTATCATGCCCAACATTCTGTTTGCTTTCTTTGCCGCTGCCGCACATTGTGCCGACGGCTTCAGGGTCCTATCTATCAGTACACCCAGGTCCTTTTCTTGTTCGCTCTTACCCAGAGTTGCTCCTGACATTCTATACTCGTGTTCCTTATTCTTACTACCTAAATGCATTACTTTGCATTTCTCCACGTTGAACTTCATCTGCCATTGCTCTGCCCATTTCTCTAGCTGATACAAGTCGCTCTGGAGTTCCTCGCTATCTTCCTGCGATCTGATTTCCCGGCATAGCTTTGTGTCGTCTGCAAACTTAATGATCTCACTGGATATTCCGCCTTCCAGGTCATTGATATATATATTAAATAGAATCGGCCCAAGTACCGAGCCCTGGGGCACACCACTAGTCACTTTCTCCCAGTCTGAGAACTTCCCATTTATGCCCACTCTCTGCTTCCTGTTTTCCAGCCATTTGCCTATCCACCTTTGTATATCTCCCTCTATTCCATGGCTTTGTAGTTTCCTGAGCAGTCTTTCATGTGGAACTTTGTCGAATGCTTTCTGGAAGTCCAAATAAATTATGTCCACCGGCATTCCACTATCAATTTGCTTGTTCACGGTCTCAAAAAATTGAAGCAAATTCGTTAAACATGATTTCCCTTTCCTGAACCCATGTTGACTGGGTTTCAGCAAGTCGTGTGTATCTAAGTGCCGGACTATGCTATCCTTGATCAGTGCTTCAACCATCTTTCCAGGGACAGACGTAAGGCTCACTGGTCTGTAGTTGCCCGGTTCTCCTCTCGATCCTTTTTTGAAAATTGGCGTGACATTCGCTATCTTCCAGTCATCTGGTATCTGTCCAGTTCTGATTGTCAGATTGGCGAGTTTTTGCAATAACTCTCCGATTTCAATCTTCAATTCTTTTAAGACTCTCGGATGAATTCCATCCGGTCCAGGGGATTTGTCACTTTTGAGTTTGTCGATCTGGTAGTATATCTGGTCCAACTCCACTTCAACTGTGGTGAGGCTGTCTTCCATTACTCCATTAAACACTTTCATTGCCTCTGGTATTTTTGCGGTATCCTCCTCCGTAAAGACAGACGCAAAGAAGGAATTTAGTTTGTCCGCAATTTGTTTATCTTCCTTAATGTACCCTTTTCTTCCCTGGTCGTCCAGGGGTCCCACCGCCTCTTTTGCGGGTTTTTTCCCTTTCACGTATCTAAAGAAGGGCTTGAAGTTCTTGGCCTCTTGCGCTATTTTTTCTTCATAGTCCTTTTTGGCATCCCTCACCGCCTTGTGACATTTCTTCTGTTCGTCTTTATGTTTTTTCCATGCTTCGGTCGTTTTGATGTGTTTCCATTTTTTGAAAGAGTCCTTCTTTTCTTTTATGGCTTCCTTCACCTGTCTGGTAAGCCATGCCGGTTCTCCCTTACCTTTTGTTCTCCCTTCCTTGGAGATCCTCTGAATGTGTAGGTTTTGTGCTTCTGTGATAGTACTTTTCAGTAGGGACCATGCCTGGTCTACTGTTTCAATTTTATCCACCTTTTTCTTGAGTCGTTGTTTCACCATGGCTCTCATGCGATCGTATTTGCCCTTTTTAAAGTTAAAGGTTTTGGTTAAGGTTTTGGCACTTTTTCTATTCCCGATGTCAAGCTTAAAGATGATCACATTGTGATCGCTCGTCCCCAGCGGTACCGTAACTTCTACTTCTTTTGTCGGTCCCGTGAGGCCATTTAGCACCAAGTCCAGGGTGACGTTGCCTCTTGTCGGCTCTTTCACCATTTGTTCCAGGAAGCAATCCCCTAGCGCCTCCAGGAACTTGGCCTCCTTGCCGCAGTTGGAGGTTCCTAGTTTCCAGTCTATCCTCGGGAAATTGAAGTCTCCCAATATTATTACATTGCCCGTCTTGCATTCTCGTTTGATTTCCTCTATCATTTCTAAGTCAGTTTCATCCGCCTGTCCCGGGGGACGATAAAAAAGGCCAATTTTCGTGGCTGCACTGTTTTGTCCAGGAATCTTGACCCAGAGGGACTCTAGCTTCTCTTTCGTTTCCATCGTAGCCACTTCAACAGATTCTACTCCTTCCTGCACATATAGGGCAATACCTCCACCTTTCTGCCCTACTCGATCTCTTCTATATAGTTTGTATCCCTGAAGTACTGTGTCCCATTTGTTTTCTTCATTCCACCATGTTTCTGTTATGCCAATGATTTCCAACTTATCATTTCTTGCTATTGTCTCTAGTTCCCCCATTTTGTTTCCTAGACTTCTAGCATTCGTATACATACATTTGAGTTCTCTTCGAGTTACTTTTATGGACTTTCTACTCTTTGCTGTCCTTACTGTTACTTTCACGGTATCCTTAACCGCTGCAGTGTTGTTTCCCTTGTTTGTTGTGCGGTCTTCCTCTCCTATGTCTGAGTTGTCCCTTTCTGCCTTGTCTTCCTTATTTGCTGTGAGATCGTCCTCTCCTGTGTATGAGTAGTAGCCCATTGTTCCTACATCGGGGCATCCTGTCGTCCGTGCCATCGACTGGTGGTCGACTGTCGGCTTTCCCCTATTTATTAGTTTAAAGCCTTCTCGATGGCCCTCTTCAAGTTGCCTGCCAATACTCTCGCTCCTTCCTTGTTGAGGTGTAGTCCGTCCTTTCTATAGTACTTGCTTTTCCCCCAGAACGCCGTCCAGTTGCGCACGAAGTCGAAGCCTTCTTCTTCACACCATCGTCTCATCCAGGCGTTAATAGCTTGCAATTCCCCTTGTCTCTTTCCATCCGCTCTTGGTACTGGGAGGATCTCGGAGAAGGCCACCTTCACCTCCCTGATCTTCAGCTGTCTTCCAAGTGAGCGGAGCTGGCCCTTCATCTCTTCCCTGTCATACTTCCGTCCGCTTACATCATTTGTTCCCACGTGGATGAGCACAGCAGTATCCTCTCCCCCTGCACTGTCTATGATCCTGGAGATCCTGTTGGCCACATCCTTCACTCTTGCTCCAGGCAGACAGGTGACGATTCTGTCCTCTCTTCCTCCTGCGGTGTGGCTGTCCACGTGACGTATAATGGAGTCTCCTACGATGATCCCCTCATAATGCCTCATTCCACCAATAAGAGCCAACCTCATCAGTGATATCACAATGGCTTGATGGTTCTATACTCAGCTCACTTTTGCTACATTTTGATTTCTAGAGTGGTGCAGTGGTTAAACCTACTATCTCAGCACCCTGAAGTTGTGGGTTCAAACCCTGCACTGTTCCTTGTGACCCCGGGCAAGTCATTTATTCCCCTCATTGCCCTCTATCAGGGCTGCCCAAGTCTGGTCCTCGAGATCTACTGGCAGGCCAGGTTTTCAGGATATCCACAATGAATATGCATGAGAGAGAGATTTGCATATCAAGAAATGATGCGTAGTGGTTGATTGACAACCACGCCTACCAGCACCTAGGAGTTAGGCACCATGAGCCACCATTTATAGAATCATGCTCACAGGGCCAAGGAGAGGCTCCTGAGAAAATTAAAGAGTTATGGGATAAGTGGCAAAGTTCAGTTGTGGATTAGGAATTGGTTATCGGATAGAAAACAGATGGTAGGGTTAAATAGTCATTTTTCTCAATGGAGGAGAGTAAACAGTGGAGTGCCACAGGGGTCTATACTGGGACCGGTGCTATTTAACTTATTTATAAATGATCTGAAAATTGCAACGATGAGTGAGGTGGTTAAATTTGCAGATGACACTACACTGTTCAAAGCTGTTAAAACGCATGCGGACTGTGAAAAATTCCAGGGGGACCTTAGGAAATTGGAAGACTGGGCGTCCAAGTGGCAGATGAAATTTAATGTGGACAAATGCAAAGTGATGCACATTGGGAAGAATAACCTGAATCATTGTTACCGGATGCTGGGGTCCACGTTGGGGGTTAGTGCCCAAGAAAAGAATCTGGGTGTCATTGTAGACAATACGATGAAACCTTCCGTCCAATGTGTGGCGGCGGTCAAAAAAGCAAACAGGATGCTGGGAATTATTTAAAAAAGGATGGTTAACAAGACTAAGAATGTCATAATGCCACATAGTGCAACCTCATCTGGAGTATTGCGTTCAATTCTGGTCTCCTTATCTCAAGAAAGATATAATGGCGCTAGAAAAGGTTCAAAGAAGAGCGACCAAGATGGTAAAGGGGATGGAACTCCTCTCGTATGAGGAAAGACTAAAACGGTTAGGGTTCTTCAGCTTGGAAAAGAGACGGCTGAGGGGAGATAGGATTTTATTATTCTGTCTTAATTATCTTTACCCTACACAAATGTATTATGAATGTTAGCTGCTTTGAAACTTTGAAAAGGCAAGATAACAAAATTTAAATAAACTTGATTGAAGTCTACAAAATCCTGAGTGGAGTAGAACGGGGTACAAGTGGATCGATTTTTCACTCCATCAAAAATGACAAAGACTAGGGGACACTCGATGAAGTTACAGGGAAATACTTTTAAAACCAATAGGAGGAAATATTTTTTCACTCAGAGAATAGTTAAGCTCTGGAACGCATTGCCAGAGGTTGTGGTAAGAGCGGATAGCGTAGCTGGTTTTAAGAAAGATTTGGACAAATTCCTGGAGGAAAAGTCCATAGTCTGTTATTGAGAAAAACATGGGGGAAGCCACTGCTTGCCCTGGATCGGTAGCGTGGAATATTGCTACTCCTTGGGTTTTGGCCGGGTGCTAGTGACCTGGATTGGCCACCGTGAGAACAGGCTACTGGGCTTGATGGACCATTGGTCTGATCCTGTAAGGCTATTCTTATATTTTTAAGCTAGGTACAGTATTAAAGCTTAACAAATTGCCATCAAGGAAAAGTGTACAGATTATGTAATAATAATAATAATAATTTATTTTTGTATACCGCCATACCCAGGGAGTTCTAGGCGGTTCACAACAAATAGATGAGTTACATACAGTGCAATTGAAAAAAGAAGAGCATAACAAGGCAATCGAAGGGTCAATCTAGTTCAGTGTTTTTCAACCGCTGTTCCGCGGCACACTAGTGTGCCGCGAGATGTTGCCTGGTGTGCCGTACGGTCAGGGCCGCCATCAGGGCAGTACCACCAGTCTAGGGAGAGGGGCGGTCCGCCCCACGTGGACGGGAGAGAGCTGGACGGGGGACCCGCGGAGTTCAATACATCTCGAGCCGCGAGGCTCGTCTTCTGTTCCTGCCTGCCCTGCAGCTAACATATAGCCGATCGCAAGTGTTCCCCGATGTCAGCGCTGACGTCGGAGGGAGGGCTTAAGCAAAGCCTGCCCTCCGACGTCAGCGCTGACGTCGGAGAATACTTCCGTTCGGCTATTTGTGCGCGGCAGGGCAGGCAGGAAGCAGAAGACAAGCCTTGCGGCTTGAGCTTCTTTTGCTGAGAAAGTTGCAAGATGGGCTGGGAGGCAAACACGGAACACAAAAGGGGGGAGGGAGTGCGTTTTGGACAGAAGGCATGAACTTGGGAGAGAGGAAGGGAGGGAAAGAGATGCTGAGGTGGGGGAGGGAATGGGTTTTTGGACACAGAAGAAATGGACTTGGGAGAGAGGAAGGGAGGGAAAGAGATGCTGAGGTGGGGGAGGGAATGCGTTTTTGGACACAGAAGAAATGGACTTGGGAGAGAGGAAGGGAGGGAAAGAGATGCTGAGGTGGGGGAGGGAATGTGTTTTTGGACACAGAAGAAATGGACTTGGGAGAGAGGAAGGGAGGGAAAGAGATGCTGAGGTGGGGGAGGGAATGCGTTTTTGGACACAGAAATGGACTTGGGAGAGAGGAAGGGAGGGAAAGAGATGCTGAGGTGGGGGAGGGAATGTGTTTTTGGACACAGAAGGCATGGACTTGGGAGAGAGGAAGGGAGGGAAAGAGATGCTGAGGTGGGGGAGGGAATGTGTTTTTGGACACAGAAGAAATGGACTTGGGAGAGAGGAAGGGAGGGAAAGAGATGCTGAGGTGGGGGAGGGAATGAGTGTTTGGACACAGAAGGCATGGACTTTGGAGAGAGGAAGGGAGGGAAAGAGATGGTTGTGTACACGGGGAATAGAAGAAAGGAGAATTTTTGGTCATAGGGAGGGAGTGAGGTACAGATAGTGGCATACCAGGGTGGGGGGGGCGGTCTGCCCCACCCCGGGTTTACGTCCCAAGGGGGTGCACAACTGGCCACCCTCCAGTGTTGTCCCTAGGCCGGCAAACTGCGGCTCTTTAGCCACTTGAGTGCCACCGCCGCCAACGGTGTTGTTGGCGGTGGCAGCATTATAAAATACTTTCTTTGTGTTTATTTGATTCCTATTCAAGAGAATTACTTTATATATAGTCAATATAGGCACAGAGTTAAATTTTTTAACATTTTCTAATGGTGGTGTGCCTCGTGATTTTTTTCATGAAACAAGTGTGCCTTTGCCCAAAAAAGGTTGAAAAACACTGATCTAGTTTACATTGACAATTTAAGTGAAGGAAGGGCTAATACAGAGCACATACGGTATGTACTGTAAGAGAGTACAATTGAATTTATGAGAGGGGGGAACAAAGCATATTGTATGAGAGGGAGGGGGCATGGATCTTGGGGGGGGGAGGAGGGGGAAAAAGTAAAGAAAGGTGGGCCGTGTTGAGGGGGGGAGGGGAGAGTTAAGGATTTGATCTGAAGCAGAGAAGAGTGTTCGATCTGTTTTCTAATGCGGGGAGGGGGAGCGTTAAGGCGGAAGAGGGGGGCATTAAGGATTTGGTCCATTGAAAAGTAGAGTTTTGAGTTTTTTTTCTAAAGTGGAGGTATGAAGAGGCGTCAAGTATAATTTGGGCGAGCCATGAGCTTAGTTTGGCCGCTTGAAAGGAGAAGGTTCGTTCGAGGAATCTTTTAAGGTGACATGATTTCAGTGAGGGGAAAGCGAACATAGTTATTCTGCGGGAGCTCTTATTATTATCATAGTTCAGGTTGAAGTGGGGGTAAAGATAGTCAGGTGACATACCCGATACGGTTTTGTAGCAGATGCAAGAGAACTTAAATAGGACCCTGGATTCGAATGGACAGTGTAGACAGTGAATCTAAGTACAAGGTGAGGCTAACATGTTATCGTGTACAAAGGGTATACATAGTTTAGGGAGAGGGGACATGGGTAACATAGGGAGCATAGCAGGGCATGGGCGAAAAAGCATATTGGAGGCAAATAGAGGGGGAGTCAAGCAGTAAGAAGAAGAATAATAACTTTATTATTATATATCGCAATACCACAAGCAGTTCAGAGCGCTTTACAGAAGAAGAGACTGTCTACAGACAGTGATATTACAAAAAACTTTGGAAATTGCATTAGCATGGTAAGATTAATCAGATTTATCTGGAAGTATTTTAAAGATACATCAAGGCAGAAATGGGGTCGGAGAAATTTATCAAAGAGAGAGGTTTTAATTGACTTCCTGAAAGTTTGATAGGAAAGTGCGTTTGAAATAAAGCTGCTTAAACATTTATTCCATTTGCCTGCTTGGAATGATAATGTTCTTTCGAGGAATCTCTTGTAGTCCTTCAAGGATGGGAAAGCGAACAGCAGTGTAGTCTTGTTCATACAGGTGTTCATATGTCTAATCGTAGATCTTGTGGACGTCTTTGTCACAGTCCCTCGTAACCCATTTCTGGTCCGAAACAGTTAGCAGAAAAGGAAGGTCTTTACTGCCTTCTGGAAGGTCATCAGAGAGACCAGGGGTCTGATTTGCGTGGGCAGATGATTCCTTGGTTAAGGGAGGACATGGCTTGTAGGAACACGGTTACGTGCAGTTTCCAAATGGGGGAATGCTGAGCCTATAACTGTTGCCACTGTGGCACAGTGGTTAAAGCACCCTGGGGTTGTGGCCTCAAACCCACGCTGCTCCTTGTGACCCTGGGCAAGTCACTTAATCCCCTCTTTGTCCCAGGTACATTAGATAGATTGTGAGGGAAAAATGCTTGAGTACCTGAATAAACCTGGGAGAACAGTAGAGAAAATTGAATAAATAAATAGTGTGAATAGCTTCAGCCTCTGATAGCCAGAGCTGGTATTGTGACATCATAATGCCTCATTCCACCAATAAGAGCCAACCTCATCAGTGATGTCACAATGGCTTAATTGTCATATATGTGGCTCACTTTTACTACATTTTGATTTCTAGAGTGGCGCAGTGGTTAAAGCTATAGCCTCAGCACCCTGAAGTTTTGGGTTTAACCCCCACTGTTCCCTGTGACCCTGGGCAAGTCACTTAATCCCCCCATTGCCTCAGGTACATTAGATAGATTGTGAGCCCACCGGGACAGACAGGAAAAAAATGCTTGAGCTCCTGACTAAATTCATGTAAACCCTTCTGAGCTCCCTTGGGAGAATGGTATAGAAAATTCAAAACATAATTTAGGCACCCAGAAAGTGCACTGTAGTAGCCTATGTTATAAGGGGGCCGAGCACCTAGGTTCTACGTAAGAATATGAGCAGAACCCGCTATTGACACCCCTCACATCTAGGTGTCCACGCTTACACCAGCCGTGGAGCTGGCAGGGACGTGCACGACATGCAGCACATGCAAATAAGTGAGCGCTCCACCTCCGTCTCCCCCATACTTTGTTCCTGTGAGTACCCCCCTCGCAAATACGCGTTATGTAAGTTAAGTGGGTGTCTGCAGAATAGCATTTTAAGCAGAATTTACGAGTTTATGTGTGCACAGATAGACTTATATGTCTTTATTCTAAACATTTGCAAATACGAGGGTTCTTCAAAAGGTTTCCGCACTTTCATATTTTTGTGGGAAATGGTTGGGGGCGGGAGAAGTGGTAAGAGGGCGTGTCCTAGAATGTCATGTGAGCAGCCAGTCAGGTAGTGATATAATTTGCTTTTGAGATAGTTAATAGTGTTTAAAAGAATAAAAGTTGAGAAACCTTTTGAAGATCCCTCGTAGAAAGTGCGTATAAAAAAAAGAATGCATTATATGACTAGTATTATATGTGTGGTGTTCATGGATCACCTTTATTTGTTATACTGCAAATTATAAAAAAAAATATCTATACAGTTTGCAATAAGGAGGGAATGGGGACTTGTATAGTGGCTTTGGCATTCAAAGCAGTGGGCACTGGAGGATTAAGTGATTTGCCCAAGGTCAGAAGGAGCAGCACTGGGATTTGATCTCACCACCTCTGGATGCGGAGGCAGCAGCCCTACCAGTGAGCCACAGCATTCTATGTGGAATCCTCAAAGAGTAAACAAGATTCCGGAATCCCAAATAGTACCAACATTCCATTTGGAATTCCCAAAGAGCAGCAAGATTCCATATAGAATCTCAAAGAGTAAGCAAGATTCTGGAACCGCAAACAGTGAGGGAAAGGGGACTTGTATACTGCCTTTTTGTTGTTTTGGCATTTCAAAGCGGTGGGCACTGGAGGATTAAGTGACTTGCCCAAGGTCAGAAGGAGCAGCACCAGGATTTGATCTCACCACCTCTGGGTGCCCTACCTGCTTACGTTTTGGTTCAGCAGGAACTTGTCCAACTTTGTCTTGAATCCCTGGAGGGTGTTTTCTCCTATAACAGCCTCCGGAAGAGCGTTCCAGTTTTCTACCACTCTCTGGGTGAAGAAGAACTTCCTTACGTTTGTACGAAATCTATCCCCTTTCAACTTTAGAGAGTGCCCTCTTGTTCTCCCTACCTTGGAGAGGGTGAACAATCTGTCTTCATCTACTTTGTATTGAATCCCTGGAGGGTGTTTTCCCCTATGACAGACTCCAGAAGAGCGTTCCAGTTTTCTACCACTCTCTGGGTGAAGAAGAACTTCCTTACGTTTGTACGAAATCTATCCCCTTTCAACTTTAGAGAGTGCCCTCTTGTTCTCCCTACCTTGGAGAGGGTGAACAATCTGTCTTCATCTACTTTGTATTGAATCCCTGGAGGGTGTTTTCCCCTATGACAGACTCCAGAAGAGCGTTCCAGTTTTCTACCACTCTCTGGGTGAAGAAGAACTTCCTTACGTTTGTACGGAATCTACCCCCTTTCAACTTTAGAGAGTGCCCTCTCGTTCTCCCTACCTTGGAGAGTGTGAACAGTCTGTTTTTATCTACTAAGTCTATTCCCTTCATTATCTTGAACATTTCGATCATGTCCCTTCTCAGTCTCCTCTTTTCTCTAATCTCTCGCTGTACGGCAACTCCTCCAGCCCCTTAACCATTTTAGTCGCTTTTCTCTGGACCTTTTCAAGTAGTACCATGTCCTTCTTCATGTACGGCGATCCTATTTTAGTCTAGCCTTACCTGCATATGTTCTGGTTCAGCAGGAACTTGTCCAACTTTGTCTTGAATCCCTGGAGGGTGTTTTCCCCTATAACAGCCTCCGGAAAATCGTTCCAGTTTTCCACCACTCTCTGGGTGAAGAAGAACTTCCTTACGTTCCCCCTTTCAACTTCAGAGAGTGCCCTCTCGTTCTCAAACGAGCACATATTAGGCATAGGCCCAAAAATACTCCACCAATATTCAAAACACTTTTCAAAAAGACAAAGGTATGAATCCAAATACAGGTAGAAATTGGGCAGTTCAACTCTCAAATGAAGTATAGTGGAAACAGTGGAGAATAATGAGGCGTCCATTACGGGTCAGAACGACTAGAAATTCCACAGCTGGATACACTCAAGTCCCAGAGAATGCTCAAAAAACAGAAGACTTCAGGCAAAAGACAAAAAATCATAAAAAAAAAAAAATATTATAACCTCCCAAGCAAAATGATTTTTCCGCAAAAAATGAATAGAAAACTACTTAGGGCTGCGGTAGTGTTTTTAGCGCACACAGAATTTTAGCGTGCGCTAAACCCGCGCTAAGCGGCTAGAACTAACGCCAGCTCAATGTTGGCGTTAGCGTCTAGCGTGCGTGGCAATTTAGCGCATGCTAAAACCGCTAGCGAAGCTTTGTAAAAGGAGCCCTTTGCTGTCCAAGCTTGTCTCCTGCACCGCCTATCACTCCGGTCTGTAACGTTCCCAGCTGCTGACGATCCCGCGGTCTCAAATCTCCAACTGGCCTCAACCGCACGGTCAGGCAAACGCTCGCACTCCTCAGTCGAAAAAACACCCAAATCCACACGTCTCACCACAGCCCAAAATGGTCAAAGAAACCACACCACGGGCAAACTCCCAACAAGAGGCCCTGTTTCGCAAAGCGCGTCTTCGGGGGAGAACACAAAACAATGAGCGTGAAAAAAAAAACGCGGCTGCATCCACACTCTGATTACACCACGTTACTAACGCCATTCAAAAAGACAACCACGTAATAAAGGTGTAACAACGTGATAATGGCCAATGGGGACAAGCGGATCCAGGTCAAAGGAAAGCTTTCCATTCGAACGCCCCATTCTCACCCCATTCTTGGATGGTTCTATGGGATTTCCCTCTAGTGTTATTTGGAAGCTGGGGTTCTTTCCTCCCCGTTTGTTAATGAGAAGTAGTTCTGTCTTTTCTTTGTTGGCTATTAGACCGTTTGCTTGAAACCATCCAAAGTACCCATGTATATATACACTTCTCCCTCCGTATTCGCTGTGACAGGGAATTAACAGAACCACAAATACAGAAAAACCGCGAATAACTTTTTCATATGTTATTCGCTGTTTTCTATTGAAAACCATCGTGAATGTGGTGACACCGCGAACAACATGGTGGGAGACCTGGCCTGTTCCTGAAGACGAGGCAAAACACGGTGAAGAAAGTGCCAGGAATCAGCGATTTTCTCTGTAAACGCTTGGAATCGGCAATTTCTCTATGCAAGCTGATGTAATTTGGGGGGAGGAGCCAGCAAGCTAAAAACCTTGAATAACATGGTGGGAGACCTGGCCTGTTCCTGAAGGAGAGACAAAACACAGTGAAGAAAGTGCTGGAATCGGCGACTTTTCTCTGTAAATGCTTGGAATCAGCAATTTCTCTATGCAAGCTGATGTAATTTGGGGGGAGGAGCCAGAAAGCGAAAAACCGCGAATAACATGGTGGGAGACCTGGCCTGTTCCTGAAGGAGAGGCAAAACACGGTGAAGAACGTGCCGGGAATCGGCGATTTTCTCTGTAAACGCTTGGAATCAGCGATGTCTCTATGTAAGCTGATGTAATTTCAGGGGAGGAGCCAGCAAGCTAAAAACCGTGAATAACATGGTGGGAGACGTGGCCTGTCCCTGAAGGAGAGGCAAAACACAGTGAAGAAAGTGCTGGAATCGGCGACTTTTCTCTGTAAATGCTTGGAATCAGCAATTTCTCTATGCAAGCTGATGTAATTTGGGGGGAGGAGCCAGAAAGCGAAAAACCGCGAATAACATGGTGGGAAACCTGGCCTGTTCTTGAAGGAGAGGCAAAACACGGTGAAGAACGTGCCGGGAATCGGCGATTTTCTCTGTAAACGCTTGGAATCAGCGATTTCTCTATGCAAGCTGATGTAATTTGGGGGGAGGAGCCAGAAAGCGAAAAACCGCGAATAACATGGTGGGAAACCTGGCCTGTTCCTGAAGGAGAGGCAAAACACGGTGAAGAACGTGCCGGGAATCGGCGATTTTCTCTGTAAACGCTTGGAATCAGCGATTTCTCTATGCAAGCTGATGTAATTTGGGGGGAGGAGCCAGCAAGCTAACCGTGAATAATCGAAACCGCGAATACGGAGGGAGAAGTGTATAAGCCACTTTGATTGTAACGAAAGAAAGGCAGTATATATCAAATCCTTTCCTTTTAATTCTCACATTTTATTTTTTTTTTTTAACTCTTCAAAATCTTTTTCTTCTTGTCTCCATATATCTCCTAATCAGGCTTTTTTGAGACAGTCACTGATTCATAAGAGACCTGCTCCTTCTTCCTTCACGGTCCCCCAAAAACAACAGATAGTTGACCTCTTAATCAAATCATTTGCTCTCCAGAGTTTACGGAATGAGAAGGTTTGCTTAACGATCATTTTTGAGGGGCTGTCAGGGAACTTCTCAGGTTTTACCCAGGTGTGAGCTGGTCTTGGAATCGTGCTCGGCAGAAAAGCAGGAAGACAGCTGGCAGTCTTAGCATTCAGTGGCGCTGTTGAGGGAATTCAAAAAATTGTCAAATTGGAGAGCAGAAATGCAGAAAACAGCTTCTGGTGATGAGAGAAGCCAATTTAACACATTTTTGGGGATGTCTCAGGAGGTCCTTGACTTTGCTACAACTGTCTCTGGTGTTTTTGGTATCCAGGCTATATTTTTCCATGTCTTAAAGAGAAATCTTGGCTTTGAGAAAAATATGCGACTTGGCCCTGTCTTTGAAAAATTATAAAACATATCCTAATGGAGCATGAAATATGGATGCATTCTACATGTATGCTGGGCACCTAGCCAAGGTTTCACAAGCCATCTTTTTCTTGTTGATGTCAGTTGATTTAATGGGTGTTGGAGAAGAAAAAAAAAAATGTTCTAAACAATAAGTCACTCGTTCCAAGGTACTCTGAACGTTTAACGCTGAGAATGTTGTCACACTAGCCAGGCTAATTTTGCCCTGACGGAGCCAGTAGAGGTGAGACATACAACTTCAAGGCTTTGTTATCCAAAACCTAGCTTTGGCTGCTTTATTGGGCAGACTGGGTGGACCATGCAGGTTTTTATCTGCCATCATTTACAACCCAATTAAGAAAAAGAAAATCCATAAGCAACTAAGAGGTATAAAACAGAGAATGACATGGGGACAAATTGTCTCTGTCCTCATGGGAACTCAATTTCCCGTCCCATCCCTGCAAGCTCCGGTGGGAACTCAATTTCCCGTCCCATCCCTGCAAGCTCCGTCCTCATCTGCACAAGCCTCAAACACTTTAAAATCATCAGTGTGATGTCATAATGCCTCATTCCACCAATGCCTAAGCTCCGTCCTCATCTGCACAAGCCTCGAACACTTTAAAATCCTAAGTAGCAACATTCTAGAGCCCAGATTGTGATGTCATAATGCCTCATTCCACCAATGCCTAAGCTCTGTCCTCATCTGCACAAGCCTCAAACCCTTTGAAATCCTAAGTAGCAACATTCTAGAGCCCAGATTGTGATGTCATAATGCCTCATTCCACCAATGCCTAAGCTCCGTCCTCATCTGCACAAGCCTCAATCACTTTAAAATCCTAAGTAGCAACATTCTAGAGCTCCGATTGTGATGTCATAATGCCTCATTCCACCAATGCCTAAGCTCTGTTCTCATTTGCCCAAGCCTCAATCACTTTAAAATCCTAAGTAGCAACATTCTAGAGCTCAGATTGTGATGTCATAATGCCTCATTCCACCAATGCCTAAGCTCCGTCCTCATTTGCACATGCCTCAAACACTTTATAGTCATAAGTGTTTGAGGCTTGTGCAGTTAAGGGACAGCGACAGCGACAAAACTCGCAGGGACGGGGAAATTGAGTTCCTGTGGGGACAGGGACAAATTTGTCCCCGTGTCATTCTCTAGTATATAATAAAACATTGTTCTCCTGCAGTAGGTTAGATTGACAGAGGAATGTGAAAACCTAAAACAGGGCACGTGGGGAAAGATATTCTTTTCATCTTATGGATCAAAGAAAAAGAGTTTGTAATTGTTGTTTTTGGCCCAGGAAGGATCATGTGGTAAATTCTAGACTGGTGAGCCTGACGGCAGTGCAGGGCAAAATGGAAGAGACAATTATAAAGAACAAAATCACCGAGCACGTACATAGGCAAGAATTAGTGAGCCAAAGCCAGCATGGATTTAGTCAAGGGAAATCTTGCCTCGCCAATTTACTCCTGGGGATCGAGGGACATGACCACACTGGCTGAGCTCTAGCCTTTACCGATAGCTCCCCTCGAAGAGCAGATTTAGGCCATATTCCAGTAGGGTGACCAGATTCTCCTTTGGGAACGCCCCCCCCCCCCAATTCTACCTCTGTCACACCCTGCTCCGCCCCCCAGACGGCATCCACGCATGCGCAGATATGACGCAATGACGTCACCACGGATGCCCCTTCCTGATGCAATTTTGTCGGGAGGCTTTTCAAAACCCGGACAAGATGTCGGGTTTTGAAAAGCCGTCCGGACCCCCGGAGGACAGGTCCGGAGAAATCCGGCCGGCCGGTAACCCACATTGTCCAATTGGCTCGCAGACTGCACTTATGGCCAGGCTGGGCTGATGCCGGGGGACTTTGCCACGGCTGCATCAGTAGACCACCTGAGGTCAGCCTCCAGAGAGATTTGCAGGGCTGAAACGTGGTCATCGCATGCACGTTTTCCTACTGTTTGGCCAAAGATTCCTCAAGGGACAGCCAGTTTTGTCAGACGGTCCTTCTCAATTTATCGGGGTTCAAAATCCCACAATAACCCCCTCGAATCTTTTGTTTCTCTTCTTGGCTGTCCAAAAAGAAAGACGAGAATTGTTGATTCCTTGTTTCTTCTTCCGCATCTGGCCTTGCCTGTTGAGGACCTTCTCTTCCCCGTTTTATTTCAGACCTCTCCGTCCCCACCCATCCCCGCCCGTCCCCGCCAGAATCCTCTCCGTCCCCGCCCAGATCCTCTCCATCCCCGCCCGTCCCCGCCAGAATCCTCTCCGTCCCCGCCAGAATCCTCTCCGTCCCCGCCCGGATCCTCTCCATCCCCACCCATCCCCGCCCGTCCCCGTCAGAATCCTCTACGTCCCCATCCATCTCCGCCAGGATCCTCTCCATCCTCACCCATCCCCTCATGTCCCCGCCAGGATCCTCTCCGTCCCCACCCATCCGCACCAGGATCCTCTCTGTCCACACCCGTCCCCGTCAGGATCCTCTCCATCCCCACCCATCCCCGTCAGGATCCTGTCCATCCCCACCCCTCCACACAAGGAATTACCTCCATCCCCGCCCATCCTCATAAAAAGCAGCAATTACTTCTGACAGGATCATCAATTCCACAGTTTCTTTTGTGTTTGCGCTGCTGTTTTCCTTGTGGAATCTCTTTGGTGGAACCCTTTTTTTGTTTTCTGTTCAGATAATTAACTTATAAACCCCCTCTTTTACTAAGGCTGACGTGTCCATTATATTATATGGACGAACCCTGCTTCCAAAGCCTTCCATCCCCGTGGGAGTCCCGTTGGCTAGAGGGGGGTCCCCGTGGGAGTCCCGGGGCCAGAGAGAGGTCCCCATGGGAGTCCCGTGGGTTAGGGGGGGATTCCCACAGGATCCCCATGGGACCCGCGAGATTCCCGCGATCCCCGTTCCCGAACAGACCTCTATAGTGGAAGCGTGGGCCTCATCTGTCGCTTATATAAAGCTCGCTTATATACTCGCCCCAAGTTAGATCCTATGAACACAAATGGGAGTCCCTATTGGGCAGGACCCAGAGTTCCTATGAGCATCGGGCGCGGCGCGGGCCATTCAGCGCAGCTCTCTGCGCTAAAAACTGCTAGCGCAGTTTGATAGAAGAGGCTGCATGTTGTTCAAAGTTTTTAAATCACAAGAGGATTGTGAAAAATTGCAAGTGGACCTCGTGAGGCTGGAAGACTTGGCGTCCAAAAGCCAATTAACGATTAATGTGAGCAAGTGCAAAGTGATGCATGTGGGAAAGAGGAACCCGAACTATAGCTGGGTTCTGTGTTAGGAGTCACTGCCCAGGAAAAGGATCAAGGGGTTAGAGTTGAGGATATGTCGAAACCCTCAGCTCAACGTGCGACGGAGGACGAAGAAAACAAATAGAATATTAGGAATTATCAGGAAAGGAATGAAGATGGCCTTATTTCGCTTCATGGTTCAGCCACACCTTGAAGACTGTGTGCAATTCTGGTTGCCGCATCTCAAAAACATATAGCGGAATTAGAAAAAAAAGAGAAGGGAAGACTTCCCTTTGAGATAAAGCTAAAGTAATTAGGGCTCTTCGGCCTGGAGATAAGATGGCTCATGGGAGATATGAGAGAGGTCTATAAAATATCGAGTGGAGTGGAATGGGGAGATGTGAATTGTACTCTTTCCAACAATAATTGGACGGGGGGGGGGGGGGAGGGGACGACGACGCAGTAAAGCTTCTAAATAGTAGAGTTGAAACAAACTGGATAAAATATTTTCTCTCTCTTCCCCCTCTCCCCCCCTCATGATGTAATGTAATGTAATGTAATGTAATTTATTTCTTATATACCGCTACATCCGTTAGGTTCTAAGCGGTTTACAGAAAATATACATTAAGATTAGAAATAAGAAAGGTACTTGAAAAATTCCCTTACTGTCCCGAAGGCTCACAATCTAACTAAAGTACCTGGAGGGTAATAGAGAAGTGAAAAGTAGAGTTAGAGGAAAAATAAAATAAACATTTTAACAAGACAGCATTGATCTAAATACTTTGGAAGGTAGAAGAGAGGAGAGAAAAGAATAGAAGCATGATGAAGTGATGAAGTGGAGCAAGTAAGTTTAGGAGGAGCGATTGACGTTTCCAGAAAGGGCTTCTTCAGGGAAGAGACTTGGCCGACAGTCCCAGGATGCCTATGTCTCCTCCCCTGAGATGTTCTCCCATCCATGCATTCCCTCCCAGACACACTGCCCGTGCCCCAGCCGCTCCAAGGAGGCATCTTTGAAAAGTTTTAAGATTGGTTTTGAAATTGTTTAAATTAGTTTCTTGCCGTAGCGTGAGGGGAAGGGCGTTCCAAAGTGTGGGCGCAGCTACTGAGTAAATGGTTTTTCGCTCAAGAGAGGTTGGTTAGAGGATCTCAGTGGCCTTGAGGATTCATAAGGGATTAAAAGCCTGTCAATGAACATGGGCGAGGGATTGAGTTGAACTCTGAACGCTAGTAAGAGAGTTTTGAATGAGATTCTGCGTGTAATGGGCAACCAATGGGCTTCTTTTAAGAAGAGGAGAGACAGTTGTTAGGTTGCATCCGCAGGAGTTTCGTCAGCCGGAAGCCTGAAGTCATAATGCCATTATACAGAACCATGGTGAGACCTCATTTGGAATACTGTGTGCAATTCTGGAGGCCACACTACCGAAAAGATGTGCTGAGAGTAGAGTCGGTGCAACGGATGGCCACCAGGATGGTCTCGGGGCTCAAGGATCTATTGTACGAGGAAAGGCTGAAAAATTTGTGGCTGTACTCACTCGAGGAACGTAGGGAGAGAGGAGACACGATCGAGACGTTTAAGTATATTACCGGCCGTATCGAGATGGAAGAAGAGATTCTCTTTCTCAAAGGACCCTCAGCCACAAGAGGGCATCCGCTCAAACTCAGGGGCGGGAAATTTCATGGCGACACCAGGAAATATTTCTTCACCGAGAGAGTGGTTGATCCTTGGAACGAGCTCCCGGTGCAGGTGATCGAGGCAAACAGCGTGCAAGAATTTAAGAGCAAATGGGATGCCCAGGTGGGATCCCTTAGAGGGTTAAGCCAAGGGAACCTGTCACCAGGAGTGGGATCCCTAGGATAGTAGACTTGGGGGTGGGTCAGTAGAGTGGGCAGACCTGATGGGCTTCTATGTTTCTATGATCACATTTTTTAGCCTTGAAGATGATTTAAATGGCAATATTTTGAATTTTTGTAGTCTCCTGATCTGTTTTTAATTAGGGTGTAAAAACTTCAACACGCATAGCCTTGCACCTTCCAAATTCATCCCACATTTTCTTAGGAGAGGAAGCTACCTATTTCTGTACAATCTGGTACCCTCCCTGGCTAGTTTCATGAGCCAACAGTTCGGTATTACACCCAGAATTAAGTTCACAGCTTGAAAATATCTCTACATCATTGAATATGACCAGTAATGTATCCAATATTAAATTTCATGGACTGGACATTTTGAAAATAAAATCCTTCTCTCACACACACTTCATTAGGCCTTATGAGTTTCAGTGATTCATGGAGATATCCAAAGGAAGGGGGAGTAAAGATGTTTTATGCGTCTCGTTGACTAGCACTGAACTCACCTTTTAAATTAAAAGCTATTGCAATCACAAATGTACTGTAGCAGGTTTTAAGAACGGAGCTGGTCTTGTGGGAATGAAATCGCTGAGGAGCAGCGTCCCTTCGAGTAAGTGGGGATGACAAGTGACAATGATTTCTCGTAGGGCAGTGGGTTTTTAATTTAGAAGGTGAGTTTGCTGGCGTTAAGCAATGTGGATGAAGGATTTTTTTTTTTTTTTTTTTTCATGGAGCAGCATGAATCATCAAGAGCTGAGGAATTGCACATGACCTAAAAGAGTCCGGGAATATCTGTTTTATGCTGCCTGGTTCATGCTTTTATCCCAGGACAAGCAGGCAGCATATTCTTAACGCATGGGTGACGTCACCGACGGAGCCCTCGGTACGGACCTTTTTAACTAGAAAGTTCTAGTTGGCCGCACCGCGCGTGCGCGAGTGCCTTCCCGCCCGACGGAGGAGTGCGTGGTCCCCAGTTTCTTCGTTTCCGCGGAGCGAAGAAGACGCGTGTATTTTTTCAACGGCCATTGAAATCACTTTCTGCCTTCCCGCTCGCGCTTTTTTTCCCATTTTTTCTTCTTTTTTGCCTTCGGGTTTCTTTTTCTTTGATTTGTAAAAAAAAAAAAAAAAAAACTTTGCTTTTTTCCCCCGTTTTTTCGATTTTGCCCCGGCGGGGCCTGTTGCCATTATACAGGCCTCGGGGTTCGATTTTGCGGAGGCTGTTTTCCCCTTCATGCCCCCGCAGGTCGGTTTTAAGAAGTGCCAGCGGTGTGCACGCCCGATCTCCCTCACTGACCCACACAATTGGTGTTTACAGTGTTTTGTGGATGAAGGATTTTTTTTTTTTTTTTTTTTTCATGGAGCAGCATGAATCATCAAGAGCTGAGGAATTGCACATGACCTAAAAGAGTCCGGGAATATCTGTTTTATGCTGCCTGGTTCATGCTTTCACTGTCTCTCGAGGAGCACTGAGGGAATACTGTGCTATGGTAGGCAATTCCGGTCCTCGAGAGCCACAACCCAGTCGGGTTTTTGAGATTTACACAATGAATATATACATGAGATTGATTTGCATACAACGGAAGCAGTGCATGCAAATCTATCTCGGACATATTCATTGTGGATATCCTGAAAACCTGACCTGCCCCGTGGCTCTCGAGGACTGGAATTGCCTACCCCTGGTCTAAGGTGAGCAGGTTACCCATTCCAGAAGGGAGGCTTCATGGCCAGACCTGGTTTTAAAATCACATCCCAAAGCAGTGCAGTATTTGGAGTCCACGATTCTGTCCATCGAAATCAGTGCTGCAGGTCCCATAATGCACCAGGATGAGGTTGGCAGAAATCCAGGACTGGCCAAAAAGTCTCCCTTCTGGAATGGGTAACCTGGTGATGTCATCCATGGAACCTGGTATGGACACTGCCAAGTGCACTGTCACTTTAAATCTTTAGGCAGTGTCCATACCGCGCGTGTTCCGGTGCCTTCCTGCCTGACATCAGCCTGCGGGACCATCAATTAGGTAGGAACGCTTAAAAACCCCACTTTCTATACTGCCTTTCATTGGGAGGCAGGGGGGCTGTTCGCCCCAAGCGCCATCTTGCTACTTCCCCACCCCCCATGCCGAACTACCATGCATGCTTGCCGCTTCCCTTCCCCGTACATCTGTACTGTTACTATTTATTATTTCTACAGCGCTGTACATTTTAACATACAATAGACAGTCCCTGCTCGGAAGAGCTTACAATCTAATTTAGACAGGACATTTCAGGGTTGGGGAGGTTATAGTGGGTCTAGGTATCTCACAGTCCTGAGGGGGAGTTAAGAGTTGAAAGCAGTTTCAAAAAAGTTGGCCTTTAGTTTGGATTTGAACACTGCCAGGGATGGAGCACGACGTATTGATTCAGGCAGCCTGTTCCAGGCATACGGTGACGCAAGATAGAAGGGACGGAGTCTGGAGTTGGCAGTGGAAGAGAAGGGTACAGATAAGAGGGGCTTGCCCGATGAGCGGAGATCACAGGGGGGGTGGGGAGCATAGGGGGAGATGAGTGAGGAGAGATATTGGGGGGCTTCAGAGCGAATGCACTTGTAAGTCAGCAAGAGGAGTTTAAACTGTATTCGGAAATAGAAACATAGAAGAAAATGAAGGCAGATAAGGGCCATAGCCCATCAGGTCTGCCCACTCTACTGACCCACCCCCAAGTCTACTATCCTAGGGATCTCACTCCCGGTGACAGGTTCCCTTGGCTTAACCCTCTAAGGGATCCCACATGGGCATCCCATTTGCTCTTAAATTCTTGCACGCTGTTTGCCTCGATCACCTGCACCGGGAGCTCGTTCCAAGGATCAACCACTCTCTCGGTGAAGAAATATTTCCTGGTGTCGCCATGAAATTTCCCGCCCCTGGGTGATGGGACAAAAGCACGCGAGACTTCGGCGCGCCGACATTGCTGCGCAGACAATTCGGCGCAAGACCCCAGCACGCCGCCTAAAAAGTTACTTTTAAAGAGCTCCGACGTGGGGTGTGAGTGGGGAACCCCCCAGTTTACTTCATACTCTTTCCGCTGCCTTTGGGGTGGGTGGGGGATGCAACCCCCTATATTATAGAGAAAACTTAACTTTTTCCTAAAAAAATCAGGAAAAAGTTATGGAGGGTTCCAACCCCCCAACAGCAGTGCAAAGAGTATGAAGTACACTGGGGAGGGGGGGGTTCCCCACTTACACCCCGTGTCGGAGCTCTTTTAAAGTAACTTTTTAGGCGGAGTGCTGGGGTCTTGCGTCGATTTGTCGGTTCTGCAATGTCGGCACGCCGAAGTCCCGCGCACGAATGACTATGACCCTTGAGTTTGAGACCACTGCGCTATGACCACCCACCACGCCACAAATTGCTGTCACCCCTCCTCCCTAAATTGCACCCTCAAACTGCACTAACCCCTTGCAAACTATCCTCCCCAATGCTCCGGCACTCCGCGAAATAACCCATCGCAAAATATAACTTCCACAACTGCTCCACCCCCATAAACCTCACCCTGCCCACAACTACCACACCTTCCGAACGGTCTGCCTCCTCAAAAACCTACCCCATGAACCTTGCCCTAAACCTTACAAAGTGATCCCTTCGGCTTTGCCACAATCCCGCAAACTGCTCCCTAATGCCGCATAATCCCCTAAGTGCCTCGTCTCCAAAATCTACCCTCTGCAACTGCCCTCCAACCCATTAACTGGCCCGCTGCTCTGAAAACTGGCCACAGCTCTCAAAAATTACACCTTGGAACTCGCTCGCCCGTACAGGTGATCGAGGCCAACAGCGTGCCAGATTTTAAGAATACATGGGATGCCTATGTGGGATCCCTACGAGGGTCGAGTTAAGGAATTGGGTCATTAAGCGTGTGATCTCTAGGAGAGTAGACTTAGGGGGGGGGGGTCATTTGAATGGGCAGACTTGATGGGCTATGGCCCTTTTCTGCCGTCATCTTTCTATGTTTCTATGTTTCTAAGGCCGATGCTGGACAGACTTCCACAGTCTGTATCCTGAAAATAGCAAAAAGGACAGATGAAGATTAAACACGATAGAGAATTTTACCTCGGCCCGGGGTGCTAAATCCTCCAATGTTGCTCCAAAGCTCATAGAATTCCTATGTGCGTCGGAGCAGCGTCAATGCATATAGTGCTCTGGGCCATGGTAAAAACCACTATCGCAGTTTAGTAAAAACGGGAAGGGGGGGGGAGGAGGGGTAAGTGTGTGTTCACTTTATTCACAATTTCTTATCTTCTGGCACAAGTGTTAAACCTGAGGTATTTTAATCTCCGCAGTCTGCAATATCTTTCCCTCAAGTCTCAATACATAAGAACATAAGAATTGCTCCTGCTGGGTCAGACCAGTGGTCCATCATTCCCAGCAGTCCGCTCACGCGGCGGCCCCCAGGTCAAAGACCAGTGCTCTAAATTAGTCCAGCCTCACCTGCGTACGTTCCGGTTCAGCAGGAACTTGTCTAACTTTGTCTTGAATCCCTGGAGGGTGTTTTCCCTTATGACAGACTCCGGGAGAGCCTTCCAGTTTTCCACCACTCTCTGGGTGAAGAAGAACTTCCTTACGTTCGTACAGAATCTATCCCCTTTCAACTTTAGAGAGTGTCCTCTCGTTCTCTCTACCTTGGAGAGGGTGAACAACCTGTCCTTATCTACTAAGTCTGTTCCTTTCACTATTTTGAATGTTTCGATCATGTCCCCTCTCAGTCTCCTCTTTTCAAGGGAGAAGAGGCCCAGTTTCTCTATCTCTCACTGTACGGCAACTCCTCCATCCCCTTAACCATTTTAGACGCTCTTCTCTGGACCCTTTCGAGTAGTACCGTGTCCTTCTTCATGTATGGTGACCAGTGCTGGACGTAGTACTCTAGGTGAGGGCGCTCCATGGCCCGATACAGCGGCATGATAACCTTCTCCGATCTGTTCGTGATCCCCTTCTTTATCATTCCTAGCATTCTGTTTGCCCTTTTTGCTGCCGCCGCACATTGTGTGGACGGCTTCATCGATCAGAACTCCCGAGTCCTCAAAACCTCAGCAACACCACCCGAGGCTCAAAAGTTTCATTGCCTCAAGCTTTACCTGTCTACTCGTCATAGGTTCTTATCACGAGCAGATTATTTTTTTCTCTAAGATCTTAGTCTGACGAAGGGGGTCAAGCGAGATGATGGTGACACTATAGGGGAATAGCCTTGAAAAAGTGATGGCGAAACATTTATTTAAGCATTTATACACCACTTATAGTCTAAATGGTTTACATTCAGGTACTCAAGCATTTTTCCTGGCAGGCTCACAACCTGTCTAATGTACCTGAGGTAATGGGGGATTAAGTGACTTGCCCGGGGTCATAAGGAGCAGTGTGGGATTTGAACCCACAACCTCAGGGTGCTGAGGCTGTGGCTCTAACCACTGTAAAAGCACACTCCCTGAATAAGAAACCACTTACCCTCCCTTTTACAAAACCACGGAAGCGTTTTTTAGCGCAGGCCGGCACGCTAAATGTTCTGCGCTGCTCCCGTCGCTCGTAGGAACTCTATGAGCATTGGAAGCAGCGCAGAGCATTCAGCACTCTGGCCTGTGTTAAAAACCGCTTCTGCGGTTTTGTAAAAAGTGTGTATGTGTGGGGAGGGGTAACTTAAGTGAATTTATTCAACTAATTTTGGAATTAAATGTTAAGGAAAAAGAGAAAAAAATAATCGGCTCGTGATAAGAACCTATGACGAGTAGACGGGTAAAGCTTGAGGCAATGAAACGTTTGAGCCTCGGGTGGTGTAGCTGAGGTTCTGAGGACGTTTTGAGACTTGAGGGGAAGATACTGCAAACGGTGTACAGTACTCCCTCCAAATTTGCGGGGGTTACGTCCCAGGAACCCCCGTGAATTTTGAAAAACCACGAATACGGTTTTTAGGCAGGGGACACAAGAGAGGGCAGCTGGAGAGGCAGGAGAGGGCAGCCGGAGCGCCGGCGAGTGAAGGAAATCACTCGCTCTATGCTCCGACCGTCTCTTCCTGTACTAAAGTCGGGCCTCACCAATCAGGAGCTGCTTTGACACTTTAGTACAGGAAGAGGCGGTCGGAGCATAGAGCGAGTGATTTCCTTCACTTGCAGCGCTCCGGCTGCCCTCTCCTGCCCGGTCGGGAAATACCGCGAATGACCGGGACCGTGAACCGCCAACCGCGAATTCGCGGGGGAGCACTGTATATCACTTTATTTTCATGTGCTACGAATGAAGGTGCTAAGTATCTCAGGAGGAGAGAAGATCATTTCATGTTCAAATTATCAAATTAAGGAATCCTTTTACTAATTGATTAGCGCGCACTATACGGGTAAAAGGACCCCTAAATATTGTTAGCAATACTTGGGGTTTTAACATATATGGTTCCAAGACTGCCTTATTTTAACGGCCTGTAAGTGGGCCTGGCGTGATGGCAAATTGCCAATCGGTGTTTAAGCATGGATGACTCTCGCCTGCAGAGAGTGGCGGGTTTGTCTCTGGCCACCTTGTTAGGCAGTCAGGATGGACGCTGCAGGTCTTTATGTGTCGTCGTTTACTGTGTTACATGCACACTCGGCACTGATGTGTAACGTATGAGGGATTAGTGTGGAAAAGAGGAGTCGTCAATGCTGTGTGCTTCAGTGCCGCTGTAGGTGGTGAGAGAGGATGAGGAGGAGTTAGTGTAGAAAGGGTGAGGGTTATCCATGTGTGCCCACCTTTTTGATATAGCTTTCAATGCTTAACCCTATTTCGCTGCCCTCCAACCCAGCCAACAGATTAACCATTCCCTTAACTGTATCCATGACATCCTGTTTGTCTGTTTCGATTGTAAGCTCTTTGGAGCAGGGACTGTCTTCTTTGTGACTCTGTACAGCACTGCATACGTCTGGCAGCTCTATAGAACTAATTCATAGTAGTAGTGTGAAGAGTTTCAGTCTTTGGGAAGCAGAGCTGAGATTGTGACGTCATAATGCCTCATTCCACCAATAAGAACCAACCTCAGTGATGTCACAATGGCTTGATTGTCCTGTACTTCCCACTTCCCACTTCCCTCTGCCCTCCAACCCAGCCAGCAGATTAACCCTTCCCCTTAACTGTATCCATGACATCATGTTTGTCTGTTTAGATTGTAAGCTCTTTGGAGCAGGGACTGTCTTCTTTGTCACTCTGTACAGCGTTGCGTACGTCCAGTAGCGCTGTAGAAATAATTCATAATAGTAGTAGTAGTAGTAGTGTGAAGAGTTTCAGTCTTTGGGAAGCAGAGCTGAGCTTGTGATGTCATAATGCCTCATTCCACCAATAAGAGTCAACCTCATCAGTGATGTCACAATGGCCTCATTGTCCTGTACTCCCCTCTGCCCTCCAACCCAGCCAGCAGATTAACCCTTCCCTTAACTGTATCCATGACATCTTGTTTGTCTGTTTCGATTGTAAGCTCTTTGGAGCAGGGACTGTCTTCTTTGTGACTCTGCAATGCTGTGTGTGTCTGATAGCGCTATAGAAATAATTCACAGTAGTAGTAGTGCTGCTGCATAATGACAGGAGGTGGAGGAAGAAAGGACCATTGTGGAACAATCGGGATCATCAGTGCTGTGTCCTTAGAATGCTGCTATATCCTGTGGGAGGAGGGGCACTCATCAGTGCTGTTTACTGCTGCCCATACTTGTGGTAAAAGAGAGAAAACAATCAGGAAAGTGTTTTGTTTTTAAAAACCTCCCAAAGCCGCGCAGCCACCTGCCTCCTGACCGGCCCCCCTCATTAAAGATGTGAGGTCTATGAAGGGCACATGAGTGCGGTCTCACCCCCTCAGCCCTTATTCTGTCAAGAGGGAGCCCTCATTTGCATAGCTGAGGGCCGACTTTGCTTTTTCAAGCGCCTCTTTCCACTCCCTCGTGTCACTCTGCTCTGTTCGAAAGGGCGAGGATGCCGCCTGATTGCTTTGATGGAAATACATGCAGGAACAATGCACACGACAGCCCGTAAAGACCGCGTCGCCCATCTGGTCCGCCTCATTACCTTCTTTTGACAGGCTCACTAATCCAGTCTGATTTCTGGCTTTGCCCTCACGGCCTGCTTGTCCCGTGCATTCTTCGACTGCCCCCACCACCTCCTTTTTGCAGAAATACTTTCTGATGTTCCTTCTAAATCTATCCTCTTTGTGCCTCACGCTGTGAACCCCTGCAGCGCAGCAGAATGGACTAATTATGGAACTGATAGACTGGGGGGGCGAGCGGAAAATATGAAGAAAAAATCCCAATAAATAAATAACAGGATTCTGTGTGTGTGTGTGTGTGTGTGTGGGGGGGGGTGTTGACTTAGTAAGGGCCAGATTCACTAAACGCACCAGTCCTTCTCCGACCCGATTCACTAATCTTCTGCCCGATCCATCTCCCACCCAATCCGATCCGCCCATGCAAATGAGGGGAAATTGCCTGCATAAGTAGGAAGCCATCGATTCACTAAACAGAAGAAGGAACACCGATTGGGTTTGCCGATCCGAAATGAAGCGACTGCTGAGGACCTGTCCTTGCTCTCTGCCGCCCTGAAATCCCAGTATCGAGGTTCCACAACAACCCTCAAAATAAAAAAATGAAACTGTACATTACTCCCCATATATTCTGCAAAAAAGCGCAGGGCAGTGCGAGCCCGTGGTTTTAGCCCGTGGATTAAAAGCGTGTTCTGTTCCATCATATTGAAATGTCCGCTCAGGTAAACTGCAGCCACCCCTCCGCCTTTGTTTTCGCCTCGCTTGTGCGGAGAGCAAGCGCATGCGCGGATCGCATCTACGGCCAGCCAGGATGGTCTGCGCATGCGTAGCAATCGCTCCGCAGCAATCCACGGGATCGCGGTGGGGCGTGCATCCGATCAGATCATTTGCATTAGGACTCTGGAGGGAATCGGTCGCCCGGCAGAACTCGGCCACGAATCGCCCGACAACGATCCGGACCGGTGAATGTAGGCCTAAGTTCATTCTGCGCCTTTGCATTTTTCAGATCAGTTGGAACCTGGCGCTATAGATTCATTCGCTCCCACCTTGGTGCTCTCCCCCAGTGTTTAGTAATCCCTTTGCTGCCATCGTACCTTTGCAGTGACAGTCCAGATGCACAAGTGCTGCGCCACGATTCCTTGCAAACATGGGCCCCAGATTCAGCCACTCAGGCGAGCGCCTGTTCTTTAACAAGCAATGGGAGTCTATTCTATAAGAGAAAGTGGGTACTTAGGACAGAATACTGGTGTAACGCAGTATCGCTATACCTTATCCAAGTTCCAAGTTTTATTTAAAATGTGATATACCGCTTAAAAAGTTGTCTAAGCAGTGTACAAAGTCATGAACACATAAAATCAAGGGGGGACATAATTGGACAAGAATGGAGTTAAATGACATATTGAAACAAGGGGGATAGGGGGAGAAATATTTAGACAGCTGCAGTTATACCAGCCATACGCCTTGTGCAACTAACTGACGGTTCCCACATGTTCCTGGAAGGTGCATAACTTACACAGGGCTGCTGCCCTGGTCCCCACAGTTCGCTGGTCCTCCTCAATTCCTCTCCTCCCTGTCTCCTCCCCTGATTCCCCCTTCAACCATCTCTACCTTCTTCCCCCCCGCCCCCCCGGGTCCACCAAATGCCTTCTCATCCAGCTGCTCCGGGAGGGGCTCTTGTAGGCGGGATGTCCTTCCCTTCTCCCCGCCCACTTTCAAAGCCCCCATCACCTGAAAAAATGCAAGGCTGTCACCGGCATAGCAACGATTCCCTAACACTGCTTGCAGCCTCCTCAGCGCTGTTCCTTTGTTGCGGTCCGCCCAAGCAGAACCAGGAAGGCCTGGATTCTCAACACAGCGCCATTGTAGACAGCCGCCTTAAAAGGGGCCAGTGATCATGTGTCAATCACATGACGGCGCTATTTAAAGAAATGCACTTCCGGCAAAGGTAAGGGCTGGAAATGCGAGAAAACCCGGACATGTCCTCTTTTCAGAGGACTGTCCGGGAGCCCGGAGGGATTTCCAAAACCCGGCAGTTTGTCCGGGTTTTGGAAATCCTGAGCTCGGAAGCCACATCTGGACGCCCGCAGTTGTCACCGTGCTGCGTGTGACATCATTGTGTCGATGTCCGCGCTGAGTTCAGTGAGGTATGTGTGGGGGCGGGGCTGGGGGAGGAACAGGGTGCAGCCGGAGGCAGAATGGGGCGGGACTGTGAGTGGAATGGGGCGGGGCCAGGTATCCTCTTTTTTTCAAAGAGGAAATCTGCCAACCCTACGCCTACCTTTGATGTAAATTGCGTCTCCGGAGGCTCCTGCCGGCGCCTAACGCCAGTTCCTGCTTTAGCATGATTTCAGCGTGCTTTGTTTAGGCACCGGTAGGTACCTTGAAATTTTATTTAAGTACTGTTTGAAACGATGTTTCCCTCTTATCTTAAGCGCTGGTAGGGCTTAAGGTACCATTTATAGAATTTCCCCTTTCCTGACTATAGAAAAAGTACAAAGATGGCGTTGGTGCGATATTTGGCACCCCCAATCCTTTTGAAATGTTGGCTCCTGTGGATGCATTTTCAAATGCTTACTCCGAAAGTGAAGGTCCTTCTGAGCACGCTGCCGGTAACATGGCAGCAATGGCATAGTAAAATGGGGGAGGGGAACAGACTGCCCTGGGTGTAGTCTTGGTGGGAGCACCCACACCATGCTTGCACCCTCCCTTTCCCGCCCCTGTACCTCTTTGAATCTTCTCCAGCAAGAGCAACTACTCTGACCTACTGCTCGCACTGGTCTAGCTTCCTCTGAAATCACTTCCGGGTTGCGGAGCCAGGAAGTGACATCAGAGGGAAAGCCAATGCTGGTGCGAGCAACAAGCTGGAAAAGCTGCTCATGCTGGTAAAAATTTTAAAGAGGTAAGGTGGTGGGAAGGGAGGGTGCGAGTGTGGCGCTGTGGACGCGGAAGGAGCAGAGGGGTGCAGGGGGGCGCCGCCTACCCTCGCTATGCCACTGCATGGCGGCTGCCAAGAGGGAGCCCAGCTCTGGCACCGCCCTGTCTCCTGGCTCTCCTTGGCTCCCGATGGTGTCGCTCCTGATGTCAGCGGGGGACTCTCTGTCCCTACTAGAGGTGGCCAGGGAGTGGGCGGAGCAAACCCCTAGTGCCGCCAAATTCAAATGCTGTGCTCAGAGAAGTCCTGGTCTTTTTATCTGGCTCCCAACGGCTCAGGTGCTTCCTAGGGTGCTTTTCCACGAGGGCCTACTCAGGGAGACTAAGCTGTAGGCTTTATTTATTTATTTATTCAATTTTCTATACTGTTCTCCCATGGGAGCTCAGAACGGTTTACAGGAATTTATTCAGGTACTGAAGCATTTTTCCGTCTCTGTTCTGGCAGGCTCACAATCTATCTAATGTACCTGGGGCAATGGGGGGATTAAATGAGTTGCCCAGAATCACAGGGAGCAGCATGGGTTTGAACCCACAACTGCAGGGTGCTGAGACTATAGGTTTAACCACTGCACCACTCTAGCAATCAAAATGTAGTAAAAGTGAGCCAAGTATAGGACAATCGAGCCATTGTGACATCACTGATGAGGTTGGCTCTTATTGGTGGAATGAGGCATTATGACGTCACAATGCCAGCTCTGGTTATCAGAGGCTGAAACTTTTCACAATATTTATTTATTCAATTTTCTATACCGTTCTCCCAGGGGAGCTCAGAACTGTTTCCATGAATTTATTCAGGTGCTCCAGCATTTTTCCCTGTCTCTCCCGGCGGGCTGACAATCTATCTAATGTACCTGGGGCGATGGGGGGATTAAGTGACTTGCCCAGAGTCACACAGAGTAGCATAGGCTTGAACCCACAACCTCAGGGTGCTGAGGCTGTAGATTTAACCACTGCGCCACACATACACCGCCTAAAAACTTAAGCGGTTCAGAAAGTACCGTACATATTAGAAATAACGCCACGCCATGCTTCGACACGATTCTGTCCCCTACTTTTGAAACGACTATTTAATTGCTTTTAACAGTGCAGTCAATTACCATACTGATTAAAACCAATTAGAGTAAGCTAGGCGGCAGTAGGGCACTTACCCCCACCTAACTAACGGTAGAGTTTATAGAATCCAGGTCTTAGTGTCTACTGCTAAACCAGCTATATTGCATGACTGATCTGGTTAGGCCTGGCTACTCAGTCCAGATCAGGTAAGATTAGTGGTGAAATCGTCTCGCATAAATAACTAGGGTTACCAGATGTCCGGGAAACCTGAACACGTCCTCTTTTTAGAGGACTGTGGGCTCCCGGACGGACTTTCTAAAACCCAGCAGTTTGTCCGGGTTTTGGAAAGCCCCGAATTACGGCCGCGTCTGGAGGGCCTTCAACAAGCCTGCGCGGATGACACCACACACATCCACGCATGCTGGAGGCCTGCAGACGTGACCTGGAGGTCGACAAAAAAGAGACGAGGCATTTGGGGGGCGGGGCTGGAGGCGGGACAAAATGGGGCTGGGTGGAACTGGGCGGGGATATGCATCCAGGTTTTCCTGTCCTTAAATATGATAATCCTATAAATACTGTGTTTCCCCGAAAATAATACAGTGTCATATTAATTTTGGGTCAAAAAAATGCATTAGGGCTTATTTTCGAGGGATGTCTCTTTTTTTCATATACAACAATCATCTCTCCCTTCCTCTTCTGCACCCCAATTTTTCCTCTTTCCTTTCTGCCCCCTCCCCTCCCCATGTGCAGCATCTTTCTATCCCTCCCTCCCATCCCCCTGTGCAGCAGAACTCCACTGACTTTCCCCACCATGACGCGGCCGAGGGAAGGCCCCAGCGGGGAAGGCCACGAAGCAGCCCGTTCAGAGCGCTGCTGCCGCTGCTGCTTTAGGAGGCCTCACGACGGAGATATGTCAGGTGTCACCGGGTGAGGGGGTCGCTGGATTGATGAGTCCGATTTTTGGGGCAAATCAGGCAGCACTAGTGTCGGAGATGGAGTTGGGGAGTGTTGGGGACATTCAAGGGGGGAGGGGAGCTTCGGGGGTCAATCTTAACTAGGGTTTATTTTCAGGATAGGTCTTATTTGGGAGGAAACAGGGTAGCAGTCCTGTCTTTAATTGCTATAAGCTAACCGGTCAGCCGCTGCCTATTAGCTTAACTGGGTAAGTGTTTATTGGCCAGAAAAAATACTGGATATTCAATGCCGGTGTCAGGTCAAAAGCGCGCTGGGACAAAGGCGCGAGCAGACAATTGAGCGCAGTGCAGAGGCGCGCACTGAAGAAAATTACTGTTTTTAGGGCTCCGACGGGGGGGGTCAGGGGGGGAACCCCCCACTTTACTTAATACAGATCGCGCTGCGTTGTGGGGGCGTTGTGGGGATTTGGGGGGTTGTAACCCCCCACATTTTACTGAAAACTTCACTTTTCCCTGTTTTTAGGGAAAAAGTTAAGTTTACAGTAAAATGTGGGGGGTTACAACCCCCCAAACCCCCCACAACGCCGGTGCGATTTGTATTAAGTAAACTGGGAGTGCTTCCCAACAAAACCCCCCGTCGGAGCCCCTAAAAACAGTAATTTTCTTCGGCGCACGCCTCCGTCTTGTGCTCAGTTGTCGGCGCGCGCCTTTGTCTTCCGCGTTGTTGTCTATGAACCTTCAATGCCAGTTACCAGAAGCAGCTTCACTGACCGATTTATACCCCGAAAATGCCTCTTTTTATGATGGTTAAAAAAGGTGCATACTTTTAGGTACATGAATATCCACGTAGATGCATTCAATTATTCTATTCGTGTATCTTCTAATTTTTTAACCCAGCAATGCTTTCCTGATCTGTTTATAGTTTAATGGATTTAATTTTCCGCCTTTCCTCATTGAATATTGATGCAATTACAAAACAAATAAAAACATTTGAAAGGGAACAAGAACTCCATCATATGCAAGATCAGGAAGACAGAGGTAACCCCCCCCCCAAGGGCTCCTTTTATCAAGCCGCGCTTGCTGGGTTAGCGCGTTGGACATTTCATCACGCGCTAAGCCCCGCGGCAAGCAAATAAACTAACGCCTGGTCAATGGAGGAGTTAGAACTAGCGCGGCAGGTGGTATAACGCGTGGTATTCCGTGTGTTAAACCCCCCTTACCGTGCCTTGATAAAAGGAGCCCAAAGTCTATGCACGCAGGGCCTGGATCTATAAATGGCGTCTAACTCAGGTGCCAAGAAAAATGGCACTTACCGAATGTCAATCCCAAATTAGGCATCATTTGTAGAATCATGCCTAGCGGCTAGGGCTCATTTTACTAAGTTTCAAGTTTCAAGTTTATTATCTTTTTAATATACCGACCATCAACAAGTATCTGGCCGGTTAACAATAAAATTTTAAAAAGAGAAAAATAAATCATAGATATTTAAAGATGATTGGGCAGACTGGATGGACCATTCGGGTCTTTATCTGCCGTCATCTACTATGTTACTATGATACGAGTGAACATCAAAAACATTAACTGGACAGACATGAAAGTGAGGGGAAAAGGGAAAGGAGGGGAAAAGTTACATGTTTTGAGAAGAGAAGGAGAAAGTGGGAGTGGGGTAAAACATATTGGGTGGGGTCGCTTTTTTAAAGCGGTTGGTTAAATAAGAGAGGAACAGAGGAGAGAAGGAGAGAGAAGAGAAGGAGAGAGAGAAAAAAAAAAAGATGATAGCTCTAAGCACAGGCGAAAGCGTCACGGAATAAAAAAGTCTTCAGGCTAATCTTGAATTTATCTAGATGTTGTTTATCTCGGAGCTGATGTGGCAGAAGAATTCCACAACGTCGGGGCGACTACTGCAAAATTTATTTTCCGGGTGTAATAGAAATCTTTTACGGAAGGAATTAGCAAGAGTTTTTGATCTGTTGACCTCAGAGTACGTGAAGAACATTGAGGAATGAGAACCTTATCAAGATATAAAGGCTGGTGTGAGAGTTTTATTTTGAAGGTCAGCAAGATGATTTTATAGGCGATACGATGTGTGATAGGGAGCCTATGTGCCTCTTTCAGAAGCGGGGTAACATGATCATATTTGCCTATTTTGTAAATGAGTTTTATTGCTGTATTTTGTATTAATTGTAGGCGTCGGATTTCTTTTTGGGGGAGACCGTTGTAAAGAGAGTTACAGTAATCTAGGTGGGAAATGACTAAAGAATGAACCAGAATTTTGATTGCATCAGTCCCTAGAATCGAAGTTAATGAACGAATAAGGCGAAGTTTGAAGAAACAGATTTTTACAACCGAACTGATGTGATCGTGGAAAGTAAGATCCTTGTCGATAATTTTATTTTTGTTTCCATTTGTATAGGAGTGGATTTGATAGAAATTTTTCCAGATAGAGACTCGCTGTTTTTGATTGGGAGTAGGAGGCCACAGGATTTATCAATATTGAGAGAAAGTTTATTTGCGTAGAGCCAGTCATTTATGGCGTCGAGTTTCTTGTTTATGGCTTTTATATCTGAAATGTTTGAGGTGTTGACTGGGTGAAGTCGTTGTATGGTGCTAGAGGTTTTTAGCATGGTTTTTAGAGTAGAATTCCTATCGGCATTGGAGCATTTACCTCACCGGCCCACACTGAAAACATTAGGCGCTAGTCCCAGGAAAACCCTGGCCTAATATGTTGTCCACCGGCACCTAACTCAGTCCCCATTGAAACTCTGCCTCTAATCAAGCCTACTTTCCAGAGAGACACCTACCAGCTAATTCATTTTTTTTTAATTGTTTTTTAATCGGTTTTTTATTTTATTTTATTTTTATTTTTTATTTAGTGAAATTTTACATAATTCACAAGAATATTCCTCTTGTACAAGTAAAACAGAAAAGAAACAAATTAAATAAACTCACAATTACTGCTATCAGGAAAATTTCATTCTTTCTTAGACCACTAACTCAGGAGGGAGAGGAGATGAATATATTGAAGAGATAACAAGCATAAGTAATAACTATATTCTTGAAAGGCTTAAACATTCCGGGTAGCAAGATTCTTTAAATCTAAAAAGGTGCGTAACTGTTCTGGTGCATAGTAGACATATTTAACACCTTGGTATTTAAGTAAACATTTGCATGGATATGCTAATAAGAATGTCGCTCCAAGGGTCAAAGTCTCTACTCTAATTGCTAAGAATAATTTTCTTCGCTCCTGCGTTGTTCTTGTGACGTCTGGAAAAATCCATACTTTCTTTCCAAGAAACATTTGTTGAGGATTTCGGAAATATAAACGCATAATTGCATTCATATCTTGTTCGAAAACAAAAGATTTTAATCGGTTTTTAATGTCCCTTTCAATTATCAGCGCCAATTAACTAATTTAACTCGGTATGCGCCCTGATCTAGGCTCCTACCAATAGGCTGCTTTTATAGAACCAGGGGCTCGCTTTCAAAACCTTGCATGAAACGATTACGCACGGCACGAAAACTAAACCACAAATCTGCTTCCCAAAGAGACCACTGGGGTCCCAAGGAGAAACATGACTGACCATACCTCCCGGCCGCTCCCTCAAAAAAGAAACAGCTCGCCAACGCTCCCACTCACATTTCATACCCAGACTATGGCACCCATCTGTTGACGGCCTTTGGAGCTTCAGGAAGGCCGTAGAAACCTTCCGCTTTACAAACCCAACGCCTTAAGGACGTGCACCCAGAAAAGCCGTTCAGAGTCAACGTCCCTACGCCACCAAATCCCACCAGATGCTGCCTAGTGGATAGGTTTTATTGTCATATCTATATTGTAAATTATGTCATCTCTGTCCTGTTTCGATTATATTATGGATGTACTTTGTAACCCGTTCTGGGCTCCTTTGGCAGGACGGACGAAATAATCATCATATATAATAAAATGCTAGAGCGTGCATGCGCTCTCGAAAATTCGTGCGGTGTGGCGCCATGAGGTGTGCTTCTGTGGCAACATTCTAACCTCACGGCGCATGCGGGGACTGAAGGCGCGCGACTGTGCTCTCTCCCTGTCCTCGGCGCGTCACTGCCCGCCCTCACTCACCGCTGCATCTCACTCGCTGTCTGCCCGCGTCCTCGCCGTGTCACCTCACTCGCCGCCGCCGCCGCTTATCCTCTTCAGAGCAGCCTGTGATCGTGGCCAGCTTTAAAGAACCTCGCAGGCCGCTCTCCAACCTCAGTAGCACGCTCCCTCTGACACAAGGGATCACGTCAGAGGGAACGTGCTACCGAGTTGGAGAGCAGCCTGCGAGGTTCGCTAAAGCTGGCCACCACGATCGCAGGTTGCTTTGAAGAGGAGCAGGCCAGAAGACGCCGGGATGGAGGGGAGGGTAAGAAGGGGATCAATACTGGGAGCCAGGGGGAGAGGGAAAGGGGGATGCTTTGGGGGGAGGGGTGTGCTGGGGGGAGACAGAAGGGGCCATGGAGAGATAGGGAGAGGTGTGGTGGGGACAGACAGCTTTGCTCGGGGGGGGGAAAGACAGAAGAAGGCCATGGAGAGACAGTTAGGGAGAGGGAAAGGGGGCTGCTTTGGGGGGGGAGGTGTGTCCTGGGGGCAGACAGCTTTGCTCGGTGGGGGGGGGGGGGGGAGACAAAAGGATACAGACAGCGGCCAAGGAGAGAGAGATAAAGAAACACAGACAGACAGACAGACACATCTATTCTAGCACCCGTTAATGTAACGGGCTTAAAGACTAGTTGAATAAATAAATGAAATAAAGCCTGATATTCTGCTGGTGATAGGAGCACTTTGACTGCTTGCTGCCAGCGTTAAACTCAGGCTGGGCTCTTTCTAGGAAATATCAGATCTTAAAATCGTTCCATTCTCATTGACTAGGGGTTACCATATGTCCGGATTTCCCCGGAAATATCCTCGTTTTGAGGACTGTTTCAGAAGTCCGGGCGGATTTTCAATATAACAACTTTTGTTTGGGGATACCAGACATCTAGTAATCCTATCTGGAGTCCTTCTGCCTCCCTCCTCTGCCCCCTGCTGGATCCTATGCTTGATCACCCGGCACTTTTGTAACTCTTCAGTCGTCATCAGTGAACTCAACACGCTGCCTTCGATGACCCAGAAGCTTTCTCTCTGCAGAGAAAAAGCTTCCGGGTCACCGAAGACAGTGTGTTTAATTCACTGATGCTGACGAGGACTGAAGGATTACAGCAGTGACAGGTGAGCTAGCACAGGGTCAGGGGTGGGGGGGGGGGGGGTAGGGAAAGAAAGATGCTGGACCACGGGAATGGGAAGGGAAGATGCCCTAGACCTCCAGGGGAAGAAAGGGAAGGAGCAGATAGATACACCAGACCATGGGTGGAGGGGAAGGGAGAGAGATGTCAAACCACGGGAAGAAGGGAAAGACAGAAAGATGCCAGACCACAAAGGGGGGGGGGGGAGGAGAAGGGAAAGGATGGAAGGGAGAGAGATGCCAGACTATGGGAAGGAGAGGATAAATGTCCCAGGTACATTAGATAGATTGTGAGCCCACCGGGACAGACAAGGAAAAAATGCTTCAGTGCCTGAGCTTTCCTGGGAGAACGGTATAGAAAATTGAAATTGAAATTGAAATACTTTTCTTTCTACTTCTCTGGTGTTGTACTGAATGCAGAGTCTGGCATCTTAGGGTTTTGCTTGTGTATATTAGGACTTTTAGTTTGTGGTCCTGTATTTGCATAGGGTTGATCTGTGTTCTGCACGTGTGACCAAAGCCAGGTGTTCTAGTAGGAATGAATGTCGTGAAGCGTTACTGATGTCATGGCCCCAAGTAGGGGAAGATATTTATCGGCGGTTTGTCTGGGTTTTGGAAAGCCCCGAGCTCGGGGGCCACATCTGGAGGGCCTTTGCAGCATGTGTTGATGTCAGTGTGATGATATCACATGCATGCACGCCTGAGCGTGATGTCATCGCATCGACATCCACGCGCGGAGGTCCCCTAGACCCAGCCCAGAGCTCGGAGAAAGGAAAGACGAGGTTCATGCGGGGGGCGGGGCAGGTCTAGCTCAGTCCATAGGCTTTACTACATACGCCTACGCGGATGATATTCAATTGATCCACCCCCTCAATCCTGAAAATTCAACTGAAATACATTTAATCAATCAAAAACTTTCAAAAATCAAAAACTGGCTTTTTCAAAACAGATTAGCTCTAAATATAATTAAGACCAAAGCATTACTTTTTCCTATCAAATCGAGATTAACGCCAATAACCCCATTCTCAATTGACAATATCCCCATAGAGCTTGTATCATCATTAAAAATACTCGGAGTCACAATTGATCAAAATTTTACATACCATGATCATATCAGTAACATTGTCAAAAGTTGTTTTTATCGCTTGCGCATGATTCGATCTGTGTTGAAATTCTTGGAACCCAAATCATTAAATATTTTAATTCATTCTTTAGTGATTGCTAAGCTCGACTATTGTAATTCACTATTGCTGAATATTAGCCAAAAGGAAAGGAAACGACTACAAATAATACAAAACACCGCAGTTAAAATTATTCATAACGGAAAAAAATTTGATCATGTCACTCCTTTCCTTATTGATTCACACTGGTTGCCTATCAACCAACGTATAATTTACAAAATTTCCCTATTAGTATTTAAAACATTAACTACGCATGAACCACAATTCATAGATAGGTTACTTATTCCCTACAATGCAACACGATCCCTCCGTTCTTCATCGCAAGGACAATTAATGATTCCATCCTTGAAGATAATTGGCACCAGACGATTAGACATATTTTCTGTAATGGCCCCCCAAACTTGGAATAATTTACCACTTTATATAAGAGAAGTTAAAGATCTTAATAAATTTAAAACCATTTTAAAAACTTTTTTATTTAAAGATGCTTTTAACGTTTAAAAAACGCATTATATTTAATTTTCTATTTTTAAAATTACTTTTTATCCAATTTTCACATTCCCTTTCCACATGTTTTTTCCTGCCCTCTCTTTTTCTTTTTTTAGATTATGTAAAAGATTAAATATTGTAACTATTCCCTCCCGTTTTCTTTTTTTCCTTATGTATCATGTCAGTCTATTTTGTCTGTTTGTATTAGAACCCAACTTATTGTTGTACTTCGAAAATTCTATTTATTTTAAATAAATTGTTCATCGCTTAGTTTGTAATAAGCGATCAATCAAATGCTAATAAACTTGAAACTTGAATAATAAACTTGACCAAGTGTCCTCTTTTTTAAAAGAGGAAATCTGGTAACTCTATCATCGACCACTATAGCAGAGAAAGATAATTTAGGAGGGCTGGACCAAATTTGTAGTTCCTACCTCCTCTGAAAAATACTCTTAAGTGAAGCTCTTAATTCCAGTAAAAACCAGCTTCACGTTGGCAGTGGAAGAGTTTTCTGTCCTGCAGTTCAAGTTCCCAAGACAGAAAAGTCTTTATCCTTCCTGGCTTGGATTTAGGAGCTGAAGTTTATGGTAGAGGTAGAGTCTTCCAATCAATGAAGACATTCCTTCCTTCTTCCTTATTTTAAGCTCTTTTATTTCAGTTCTGCTTAACAGCATGGCTTTATGAGTCCCTTAAAGTGCCTGAATAATGTTCTCCATTGAAAAGTAAATACGCTCTGGGATTCTGGGCAATAAACTCCAGTCCATTTAGCTCACAGACACTGTCTGACGTTCCTGTCAGCTCCGTGTAATTCGTGTTAACCAACAATTAAGGAGTAGTGTTTTCCTGCTGATGAATTTGTGGTGGGCCACCAGCAAGTAAGGAAGAGCTGCAAGGTGACAGGGTCCAGGAGGGGGAGGCGGGTCCGCTATACTTGCGGGCTGGGCCCTGAGATAAAGGAGGGTGTTGCCCATTCAATCCTATAAAAACAAAAATGCAGAGCAGAACAGTGGCCACCGGACTCAGTTTCTCATGTGAAGGGTTACCATATGGCTCCAGAAAAAGGAGAACGGATTGAGACATCCGGGTTTTACTTCTACAGCATTGAAACATGACGGCAGATAAAAGGCCAAATGGCCCATCTAGTCTGCCCATCCGCAGTAATCATGATCTCTTTCTCTCTTCGAGAGATCCCAGGTGCCTATCCCAGGCCCTCTTGAATTCAGACACAGTCTCTGTTTCCACCACCTCCTCTGGGAGACTGTTCCACGCATCTATCACCCTTTCTGTAAAAAAAATATTTCATTAGATTACTCCGGAGCCTATCACCTCTTAACTTCATCCTATGCCCTCTCATTCTGGAGCTTCCTTTCAAATGAAAGAGACTCGACTCATGCGCCTTTACGCCACGTAGATATTTAAACGACTATCGTATCTCCCCTCTCCCGCCTTTCCTCCAAAGTATAGAGATTGAGATCTTTAAGTCTATCCCCATATGCTTTATGATGAAGACCACACACCATTTTAGTAGCATTCTTCTGGACCGACTCCATCCTTTTTATATCTTTTTGAAGGTTTGGCCTCCAGAATTGTACACAATATTCTAAATGAGGTCTTATACGAGGCATCAATACTTCCTTTTTCCTACTGGCCATCCTCTCCCTATGCAACCTGGCATCCTTCTAGCTTTCGCCGTCACCTTTTCAACCTGTTTGGCCACCTTAAGATCATCACTTACAATCACACCCAACTCCCTGCTCTTCCATTGTGCACATAAGTTCTTCACCCCCCTAAATTGTACCGTTCGTTTGGATTTATACAGCCCAAATGCATGACCTTGCATTTCTTAGCATGAAATTTTAGCTGCCAAATTTCAGACCATTCTTCAAGCTTCGCTAGGTCTTTCTTCATGTTATTCACACCATCTGGCGTGTCTACTCTAGTGCAGATTTTGGTCTCATCTGCAAAGAGGCAAATATTACCCGACAACCCTTCAGCAATATCGTTTATAAAAATGTTAAAAAGAACAGGCCCAAGAACAGAACCTTGAGGCACACCACTGGTAACCTCCCTTTCCTCAGAGCGATCTCCATTGATCACTACCCTCTGTCGCCTTCCACTCAACCAGTTCCTGACCCAGCCCGTCACTTTGGGACCCATCCCGAGGGCACTCAGTTTATTTATTAGACGTCTGTGTGGAACACTGTCAAAGGCTTTGCTAAAATCTAAATACACCACATCTAGCGCACAAGCCAAGCAATGTAAGTGAATCAATCGCATGGCTATTTTGCATGGGGGGGTTTTACTAATTTGCATGGCCGTATCGGAAAAAGGGCGATCGAGGGGGAAAACATGCGGTGGGCTGTTTTGTGAATTGGGTCGGTTAGCAGCAATCGTTGCTAAACCCGTGAAACCAGGTTTCGTGACGATCGCTGACTTTAGTGAATCGGGGCCCTAGTACTGAGGTAGAAGACAGAGCCAGCTAAAAGTCCAGAATCACTTGGATGACCATGTGCACAGTGTCGTAGAGATTGCAAGATGCTCAGTGGCCACAAACTTGTGGCTCACGTCAGCTTCGGCGCTCTCTCTTCCTAGGTGCGGGTCCTAGAAGCAACGTCAGAGAGAGCGCCGAAGCCGACGCGAGCGGCATGTTCATGGCTGCTCGCGCTGAAGATAATGTGATATGGGGGAAGGGAAGGGGTGCATGTGTGGGATGGGGGGGGCAGAGAAAAGTAGGGGTGACAGCACCCCGAGGAAAACCATGCCCAGAGCAGACCGGCCCCCATCCCCCCATGTCACTGAAGATGCTTGCTAGGCTCAATGGTTATTTATTGTAGGATTTCTATACCACTTATAGCCTAAGTGGTTTACATTCAGGTACTCAACCATTTTTCCCAGTCTATCCCAGTGGGCTCCCACTTTGTCTAATGGGTTCACAGTCAGTCGTGCGTGAGGCACCAGCGCGCCGACAATGGGGGGCAGACAATTCAGCGCAAGGCCCAGCACGCTGCGGGAAAACTTAGTTTTAAACAGCTCCGAAGCGTGGTGTGAGTGGGGAACCTCCCCACTTTGCTGCATAGTGTTCGTGCTGCTGTTGGTAGGGGGGGTTTGGAACCCTCCATTATACAGAAAACGGAACTCTTTCCAATTTTTTTCAGGAAAAGTTCCGTTTTCTGTATAATGTGGGGTATTGCACCCCCACACACCCCCCCCCCCCAATGGCAGCGCGAACAGTATGCAGTAAAGTGGGGGGGTTCTTCCCCCCCCACACCCCCGTCGGAGCTCTTTAAAACTAAGTTTTCCCACAGCGCGCTTGTGTCTTATGCCGAATTGTCAGCGCTCGATTGTCGGCGCGCTGGTGTCTGGCGCGCGATTGTCCCGTCACCGTCTATTGTACCTAGGGCAATGAGGGATTAAGGGCTAGATTCACGAACCTGCCTGATCCTGGCAGGTCCAATGAATTCAGGAAACTTCAATATGCAGATGGGGTGATCGGAGGAACGCCTCCATCTGCCTGCTCGGGACCGGCAGGGTTTTGTTTTTTTAAAACCACGGGCTTGCACTGCAGGGAAGGGTGGGCGATTCGGGGCAGGCAGGCGTTCGGGGCAGTGGGAGATTGGGGCTGGCAGGGCAGAGAGCAGGGCGGCAGAAGGCAGGGCAGTCGGAAAGGGCATGAGCGACCTGTCCTCAGCAGTCGCTTGGGAGTGATCGGCCAGCCCAGACAGTGTTGCAGGGCTTTGGTTTGTGACTCAGGTCCCTGCCTACTTTGCATGCTGTTGCCCTCATTTGCAAGCGCGGACCGGAGGATGGTCGGCAGAGAGGTAAGTGAATCGGGCCGGAGGGAAATTTGGTTGCTAAGGGGTTGCAAACCGATCGGTACATGATCGGTTTGCATAGTGAATCTAGCACTAAGTGACTTACCCAAAAGATATGCAGGCATAGAAAGAATAATCAATTCACCCCAAAATACCTTCCTTGTGTCACAAAGCTCTAGTCTAAAGTATATCTAAGATGTCCTCCTGGTATGTATCATGTACTGTTCTTTTGTTAAATTGAATAAACCTTAGCCAAGGAGGAAAAGCCTCAGATCGCCGTATGCGTACAAGCGCAAAGCTGAAAAAAGCATACTGGAAAGGGAAGTAACTTCATCGGCTGAAACACCTCCTGCTTGAGCAAAACCTAAAAATAACGCAAACATTGCTTTTAATACACGCTACAATTCAGCGAGAGGTCACTTACCTTGGCTCGAGTCGCTGTGCTGTTAACGTTATTAGCACGGTGTACGGCTGGCAGTGCGTCCCCCTCTGCCGACGATAGCTAGCTGGGCGTTTCGCCGGTAGGCTGCGTCAGGATGTGGAACTCCTCACCGTCGGCGCTGCCATTTAATGCTCACTCATAAGCTAAGCTAAGGTTTATTCAATTTCATAAAACAACAGCAAGTGATACACACTAGGACTCCCCTCCCTTTAAACGCCTTTCTTTCTTTCTCAAGATGCCCCTCATGTATTCAGATATTCGCTATCCATAGTACTCCAATTCAAATGGAAGTTCTAAAGAAATACTCAATTACTCTTTACCCATTGAACCCCATTCTGTAACTTTCCCCTCTTCACAATTGTATTATATTTAGACTCATTGTACGACACTGTATTAGACTTATGTATGGTGTTGTCTTCAGACTTATTGTATTGTATTATATTTAGACTCGTTGTATTATACTGTACTGCGTTGTATACACTCATTGTATTGTATTGTATTGTTTTGTCTTGTATTGTTTGTTGACTTATTGTATTGTATTGTGACCTTGTTATTCGCTGAATGTCCAGCCTTTTTACAGTGTGAACCGCCTAGAAGTCACCTGACTATGGCGGTATAGAAAAATAAAGTTATTATTATTATTATTATACCAGGAGAACATCTTTAGAGCTTTATGACACAAGGAAGGTATTTTTTGGTGGTGGATTAAGTGACTTACCCAGGGTCACAAGGAGCAGCATGGGATTTGAACCCACCACCTCAGGCTGCTGAGGTTGTACCTCTAGCCACTGTGCCACATATGTTTGCAGAGTCTCATCACGAACCGCCTAGAAGTCACCTGACTATGGCGGTATAGAAGAATAAAGTTATTATTATTATCAATTAAATGCCTCAATATAAAGCTCTAATGTTCTGCCCCCCCCCCCATGCCCACCACACCCTTCCATATGATACAATACAATACAATTTGCTTTTCACCCTGCAATCACCCTAAAAGGGTTCTATGCGGCTTGCAAGAAAGAAGCTGGATATTCCCAGGAATTATAATAACAACATCAAATCTTCCTTGATTTCATAAATTTCTCGCTGCAACTTATTCTTAAAAGTGAGAAACCCTTAAGATATGTATCTTAATTAATTTATTTCCTACTGCAACATGTTTAAAAAACAAGAAACTCTAACAGAATATAAATCAAAAAAAATCCCAACGGTTACTGAATCCTATTTATGTTCATTTAACCCTTTCACACTTTCTTATCAGCGCGGAATATACCAAGCAATGAGGTTTTTTTTCTTCTGCATTGCAATGTTTTTGCATTTTTCATCGCATCCCACAAGAATAATAGAAAAACACATGCCCTTTTTGTATTTCCCTCTTGTCAAAGGTTGTAAAAGCAAGAAATGCCATGGCCATCTGCTTTCTTTTCAAGCAGCTTCTCACGATAAGGTTTTTCGTTCACTGCTAATTACATCGTATTCTTATGAACATTTCAGAAAACAACTGAAGTCTTATCTTTTCTCTAAATATCCAGTCGATTACCGTATTTTCACTCATATAACGCGCACCCGTGTAAAACGCGCACACGGGTATAGCGCGCGGGGAACTGTAATTTATGTAAATAAATTTTTATATACCGCGCACACCCGTATACCACGCATGCCGTCCCGACTCTCCCGTCGCTGCCCGACTCTCCTTTCGCCCGCCCCGACTCTCCTCTGGCCAGCCCGACTCTCCTTTAGCCCGCCCCGACTCTCCTCTCCCCCTTGAAGTCCTGTCCCCATCCTGAAAGCCTGATGCCTGATGCCCCCCCTCCCGACATCTGATTCACCCCCCCCCCGCAGGACCACTCACACCCGCACCCCGAAGGACCGCTCGCGCTCGAACACACACCCGCACCCCCACCCCGAAGGACCGCTCACACCCCCACAGCCTCCCCACACCCACCCACTCCCCATCATGTAGAAGTTTCCTACTGTCGTCCTGCTGCTTCCTCTGCCGGCGGTCCTGCCCCTTCTCTTAGCCCTGCGTCTACGCTGTTTCCTCTTCCGGTGGTCCCGCCCTTTCTCTGACATCAGAGAAAGGGCGGGACCGCCGGAAGAGGAAGCAGTGTAGACAAAGGGCTAAGAGAAGGGGCAGGACCGCTGGCAGAGGAAGCAGCAGGACGACGGTAGGAAACTTCTACATGATGGGGGGGGTGGGGAGGCTGTGGGGGTGCGAGCGGTCCTTCGGGGTGTGGGTGCGGGTTCGTGTTCCAGCGCGAGCGGTCCTTCAGGGTGCGGGTGCGAGCGGTCCTGCGGGGGGGGTGAAACGGACGTCGGGGGGGAACTATGTAAAAAAAAAAAGGGGATAACGCGCTCACGCATATAACACGCATGGTTATACATGGTTTGTAAAATCGTGTATAACGCACGCGTTATATGCGTGAAAATACGGTAGTTATTTACTGATCTTTTCCTTCTTAATTATGTAACTTTTGTAAACCGCGTCAAACTCAGGGTTACACGGTATAGAAATATGATGTTATGTTATGTTATGTTACTGTTTATCCTTCTAATTTTATCTGGTAGCTGAACTCAGATTCGAACTGCTGATATTGGAAAAGTGAAAAAAGTGAAAAAAAAAAAAGATCAAAGCACCTTGCCCTTTGCCCTCAAGATCTGCCAGGTCAGGGTCTGATGGAGTTCGGCGTTTGCACGCGGTTGCTTTCGTGGATAGAGAAAGCATATGCTGGACCGACCAGGATAAAATGCTAGAACGTGAGCTTTTCACAGCACATCTGTTATTTCTTAATTAACGTTTCTGGCTAATTATTGTTCTTGTCATGATAGCGGCACGTCTTACTCTAGGGAGTGCCCAGGAGAAACCAACAATCTCGAACTCCCCTAATTGTGCATCTCTATTAACGAACAGATTCAATTTATCCCAAAGAGATCTCAGGCTCCCAGTGACATTTAATTATATTTCTCCTCCACAAGATTCATTCGCTTTAAAATCTGTTCACAAATGAACTGAGAATAGTTAAGCTCTGGAACGCATTGCTAGAGGTTGTGGTAAGAGCAGATAGCGTAGCTGGTTTTAAGAAAGGTTTGGACAAGTACCTGGAGGAAAAGTCCATGGTCTGTTATTGAGAAAGACATGGGGGAAGCCACTGCCTGCCCTGTATTGGTAGCATGGAATATTACTACACCTTGGGTTTTGGCCAGGTACTAGTGTCCTGGATTGGCCACCGTGAGAACGGGCTACTGGGCTTGATGGACCATTGGTCTGACCCAGTAAGGCTATTCTTATGTTCTTATGAGGTCTTCGGAGAACAATCCACAGTGATATCAAACTCCTCTAATGGGACTCGGGGGACACGGAGTCCGTCATCTCTAGGACTGGATGGCTTAGGGAATGAGGGTATAGGGATGCCATGCCTCCTGCTGTCCCATTTTCCAAAAACATTCAAAGTATTGTATATCAGAACAGAAACATTAAAAGATAGCAAACGAAAAATTGACTAAGCTAAAAGTCATAAAAAACTGATACTTAGGCCTTCCCTAAAGCACAGAGTGGATAAAAACAGCTTAAAGCAGCGACAGATAAGCTCTGGATATGAGAGAAGAATCTATTTAGTTAAAATCTATGGCTCTGATTCCCCTGAAGAACAACCATCAAAGGCCCAAGCGCCACGTTTCACCATCTCATTTTCTTGGCCATGTGGACAACCAACCATAAGTAGCAACATTCTGGAGCTCAGACTGTGATGTCATAATGCCTCATTCCACCAATGCCTAAGCTCCGTCCTCATCTGCACAAGCCTCAAACCCTTTAAAATCCTAAGTAGCAACATTCTAGAGCTCAGACTGTGATGTCATAATGACTCATTCCACCAATGCCTAAGCTCCGTCCTCATCTGCACAAGCCTCAAACACTTTAAAATCCTAAGTAGCAACATTCTAGAGCTTAGATTGTGATGTCATTATGCCTCATTCCACCAATGCCTAAGCTCCGTCCTCATCTGCACAAGCCTCAAACACTTTAAAATCCTAAGTAGCAACATTCTAGAGCTCTGATTGTGATGTCATAATGCCTCATTCCACCAATGCCTAAGCTCCGTCTGCACAAACCTCGAACGCTTTAAAATCTTAAGTGTTTGCGGTTTGTGTGGTTAAAGCAGCGCTTACAGAAATTGGTCAGGGTCAGGGACCGGGACAGTGAGAAAACACATGGGGACAGGACGGGGAAATTGAGTTTCTGCGGGGACTGAGACAAATTTGACCCTGTGTGACATAGTAATGGTGGGAGTGAGGGGGACGATCCTCCCTGGGCACCATATTCCTCAGGGTGACAGCATCCCTCCTCCTCCCTCCTCTCCCCCCCCCCCCATTTCCACTCCTCCCCTCGCATATCCCTATCCCTGAAGTGTTCACAATTAAAAAGAAAGAAAAGAATTGCCAAAAGCTGCAGTGGCACTTGAGTTAGCAACCTCTGGATCTCTGCTCTGGCTCTCAATTGGCTGCTTCATCCAGTGAGCTATTCCTCCATCTGCCGTCCCATTTTATAATATGGATAGATCACGGCTGTCCCTTCTTTTTCCGCTTATAATTTGGATGTTTCAATTTGTCAAATGAATGCTCGTGCTTGACGTTCCCAGAACACGGACATCCGTCTTGCGTGTATTTCAGAGCAGGCTCAGGGAGAAACCAGCCCAGGCACTGGTGCGAGCAGCATCTTCCACTTGCTGTTTGCGCCAGCCTCGGCTCCCTTCTCACGTCGGCTCCTGGTCGCGGAACAGGACGTGATGCCAGAAGGGAGCCGAGAGTGGCACGGGCAGCAGGTGGAAGGCGCGGCCGCACTGGCGAACGTTTGACGAGGTTCGCAGGGGGTGGGGAGGCGCTCAAGCGGCAGGGAAGGTGCCATCTCTCCGGCACCAACCTCCCTTGTCTTGAAATACATGCGAGATGGGCATCTGTTTGGGACACGCTGACTTGAATATCCACATTCTATAATGCCCCCTCTCCAACGTGAGCAGCTACATTTTAACTCTTCGCAAACACTCTTCTGTCATCAACACACACTGCCGTTCTGCCAGATCAGATTAGTGTTAAGGTTAGTGACCCTTAATGAGATGTATTTTTGAGGATTATTATTTATTAATATTCATTTGATATTCTGTCTTTCCTAGGATAAAAGCAGAAAGCACATTACTAAAAAAAAATATGGAATATACTTTGCAGAAGAATGATGCATATATAATCAAGTACAAATGTACTGAGCCCAGGAATGAAGCACGAACACAGGGAAGAATGATCTTACATAAAGAAAAGGCAAACATATTATTTCAAGAATGGTGCGGTGAGTGCCAGATGGGGGTGGGGAAGGAAAGAGAAGCGGACTGAAGGCGAAACTTGGGGAAGAAAATATGGTCATGAAAAACCTCTGTAAAAGGTGTAAGGGAAGTCTGGCAGGTCATTTTTTTTGCCCCCCCCCAAGGAAAGTAAGGAAAAGGTTTCCATACTCTGCACTAGAAATATTTTGTTCCGTAGTCTGGCGCACAGCAGCTGAATGGACAAAGCCACGTGAATGGTGTTTCTTGCTGATAACTAGCAGTAAAGTCGACAGCAAGGTTTGCTGGGACGTTCTAAGTTCCCCTTTGCGTGTGTACGTAATCTGTAGTTGAAATAGATACTACCGGGTTTCCACAAAAATAAGACCTGAAAATAAGCCCGAAAATAAGCCCTGGTTAAGATCCCTGTGATGCGTCAGAGGGAAGGCCCCAGCAGGGAAAGCTGCGAAGCAGCCCGTTCAGAGCGCTGCCACCGATTTTGAGGCTTCTGGGGTATGTTAGGCGGTCGGTGGGGTTCCGGTGCACGAAGGGATGGGAGGGAGGGATAGGTAGAACATGGTGGGAGGGTCGGTGGGGTTCCAGTGCATGAAAGAATGGGAGGGAGGGATAGGTAGAACACGGTGGGAGGGTCGGGGGTTCCGGTGCATGAAAGGATGGGAGGGAGGGATAGGTAGAACACGGTGGGAGGGTCGGGGGTTCCGGTGCATGAAAGGATGGGAGGGAGGGATAGGTAGAACACGGTGGGAGGGTCGGTGGTGTTCCAGTGCATGAAAAGATGGGAGGGAGGGATAGGTAGAACACGGTGGGAGGGTCAGTGGGGTTACGGTGCATGATGGGAGGGAGGGATAGGTAGAACACAGAGGGAGGGTCGGTGGGGTTACGGTGCACGAAGGGATGGAAGGGAGGGATAGGTAGAACACGGTGGGAGGGTCGGTGGGGTTACGGTGCACGAAGGGATGGGAGGGAGGGATAGGTAGAACACGGTGGGAGGGTCGGTGGGGTTATGGTGCACGAAGGGAGGGAGGGATAGGTATAACATGGCAAGTGTCAAGGGTAGTTATCATGTTTCCCTGAAAATATGCCCTAGTGCATTTTATGGAGCACAAATTAATATAAGACCTTATCTTATTTTCGGGGAAACATGGTAAGACCGTTTAAATAGACTTGGGGGAAAGTAGTGCAGCATGGATTCTAGCTGATCTTGGAGGCCCTGACAAGGAACCTGTGACCTGGATTGGTCACTGTTGGAAACAGGACACAGGATTTGATGGAACTTTGGCCTCACCCAGTATGGTAATTCTTTTTGATATTGGATTCATTTGAAGACAAAGACTAGTGTTCAGAATTTTTCTCTGACCTTCTTCAGGAGCCAGTGCAGCTTTTGCAAAATACCGGGCTTCACGTGGTCTGAGAATATGGAAAACGTGTGCAGCAGCGGCTATGAAAGTAAATAGAATGTTAGGAATTATCAGGAAAGAACCGGAAAACAATGCACCTCAAATACTGTGTGCAATTCTGGTCACCATATCTCTAAAGATATAGCGGAATTAGAAAAGGCACAGAGAAGGACAATGAAAATGATAAAGGGGAAGGGAAAAGCTAAAGTGGCTCTGGTTTTTTTCAGCTTGAACAAGAGATGACTCAGGGGAGAGATATGGTAGAGGTCTATAAAATATAGAGTGGAGTGGAATGGGTAGACATGAATCACTTGCTTACTGTTTCCAAAAATGCTAGGGGGCATGCAATGAAGCTACTAAGCATTAAATTTAAAACAAAGCAAAGATAATATTTCTTCACTCAAAGGAGTAATTAAACTTTGGAATTCGTTGCTAGAGAATATAGTGAAAGCAGTTAGCTTAGCGGGGTTAAAAAAAAAAAAAAGGTTTGGTTAATTTCCTAAAAGAAAAGTCCCTAAGCCATTATTAAGATGGACTTGGAAAAAATCCACTGCTTATTTCTAGGATAAGCAGCATACAATTTGTTTACCTTTTATAACCGGAATTGGCCACTGTTAGAATACTGGGCTTGATGGTCCTTCCGTCTGGCCCAGTGTGGCAACTTTTATGTTCTTAGGATGTTGCTGGTGATCAAATGTGTTGGTAGCTAGATCACATCTCTCAAAGAAATTATAGAGTTGATGAATCCAACACAGAAGTATAAATCAGGTCCTTACGCAGCTGAGATGTGGGTTTTCCATTATGTTGTACCACTTGTACTAAGGACCAAGATCAATACATGGCACCCAAAAATCTGGGCAGAGTGTCCTTAATAGATACTAGACGCAATTGGAATTTCAGGAAAAGTTCACAATTAGTTCCAAGGCTTCCTTAAAACTAGAACATATAGAGTCAAATCAAAAGACATTCTATCAGAACCATGGACCAATCCATGCGGAGTGCCACAAGGCTCTCCCCTCTCTCCCACACTCTTCAACCTATTCATAGCTTCCCTAGGCACCACCCTGGACACCCTAAATATTACCTCCTTCAGCTATGCGGACGACATAACCATCCTCCTTCCTTTCGACATCCACAATCCAACCTCCACAGGACGCCTGATAACAACACTAGAAACAGTAGAAAAATGGATGACAAATCATAAGTTGAAGCTGAACCCAGACAAAACCAAATTCCTAATGCTAGAGAAGGACAAAAAACCATCCCTAACAGAACTGGAAGTAAACTCAATCAAGTACCCAATACAAAGCTCCCTCAAAATCCTGGGTATACATCTAGACAGATGCTGCACAATGCAAACACAAATTCAAAAAATCACCCAAAAAGCATTCTTCACAATGCGAAATCTAAGAAAAATCAAAAAAATTTTTAATAAAGACCAATTCCGGATCATTGTCCAATCTCTTGTGCTGAGCATTGTAGACTACTGCAATAGCCTTTACTTACCTTGCCCTATCAACACAATAAAAAAACTGCAGACCATCCAGAACACAGCCCTCAGACTCATATACTCACTCAGCAAACATGACCACATTACTAATGCATACTTAGAATCGCACTGGCTACCAATAAGAGCAAGAATACAATTCAAACTCTACTGTCTCATTTTCAAAGTAACCCACGGCACGGCACCTAGTTACCTAAACAACCGCTTTCACTACTACCTCTCACCCAGAAGAAGGAGAACGCAGAACATCTTCACCTTCCCACCTCTCAACGGAACTCGTCGTAAGAAACTTTACGACAACCTCCTAGGGACACAGGCAGCTAAAATCGACTCTGACATCTCAGAATTACTGATCAAAACAACAGACATAAAAGATTTCCGTAAAGAAATAAAAACACTATTGTTCAAAAAATATCTCCCATCACTCTAACCTCCTCCCAACGAGTTCCCAATCAACACCTTCAGAAACACCCACCTATAGTATCTCCTTGTCTGTGATTTAGAAGGTACTGTAACCCTTCTACACTACACCTGATCTAACTTGATTCAATCGATATATAATATCTCCTGTGATATGTATTATCTTCTGTGACATGTATTATCCTCTGTGTTATGTACCATTCTGTTAAATTGTTGTATCATAATTCTACTGTTCCTGAAATCTACTCTTATCCTGTAATGTAATTCTACTGGAATTGCCCAGACATCTTCTATATTGTAATCCGCCTAGAACCGCAAGGCACAGGCGGAATAGAAATCCCTAATGTAATGTAATGTAATGTAAGTATACTAGTTTAATGAATGTTCTCTCAGGGTTTCCGCAGCTGGCATTGTGCTTCTTGCAGGTTTCCGGGTCTCGCTGCGTCTTTGTCAGGTGGAAACCGACGTTTCAGCCACCATGCTGTGGCTTTCTTCAGGGCAATCTCTGAAGTCTGCTGCGGAAACCCTGAGAGAACATCTAACCCAGCTCCTGTTGCCCTGGGCCTCCCAGCTCCACCGTTGACCAGGATGTCTTTCCCCTCTCCTCACCCTTGCCTTTTAGAATGTAAAGGTGTTGCCAGCGTGACAACAATTCCTTAGCGTTGCTTGTGGCTTCTTCAGCGCTGTTCCTCTGCTGTGGTCCTTCCAACCTGAAACAGGAAGTTATGGCAGAGGAACAGCACCGCACAGCCACTACCTTATCACTTATCATGGAAATCAGCAGAGACCAAAATACAATTGATAACTGGAACTTTACTTGATTGCACAGTCAATGCACAATTTCTTCTCAGTTTTACAAGCGCTTCATGATAAAGTCACTTAAGAAACACTTGAATTATGTTTCTCATGCCGCTGTACTGGGCCATGGTAAGCCCTCACCTGTGGTACTGCGTCCAGCACTGGTCGCCGTACATGAAGAAGGACACGGTACTACTCGAAAGGGTCCAGAGAAGAGCGACTAAGATGGTTAAGGGGCTGGAGGAGTTGCCGTACAGTGAGAGATTAGAGAAACTGGGCCTCTTCTTCCTTGAAAAGAGGAAATTGAGAGGGGACATGATCGAAACATTCAAGGTACTGAAGGGGATAGACTTAGTAGACAAGGACAGGTTGTTCACTCTCTCCAAGGTAGGGAGAACAAGAGGGCACTCTCTAACATTGAAAGGGGATAGATTCCGTACGAACATAAGGAAGTTCTTCTTCACCCAGAGAGTGGTGGAAAACTGGAACGCTCTTCCAGAGTCTGTTATAGGGGAAAACACCCTCCAGGGATTCAAGACAAAGTAGATAAGGACAGGTTGTTCACCCTCTCCAAGGTAGGGAGAACGAGATGTTACTCTCTAAAATTGAAAGAGGATAGATTCCGTACAAACGTAAGGAAGTTCTTCTTCACCCAGAAAGTGGTAGAAAGCTGGAACGCTCTTCCAGAGGCTGTTATAAGGGAAAACACCCTCCAGGAATTCAAGACAAACTTAGACAAGTTTCTGCTGAACAAGAAGGTGCGCTGGTAGGGCTAGTCTCAGCTAGGGTGCTGATCTTTGACCAGAGGGCCGCCGCATGAGCGGACTGCTGGGCATGACGGACCACTGGTCTGACTCAGCAGTGGCAATTGTTATGTTCTTATGTCGTACAGTTCCTTCATACACACAGTGTGCTGCTCCAAACGTCTGGACTTCCCCGGACATGTCCGGGGGTCTGGCCAGCTTTTCAAAACCCGGCACTTTGTCCAGATTTTGAAAAGATTCTAGCAACGAGCGACGTTGGCGTGGCATCTCCGCGTGCGCGGACGCAATACGGTGACATCACGTGCGTGCGTGTGACATCATCGTTTCACACCAATGCATGCGCAGATGCTGTCCCAACGAGCAAACAAGTGGAGGGGGCGGGGCTGGGAGTGGAACGGGACATGAGTCGGGTGGAACGGGGTGGGCCTGAGGGCAGGGCCGTAGGTTCGGATTTTCGTTTATGGAAATCTGGTAACCCTATTCTAGGGTCCCACTCTCTTTAATCAGCCTGGGCCCACTCTATCTTTCCCGCCAAGCTGAAACACTCCACACAGGCCCTGCAGTAAGAAGGGTCTTTCACACACGGTTTCCCTTTCTCGGTGGGTCTCCACACACTCTTTGTCCTCTCTTGGTGACTGTTTTGGAAAAGTAAAGTCTCTTATACTCTCTCTTAGTGAAACTCTCCAGGTTCCACTCTCTTTCCTCTCATTCTGTTGTTTGCTTTTCTGGCAAACCCTCTCAGTACCTTCAGGAGTCTCCCGGCTTTGGTGGGAGAATCAGGATAACAAAAAGCCTTCATCTTACTTCTCACTCTCCTTTTATACTCAGGCAATGGGGCCTCCATCTCCTCCCACTGATTTCTGCTCTCCACACTCACATACACTCAGTGTCTCGCCAAAGAATCCAATGCCTCCAACTCTGTAGCAAAGGCTTTTTTTTTGGGGGGGGGGAGACGGAAGGGGTGTCACATACAGTATACTTTGGAGGAGAGATGGGAGAAACATGATGGCTGATAAAGACCAAATGGCCAATCCAGTCTGCCCATCCGCAGTAACCATTATCTCTTCCTCTCCCTAAGAGATCCCAGGTGCCTATGTCACGCCTTCTTGAATTCAGACACAGTCTCTGTCTCCATCATGTATACCGGGAGATTGTTCCACATATCTACCACCAATTCTGTTAAAGAGTATTTTCTCAGATTACGGTACTCCAGAGCCTATCACCTCTTAACTTCATCCTATGCCCTCTCATTCCCTCTCCCGCCTTTCCTCCAAAGTATACAGATTGAGACCTTTAAGTCTGTCCCCATAGGCCTTATCATGAAGACCACACGCCATTTTAGTAGCCTTCCTCTGGACCGACTCCATCCTTTTTATATCTTTTTGAAGGTGAGGCCTCCAGAATTGTACACAGTATTCTAAATGAGGTCTCACCGGAGTCTTATACAGAGGCATCAATACCTCCTTTTTCCTACTGGCCATACCTCTCCCTATGCAACCTAGCATCCTTCTAGCTTTTGCCGTCACCTTTTCAACATGTTTGGCCACCTTAAGATCATCACCTACAATCACACCCAAGTCCTATTCTTCACTCCCTAATCTGTACCATTCCCTCGGGTTTTTGCTGCCCAAATGCATGACCTTGCATTTCTTAGCAATAAATTTTAGCTGCCAAATTTCAGACCATTCTTCAAGCTTCACCAGGTCTTTATTCATGTTATTCACACCATCCAGGGTGTCTTCTCTATTGTAGATTATGATATCATCCACAAAGAGGCAAATCTTACACGGCCGAGTGAATTCACGGGCGGACAAGGCTGAAGCAGTCTGTTTAAAGTGCTGCCGGCCCAACACTGCATAGGGAGGTATGTAGGGCTTGCTCGTGGTCGTCGGAGTTCGGATGAGAGGGTGGGAAGGATGGGGGTTTGGCTGCGGGGCAGGTGCTCAGGGGGGGGGGGTGCTTGCTCAAGGGTTCTGCCGCACAAGGGATGGGAGGGAAGGGAGGACCGAAGCTAGGCAAGAGTCCTGCTGCACGAGGGATGGGAGGGGGAGGAAAGATGCTGCACATGAGGGGGAAAGAAAGGAAAGAGTAAGAATTGGGGTGACGGAGAGGAAGGGAGAGATGATCATGTACATAACCTGAAAATAAGACCTAGTGCGTTTTTTGGGCCTAAAATTAATATAAGATACTATCTTATTTTGGGGGAAACACGGTAGTAGTAGTAGTATTCTTTGAAGATTCCACATGGAATCTTGCTACTCTTTGGGGATTCTGCATGGACTCTTCCCACTCTTTGGGGATTCCGCATGGAATCTTGCTACTCTTTGGAGATTCTGCATTGGCTCTTCCCACTCTTTGGGGATTCCGCATGGAATCTTGCTACTCTTTGAGGATTCCGCATGGAATCTTGCTACTCTTTGGGGATTTCGCATGGAATCTTGCTACTCTTTGAGGATTCTGCATGGAATCTTGCTACTCTGGGGATTCCGCATGGAATCTTGCTACTCTTTGGGGATTCCGCATAAAGTCTTGCTACTGTTTGAGGATTCTGCATGGAGTCTTGCTACTCTTTGGGGATTCCTCATGGAGTCTTGCTACTCTTTGGGGATTCCTCATGGAATCTTGCTACTCTTTGGGGATTCCGCATGGAATCTTGCTACTCTTTGAGGATTCCGCATGGAATCTTGCTACTCTTTGGGGATTCTGTATGGAATCTTGCTACTCTTTGAAGATTCCACATGGAATCTTGCTACTCTTTGGGGATTCCGCATGGAATCTTGCTACTCTTTGGGGATTCCTCATGGAATCTTGCTACTCTTTGAAGATTCCGCATGGAATCTTGCTACTCTTTGGGGATTCCACATGGAATCTTGCTACTCTTTGGGTATTCCGCATGGAATCTTGCTACTCTTTGGGGATTCCTCATAAAGTCTTGCTACTCTTTGAGGATTCCGCATGGAGTCTTGCTACTCTTTGAGGATTCCGCATGGAGTCTTGCTATTCTTTGGGGATTCCGCATGGAATCTTGCTACTCTTTGAGGATTCCGCATGGAGTCTTGCTACTCTTTGGGGATTCTGGATAAAGTCTTGCGACTCTTTGAGGATTCCGCATGGAGTCTTGCTACTATTTGGGGATTCCTCATGGAATCTTGCTACTCTTTGAAGATTCCACATGGAATCTTGCTACTCTTTGGGGATTCCACATGGAATCTTGCTACTCTTTGGGGATTCCGCATGGAATCTTGCTATTCTTTGGGGATTCCGCATGGAATCTTGCTACTCTTTGAGGATTCCGCATGGAATCTTGCTACTCTGGGGATTCCGCATGGAATCTTGCTACTCTTTGGGTATTCCGCATGGAATCTTGCTACTCTTTGGGGATTCCTCATAAAGTCTTGCTACTCTTTGAGGATTCCGCATGGAGTCTTGCTACTCTTTGGAGATTCTGCATAGAATCTTGCTACTCTTTGAGGATTCCGCATGGAATCTTGCTACTCTTTGGGGATTCTGCATGGAATTTTGCTACTCCCTCTGTAATTCCCTCACCCGATCAGAGTATATTGATGCACCTTCTTGTCCAGTTTCTCTGTCTTGATTAGATTGTAAGCTCTTTTGAGTAGGGACTGTCTCTTCTATATTTTGATGTAGAGCGCTGTCTAGTAGCACTTATAGAAATGTAGTATCTGAATTCAAGAAAGCTTGGGACAAGTACGATGGATCTCTAAGGAAGAGGAGGGGATAGCCGATGGCACGGTTAGGCCACACGGTCTTTATCTGCTTTCATTGTTCTGTGGTTCTATGCTCGAGTTCCCCCCCCCCCTACTCCTTTGAAATTCACGGTGCACGAGCCGACTCATGTCATCTCATTTGCCTTATTATTATCTGCTGTGTTCTTTTGCTGTTGACGTTCTCCGCATTTCCTCTGTTGCCCATCTGCATGTTATGAGCTAACAAGCGGATGCTGGATACAGGCTCAGCCCTGCTCCCCTGGGACTCTCCAGAGAAAAAGGCTTTTATCTCTTCCCAGTTGGAGATAGTTTTTATATTTTTAGTCAATAGGTAAATGTACCCCGTAAAGGCTCTCACCTTCATGTGAAATGATTCTGATTATTATGGAAATAGTCTCTCCCCTGCCTGCCAGTGGATTGTGAAACAACCCACCTCGTTGTCGGTTTTGCCAATTCTTAGTGTCTCGCTCTGATGCTAGGCCATATTACACGTTCCAGGGCAGCAGCCGCATCCCAGCCGACTGCATACATAAATATACATGAAGTGATGCAGTCCTTTGAATGTCGTCCATGCTCTACAGGTGGGCTCCACAGCCATCTCATAAAAAAAGCCTTTTTCAACAAGCCCTCTGTAATACTTTAACATAGAAACATGATGGCAGATAAAGGCCAAATGGCCCATCTGCAGTAACTTTTTTCTCTTTCTCTCTCTGTTACACTATATACCAGCTTACAAAGAGTCCCGTTTAAGCTACGCTTCCAGGAACAATGCCATATCTGTCGCACGTTTAGTCGGCACTCCCCTGAAAAAAAGTCACCGCATTGAAACCCCGAGTTGTAGATGGTTTGCTCAGGTTTTGGCAATATCAGGCAACTGGGAGGCAGTTCTTGTTAAGAATTTTTCAAAGCTTTAATGCATTGTAATGTCCACTGGCTGAGAGTGGACAGGAAACACAAACAGAGAATGTGATGGCAGCTGTAGGGTTACCATATGGCTCCAGAAAAAGGAGGATGGATAGAGACTTCCTGGTTTTATTTCCATTGCTTTCAATGGAAGTAAAACCCAGATGTCTCAATCTGTCCTCCTTACTTAAAACCTGGATGTCTCAATCCATCCAGTGGCATAGTGAGGGGGAGGAGAGGGGGGGCAGACTGCCCTGGGTGCCATCTTCATGGGGTGGGGGAGCATCAGCGCCTTGCCTCTCTGCCCCACCACGTACCTCTTGAAATGTTCACCAGAGGGAGCAGTATTTTCCACTTGCTGTTCGCGCCAGACTTGGCTCCCTTCTGACATCACTTCCTGGTTGTGGGACCAGGATGTGATGTCAGAAGGGAGCCAAAGCCAAGGCCAATGTGAGCAGCAGGTGGAAATTGCTGCTCGTGCCTGCAAACATTTCAAGAGATACATGGGGGGGGGCGGGAGGGGCGCTCAAGTGGTGGTGAAGAGTGGGGAGCGCATGGCGTGGCGATGCTAGGGGCCACTGCCCTGGGCACCAACCTTCCTTGCTATGCCACTGAACCCGTCCTCCTTTTTCTGGAGCCATATGGTAACCCTAAGCGAGGGACCATAAAGTCTGCCCGTCCAGATTGCCCGCTTTGTTTCATGGCCAATCCAGGTCACTAGTACCTGGCCAAAACCCAAGGTGTAGCAATATTCCATGCTACCGATCCAGGGCAAGCAGTGACGTATCCTCAACAATGACAGCTAGATTCTCTTCCTGGGCAGTGACTCCTAATACAGAACCCAGCATCACGTAGTTCAGGTTCCTCTTTCCCACGTGCATTGCACTTGCTCACATTAAACGTCATCTACCATTCTGACGTCCGGTCTTCCAGTCTCATAAGGTCCTCTTGCGATTTAACAACTTTGAACACCTTTTAAAAACGAAACATCTGTATCTCACTCTTCCACATTTGGCATCCCTCAAGGATCCATCTTATCTCCTCTTCTGTTTAATATATTTCTTTCTCCATTGTTAAGCCTTTGTCAATCTATAGGCTTTACCCCATTTGCATACGCTGATGATGTTCAACTTATTCATCCTTTAGATCCTAAATGTGATAATGAAATCAAATCCATTAATCAGAAATTAGAAATAATTCATTCTTGGCTTAACACTAACAAATTGGCACTTAATATAAAGAAGACGAAAGCCGTATTATTTACTTGGAGGAACGATATAACTTTATCAATCCCATTCATTCTTAATAACATCACACTTAATCTAGTTCCATCAGTTAAGATTCTTGGTGTACTAATTGACGAGAAATTCACTTACCACGATCATATTTCTCTCACGGTTAAAAACTGCTTTTATAAATTACGCCGTATTAGATCAATATCCAAATTTCTGACCCCTAAATCTATCACAATACTAATTCATTCATTAGTAATATCGAAACTTGATTACTGCAATTCTCTCTTTCTCAACATATCATTAAAAGAAAAAAGGAGATTACAATTGATTCAAAATACTTCAATAAAATTAATATACAATGCAAAGAAATATGATCATGTTTCCCCGTTGTTAATAGACTCTCATTGGTTACCTATTAGCCATAGAATCACATTTAAAATAATAATACTTATCTTTAAAACTTTAGCATGCGGCGAACCACAATTCATTTCCAGACTTTTGATACCTTATAACACACAACGCTCACTCCGCTCTTCCAACCAGAATCTTCTTTCAGTTCCTTCCCTAAAAATCATCGGTACTAGAAGGGCCGACATCTTTTCGGTGACTGGTCCCCTATGGTGGAACGCCCTTCCCCAATACATTCGTAACGAAAAAGATATTTTAATATTTAAAAAACTTTTAAAATCTTATTTATTTAGAGATGCTTTTAATGTTTAAAGTATAATAAATTTAATATTGCTGAGGTTATTACTTCCCTTACCTACTGTTATTTCCTTATTCTACCCCAAACAAAAATTGTAACTTTTATCTTTTCCTTCCCACTGTATGTTTGTTCAAGTTAAATGTTCTTATGTTAAAATGTCAACCCCTTTGCACTTGATATATTTTTTGTAATGTACATCGCTTAGTGATTATAATAGGCGATTTATCAAATTGTGTTAATAAACTTGATAAACTTGATCAGCACATTTAATTATCTCACTAGTTATTCCCATCTCTAGATCATTAATAAATATGTTTTTAAAAAAGTGGTCCCAGCACAGACCCCTGGGGAACCCCACTATGTCCTGCCAATTCCTCTCTTTTGTCAGTTCAAATCTATCATAAGAATATAAGAATTGCTGCTGCTGGGTCAAACCAGTGGTCCATCGTGCCCAGCAGTCCGCTCACGTGGCGGCCCTTTGGTCAAAGACTAGTGCTCTAAATGAGTCCAGCCTCACCTGCGTACGTTCCAGTTTAGCAGGAACTTGTCCAACTTTGTCTTGAATCCCTGGAGGGTGTTTTCCCCTATAACAGACTCCGGAAGAGCGTTCCAGTTTTCTACCACTCTCTGGGTGAAGAAGAACTTCCTTACATTCGTACGGAATCTATCCCCTTTCAATTGTAGAGAGTGCCCTCTCGTTCTCCCTACCTTGGAGAGGGTGAACAGACTTTGAAATGTGATGGATCACTTTTACCATTTCTTGTTTCAAAATCCATCTAATTTTTTTCTTTAAAGGAGGTTTTGGAGCCAGTGAAGTGGTTACCCTTTCTAGTATGTCTGCTCAGTACAACTTTTGCTAGATACAGCAAAAAGGCAGAAATAGTCAAAAGGGTTCAAAAAAGGGGGCGCTCAGGATCAGAACTGTGCACACCACGCAAGCCGCGTAAGAACTAGCATGGATAATACCATAATTAAAGGGCGCTCTCAGTGTGAGCGAGCAGCGACGGGAGACAAGCTCCAATGCTTCACAGATCAGATAGAGGTAATATACCCCCACCCGCACCCCACCACTGAGCACCCAAAGTGTGCAGTAAATCAAGGTGAGAAAATTCACAAATCAAAAGGAATAAATCAACTAAGGTGAATAACAGGTGAAACCTGAGCGGCCCTGAGATCCTGGGATCCTGGGGCGTCTGTAATCTTGTGCCTCAGAGATGTTCTTTCTTTCTCACTTTTCAGCTAAGTTTACCATTTTTTGACTTTTTGCTGGGGTGTTGGCTGGCAGGGTTCATTTAGGGGCCGCTCAGGTTTCACCTGTTATTCACCTTAGTTGATTTATTCCTTTTGATTTGTGAATTTTCTCACCTTGATTTACTGCACACTTTGGGTGCTCAGTGGTGGGGTGCGGGTGGGGGGTATATTACCTCTACCTGATCTGTGAAGCGTTGGAGCTTGTCTCCCGTCGCTGCTCGCTCACACTGAGAGCACCCTTTAATTATGGTATTATCCATGCTAGTTCTTACGCGGCTTGCGTGGTGTGCACAGTTCTGATCCTGAGCGCCCCCTTTTTTTGAACCCTTTTGACTATTTCTGCCTTTTTGTTGTTTCTAGTTTAGGTTGTGGCAGTTTTCCCGGAGTGTGTTTTGCGTTTATCCAGTACAACTTTTGCAGCATATGGGTATCTGAGGCTCTTTCCCTCCTTTAAAGAAAACAATTAGATGGGTTTTGAAACAAGAAATGGTAAAAGTGATTCATCACATTTCAAAGTTTGATTGATGAACTGACAAAAGAGGGGTATGGGCAGGGAATATTAGTTCTTTCTTATTCCTGTCTATTGTTTTGGGACCCCACTATTTACCCTTCTCCGTTGAGAATATGGACCATTTAAAACTACCCTATTTTCTATCTTTCAACTAGTTCTACTTGAACTTACAACTATGTTTTTTTAACTATGACCCAACTATATTAATTATTTTCATTCAGAGCGCATATTAATTTAATACTCTCCCTCATCGATCATTTTCTTCTATGATCCTCAGAAGTACCACCTAGGACTCAACAGTTCTCATTGTACCAGGCTTTACGTACTACTTCCTCGCTGGATCATGTTTTTATGTTTTTATAAATAAATGCTTATTAAATATTCTTAACATTATTTTCAATCATTTTTAGTTCATAGTATTGTATAGTACTTTAATGTGGTCTTCCTTTCAGGTGCCGACATGTTTCACCCGAACGTTTTTTCAAGGCCCCTGATCCCTATCAACTAAATTACAGTTATACCGCCTATCTTTACTTATTATGCGTTAAGAACCCCAGAGTTTCCACACAACCAGTCACAAACAGTTGATTTATCCAGCCATGTTTACCTTATAGAAGCTTTATGCCACTCCAATAGATGACTTAACCTACTGTCATGGCCGCGGCGTCTTTTCCCTTTAATTTTTAAACACTCTCCCTCGTCAGTCAGCTGATAGCTGACAGAGTCCCACCGGGCGGGCGAGCTCATCTCTTAAAGTGACGTTTCTTTAAAAATAAAAACACTTCAAATGTTGATGTCCCAGATCCAACTATATTAATAATTGTACGGATCTACCTGTACTAGCAACTGTTTTGAATATCCGTGTCAAATTGTCCTCTCTGAATCTTTCAAAACAGCCAATAGTAGCTCTCTGCTCTTGGAAGTGGGAGGAGTCTATATAATGTACAGTTTCCCTGTTGCTATGACATCGGAGGCAATTACACTTCTCCCTGTAAGGGGGGGGGGGGATTAACAGACCCGCTAATACAGAAAAACCACGAATAACTTTTACCTATGTTATTCGCTGTTTTCTATTAAAAACCATCGTGAATATGGTGAAACCGCGAATAACATGGTGGGAGGCCCGGCCTGCTCCTGAAGGAGAGGCAACACACGGTGAAGAAAGTGCCAGGAATCGGCTATTTCTCTTTGTAAACGCTTGGAATCCGCGATTTCTCTATGCAAGTTGACGTAATTTGGGGGGAGGAGCCAGCAAGCTAAAAACCGCAAATAATCGAAACCGCGATTGCTGAAACTGCGAATACGGAGGGAGAACTGTACAATAACTTCCTGGATAACTGGCCAAACCTCTTGTAATGTAATCTGACTTTGAACTGAATTAGTAAAGGTGGAATAGAAAACCTGATTAACATAACAAGAATAAAATTAGTTCTATGGCAGATCTTTCTTAAAAGGCTCCCTTACCCCCCTCTTTTACGAAACCGCGATAGCAGTTTCTAGCGCAGTGAGCCACGCTGAATGGCCTGCGCTGCTCCCAACGCTCATAGGAACTCAATGTACATCGGCTTTCAGCGCGGCTCCCTGCGCTAAAAAACACTATCGCGGTTTGATAAAAGGAGGTGTTAGTTTTAATTCCATTGTTAAAAACTCTACTGTTAAATCTAATAAGCATTTATTCAAACACATAGAATGCTTTTCTTGATTTTAAATTAAACTAAACCTTAAGTTTCTATACTGCATCCTCTCTATAAAGATAGAGCTGGGCATGGTTTACAGGAACTTTAAAATAAGGAGAACCCCCCCCCCCCCATAATAAAGAGAGCAGCGAGATTTACACTTTTGAGAATAGCCCTCGCTACACCACTGTCTGCAAATAAGTGCTGCCTTCGATGAATCGATTTGGGTCTACTAAAGCAGCAGCCGCCGTGGCGGTGGCTGGTGGGCAGAGGCAGCCCAGTGAATAGGCTGCTCCTGGTCTGCCACACAGGGGCCTTCTCTCTACCGCATCACTGATGACATGGCAGAGGGAAGCTCTGATGGTGCAGGCCAGAAGCATCCTGTTCACCACGCTGCCTCTGCCCGATCTCATGATGGAGGTGAGGGAGTTGGTTAGGAGGTACTGCACAGGGGGATGGGAGGGAGGGATAGAAAGCTGCTGCACTGGGGTATAGGAGGGAGGAAAGCTGCTGCACATGAGGGAAGAGAGGAAGTATTGTTTGACATAGGGTGGAAGAGAGGAAGGGAGACATGCAACAGAGGGAGAAAGAAGTGAGAGGGAGAAATCCTGCATATGGTGGAGGGGAGGGAGACTTGAATGGAGAAGAGAGAGGGAGAAATGTTGGACATAAGGTGGAGGGCAGGGAGAGATGATGCATGGGGAAAGAGAAAGAAATGTTGCACATGATAATGGAGGGGAGGAAGGGAGAGATGCTGTATGGAGGGGAATAGAGAGGTTTGACCCAGGGCACAAGGCAGGGAGAGAGAGAGATGGTAGACAGTGAGAAAGAAACAGAAATGTTATGGCAGTGGTAGGTAAAGAGATGGAAGATGGGTGGTGAGCACAGAGAAAGAAGAAAACGTCAAATGGGCAGGAGACCCTGGCGAGCAAGTTAACAGAAAACAAACAGAAACCAGAGCCTGGGACCAACATGATTTGAATAATAAAATGACCAGACAACAAAAGGTAGAAAAATAATTTTATTTTCTGTTTTGTGATTACAATATGTCAGATGTGAAATATGTATCCTGCCAGATCTGGTGTTAGACAGTGACGGCCTCTTTTACAGAGCAGCGTGGCAACAGCCCCGCAGCCCTTTAAATCTCTATGGGCTTTGGGGCCATTAGCGTGGTTCTGTAAAAGAGGCCGTGAGTGTGAGCTAGGAACTAACAGAGAGAGGAAAAGTCTTTTTTGTTTTGTTTACACCACAGCACCGATGTGAGGTTGGAGAGGGCAAAGTGGGGTGGGGTGGGAGAAGAGGCTTCAAAATAAATCTGCTAGGCCGTTTGAAAAAAAAAACCCAACAAAACGTCCGATTCGGTGGGAAAAATGAATTGAAACAAAAAATCAGTTCAAGAGGCCAAATCGAATCAAAAACTTTTTCCCTGTATATAAACTGTGAAATTCTAAAACCTGCAATAATACCAATAATTGAGCTCAAATAAAAAAATAAATAAAAGGGGAAATATCAGACCCTATGGGAGACTAGACTGACGCTCCACCTTGTTCAACGAGTTCCCATTCCAATGAACCATTTCAGTACAATTGGACAAAAGAGCTTAACATTGGGGATTACATTGGATCGTAATTTAACTTTTAGGAAACATACTGATTTATTAATTTAAAAAAGTTATGCGATATTATGGAAATTAAGAACCATCAAAAAGTTTTTCGATAGCGAATCCTTTCCATTATTGGTCCAATCTACTGTATTGTCTACCTTGGATTATTGCAATATAGTTTACTAGCTGATGCCCCGGCGTTGCACGGGTATTTAATTATAGCAATAACACTGTAAATGGATTCAAATAAAGATACTTTATAGTGGTGAATGAAATTATTTTTTTACAGCTTTATAAAAAGTACAATATTCAAATTATAATGTGAAATATTTGACAAAATGAATACAATACAACTAACACAAAACTTGATTATAAACAACATTTTTAGTTTCACCTCCAGGAGCAAGAACATATAAATTCTTGGGTGAAGAGACACCCAGAACATATCACCCCAGTTAGTGAGGGATCTGCATACCAAGTTTCGTTCAAATCGGTCAAGCCGTTTTAGATTTACTGTGAGAATGGCAGCTGTTTACATTTTTTCCATTGACATGAATGGGTGAAATCTGATGTTCTGTTTGTAGCTCCGCCCTCGTGTGCAGGTGGGCCGCGAGACCCCCAGGACATATCACCCCAGGTAGTTGGAATTACTGTGAGAATGGCAGCTTTTTACATTTTTTCCATTGACATGAATGAGTGAAATCTGATTTTTTGTTTGTAGCTCCGCCCACGTGTGCAGGTGGGCCACGAGACTCCCAGAACATATCACCCCAGGTAGTGAGGGATCTGCATACCAAATTTCGTTCAAATCGGTCAAGCCGTTTTTGAATTAATGTGAGAATGGCAGCGTTTTACTTTTTTTCCATTGACATGAATGGGTGAAATCTGATGTTCTGTTTGTAGCTCCGCCCACGTGTGCAGGTGGGCCGCGAGACCCCCAGAACATATCACCCCAGGTAGTTGGAATTACTGTGAGAATGGCAGCTTTTTACATTTTTTCCATTGACATGAATGGGTGAAATCTGATTTTCTGTTTGTAGCTCCGCCCACGTGTGCAGGTGGGCCGCGAGACCCCCCAAACATATCACCCCAGGTAGTGATGGATCTGCATATCAAGTTTCGTTCAAATCGGTCCCACAGCTTTTTACATTTTTCCCATTGACTTGAATGGGTGAAATCAGATTTTCTGTTTGTAGCTCCGCTCACGTGTGCAGGTGGGCCACGAGACCCCCAGAACATATCACCCCAGGTAGTGAGGATTTGCATACCAAGTTTCGTTCAAATTGGTCCCTCAGCTTTTTACATTTTTTCCATTGACTTGAATGGGTGAAATCTGATTTTCTGTTTGTAGCTCCGCCCACGTGTGCAGGTGGGCCGCGAGACCCCCAGAACATATCACCCCAGGTAATGAGGATCTGCATACCAAGTTTCGTTCAAATTGGTCCCACAGCTTTTTACATTTTTTCCATTGACTTGAATGGGTGAAATCTGATTTTCTGTTTGTAGCTCCGCCCAGGTGTGCAGGTTGGCCGCGATACCCCCAGAACATATCACCCCAAGTAGTGAGGGATCTGCATACCAAGTTTTGTTCAAATCGGGCAAGCCGTTTTTTGCGTTGGCAGCTGTTTTACATTTTTTCCATTGACATGAATGGGTGAAATCTGATTTTATGTTTGTAGCTCCGCCCACATGTGCAGGTGGGCCGTGAGACCCCCAGAACATATCACCCCAGGTAGTGAGGGATCGGCATACCAAGTTTCGTTCAAATCGGGCAAGCCGTTTTTTGCGTTGGCAGCTCTTTACATTTTTTCCATTGACATGAATGGGTGAAATCCGATTATCTGTTTGTAGCTCCGCCCACGTGTGCAGGTGGGCCGCGAGACCCCCAGAACATATCACCCCAGGTAGTGAGGGATCTGCATACCAAGTTTCGTTCAAATCGGGCAAGCCGTTTTTGCGTTGGCAGCTGTTTTACATTTTTTCCATTGACATGAATGGGTGAAATCTTATTTTATGTTTGTAGCTCCGCCCACATGTGCAGGTGGGCCGTGAGACCCCCAGAACATATCACCCCAGGTAGTGAGGGATCGGCATACCAAGTTTCGTTCAAATCGGGCAAGCCGTTTTTGCGTTGGCAGCTCTTTACATTTTTTCCATTGACATGAATGGGTGAAATCCGATTATCTGTTTGTAGCTCCGCCCACGTGTGCAGGTGGGCCGCGAGACCCCCAGAACATATCATCCCGGGTAGTGAGGGATCTGCATTCCAAGTTTCGTTCAAATCGGTCAAGCCGTTTTTGCGTGATCGCAGCACATACATACATACATCCGATTTTATATATATATAGATTGGGGGCTACCCAAAAAAATTCTATTAAGACTTTGTCTGGTTCAGAATGCAGCAGTTCGCCTGATTTTTGATCTTAAAAAGTATGACCACGTTAGTCCTTTTCATACCAAACTGCATTGGCTGCCTTTTGGGGCCAGAGTGTTTTTCAAGTTTGGGTGCTTCTGTTAAAAGGCGCTTTTCGGATTATTGCCCTCATATCTGACTTCTTATTTGAAATTCTCTTATACACTAAAAGGTACTAGAAATTCGGGTTATCTTCCCTACCTCAAAGGCTTGTCATTATAAGACTTTTTTTGGACAGGACTTTGGCCTATCAGGCAGGGAATACGAACTCCTGGTTAAGTCCGATGATCGTTCAATCCTACTCTTACCTTACTTTTAGGAAAACATTAAAAACCCATTTATTTGACAAACAAGAATGCTGTTTCTGATATTATAATAATAATAACAGTTTATATACCGCAGGGCCGTGAAATTCTATGCGGTTTACAATGATTAGAAAGATACTACAAATTGAGTGGAACATATATAGTTAGAGATCGGTGGCTAACAGTTTAAGGGATCAGTTTTTATGGGAGAGATTGTACAGATTCGTTACCTAGGTACTTCAAGAACAGGTATGTTTTTAGGTGTTTCCTGAATTCACCATAGGTATTTGCGTGTATAATCAGTTTTTCCAGATCTTTGCCCCATAATGCCGCTTGATAAGAGAGAAGATGTTGATGGTGTCTTTTAAATTTACATCCTCTAGCCGATGGGGAGACGAACTTCAGGTGTGTACTTCTCTTATGTCTGTTGGTTGAGAAGGAGAAGAGGTCAGTTATGGGTATTTAGGGGCTAGACCGTATAGTACCTTAAAGCAGAAACATCCCAACTTGAACTTTGCACGTGCCTCCATTAGCAACCAGTGCAGGAGTTGATAGGAAGGGGTTATGTGATCGGACTTCTTCTACCCAAAGATCAACCTGAGGTGTGTTGGTTTTTGTTCTTTTTAATGCACGTTTTAATCTTTTGTAATATTTTATTCTGTAATATTAGACTGATGGACGCAGCTAGGGTGTTTTGAAATTGTATCATGAGCTGAAATGTCTCAGCTTTTTTCCTCTTGTGAACCGCTCAGAACTGCTGGTAGGGCGATATATAAGAAAATAAAGTTATTATTATTATTATTATTATTATCAAATCACCTGGGCTTGCTCAGGGCCTCCTGGAGTTCCGTGTACGGCCTGACGGCTCTGCATTCCAGAAAGTGGCCTGCTCTGTCTTTCCATGTATTTCTAGTTTTCCATATCTTGCTTTCCTCAGTTTTCAAAAAACAAAAACTATGCTTTTTACATGGAAAAGTAACATAACTTTAAAAGCTCCATTCTTTCTAAACGATTCTCCTCTTGAATCTCTCATTTCATAATCACATCAGCGAAACAGTTAAATCATGTTTCTACAGACTCCGGCTTCTACGCTCTATTTCTACTTTCTTAGACCCCAAATCTATTAACATTTTGGTTCATTCGCTAATTATTTCAAAATTAGATTACTGCAATTCTCTCCTAATAAACATATCTCAGAAAGAAAGGAGAAGACTCCAAATTATACAAAATACCGCAATCAAATTAATTCACAAAGCTAAAAAATACGACCACGTTACCCCACTACTCATCAAATCTCACTGGCTTCCAATTTCTCACCGAATCACTTTTAAAACCTTATTTCTAGTTTTCAAAACATTAATCTCAAATGAACCCCTATTCATCTCTAAAATGTTAGTCCCATATAATCCTCCTCGATCCTTAAGATCATCTTTATCTAATCAGCTTTCAGTTCCTTCATTAAGAATAATCGGCACTAGACGCAAAGATATGTTTTCAGTGGTTGCTCCATCCTTGTGGAACTCCCTACCAAATTTTATTAAAAATGAAAAAGATCTTATTTCTTTTAAAAAATTGTTAAAAACCTACCTATTTCAAGATGCATTTGATTTATGAAATGATTTATTTTATATCCTTACATGTCTTTAATTTTCTTTTCTCTTGCTTCATTCTAATCATACCTATTGTATTACCCATTCTATGTAAATTCTACAAATAATGCAATTGTAACTTTCCCCTTCCTTCCTACCCAATCATGTTTGTCCACACTGTTTTGTCAATTGTCTAACTTAGTGAAATTACATGTATTGCCACAATCTGCTGGTTTTTAATTGTACATCGCTTAGATATTTTTTATAAGCGATATATCAAATGTAAATAAACTTGAAACTTGAAACTTTATAAATACTTTTTATTATATTTTATTACTCTTGTAAACCACTTAGGGGTCCTTTTATCAAGCTGCGGTAAGGGTTTAAGGCGCGTAATACCGCGCGTTAAACCGCCTGCCGCGCTAGCCGCTAACGCCTGCATTGATCAGGCGTTAGTTTTTTAGCCAGCCGTGGGGATTAGCGTGTGATGAAATGTCCGACGCGCTAACCCCGCTAGCGCGGCTTGATAAAAGGACCCCTTAGATTTCCCGTATCCTCTTTAATAGAACCTTCCGCCGTGATGTGTGCTTCCGTGCCACACATGCATACGGCCTGCCTTCTGCCCCGATCTTCGATGCCGGCTGACTTTCTGTGCTGCCGCTGCTGGAACGTCTCTTCTCACCCCCGGACCAGCAAACGCAGCAGCCGCGGGGCATTTGCTAGGCCGGCCCACTTCGATAATGCGAGGTGGGCCGGCCTAGCAAAAGCTCCGAGGCTGCCCGGGCTAGCGGATGCTGGACAGGGGGAGCAGGGAAAGGAGAAGGGGTATTACTGGACAGGGGGAGCAGGGAAGGGGTGCTGCTGGACAGGTATTGATGGACAGGGGGAGCAGGGAAGAGGTGCTGCTGGACAGGGGGGAGGTAAAACGAAGGGAGAAGGGCTACTGCTGGACAGGGGGAGCAGGCAAGAGGTGGTGGTTGGCAGCTGAGGAAAGAGAGAGACAAAAAGAAAGAAAGACAGACAGTCAGAAAGCGGCCAAGGGGAGAGAGAGAAAGAAAGAAAGACAGACACACACATCTATTCTAGCCCCCATTAATGTAATGGGCTTAAAGGCTAGTATAAAATAAAGGTCAATGTGAAGTCCATGAAGTGCAGGATAGAGAATGACACGGTGACAAAATTCATCACCATTCCTGTCCCTTCAGATAACCGCGAGACACAATCCCATATCATTCTTTAGTGTCCATCTCAACCTTAGTCCTTCTACACCAGGATTCTTCAATGCAAGGCTTGAGGGTCAGTGGCTGGGCCCATTCAGACTCTGATTCATCCCTCTCTTCTTAAGGAATGACTTGAGGATGGATTCCCTTGGTTAACTGCGGAGATGGAGACAATTGTCCCTGTGTCATTCTCTATGGCAAATCTTATGTGAGCCAAGCATAGGACAATCAAGCCATTGTGACATCACTGATGATGTTGGCTCTTAGGCATTGGTAGAATGAGGCATTATGACATCACAATATCTGCTCTGGATACCAGAGACTATCATTCTTTAGTGTCCATCTCAACTTTAGTCCTTCTACACCAGCATTCTTCAAAGCAAAGCTTGTGGGTCAGTGGTTGTGGCCATTCATACTCTGATTCTTATGTGAGCCAAGGATAATGAAGCCATTGTGACATCGCTGATGTGATTGGCTCTTAGGCACTGTTGGAATGAGGCATTATGACATCACAATATCTGCTCTGGATACCAGAGACTGTCATTCTGTAGTGTCTGTTTCAGCCTCAGTCCTTCTACACCAGCATTCTTCAAAGCAAAGCTTGCGGGTCAGTGGTTGTGGCCATTCGTACTCTGATTCTTATGAGAACCAAGGATAATGAAGCCATTGTGACATCACTGATGTGATTGGCTCTTAGGCACTGGTAGAATGAGGCATTATGACATCACAATCTCAGCATTCTTCAAAGCAAAGCTTGTGGGTCAGTGGTTGTGGCCATTCATACTCTGATTCTTATGTGAGCCAAGGATAATGAAGCCATTGTGACATCACTGATGTCACTGGTGGAATGAGGCATTATGACATCACAATATCTTCTCTGGATACCAGAGACTGTCATTCTGTAGTGTCTGTTTCAACCTCAGTCCTTCTACACCAGCATTCTTCAAAGCAAAGCTTGCGGGTCAGTGGTTGTGGCCATTCATACTCTGATTCTTCCCTCTCTCCTTAAGGAATGACATGGAGATGGTTTCCCGGGGTTATTCGCGGGGATGGGAACGGTGATGAATTTTGTCACCGTGTCATTCTCTAGTGCAGTATTTTCCAAAGCTGTCTTGACACCCCACAGCTAGTCAGGTTTCCAGGATGTTCACAGTGAAGAGGTGTGAGAGGTTTTTGCGCACACTCTGAAAACCCCAGCGACTTGGACAGGCTTAAGAGCTTCTGATCTGGCGGGCTTTTCCATGTTTTCTCTTTTGATAGTGACCCTTTCCTCAAGTCACGTTCACTTGACCTAAACAACTACAATATACAATCTCTGTTCCAGTGAACAAATGTCTTTATCTTGAATCTTCAGTCAAGCGGCTGTATGGCTATTTTATTTTTTGAAAGAAATTGTTACCTTGGAGTTAAGTTGACTTTGTCAAAATTAAAATTCCTTCCTCAGTCCAGCAGACCACAGAAGGGGAGCCATAACATTTGAACCTTGGGCAAGTCAATACATTAAATCAATTTCTAGACCACATAACCAGGTAGTTCAATGCGGTTTACAAAAGATTAGTAATACGTACAGGATGAAACAGTGAAAGAATTAGTTGCATTTGAATTGTTTGAAAAGATATGAGTAAGAGGTTAGGAACAGATTCTTAAAGTCAGCATCATTCAATGCAACTTGAAAAAAAACTTGTCGCTCATGAAATTTTTCGTACTTGCATCCACTAACTGAAGGAAAAACGAATAAAGTGTGAGTTTTTTCTTGGATTTTTCTGAGTTGAAAAGACAAATGAATCGGTGAAATATTGTGGACCAGTATTGACCAGTAGCGACTTTATAATAGAAACAGCCCAGTTTAAATACAATACGCGCGCCTCCGCTGGGAGCCAATGCAGCTCTCGATACGGTAGAGTAACATGGTCATACTTCCTTTGATTATACATACGTTTAATTGCCGTGTTCTGAATAATTCGCATTCTTAGGATGTTTTTCTTAGTTCCTGCAAGATATACTATCGGCCTCTTTTACAAAGCCACGTTAACGGCTGCTGTGCGGCAACAGCCCCGAAGCCCTTTAAATCTCTATGGGCTTCGGGGCCGTTAGCGTGGCTTTGTAAAAGAGGCCCCATGTTGCAGTAATCGAGTTGACTCAGAATTAAAGACTGAACCAGAGAGCTGAATATAAGGGCTTCAAAATAGGATCTCAGTGTACGCAATTTCCACAGCACGGAGAAACCCTTAATCCAGGTACCGTACGTACTTTGATTGTGAGCCCGCCGGGACAGATAGGGAGAAACACTTAGAATACCTGAATGTAAACCATTTTGAACAGAAATGGTATATAAGAAATATAAATAAATTATAGAAATGAAATACCTGTCTGCCCCTTTGGGTTCTGCTCTTTACTGGATATGATTTTGTTCTGTTTTTCTCTCCACTAGAAACCCACATCCAGTATGAAAGAATGAGCACAAACATCACATTAAAATGTGGGACAGTGGACTGGGACGCAGCGGTGACATGGACGGCCAACGGAACGGACATTGACAAGTCACAGCTCAATGGGTCGCGCCTGATTCTGCGGAACGTGGACTTGTCGCACAACGCGCTCTACTCGTGCTTCGAAGTCCCCTCCTGGCAGCTCAAGTACCAGACAACCCTTAAAGTGGGACGTGAGTAATAAGGTTTCTGTTCTTTAGTACCTCGGGGCATCCTGCGAGGCATCTAATCCAGGAGTTCTCGCAGCCCATTCCTTGGGACATACCAGCACATCTGGAGTCCTCTGCATCCATACTGAATATGCATGAGAGAGATTTGCATGCACGGGTCTCATTGTTTGCAGATGTAGGGTGACCAGATTTTCCATTCGGAAAATCTGGACCCCCTTAGATCCGCCCCCCCCCCCAGTTCCACCCATCCCCGCCCCATCATGACCCAGTCCCACCCCCAATCCCGCCCTGCCCCCCCTGCTGCCTGCTCTGGTCGGGCATCCACACAGGCGACGCGATGACATCACATGTGCGCGTGATGTCATTGCATTGCCCTCCTGCCCGAAGGCGATTTTGAGGGAGGCTTTTCAAAACCCGGACAAAGTGCAGGGTTTTGAAAAGCCGTCGGGACCCCCTGGACGTGTCCTCATAAGGAGGACACGTCTGGGGGAATCCAGATGTATCTCATGCATATTCATGGTGGTCAGGTATTTCCTACGGATTGGATTGAAGACTGCCGATGTGTTCTTATGTCTTTGCCTTGAAGCTCAATGTTGCACAGACTCAGCAGGTCTCCTCCAAATAATTCTTTACCTCAGTACTGAGTAATAATGCTTGCAGTCCTAACCTTTAGGTATAATGCTGAACCTTACTGCCTGTTCTCCTGTTATCATGGTAATGAGGTATGAAGCCGATTCTCCTGCCTGTTTGAACAACTAGAAGGAGAACTTTCTTCATGTAGCCCTGAATATCTTGGCAGAAAGATCAGATGCCCATTTCTTATACAGATATCCTGATAGCCTTCTCAACGAGACGTGAAAATGTAGGCCTGGAGCACTTCTCTGGTTTTTCTCCTTTGAATCTATTACTTTATGTAGAAGGATCACGTAGGCCATTGAAGAAATGTTCCTCCAGGGAAGGATGATGTACACCAGGGCAGGGCAGTTTTCTTTCTTATTATTCATGTTTGAGAATTTCACACAGGTTCCCCCCCACCCCCCAGGAAAGTTTTCCTTTGCTATTTTGCTTTGCATTTTTGCAAATTATTCGCATGTGCCTGGAGATGCCTCAAAGAGAACTGTTTCCTAAAACTGACAGCTAAAGAACATTTGGGTAGAAATCCCAGGAAGAAGAAAACAGACAGATCCACAGCAGTCTCACAGCGTGCGGTGCGAGTAAAGAGCGTGCCGCCTTTTGTTTGGGAAGCTGAGGGCTTCCCATCGGCTTGCGATTGCGTTGCCCCATATCAGTCCTGTAGCCATTTCACTGGGTGTTCAAACCTGGACTGGGACCCGAGTCTGGCACATTATGCTCGACGCGGTGTTGAAACTTAGCGCTACCGTCGTTTTCATGCGTGTAAACTGGTGGCACAGTTTTCTTAGCTGCCGGGTTAACTTCTACAGGTTGGGGGAAATTTTTCTGAGGACTGATCTTTGGGAATAGGACGCGCAGCTGCCTATGAAGCGGCTGAAAATCACACACTGGTGGTCCTATAAAGAATCTCGTCTGTCCAACCCTGCCTAACCGCCCGATTATCTAACCAGCGCCCATGTCCCTTCTCATCAGCTGATCATGGTGAAGGAATCCCCTGCCATAATCAGCTGAGCAGCTGTTGCAGGAAAACCCCTGTCACCCCCCCCTCCCCTCTGCAAACTTGGCCGGCAAGAGGGATGGCCAATTCTTCCTGCCGCTACCCCCAAACTCCCACCCGACACTGTCCGCAGCAGAAGGGATGCCCAATCCATCCTGCCACTGCCCCGAACCCTCCCTCGAACTCAACCGGTAGGAGGGATGCCCACTGCCTCCTGCCACCGGCCCTGTCGATTCCCTGACATTCCCCCAACCCCTGACATTCTGGGATGCACTGGGAATGGCCTAAGATTCCAATTGGCCAGATACCAAAGGCCCCTCCCATGGGTGTAGGTGTAGGGAGTGTCAGGTGTTTGGGGGATCGACAGGGTCAGCGTCAGGGAAGGAGTGGACATCGCTCTTGCAGTGGAGTGTTGATTGGGGGTTCAGGGGTGGCGGCGGGAAGTAGTGGGCATCCCTCCTGCTAGCCATCTTCATGGGGAGGGGGATGTTCCCCGCCTCGGCTTCTGAGCTCATCATATCAGTGAGATTCTTTTGCGATCAGCATAGCGGCCACGTCTGTTTGAAATTTATTTATTCAATTTTCTATACCGTTCTCCCAAGGGAGCTCAAAACAGTTTACATGAATGTATTCCCTGTCTGTCCTGGTGGGCTCACAATCTATCTAATGTACCTGGGACAATGGGAGGATTAAGTGACTTGCCCAGGGTCACAAGGAGCAGCGTGGGTTTGAACCCACAACCTCAGGGTGCTGAGGCTGGAGCTTTAACCACTGCGCCACTCTAGAAATCAAAATGTGGTAAAAGTGAGCCAAGTCTAGGACAATGAAGCCATTGTGACATCACTGATGAGGTTGGCTCTTATTGGTGGAATGAGGCATTATGATGTCACAATACCAGCTCTGGCTATCAGAGGCTGAAGCTATTCACATTATTTATTTATTCAATTTTCTCTACTGTTCTCCCAGGGGAGTTCAGAACGGTTTACATGGATTTATTCAGGTACTCAAGCATTTTTCCCTCACAATCTATCTAATGCACCTGGGGCATTGGGGGGATTAAGTGACTTGCCCAGGGTCACATGGAGCAGTGTGGCTTGAGCCCACAATCTCAGGGTGCTGAGGCTGGAGCTTTAACCACTTTGCCACACTCTCTCCCAGACCAGATTTTTGTTGGCCCACATTTCAGACGCCTAGGGCCGCTTAAGCTCGCCCAAGGCCACTTCCAGATAAAACTATGCCCACGCCCAGCCTCGAGCGAGCTTAAGCGTCCCTAGGCACTTCCCTGTACCCATAACAGATGCCTGTAGTATAGACAGCCTGTCTCAGTGGGGGGGAGGGGGGGGGGTTAGAAGACGTGCGCCTCAATAGGCATCCTGCCACTGTCTAACCAGGCAATCGCTGCCTACAAACGGGACGCCTTGTATAGAATTTGCCACGATGTATAGCTAGGGACACCCAATCACTTTGGTAGTAACCCCCCCTCCTGCCACTGTTTCCACCCTGAACCTCCTTGTTAGCCTACTGCTACTGTTTCTTATTTCTATACTGCTACCAGATACAGCGCTGTACATTATACACGCAAGACACGGTTCCTGCTCAAAAGAGCTTCCATCTAACTATGAGAGTCCCACTGGACAAAAATGGTGAATAAATCTATCCAGTTTATGTAGGGACTGAACTGAACCCGGAAATTCAGTGCCGGTGGCTGGATCTGGCCCCAGTCTTCGCAATATCCCCCAATGCTAAGTTTGTAAAACAACACGATCCGTGTACTATAGCTGTGTGCCTCACGCTTACAAACTTAGCATTGGGGGATATTGCGAAGACTGACGCTTGGAACCCTCACTGCATATCCATCACGAAAATTTGTGCCATCTTTGGTGATATTGCATGGACATGGCCCCAGGCATTGAATATCTGGGTTCACCACCAACCACGGGAGGTAGGCGTGCTGCTTCCCGTGGTCTGACTGTCAGTTCCCTAGAATTTGGAGGGATGTTTTATCACCAGTCACCGTAATTACATTACATTAGAGATTTCTATTCCGCCATTACCTTGCGGTTCAAGGCGGATTACAAAAGAAATACAAAACAGAGGGTTACAATGGAAGAACATTTGTCCTTTCTAGAGAGGTAAAGAGTAGTTTTATGTAGTTTCTGAGTGGCGGGAAGAGGGGGGGGGGGAAGGACAGTAAGTTTGAAGTTAGGGCTGTTTCAGGAATTTCTTGAAGAGTATAGTTTTTATTTATTTTCTGAACGTCTTGTAGTCTGGTGTCGTTATCAGTAGATTGGAGATTTGGTTGTCTAGTTTAGCTGCTTGAGTAATCTTCTATTTGTTTATCACTAGTCGCTATAATTTTCTGCACATGAAATATTTGACAGATAGGGGAATAGCTACACATTATTATTTGTATAAAGCCCGGTGTAATAGACACAGACCGTAAAAGACCTCTCATGCAAACTTTAATTAAAAAAAAAAAAAAAAAAACACAACCCAAAACCCTTCACTCGTGGTGTTAAAGCCTCTCCATCTGATTAGCTCCTGACGGGACGAGGGAAATCACAGAGCATTCTGACTGAAATCCTGCTGGGGTCTGGGAACGGGAACAGAGTGAGAATGGAAAGCTATTTGTAGGTGCAGGGTTGGGAGGATGAGTGCACAGTGTGGTGGGGGGTGCTCGGAAGAAGTGCATAGACTGATGATAGGAGGTGAAGCGAATGAGCAAAATGCATCCTTATTCCCATTAATGTAATTAAGTATGCGAGAACTAATCAGTCTAGTAATTTTTATTGGTAGTTAATTTAGCCCTTGGATTTCAATTTAATGCACTCTAATTTCTTCATCGACGTTCCTGTCCCTTCCTCACACCAATGCATCCTTGATAACTGCAGCATCCAACATCCATCATAAAATATGGAGAAATCTTTTAATGAACATGAAGTCGGCCGACGATATGTTCTACATGATTTTAAGCTTGCTCGGGCTTAGGGATCAGAAGTCCTCATTTTTCATGGTAGGATCACGACTTCTCTCAGTGGTTCTGCTCTTAGGGGGTTCTGCTGGGCCTTCCAAGAACAAACAGAGGTTAAGTTCTGGGCCAAAATATTTGAGGGCTAGCAAATGGCCAAACTGCAGATCAGGCAAAGTGATATGCAGGGGCATTTTTGATATAACATCAATATACTAGGTTAGGCATCACTCAGAAGATGTCAAAAATCTAACAGCGATAACCCCCCCCCCCCAAAAAAAAAAATAAATAAATAACAACACATTTATGGCATGTTTTGAGAATTGCCGAGGTAAATGTGTAAAAAAATTGGTGTCTATAGGAAGTGTCACTGTTGCCATGCATCAAAAATGCGCCACAAAAGACATTTGCAATATTGTCGTTTATGGGGACCATCAACAATGACATTAATATATTCCTGCACCAGCGAAACGATGTTACCAAGAACTGCTGAACAGGTGTATATATAGATAGATAGATGCTGTATATAACCACACATGGAGAAACGTTTCTTTGTGGCAGTTAGGAGTTACAGAGAGGAGGCAAGGTAGTGGAGTTAGAGGCGAGAGAGACAGATAACAAGGAGACAGAGTGTGAGAGGAGAGAGAGAGAAAGGAGAGAGAAGGGCAAGAATGAAGCGAGTCTCATTTGAAAGGAAGCTCCGGAATGAGAGGGCATAGGCTGAAGTTAAGAGGTGGTAGGCTCAGGAGTAATCTAAGGAAATCCTTTTTTACAGAAAGGGTGGTGAATGTGTGGAATAGTCTCCTGGTGGAGGTGGTAGAGATGAAGGCTGTATCTGAATGCTAGATAGCTTAGGAAAGGCATGTGGGATCTCTTAGGGAGAGGAGGAGATAGTGGATGCTGCGGATGGGCCCTTTGGCCTTTATCTGACGTCATGTTTCTATGTTTCTATAACCATAAAGCTCTATGACTTCACAATGCAGGTGTAAAGAGCCTTAGCCTATAGGAAGAGGAGATGCAAATGTTAAGAGCCTTAGCCAATAGGGAGAGGAGGAGATAGCAGATGGGCAGACTGGATGGGCCATTTGGCCTTTATCTGCCATCATGTTTCTATAATCATAAAGCTCTATGACCTCACAATGCAGGTGTAAAGAGCCTTAGCCTATAGGAAGAGGAGATGCAAATGTTAAGAGACTTAGCCAATAGGGAGAGGAGGAGATAGTGGATGCTCTGGAAGGGCCATTTGGCCTTTATCTGCCATCATGTTTCTATGTTTCTATAACCATAAAGCTCTATGACCTCACAATGCAGGTGTAAAGAGCCTTAGCCTATAGGAAGAGGAGATGCAAATGTTAAGAGCCTTAGCCAATAGGGAGAGGAGGAGATAGTGGATGCTCTGGATGGGCCATTTGGCCTTTATCTGCCATCATGTTTCTATAAAGCTCTATGACCTCACAATGCAGGTGTAAAGAGCCTTAGCCTATAGGAAGAGGAGATGCAAATGTTAAGAACCTTAGCCAATAGGGAGAGGAGGAGATAGTGGATGCTCTGGATGGGCCATTTGGCCTTTATCTGCTGTCATGTTTCTATGAATCAAATTATTCACAAAACTACAGGCAGCGGTATAACTTTCAACAAGTTCGCTTATAAAAATATTAAAAAGAACAGGCCCAAGAACAGAACCTTGTGGCACACCTTTCCTCAGAGCGATCTCCGTTGATCAAAACCTTCTGTCACCTTTCACTCAACCAGTTCTTGACCCAGCCCGTCACTTTGGGACCCATCCCGAGGGCACTCAGTTTGTTTATTAGGCGTCTGGGTGGAACACTGTCAAAGGCTTTGCTAAAATCTAAATACACCACATCTAGCGCACATCCTCCATCCAATTCTCTGGTCACCCAGTCAAAGAAATTGATCAGATTTGTCTGACAAGACCTACCTCTAGTGAATCCATGTTGCCTTTAAAGGGTTGCTTAATCCGTCCAAGGAAGTAATAATATTAAAAATAACTTTATTTTTATATACCGCAATACCAAAAGCAGTTCAAAGCGGTTTACAGAGGAAGAGACTGTACAGACAGCGATATTAGAGAAAAACTTTTGAAATTACATTAGCATATATCTGGAAGTGATTTGTAGCAGGTGGGGCCTCAGTTCAGATGAGAATCCTCAGGTGGAGTGAGGAGGTTTTGTGGGAGACCCGTGAGAAGCAAGTTGCAGTATAGGAGTGGGTAAGGGTTTTGGTAGTGTCTTCAGGAAAGAAGGGACAGATTTTGACAATGTTAGAGCACGTTTTAGCAGCTTGTTTTTTCTCTATCTGTGGAAATGGCTTTGAAGCTGATCATATATCTTTTTGTGGAATTTCCTTTGGCCTCCATGGGATTACATAGTACACTCCTCCCTCCGTATTCGCGATGGATAGGAGCGGGACAAACCCGCGAATACGGAAAAACCACAAATAGCTTTCATCATCATGGTATAATAATAACATTAAAAAAAAAAAAAAAATCACCACCATTGGCATAAAATTATTCATTTAAAAAAAATCACCACCGACGGCATAAAATTATTCAGAAAAAGAAAAAGAAGCCGGCACTTGAGCTGACCTACCATGTTCCTTATCACTGGAAGAGCACGAGCTTCCTTCTTCCCAACAGTTGTCCCCTGCCTCGTTTTTTCCCCGAGCCCTCGGTGCCCTTTCCCAGCATGGCAGGCATGAGAGAGCCGGAGTTGAGACCTGAATCCGCCACCTCCCGGGCGAAAGCCGCATACGGGTTGCTGCAGCCACTTGAAATTCCCAGCGATGAGAGAAGCCCGAATTTCCGTCTCATCGCAGTCCGCGCTCCGGCGATGCTGCCACTAAACTACTACGCCAAGGCGCACATAGCGTGATCCGTAACCTAAACCCCGGACCCGCAGCGCCCACCCATGTGCCGCACCCTGGCGCTTCCATTGGCTGGATGGGATTTTTGGAAACCCTCCTCCTCTCCCATTGGGCGAGGGCCCCGACAGTCAAACTGACTTTGGTGCTTCCATTTCTCAAGTTCGATGGAGCCTGCACTGCCTGGACTTGGGTTTGGGGTTTGCAAAATTTTTATTGGTGATTGGATGATGTAATTATGGGGGGGAAGGAGCCGGTATGCCAAAAGTCGCGAAACCGTGAGTGCTGGAACCGCAAATACGGAGGGAGAAGTGTAGTTTCTCTTGGGGGGCAATGATTCTAAATAGGTTAGTTTGGCGCATACCATGACAGTAATAAAGCTTGCTGCTGAGTTAGGGCTTGCAGAGTATGATCTCAGTCTCTGAAATTTACCGCTAATTCCGTGGTGATATTTGTATTGTGCCAAAGGCACCTTCCTTCTGAAGTTCATAAGATACAAAAAAAAAATACCATTTTAAAAAATCATCTAATTCAGGGCATTCCAGGGGAACTCTAATTTTTGTCCTTTTCGTAACATCCGTAACACATGCCGTACTGGGTTTAGAGAGCGCCAGTGTTTGGGTTTATAGACACTGGCACTGGGATGCTTTTGGATTAGCTCCATCATACCTAGTTGATGTATTTCTTTTAGCACCTGACAAGAATAGTAGAAAGTCACACGCTCTGTTCGTTTTTCCATCAGCTAAAGGTTGTTCAAGTACGAAATATCTTGACCACACGCTGGCCTATCAAGCAGCACATTATGATAAAGATGTTTGGCATTTAATAGGTGCATCTCTTTCTTATGTACAATTTAGAAAACAATTGAAAACTTTTCTTCTTTCCAAATTTTTTTTTTTAAGTTCAATAAATTATATTATACTAGTCTTATAGCCCGATACATTAACAGGTGCTAGAATATATGTGTGTGTGTCTGTCTTTATTTTTTTTCTCTCTCCTTAGCCGCTTTCTGTATTTCTGTCTGTCTGTCTTTCTTTCTTTTTTTTCCCCCCTTGACTGTCCACCACCACCCCTTGCCTGCTCCCCATGTCCATTCTCCCTTCCTTTTACCTCGCCTGTGTCCTCCACCACTCCATCACTGCTCACCTTATCCAGCAGCAACCCTTCTCCCTTAGTTTTACCTCCCCCCTGTCCATCATCACCTCCGTCCTGCTCCCCCTGTCCAGCAGTAGGCCTCCCTTTTTTTATGCCCCCCTGTCCATCAGCACCTCTTCCCCTGTCCATCAACCCCTTTTTCCTGCTCCCCCTGCCCAGCAGTACCCTCCCTTCCTTTTTCTACCCCTCCATTTCCCTGTGCTGCAGCATTTCCCTCCCACCCCACTTCCCTGTGCAGCATTTTCCTCCCCCCCCATACCTTCCTCCTTACCTCCATGCCCTACCATTCTCTCGCCCTCTGCTCCCTTTCCTCCTTCAACTTCATCAGGCAGAAGCAGCAGCAGCATTTATAATTAATTGCTGTTGCCGGCTTCAGGTCTTCCTCTCTGGCAGGTCCTGTCTTCATGAAAACATGAAGTAGGCAGGACCCGCCAGAGAGGAAGGCCTGAAGCCGGCAACAGCAGCGAATTTTAAATGCTGCTGCTGCCCGAAGAAGCCAGGCCTTAACCACAAAGCTGGGAGGGGGGGGTGGAGGGTTTTAAAAGATACAGCGGCGGCGGTGCGGGGGGGGGGGTTGAAAAGCCATCGGCCGTAAAGTATGCCGCCTGCATACTTTACGGCCGACGGCTTTTCGGGACTTTAAAAACTTGCCTGTTTTATTTTTAAATGCCGTCTGGGCTCGGCCGCCGTGGCCTGCAGCCACCGACAGCCGCCGCAGCCTGCAACCGCCGACAGTCGCCGCGGCCGACATCCGCCTCGGGCCGCCGACAGCTGCCGCGGCTGACATCCACCTCGTGGGGGGAGAGAGAGAGAGCTTCGCGCGCATGCGCACTCCTACCTGCAGTGCCCTACAGCGCATGGAAAACGGAACACGCAGATGGGAGTGCGCATGCGTGGCTAGCGTTTTATTTTATTAGATAATACTTATAGATACAACCAAGTCATAACAGATTTACATTATACATAGGAACCAACAGTCGCCCTATACAACAACAGTTATATAATACATCAGAAAAAAGTATTAATTAACACAATAATAAATGGATACATTTATAAAATTTCTGATCTTAAATTTTTATTATATCGTTTTGATAAAGTTTTGTAAACCGCATAGAATTTTTGTTGGTTATGTGGTCTAGAAATCTGGTTATATTATGTTACCGGCAGCGGTGAAAACAGAGGGGTGCTGGGGGTGTGGTCTGCCCTGGGCGCAGGCACCCTTTCCGCCCCCTCTTGTTCCTTCCTGACCCCCCCCCCCCCCGCCGCATGCATGTGCTCCTCATATGTCTTTCATTTTCCCTGTGCGAACAACATTACGAACTTGCTGCCCGCATCGCTGTTGCCTCTCTCTGATGTCACTTCTGGGCTCCGCCCCTAGGAAGTGACATCAGAGGGACAGTCGACACTACGAGGGCAGCAAGTTTGTGCTGTTGCTCGCCTTGGAAAATTTAAAAGGTACAAAGGAAGGGAAGGGGCGGGGTGGGCGGAGAAGAGGGCAGACGAGGGACACCACTCACCCTCACTATGCCACTGGTTACCAGTGTTAATTCTTAGCAAGATTTTTTTTGTTATTGCAATACAGTACTCCCCTGAAATTCGTGGGAGTTACGTTCCAGGAACCCCCGTGAATTTTGAAAAACCGCAAATACGTTTTTTAGGCAGGGGAGACAGGAGAGCGCAGCCAGCGCCGGCGAGTGAAGGAAATCACTTGCTGTATGCTCCGACCACCTCTTCCTGTACTAAGGTAGGGGCGGGCCTCATCAATCAGGAGCTGCTTTGACACGCAGCTTCTGATTGGTGAGGCCCGACTTTAGTGCAGGAAGAGGCGGTCGGAGCATACGGTGAGTGATTTCCTTCATTCTCCGGCGCTCCGGCTGCCCTCTCCTGCCTGGTCATTCGCGGTCAGAAAATACCGCAAATGACCGGGACCGCAAACCACCAACCGTGAATTTGTGGGGGAGCTCTGCATGTAATCCAATATTGTATTACAGACTATATCGTCGATCTGAATATGTCGAGACCCCCATTTTTCTCCCCAAAAGGAGGAAAAATGGTTAACTCAAATATAAGCTGGGAGCCATTCAGGAAGCCGCTCAGCGCTGAGCAGCGCCAAAGTGTGCTCCTGCTCGGTACCGCTCAGCGGCTGAATCTGGAACTCGCAGGAGCGAGCGAGCGACTGGGTTAGCAGCGGAGCAGGAGCATGGAAAGCTCTCTCCTGCCCACTACACCTCTGGACCACCAGGGATTCTAGTGGCAGAGGAGGTACGATGGACAAGGCAGGGAGGGGGGACATGGGGGCGGCCCGGCGGAGGCCTGCAATAAGTCTGGGAGGGGATTGGCTGGGCACTGGCCTGAATATAAACCGGAAGCCCCATTTTTGGGCCAATTTTTGGGCTCAAAAATTCTGTATTTTATTCGAATATATACGGTAAATACGCAAATAATGTCCCAAAACGTTTGTTTAGTTAAACTTTATGAACCGCCTTTACTGGCAAGCTGGCCACAGCGGTGAACACAATAAAAATGAAATGCACTTAGAAAACGAAGGCCATATTCAAATAGTAGAGCTATCATTCAACAAAGAGTGGTCCCCCCCCCCCCTTTGCTTTCCCAAAGAAATTGCAAAGGGGAACCCAAAGATACCCAACACAGAGCCTGGAGAAAAGTTCTCTAACAGCCAGGAAGTGGCATTTTGAACACAAATACACTTCATCCTCCGTAGTCGCTGTGATAGGGAATTAACAGACTTGTGAATAACTTTTTCATATGTTATTCGCTGTTTTCTATTAAAAACCATCGCGAACATGGTAACCGCGAATAACATGGTGGGAGACTCGGCCTGTTCCTGAAGGAGAGGCAACACACGGTGAAGAATCAGCAATTTTCTCTGTAAACGCTTAGAATCGGCAAATTCTCTATGCCAGCTGATGTAATTGGGGGGGGGGGGGGGGGGGGGGGGGGAGGGGAGCCAACATGCTAAAAACTGCGAATAATCGAAACCGCGCTTGCTGAAACCGCGAATACGGAGGTTAGAAGTGTACCAACAAAAAAAATCAGGTGGCCCAGTTATGGTTTGTTTGCTTTTTCAGTGTAATCTGCACTTGACTGACGGAGCGATCGCAATGTGCGCTTGCGATTTTGCTCATAATGATCCTAGATGTGTACCGATGGGTGGGGTTTATTGCATCATGGTCAGAGGCTGGATTTTTTTTAATCCTCCAAGAAATTCATAGGGTAGATTTGTACTTTTCTGTCACTCCCTGCATTCACATTCATCTCCCCCCCTTCCCCCCCGCCATGACTTTGCTCTCCCAAGGCCAAGACAGAGACGTTCTAGCAGTTGGTCTCCCTAACCCTTATAAATGGTTTTCTCAACACCGACAGTGAAGCGAGCGGCCTTTGTCTGCCCAGTACAAAGGAACAGCTGTGTTTGCATAACTGAGTGAGACTTTTTTGGCCAACTGGTTAAAAACATGCTAATATTTAGGACAAGTTGATGTGAGAAATAACAAATTCAGCATTTGTTTCCTGTGTGTAAACACGGGCAGCAGCTTAAGTGGGGCTCATGTGAGACGCCCCTGGGCCCTGCCAAAGTTCCATGTATTTGAGTGAGGAAGAGCGCATGGGATTCATTGGGGTCAGCTGCCTGGTGGTTAAGTTTTCTGATGAAGAGATAACTGCGTTGTTTACGCTCTCTGGCCTGGGAAATCCATGCTCTGCCAGTGCTCCTAAGTTTTCTCACAAGACTACAATGTTCAGGTCTTTTTTCTTCTCTTCTTGTACTTCTGTTGGGGTTTTTTTCTGCACTTCTTCTGCACTTTCCCCATATTGTCCTTCGCGCTTCACTCTCTGGCCCTCCCCATCCTAAAAACAGACACTAAACATAGAAAAAAAAAACAACCCCATAGAAAATGACGGCAGAAAAGGGCCACGGCCCATCCAATCTGCCCACTCTAATGGCCCACCCCCTAACTTCCTCCATGAAGAGATCCCACGTGCCTATCCCATTTTTTCTTAAAATCTGGCATGCTGCTGGCCTCAATTGCCTGTAGTGGAAGATCATTCCAGCGATCAACCACCCTTTCGGTGAAGAAGTACTTCCTGGTGTCGCCATGAAATTTCCCGCCCCTGATTTTCAACGGACGCCCTCTTGTGGCCGTGGGTCTGAATTCTCTGTCTGGCACCGTTGTCCGCAATTTTGTGTCAATCACGTGACAGCGCCGGTTAGAGAATCGCTAGGGGTTACCAGACGTCTGGATTCTCTCGGACATGTCTTCCTTTTCGACGCCATAGCCAGGGGTCCGGACGGCTCTCCAAAACCCGGCCCTTTGGCGGGTTTTGAAAAGCTTCCCGACAAAATCGCGTCTTGAAGGGGCATCTACGCATGTGTGGACACAACTCGGTGGCATGCGCAGATGCCGTCTGGGGAAGGGGCAGAACAGGGCATGAAAGAGGCGGAACTGGGCGGTCTTGGGGTGTGGCCATGGGTCCGGATTTTACCGAAGGAAAATCTGGTAACCCTAAGAATCACGCCTCCATGATGTACATACATACATACATATTGCATACATGATGGGTAACCAGTGTAGTTTTTTATAATACAAGCTTACGGGATCTGATTTCATGAGACCGTAGATGAGACGGACTGCATCGTTCGGAACGATTCTCAGTTGTTTAGAAACATAGAAAAAGACGGCAGATAAGGGCCGCGGCCCATCTAGTCTGCCTACTCTGTGCAGAGATCCCACGTGATGATCCCATTTCTTCTTAAAATCAGGCATGCTGCTTGCCTCGACCACCTGAGGTGGAAGTCTATTCCAGCGATCAACCACTCTTTCGGTGAAAAAGTACTTCCTGATGTCGCCGTGCAATTTCCCGCCCCTGATTTTCCATGGATGTCCTCTTGTCGCCGTCAGACCTTTGAAAAAGAAGATATCTTCTTCTACCTCGATACGGCCCGTGAGGTATTTGAACGTCTCGATCATGTCACACCTCTCTCTGCGTTCCTCGAGTGAGTATAGCCGTAATTTATCCAGCCGTTCCTCGTACGGGAGATCCTTGAATCCCGAGACCATCCAGGTGGCCATTCGCTGGACTGACTCAAGCCTCAGCACATCCTTGCGGTAATGAGGCCTCCAGAATTGTACGCAGTATTCCAGATGGGGCCTTACCATGGATCTATACAATGGCATAATGACTTCTTAAAAGATCCCAAGTATATAATATTGCTATAGTCTAAGGGCTCCTTTTATCAAGCTGCGGTAGGCGGTAACGCACGGAATACCGCGCGTTCAACCACCTGCCGCACTAGTCGCTAACGCCTCCATTGACGAGGCATTAGTTTTGTGGTGTGCCGCGGGGGTTAGCGCGTGATGAAATGTCTGACGTGCTACCCCCGTAGCGCACCTTGATAAAAGGAGCCCTAAGATACTTAAGATCAGTCGAAAAGAGAAGTCAAAATAGTGTTTAATGGTACGAAGTTTCCATAAAGTGAAAAACATTTTTTAACCTGAGAGCTAGTGTGATCTTCGAAAGTCAAGCTTCGGTCCAAGATGACACCCAGGATTTTGATGGTAGAATTAATTGGGTGGTATGGCCCATTTAATCTCAGAGGTATTCGTGATCTTGTTATTAGGACTTGCCAAAAAGATGCACATGCAAATTCAAATGAGTGGCAATTATTTCTTTATTTAAACATTTATATCCCGCATATCCACTGTCAGCATAGCTATCGCTACCATTCAGCGTTTGTAGTTGGCATTACTTATGTCAGCGAAGGCCTATGGGAAATTATTTCAATCTGACTCTGGCATGTGAATGCAGATAGACCCTGAGGGCAGGGAAACTGTTTTAAGTAGCCCTGATTGAATCATGACTAGCTAAAAGGTGTTAATGTCTGTTTAAGAGGATGCTTAGGACAATGGGTCCAGGTGCACAGATCAAAAAGATAGGCTGCTTGAATGGGACAAAGAAGCCAGAGACTAATCCCATCTACCATGCATGCAAGTATCGCACCCTCCTTTATCAATTAAATTAACCATTGTTTCAAACAGTTTACAAATTCTAAACAGAAAGATACTGGGACATACAATAGTTTCTATACACAGAATAAGATTCCAAGCTATAAAATCCTCCTGGCTATCAATCTATCTATCTCTTGGCTCTTGGCACTCTGGTCCTCCCTTCTATCTCTTGAGCTCTCTCTTTCTCTGTCTATCTTTCTTTTTATCTATGGAACACGAAGCATCACCCCATCCCCCTTTTCTCTCTCTCTGCCTTTCCATGGAACTTCACACTTCCTTCTGGACTCTGTAAGGCAGGGAAACTGCTTTGCTCTCTACTTAATTGTAATGCTTAATTGTTGTAATGCCTATGAATACTACTTTTCTGTAAGACTATTTCTATAATATATTCTATATGCAATCACCTCTGGCTGTGCCTCTTTGATTCTACTTCCTGGTGAGTCTTCAGTGAGGGAACTGAACCTGGGACCGGGCGTTTGTCAGGGCGCCTCTCAAGTGACCCCACCAACCATATATTGTGGGGGCCACTAACAAACCTGACATCCACGATCTATGCGGGTTGCAAAATCACATTCACAAATAAAACCGTAGAAACACATCACCTCATACCATTGACACACCGCATATTTCCTATATCCTAAAACGTTTATCACCCATTTCCTTTAAAAACATAAACTTTAATACATAAACTAAAACATTAAACATTCACAGATCTCGGAAAAGCCTTTCTGAAAAAAATAAGCTTTCAAACTCTTACAGAAAGATAAAAAGTTAGAACTGAGTCAGGGAGAGTTCCATAATTGAGGACCTACCGTGCCAAAAAGGCGAGAATGACTGGTAGAGAAGGAACAACCAATAATTGCTTAGACTGAGATCGCAGCGAGCGAGCTGGTATATATGACTCCAATCATGATGCAACTACTTCTGGTAATGACTTTTATTCTGCCTTAACCTCCAAGTTCTAGGCGGATTCCAAAAGAGTTAAGCTGGACATTTCCAGGAGAATTACAGGATCAGGTATTAATTGCAAGACTGTGACTTAGCCTGAAATAAGGGACACTTAGGTGTGGCATTAGTTTGTCTTGACAAAGTTCCTGAATAGCAGGGTCTTTATTACCCTTCAGAGGGTTTTGTAATTGTAATTAGGTTTTGTAATTGGGCGAGATGGTGGTCTACTTTCGTTGCCTGAGTTGCCAGTAGTCCGTCGTACAAACCCATGTCAAGATCTTGAATTGAATTCTCCAGACAATTGGGAGCCAATGAAGCTGAGCAAGTACATAAAAGCATAAGAATATAAGAATAGCCTTGCTGGGTCAGACCAATGATCCATCAAGCCCAGAAGCCCATCCTCACGGTGGCCAATCCAGGTCACTAGTACCTGGCCAAAATCCAAAGAGTAGCAACATTCCATTCAGAATCCTAAAGAATGGCAAGATTCTAGAATCCCAAAGAGTAACAAAAGATTCCGGAACCCCAAAGAGTAGCAACATTCCATGCAGAATCCTAAAGAATGGCAAAATTCTAGAATCCCAAAGAGTAACAAAAGATTCCGGAACCCCAAAGAGTAGCAACATTCCATTCAGAATCCTAAAGAATGGCAAGATTCTAGAATCCCAAAGAGTAACAAAAGATTCCGGAACCCCAAAGAGTGGCAACATTCCATTCAGAATCCTAAAGAATGGCAAGATTCTAGAATCCCAAAGAGTAACAAAAGATTCCGGAACCCCAAAGAGTAGCAACATTCCATTCAGAATCTTAAAGAATAGCAAGATTCCGAAACCCCAAAGAGTAGCAACATTCCATGCTACCGATCCAGGGCAAGCAGTGGCTTCCCCCGTGTCTTTCTCAATAACAGACTATGGGCATTTCCTCCAGGAACTTACCCAAACCTTTCTTAAAGCAAACTACGCTATCTGTTCTTACCACAACCTCTGGCAATGCGTTCCAGAGCGTAACTATTCTCTGAGTGAAAAAAATATTTCCTCCAATTGTTTTTAAATGTATTTCCCTGCCGAAACCCAAAAGGAAAAGCCCTTGTGGGTGCATTTAACCAGCTTATTAGTATGTAGACATATACTATGCGCACTTTATATGCATGGATGTGTTAGGTGCATAAAAATACAGCAATTTCTCTCCTGCTCATAGAACTGCCATATGCTAAATAACATCTCTAACCTTGTTGGTGCGTGGATCAATGCCAGTGATGTCATCCTGGATTTGGTACTGCTCAGGTTCCCTCCTTCCAGCAGAAGGTCTTAGGACTTTTTGGAGGAGTGGGGAGAGATAATGAAGGCCTCTTTTGTGTATTAGTGTGTGGAGGTGTACAGGACCAGAGGCTTGCTTGATGTGTTCTACTAGAGGGAGTTTTGGGCCCAGAAGGTCTGAATTAACACAACCGACTAAAGCAATACTTTAAGTTAATATCTAATGAGGCCATTTGCATATTTTTGCTTAAATATTTGCATGCTTATCAGTCTGCCATTGAAGAATTGGTTGCAATGCTAACTCAGATGCAAATTTCATGGGCTAATGCTGACAACTGAGTGTTGGCATCATTAATGCTAAAACCCTTAAGTGCATAGGTCCATTTAATATTCTCCCTTAGAGAATGGCACAGGGATAGAATTTGTTCCTGCCCCTGTCCCTGCAATTAACCGCAGGGACATCCCCATGCCACTTTTTAAGGACAGAGGGAAGAATCAGAGCCTGAATGGGCCCAGCCACTGACCCTCAAGCCTTGCATTGAGGAATGCTGGTGTAGAAGGACTGAGGTTGACATAGACACTAAAGAATTACAGTCTCTGATTTCCAGAGCTGATACTATGATGTCATAATGCTTTAATCCACCAATAAGAACCAACCTTATCAGTGACATCACAATGGGTTCATTATCATAGACTTGACTGACATAAGAATCAGAGTCTGAATGGGCTCAGCCACTGACCCTCAAGCCTTGCATTGCTAGTGTAGAAGGACTGAGGTTGAGATAGACACTAGAGAATGCCACGGGATAGTTTCCCACGGGGGACGGGGACAAATTCTGCCCCCATGTCATTCCTTATCTCTTTCAGAAGTTTTCATGGAAACTTGCCACCAGGGGATCTCTTAGAGAGAGGAAGAGAGTTCCTGTGGATGGGCAGACTAGATGGGCCATTTGACCTTTATCTGCTATCATGGTTCTATAACCATAAAGTTCTATGGCATCACAATGCAGGTGTAAAAAGCCTTAGCCTATAGGAAGAGGAGATGCAAATGTTAAGAGCCTTAGCCAATAGGGAGAGGAGGAGATAGTGGATGCTCTGGATGGGCCATTTGGCCTTTATCTGCCATCAGGTTTCTATGTTTCTCAAACTACATTTAAGTATTAATCTGAAAAGAAATGTTTGACTGAATATCCTTATACAAATCTAAATGGTTATTAATTCATTTCTTCAGTTTTTAGGGTTTTTCCTTTTACTTCCGCTCGATAATGAGGACATCTATGATTAAGTTCTGCTGTAGCAGAATGCATCTATTAAACAAGATGAAAACCTTCCATAGCGATGTCGGTGAAAGGTAGATGTTCTGCGTGCGTGCCCTGCCACAGGGGAACCCATGAAAAGTATTTCAACTCTGTGAACGAGCTCTCAGCTCTTACACTCAAGTGCTTTCCTTTATAGCCTGAGCCGTGTTCAGTAGCAAAATGCTAAGTGGAAAACATGAACGCGTGAACAAGAGACACTAAAGGGCTCATTTTCACAAAAGAAAAACGTCCAAAAAGAGGCATAAAGGGGCAGATGGACGGTTTTCTCCCCAAACCCTTCCAGTGCGCTATTTTTTAAATCCATTCCGTAGACGGATTTCTGTGCTGTTCACCTGCAATGCATCCTAATCTCAAGGAGGTGTGATTTGGTCGGGTTTATGATTTCAAAGTTGTCCTGCAGTAACTAAACATTTTGGAAAACGTCCAGAGCACAATTTGTACCTTCCTGTGTCCAGATTTCCCCTCTCTTCCTCTTCCACACCAATGTGTCTCTTCTCTTCAACTACATCTAGCTTCTTTCCCTCTTTCCCCTCCCCCCCTGCTTCCAGCATCTGGCTCACCTGCCTGCCCTCCCCTTTCTTTCCTGCTGTGGGTTTCTTTCTCTCCCTCTTCATCCCCTTGGCCCAGAATCTCTTTCCCTTTCACTCCCTCCTTCCTAGTGTGAGCCGGGAACACGCACGATCGCGCGGTCCAGCAGCCCCCTCCCACCCGATTGCAGCGTTCCGTCATCTCCCTCCACCTCACCTTAGATACCGAGTTTGCCGGCTTTCTTTTTCGCCCAGCCGCACGCGTTCAAAAAGCCGAGCACGCGCGGCTGCTCAGTTGTTCAATCTTCTGCTCTGACGCAACCGGAAACAGGAAGTTGCAGCAGAGGAGAAGATTAAACAACTCGAGCAGCCGTGCGTGCGCGGCTTTTTGAAAGCGTGCGGCTGGGCGAAAAAGAAAGCCGGCAAACTCTGCATCTAAGGTGAGGTGGAAGGAGGGAGATGGCGGAACACTGCGATCGGGCGGGTGGGGGCTTCTGGACTGCGCGATCCTTGATTGCCTCTGCGGAGACTAGACCATTCACCGCTCCACGGGGCAGTGAATGGCCTTGTCCCGGTCCCCGCAGCGACCACTATTTTTTCTTTCCCCGTTTCGGCGGGTTACCCGCGGCTACTCGTGGCTAGCCGTGGGTAACAACCACCGTGTCATTCGCTAATCAGAAGCCTGTTGATGAAGCCTGGGGCATTGGTGGCTAAGGATTAAAGGTGAGTAGGAGTATTTTGTAGGTGATTCTGTAAGAGACTGGGAGCCAGTATGCTTTGAGCAGAAGTGCTGTAACATGGTCATATTTTTTTTTTTGCTTTCATTATCAGTTTTGATCACACTTTAGCGGCTATGGGACAGCGCGTGCAAATAGGACAGACTTTTATGTGGTGCCATTCATAAAATCTAAGAACTCAAGCTTGTACGTATAGACCAGGCATGAGTAACTTACAGCCTGTGGGTCAGAACCTGGCCCACCAAGCAGGGCAGGATTAATTTGTCGAGGGCCCCTAGGCACACAAGTACACTGGGTCACCTGCCCCGCCCCACCCCACCATGCGCCCAGGCGGAAACAGGAAGCTGCGTCAGAGAGACGTTTTGGGCAAGCAGCATTGCTTGCACAATTACAGTTCCCATTAGCTTTCTTACCTGCGTTGCTTGCTTATCTTACTTTCTGTCGATGGGGGGGGGGCGTGTTGCCGATTAGGGGGGCTGCGCTGCCGATCAGGGGGGCCCGCGTTGCCGATCGATGCTGGAGGGGCCCATCGCCGTTTGGAAAAAACAATGCTGATGCCCTCCTTCATCAGGCCCCCCCTTGACCATTTCGGGCCCTAGGCACGTGCCTACTCGGCCTATTGGTTAATCCTGCCCTGCCACCAAGCACTTTTTTCAGGTCCTCGGAAGCTTAACGATTCTTGCAGCGCTTACAGAGGGACCCCCGGACCTGTCCTCACAAGGAGGACTGGCAACCCTTTGCAGGACTCCAGAGAACCTGTCTGTCTCTAGTGATTGAAAACACAATATTGAAGCCCCCCCCCCCCCACCCCACCCCTCGCCAGTGGTAGCAATGCAGTTGAAGGACTCCAGCCCAGCTTAGAGGAAATAGATCTCCCATCCCCCATATCCCCTCATTCCATCCTGCCCCTCAAACCTTTTGAATCCTGGTGGATTCTGGTAGCAATTCCCAGCACAGCTGGCAGTGGTGACTCCTGGCGATGCCCACAAATTGCCACCCCACAAATACTGCTGCTTTAGGCAGAATCCTAGACAGCGATGTCTCTGTGTTACCTTGTAATAATTACTGTTGTGAAAGATGACAGGGGGAAAAAAATCCCGAACAGCGTACGACTTCTACATTATCTCATCCATTCCTTTGTGTTGTTTTGCTGTGATTAGTTTTCTGTTTGATTAAGCAATCCGGTAAAGAGGTTGACTATCTAATAATTATCTGTCAAAGTCATTTCAGCGCGTTCCTAGTTAGGGAAGACGGGTGGCAGATTGCCAGATATCAGTGGCACTGACATTTGTTAGCAAAAAGTAAAGGGGAAATCTAACAATATAACTTACACTAGCCTACACACTGACACAAATTGAAATATATACACGCTGACAGATGTGCACGAGGATTCACGCGTGACCCGTTTTCCTTCAAAAGGAAAAAAAAACAACACCATTTTTATTCTTCTGGTTTGCTACCAGATGGTGAAAAAGGCTTTTGTGTTACCTAGTCCTTACAATTTTTAGATTTTTTTGGGACCGAGCAATTTCCTTCTGTTCTGTTTGGGCCTTCCGCCCAATTAGAACTAACGTCCCGTGAGGCGAGGACTTCCATTTCTATCTGTCTCCCATCCAGCCCAGCCATGGCAGCATCGGTCCTCCAGCTGAGAGGCACAGACGGCTCTTCCTGTCAGTTTGTGTCATCATTGTGCCATGGCCTGGGCTGCCTTCTGGAGCCACAGCCAGGCAACCCAGAATCTATGGCAACTGAAGAAACTTGCATTTTCACACTGTGTTGCACCTTGGCACACAACACCGTGCCCTTTCAAGCCCTCCCCCATCATTCTCTCTTTCACAAACAGAATCTTGCACTCTTCCCCGTGACAGGTCTGACTCCGGTCCTGTCACTTTCCTACCCCTTCCGATTCAAGTGACATCTGTTTCAACCCTCGTGTGTGAGTTAAAGTGCCATCAACTCGGGTTCAAGTCCTAATGACCTGATGAGTTAAAGATCCAAAAAGAAGTCACTCAAGTGCTAGTCCGAGGTCCTCCGGCGTCATCCACATAGTAGTTGTCAACAGTGACCCATCAAAAGCGCAACGGACTTTGGCGCGCCGACAATCCCGCGGTGACATTTGCACACAGGACATATGCATGCCACCACTTCCGCTGCTTTTAAGACTTTCCATTAGTGCTGTTTGGGGGTGGGGGGGGAACATGTCCTCATGCTCCAGTTGGGGGGGTGTGGAGGGAACCCCCATTACACTGTAAACTCCTGAACAGCAAAAATGGAAATGAAAATTACAGTTTTCAGTGTACTTGGGGGGGTTCCCCCCAAACCCCCCCAACGGGAGCATAACTTATAAATGTAGTGAGGGGTTCGCCCCTCACAACCCCCCTCACAGCGCTAAAGGAAAGCCTTAAAAGCGGCGAAACCTGCAGCACGCATATGTCCTGCATGCATATGTCGCCACGGGATTGTCAGCGTGCCAAAGTTCGACACGATTTTGACGGTGTACCATTGTCAATGTATCCAGTTGCAGGTCTCTCTCTTCGTATAGTTCCTTCGATCTTTTCAAATATGATGTCCTTCTCCAGTGATCTCTCTCGTCGCACAGTATGACCAAAGTAAGATAGTTGTAACTTCATCAGGTGGGCTTCGAGTGACATATCCGGTCTGATCTCTTCCAAAATCAATTTGTTAGTTTTAGTAGTGGTCCACATAGAATTCTTCTCCAGCACCAGGGTTCAAATGAGTCAATCCTCTCTCTGTCTTGTTTGCGTAATGTCCAAATTTTGCGTCAACAATTGACCACTGAAGAAATGAGTGTGTGGACCAGTCTGATCTTCGTTTCAACGGTTGCCTTTAAGTACCTTATCAAGAGCTTTCATTATAGAGAGACCGATTGCTATCCTGCGGAGCATTTCTTCACTTCCTTGTTTACCAAAGAGCCCAAAAGATTACAACTCTTTACACCTTCTCTTCTATTGCCTTCAAGCTCAACCTTCATACTCTTAGTAAGCATCCTCCCCATCCCTCATCCTCCTATCCCATTTCTCTCTACTTAACCCATCCATCTTCCCCTTTCCTACCACACTGTCCTCCTAATCTGATCTACCAGCCTCTAGCTGGCATTTCCAATCCAACATTCTACCTTCGTCAGCTCAGTTGGGAGGAGGTGGAGGAGAATGAGCATTGACAGTGTACTGTCAAGACCGTGGACGCGTGCTCTTCCTCAGTCGTGGATCATTATTGCATTGGGGCCAGCTGTGCAGTGGGGATCACAGTCCCCTTAGGGTCAATGCTACACGTACGGCAGCCTTGTGCAAAGTGACTGCCCTGCATACAACCTCCCCGTGGTTCTAACGGATCTTGAGCTGCTTCTTGTATTCCCCATCAATAACTTTGAGTGTCTGAAATGCACTTAGAGGAGGCCAATGCGGAAGAGTAAGACTAGCACATTTTGTTCACTTCTGTTCCTGAAGTAGGTTGTCCTTACACGGTTTAATAGAAAACTGTAGTACAGTACCCTCAAAATATATCTAAAAGTGCACTTCTCAAGAAAGTAGATAAAGAAAAGGACATCTTGTTAATACAATATATATTTCAAACCCAGTACATAGGCCCGTACTCTTCAACATATTTATAAACGACCTAGAAATTGGCGCGAAGAGTGAGGTGATTAAATTTGCAGATGATACAAAGTTATTCAGAGTAGTGAGGACACAGAAGGATTGCAAAGACCTACAATGAGACATAAACACACTCGAGGAATGGGCTGCGAAATGGCAAATGAGGTTCAGCTTGGATAAGTGTAAGGTGATGCATGTCGGTAACAAAAATCTTATACATGAATACAGGATGTTCGATGCTATACTCAGAGAGCCCCCAGGAAAGAGTCTTGGGAGTACTGGTCGACAAGTCAATGAAGCCGTCTGCACAATGCGCGGCGTTGGCGAAAAGGGCAAACAGAATGCTTGGAATGATTAAGAAGGGGATCACGAACAGATCGGAGAAGGTTATCATGCCGCTGTACCGGGCCATGGTACGCCCTCACCTGGAATACTGCATCCAGCACTGGTCACCGTACATGAAGAAGGACACGGTACTACTCAAAAGGGGCCAGAGAAGAGCGACTAAGATGGTTAAGGGGCTGGAGGAGTTGCCGTACAGTGAGAGATTAGAGAAACTGGGCCTCTTCTCACTTGAAAAAAGGAGATTGAGAGGGGACATGATTGAAACATTCAAGGTACTGAAGGGGATAGACTTAGGAGATAAAGACAGGTTGTTCACCCTCTCCAAGGTAGGGAAAACGTTAGGAAGCTCTTCTTCACCCAGAGAGTGGTGGAGAGCTGGAACACTCTTCCTGAGGCTGTTATAGGGGAAAACACACTCCAGGGATTCAAGACAAAGTTGGACAAGTTCCTGCTAAACTGGAACGTACGCAGGTAAGGCTAGACTCAGTTAGGACACTGATCTTTGACCTAAGGGCCGCCGCAGACTGCTGGGCACGATGGACCACTGGTCTGACCCAGCAGGAGCAATTCTTATGTCTGAGAGCTAAGGGATATGTCCTATTGAAAGAAAATTAGTTATGCATCAGAAAAATCTAATCGGTCAACAAAATTCCACCATGTTCAACCTGTAAAGTCTATGCCAGAGATCTTGAGCTGAGTCCCAGGACATTTTATAACAATTATTCTCTATCAGACAATAACATTTTCCAACCTTTGGCATCTCTAGCTTGATTTTCTCACTATCTCTTTTTTCCCCCTTTGTCTTTTTTTTTCCTTCTTTGTATTATTTCTCTCGTTTTCTCTCCTGTCCAATTTTCTTTTTTCTTCTTCATTCCTCATATAGTAAATGAAATGACGGCAGATAAAGACCTGAATGGTCCATCCCGTCTGCCCATTAGTTATACCCATTAAAAATACATGATTAAACTGTGTCTCTTCTGGGTCATAGGGCCTCTTCTAGCACGGGGAGCTGCCCTGAATGGCCCACGGTGCTCCCGACGCTGATAGAGTTCAGTGTGGCTCTCTGTGCTAGAAACTGCTAAAATAGTTTAATAGAAGAAGGGGATAGACTGTAAAGTCCACCTGGGATTGTCCTGGGTTCCAACTGCTGAAGTTCCATCTAATCAAGCCATTGTGACATCACTGCTGAGCTTGGCTGTTAGGCATTGGTGGAATGAGGCATTATGACATCACAATCTCAGCTCTGGAATGTTGCTACTCTTTGGGTTTCTGCCAAGTAACATAGTCTGCCCATTAGTTATAACCATTAAAAATACATGATTAGATTAACTTGTCTCTTCTTTGACATTTCTGGGTCCTGGGATTGTCCTGGGTTCCGACTGCTGAAGTTCCATCTAATCAAGCCATTGTGACATCACTGCTGAGCTTGGCTGTTAGGCATTGGTGGAATGAGGCATTATGACATCACAATCTCAGCTCTGGAATGTTGCTACTCTTTGGGTTTCTGCCAAGTAACATAGTCTGCCCATTAGTTATAAACATTAAAAATACATGATTAGATTAACTCTTCTCTTCTTTGATATTTCTGGGCTGTAGACTATAAAGTCCACCTGGTATTGTCCTAGGTTCCAAATGCTGAAGTTGCCGTCCAAGCTCTTTCCAGACTATCCAACCATCCCATTGTTTGCAGGACATCTACCGTAAAGTCTCGCCAGCAATATCCTCATGTTCATAGAAACATAGAACATGACGGCAGAAAAGGGCCACGGCCCATCTAGTCTGCCCACACTAATGGCCCACCCCCATCGATGCCCTCCCCAGCCCAATCCTACACCAAATCACCACATATAGGACTCAGACCGTGCAAGTCTTTCCAGTACCGGCCTTAGCTCTTTAATTTACATTCTTCATTTTCTAATTAAAGATCCTCTATGTTTATCCCATGCTTTTTTAAATTCCACCATCGTTTTCCTCTTCACTACTTCCCTCAGGAGAGTATTCCAGGCATCTACCACCCTCTCCGTGAAAAAGAATTTCCTAACATTGCTCCTGAGTCTTCCTCCCTGCAACTTGAAATTATGCCCTCTAGTTCTATAATTTTCTCTTCTCTGGAAAAGATTTGGTTCTATATTAATACCTTTCAAGTATTTAAACGTTTGTATCAAATCTCCTCTCCTCCAGAATATACCTATTTAGGTCTTCCAGTCTCATATTCTCCTTCATTCCTCCTCCCTTTCCTCTCGTATTATTATTTTCTTGGTTTATCCCTCCTTCCCCAATCAATGGCTGCCTCTCCCATCTCATCTCCACATTCTTCTGTATTGCCACTGCTTTTCATTTCCTTTCTCTTAATAATTAGTCTCTACACCCTTGTCTTCCATCCTTAGCTTGGGCTTTTAACCCTACTTTCTTACCTTCTTCCCTCACTCCTGCCCCTGTTTATTCCCCATGTCTCTGCACCCTACGTCTCTCCCCAAACTGGGTTTTCTTTTTCCCTCTGTTCATCCCCTAGACTTTGCTTTCCATACATGGCCACATCTCGTCTTCACACGCCCTAAAAAGATCTCGCATTCTTTCCCTAGGAGGCTGTTCCTGATTACCATTCACTGTAACGACTTTGGACGAATCTCTCCATGAAAAAGGTGGTTAATTAAATCCCAATAAATTAATATATGATTCTATATTTAATTAACAGGCAAATATACAATAGTTTTGCTTGCCAATATTTTCATCACTACAAGACCGCACGGGAGCAAACAGAGAACGAAAAGAAATCATTGAAATGCCACAGATGGTCTTCATTCAGTTGGCAGGAATGACTTGGTCACTAGACCTTGACGCCAAGCAGGGTCTGCCCCTATCATACTGGTAGAGCAGGTGCAGGTCTGAAGCAGCCAAGCCTCATTCCTTTTTATGGAAGAAAAGAAGAATGGATCGTCATGCCTTGCTGCTGCCTGTAGAAACTGAGACTATGGAGGAACTTATCAGAAAGCTTACAAATCTCCATGAAGATTTCTGATATTTGTTTTAAATCTATTTTATTCATTTTCACATCAAAGATCACAAAGAGCACTTTGATACGTGTAACTAAATACATTCAAGAAATTATTATCAAATCATAAATTCCAGTACAATGATTATAGTCCACATTAAAGGAGAGTGAAACCATACATATTCAAGGGTAGTTGAATTAAAGAAAACTAAACTCGGTCATATTTGCATATGCCTCAAATGTACAGGGTTCTTTGGTTAATTACATTAGGGCCTAAGTGGTTGAAATTACAGAGGGGTCAGGAGCCTTAATGGCAGCCTTACCTTCCAAAAAATATTGCAATATACTTATTTGTTTGATAGGTAATACAACATTTACAAGGAAACCTAAGTTGAAAGGTAGCTCCCAAAGCCAAAACTGACTGACGGAATGTCAGAAATTTTTTCCGTCTAAGCTGCGTCCACTTTGAAACATCAGGAAAAATTGCAATTTTGTGATTGTAAAATTCAACATTTTCAGTTCTATAATAGAGGCGGAGAAGAGCTTCTTTATCTTGTAAGAAAACAAAAGTTACTAACAAAGTGGCTCTCGCTGAAATCTCAATCCGTGAAGATTCTAACATCCCAGTGAGGTCTAATTCTCCAGGATGAACAATTGACTTGTCCTTATCCTCTTCAACTATATTTAGATAATATAGTTTTTGCAATGGTGGCATATTTGTCTCTGGAAATTTTAAAACTGAAGTCAAAAAAGAATGAAAAAGTTCTCTCGGTGATAATATTCTAGATACAGGAAAATTTAAAAGTCTCAGGTTTAAATTCCTATTTGCATTTTCTAAGTTTTCAATTTTCCTGATCATTAAGTTTTTTTCTTTCATTTGAGAATTTGATACAAGTTTTATTTCAGAGACTGTCTTTTCAATATTATCCATTCTAGTTGCTTGTTGTTGAATTTTCCCTTCACAATTTTTAATTTGAATTGCAGTTTGTTGAGTTGAGGAAATAAATTGGGAGCATACCTGGTGAAGGCTCTCCATGGCTCCCCACAACGCCTCCATATCCACCACTTTAGGCTTGATCAGGGGTTTCAGAGGTTGAAGTGGAGAAGGAACTCCATTTCCCACACTCGTTGCTCCCTGAACGCCTCCTCCTCCCTCTGCCGTTTGCTGGTGACCCGGCATAGCTTGAATTACCTCCGGGGTCAAAGGCAGCATCATCGGTTCCAGCGGGGATTCACTCCCCGACGTCTCCCGTTGATCCGCGGGACTGCCCGACATCGTCCCGGGACGGGGAGGGATCGCAGGACCCAGCGGGCTCAGCGAGAAGTCACTGTCCAGTTCCGAGGTCTGCCCCCCTCGGAGCACGGATTCGCCCAAACCAAAGGGAACAGCAAAAGCTGTTATTGCTGTCTGGCGTGTCGCCGATGAGGCCGAGGATGCCGGGAGATTGCTCCTCTGTTTCCCCCTGCGCTTCGGCATTCTTTCAAGCAAAACCGGTAAGTCAATCTCGGGGAAAAAAGCTTAGAACGCCACTGGAAGGGGAGCCTCTCACGACACGTCTGTCCCTGATGCCATCTTCGAAGATTTCTGATATTTAATGCACATAATAGCTATTACACTCATTATTTATTTAGGTATTTAAGCGGTTTACAATCAGGTGCTCAAGCATTTCCCTATCTTGCCCAGTAGCCCGTTCTCACGGTGGCCAATCCAGGTCACTAGTACCTGGCCAAAACCTAAAGAGTAGCAACATTCCATTCAGAATCCTAAAGAATAGTAAGATTCCGGAAACCCTAAGAGTAGCAACATTCCATGCTACTGATCCAGGGCAAGCAGTGGCTTCCCCCATGTCTTTCTCAATAACAGACTATGGACTTTTCCTCCAGGAATTTGTCTAAACCATTCTTAAAATCAGCTACGCTATCCGCTTTTACCATAACCTCAAGCAATACGTTCCAGAGCTTAACTATTCTCTGAATGAAAAAAAATTTCCTCCTATTGGTTTTAAAAGTATTTCCCTGTAACTTCATCGAGTGTCCCCTAGTCTTTGAAATTTTTGACGGAGTGAAAAATCGATCCACTTGCACCCGTTCTACTCCACTCAGGATTTTGTAGACTTCAATCCTATCTCCCCTCGGCCGTCTCTTTTCCAAACTGAAGAGCCCTAACTGTTTTAGTCTTTTGTACATAAAAGAATTGGTACATAAATAAATAAATAAAATAAAAAGACTCAAAGCAGTTCAGAGGAAATGGCCAAACTGATATGGGGTCGTTGTCGGAAGATGTAAGAGAAGAGACTTAAAAAAAGGTTCAACTATGTGTATCCTGAAGGAGAGGATATGAGATTTACGACTTCAAAGATATAAACGAACAAACAAGACTTTTCCAAAAAGTAGAGAACTAGAGGACATGAAACGAAGCTGCAAGGAAAGAAACTTAAAAGCAACATCAGGAAATAGTTTTTCAGAGAGATGGGTGGATGGCTGGAATGCTCTTCCGCAGTATAATAGCAATATTCCAGCATCAATGGCGCTTACAATAAAGGCAGGAACACACCTAGATTAGCATATTTTCCCAACTATGCCCCTAGCAAGGTTAGATTGTGGGTTCATACCCCATGCTGCTCCTTGTGACCTTGAGCAAGTCACTTAATCCTCCACTGCCCTGGTACATTAGACTGTGAGCCTACAAAAAGGTGGTATACAAGTCCCAGTCCCTTTCCCTGATGTCATAATGCCTCATTCCACCAATAAGAGCCAACCTCATCAGTGATGTCACAATGGCTGGATTGTCCTATACTTGGCTCACTTTTGCTACATTTTGAATACTAGAGTAGCGCAGTGGTTAAAGCTACAGCCTCAGCACCCTGAGGTTGTGGGTTCAAATCTACACTGCACCCTGGGCAAGTTACTTAATCCTCCGCTGCCCCAGACTATGAGTCCACCGGGACAGATTGGGAAGATGCTTGAAATACCTGTATGTAAACCGCTTTGAGTGTGGTATAACTACAAAAAGGCGGTATACAAGTCCCAATCCCTATGGTACAAGAATGCATGTGTTTAATGTTTAAACTCTATACAGAGCAGAGGGCAGAGAGGAGTACAGGACAATGAGGCCATTGTGACATCACTGTTGAGGCTGGCTCTTATTGGTGGAATGAGGCATTATGACATCACAAGCTCAGCTCTGCTTCCCAAAGACTCAAACTCTTCACACTACCATTATGAATTATTTCTATAGCGCTACCAGACGTACCATGCATATGTTGCCACATATGTGCTATAATGGACTTCCTAAAAGTTCCCACTGCTACCCAGAAAGGACCTAGAACTCATCAGGTTTCCTCAGAGATGGTTGTCACTTCCATTACCAAGGTTACTAGAGGACATTTAGCAAAACATCTCTGTGGGCTTGCAGCTTAATTCTGTTTAAATAATTACACAGTTGATCAATTTTGACAAGCAGAGAGAGGAATTATCTGGGAGAGCATACAATGGAGCTACATTAAACAGCTGTCTCCTTTACTTTCCCTCTTTTAAAAAAGATTTTCTCCCCGAGGATCCTTCCCATTGTTTTGCTAAACGGGCAAGATAGGATTTTGCAGCATCTCATGAAAGAAGCAGCCCCCCCTCCCCCACCCCCCGCCAACCCTCTCCCTCCTTCCTCTCCTGATATGATATATCTGTCAGTGGATTTTCTTCTGACATAAAATCCATACCTTGCCTGGTCACACTCTGCAAGAGAAAGTGCCATTTGCCACGTACGTAGTGTACAATACAAAAGATGAAATATTTCAGACAAAGGACAAGTTCGAGTATACAAGGAAGCTGGATATTACTACTACTATTAATTATTTCTATAGTGCTAGTACCAGACGCACACAGCACTGCACAGTCACAAAGAATAAGAAGACAGTCCCTGCTCCAAAGAGCTTACAATCTAAACAGGCAAACAGGATGTCATGGACACAGTTAAGGAGAAGGGTTAATCTGCTGGCTGGGTTGGAGGGCAGAGGGGAGCACAGGACAATCAAGCCATTGTGACATCACTGAGGAGGTTGGCTCTTATTGGTGGAATGAGGCATTATGACATCACAAGCTCAGCTCTGCTTCCCAAAGACTCAAACTCTTCACACTACTATTATGAATTATTTCAATAGCACTACCAGACATACTGTAGCGTGGCCGGTCCTCAAAGCTCGCAGTAACCGGCCCACGCTCGCAATATTCTCCCCAGCGTGCTTCCTCAAGAAGGAGGAAGTCCCTGTTGTGCATGAACTTAACTTATGTGAAAAAACAGGATGGCTTCACACAAGTAAGTAATGAATAACAAAAGTCAAATTTATTGTTCAATTCACAAACCAAAGTAAAATGCATCAAAAGAAAAAATGTATTCCAAAAAAGGTCTTTGGCAAAAACATACAACATCATGTGAAAGAAACCAGCCTGGTCTGGATCATGTTCCAAAGTTCCTTAGCAATGTCCCAGGTGTAATAAAGTTCCTTAATAGTCCTTAGCTCCTCCAGAGTCTTATTGATAATTGGCAAACTCTGTATGCTATACTGCACTGTACAGCCTCAGCAAATGCAGCAACAAATATGGTAGATTTGTCAAAGGGTTCTGTGGCATCCAAAAGAAAAATAAACTCCCAAACTATTCATTAGCACACAGTGTAAATCCTGTCTCAAATTCCAGGATATTCACACCTGCTTGCTGAAGTTTTGTTCCACAGCAGCTCTTGATAAGCAAAAGAAAAAAAAAACTCACAACAGCAAAACCCTTGACTAGCATATCTTTCATTCATTAGCAGACTTCCAGCAAATCCTCAGGTTCAACAGAAAAGGAAACATTTAACAAAACTCAGCACACAAAAAAAAACAATTCCAAATTAATCAGTTTCCATTTCTTCCAAGATTCCCACCTCTGGTAAAGAGTTGCAATCCATAGGTTCTCCTTCAGGATTAAGCAGGATTGTATCATCTGATTCTGTGTCCAGCATTTCAATGTCCCTGCTCTCAGGGGGACCTGGAGGCTCCTTCCACCTGAGAGCTTCTCCTCTGTCTCCCTTCCTCTTGGTCAGCCAGCCCTCTAAATGCTGCCAAGCTGTTGTACCACGCCCAGCCCTACTCCTGGGCTGAACTTCCTTCAGCTGTGTTTTCCTTTTCCCCTGCTTAGCCAGCTTGACACAAAATGGAGGATTTAAAGAGCCCTTACCAGTTTTCATCAGGCTGTGTTCTGCTTCAGGTTTAAACACAGCCTGTGCTTCCTGATCTTGCTCTTGTCTATCAGGGATAACATGGTCAGCCCGGACTAGTTTCAGGGAGTGATTTTTGTGACTCTTCCCTGGCACAAGGCCGGCATTGGACTCGGGCTTGTGACATACCCTCCCCCTTAAACCATGACCACCCGGGCATGGTCTAACTTCCTCCGGGTTCTCCTGCAAACGGGAAAGCCTAATAGCGATTACGGGCCTTACCGCCTTTCTTGCCTGTCTGAACTGGTGGTGGTTCAGGGTCCCTGAAGTCATCGGGCCATCGCAAGACCGGCCCGCCATACTTGGCTTCTAAGCTCTTGTCCTCCTCCTCTTCCTCAGTTGCCATATCGGTAACTTGTTGGGCTAAGGCAGTCATAACCTCAGCTATACTACCCAATTCTTCGTCCCGTATTTTATTAACTTGACCCTGAATGTCTGCCATACCCTTTTCCAATCCCTTTAAAGAGTTCTGTATCAGGCTAACCTGTTGTTTTTGTTGTTCCACCTGCTCTTTAGGGATGTGATTTTGCTTTGACCACTTTTCAGACTCCTGCTGTTTGTCAGTCAAAGCTTTACATACTATTTCAAGGTCTTTTATATTCTGGACAACCTTTTGTTGTTGGGACAAATTACTAGCAAGCTGTATCTTAACCTGCTGTACCTGGTCATCCATCTGAGTCACTAAACTCTGAAGTTTCTTAGACTCTTGCTGACATTGGTCTAAAATGTCTCCTGTGAGTTTTTTAGACCAACCTTCAGGGGGCCCCTGGGTAGGAGTGTCATGGCCTTCCTCCTGTTTCTTCATCAAAATTGACCACTGGTGCTGAGCTGCTTCCAGCTCTTTTTTCCACTCCTCCCTTTGTTGGGCGCTTATCTGTTGTAGATCCCCTTTCAGCTCCTTAATATCTTCCCTGAGAGCCCCTAGGTTTTCTCCCTGAGTGTCAGCACTCTTCTGGGTTCCTTCCGGGGAAGTGCCCTGAATCTCGGCCCCCTCTGTGTTCCCTGTAGAGCCAAACCCATTTTGACCCCTCTTTGTGTCCCGGAGATGGGTCCAACGTTCCAACTTTGCGTGCCAAATGCGCTCACATATCATTTGGGCAATACGTTGGCCAGGCTTAACGCTATAGTCTGCGTTCCCTTGGTTGACTAATACAACCCCTAGGTTACCCCGAAAATCAGGATCCACTACTCCTGCAGCTACATCAATGGCATGTTCTAGGGCCAAACCTGATCGTGGGGCTATCCTAAGATAGGACCCGGGCGGCATAGACACCTGCAGGTCTGTATGTACCAGGGCTCTACTCTTAGAGGGAATTATCAATTCCTCCGCAGCATACAAATCAAAGCCCGCTGCCCTTGAATAAGCCTGTGTAGGGGCGTGAGCATTATCAGAAAGAGGCACCCACCGAATTACTGGGGTCCATCTTTTCCGATGAGGCCCCCATCCCTGGGACCTGCGCCAGGAGGGACGTCTAAACTGACCACTTTCCTCTGGGATGTGGGCACCTAGCACCTGCTTGGCTACCCCTGTAAGGGAATCATTTTGTTCGTGTTTTCCCACTCCTGCTAAGTCCTTTACTGGGGTCTGGGTAAGCCAATCCCTCCCTAGAATCACCGGATAAGGAGAGGCGTCTAAGACAGCCACGGATAGATGTCTTCTTACCCCCCCATAATCGACTACAACAGGGTGTAATGGGTACTTCCTAATAACCCCATGTATGCAAACTATGGGCACCTTTTTATCAATCTTTTTATCTTGTTCCTTTCTGAGCAGCTGGTGCCAGAAGGATTGAGACACTACCGACTGTTCGGCCCCCGTGTCTACCAGAGCACTTACTTTCTGTCCAGCAATGACCACTTGTACTCTGTATTCTCCCGGGATTATATCACAGCCTCCCCGGCCTATTACAAAATCCCTTCTAACCCTACAGTTCCGCTGTATATGGCCTACTTTACCACAGCGGAAACATTTGGGACCCTCCCTACGTGCGGGACCCCCGGGCTCAGGAGTTTTCATCTCCCTAAAGGGTGGTTTTTGGGGAATGGTGTGTCTATTGGTAGGTATAGACTCTTTCCCTACCTCACCTCGGGAAGAAGGAACTACCCTAACTTCCCCTGCAGAACCCCTAGCATCCAAATAAGCCTCAGACACTTCCAAAACTTGCATAAGGCTCTTACAACCTTGCTTTTGCACCCAGCCTCTGAGCTCCTTGGGCATAGATTCTAGGCATTGCTCTTTAATAATTTCAGCAAAGAGTGCCCTAGGGTCAGCTAGGCAAGGTTGTAACCAGCGTTCAGCCATTTTAGTTAGGCGTTGGACAAGGGCCTTAGGTCTTTCATAGTCACCCATTATGGCTGATCTAAATTTCTGCCTATAATGTTCATGTGTGTAGCCTAAGTAGTCTAAAATGTGTGCTTTAACATTTTGGTAGTTGTTGGCTAAATCAGGGTTCAAGGTTTGGAAGGCAGCCAAAGTCTCGCCCGCCAAACATGGTAGCAATCGTGCTGCCCACTGTTCCTGCGGCCAACCAGCGGCATTGGCCGTCCTTTCAAAGGCTGATAAAAAGTCATCAGGTTCATCAGTGGGTGTAATTTTATGTAAGTGCATCCAAGCCAAAGGATTGGCTCCTACCAGCTGTTGGGGTGCTGGATTTAATAGCGGTGCACCCATCATCGGTTGCCTTGGGGCTTGAAGAAACTGTGCAAACAGTCTTGATTGCTCCCCCATTGCAGCCATGAGTTCTTGGTGCTGTGTCTGTGCGCGGTCCTGCGCCTGGTTCCAGCGGTCCTGGCTTGTCTGGAAGACCTCCTGCATCTCCTGGATCTGCTTCTGGCGTTCTCCAGCGATCAAGGCCAACACCTGCTGCTGCTCCATCTCCAACACCTGAAATGGAATCCAAAAAGAAAACAAAACCAAGTGTGGCTCCTTTTAAGTTTTGCCTGACCCTCCTCCCACAGTGTAGCCGACCAGCCTCCCTGAGTGATACTTATTATCCTCAACAGCCCGTTGAATTAGGTACTCTTACCCGCGGTACTGATGAGTCTGCGCACTGTATCACTCTGGTACTCGGGAACACACCGACTCTGGTCTGGATACCACTGCTCCTCCAGGATGGGTCTTGCGTCCGACTCTGAGCCTCTCTGAGCTTGGACTGCTCTCCAAAAGAACTGGAATACCGGCTTCCAAGGTCCCAGCGCAGCTGATTTCCGGTTGTCCTGTGGCTTGTTTTCCGGTGTCTGTAAGTCCTTAGTCCACCAGCATAAGTCCACAGCTTCTCAATAATCAGCTCCAACAAATTCAAAAGTAAGTCCCAAAAAAAAACAATTATTATTTTTTTTTTTTTTTCCAAAAAAAAAAATTTTCAACAACAGGGGGTGCTGTATCCCACTCCTGATACCACGTGTAGCGTGGCCGGTCCTCAAAGCTCGCAGTAACCGGCCCACGCTCGCAATATTCTCCCCAGCGTGCTTCCTCAAGAAGGAGGAAGTCCCTGTTGTGCATGAACTTAACTTATGTGAAAAAACAGGATGGCTTCACACAAGTAAGTAATGAATAACAAAAGTCAAATTTATTGTTCAATTCACAAACCAAAGTAAAATGCATCAAAAGAAAAAATGTATTCCAAAAAAGGTCTTTGGCAAAAACATACAACATCATGTGAAAGAAACCAGCCTGGTCTGGATCATGTTCCAAAGTTCCTTAGCAATGTCCCAGGTGTAATAAAGTTCCTTAATAGTCCTTAGCTCCTCCAGAGTCTTATTGATAATTGGCAAACTCTGTATGCTATACTGCACTGTACAGCCTCAGCAAATGCAGCAACAAATATGGTAGATTTGTCAAAGGGTTCTGTGGCATCCAAAAGAAAAATAAACTCCCAAACTATTCATTAGCACACAGTGTAAATCCTGTCTCAAATTCCAGGATATTCACACCTGCTTGCTGAAGTTTTGTTCCACAGCAGCTCTTGATAAGCAAAAGAAAAAAAAAACTCACAACAGCAAAACCCTTGACTAGCATATCTTTCATTCATTAGCAGACTTCCAGCAAATCCTCAGGTTCAACAGAAAAGGAAACATTTAACAAAACTCAGCACACAAAAAAAAACAATTCCAAATTAATCAGTTTCCATTTCTTCCAAGATTCCCACCTCTGGTAAAGAGTTGCAATCCATAGGTTCTCCTTCAGGATTAAGCAGGATTGTATCATCTGATTCTGTGTCCAGCATTTCAATGTCCCTGCTCTCAGGGGGACCTGGAGGCTCCTTCCACCTGAGAGCTTCTCCTCTGTCTCCCTTCCTCTTGGTCAGCCAGCCCTCTAAATGCTGCCAAGCTGTTGTACCACGCCCAGCCCTACTCCTGGGCTGAACTTCCTTCAGCTGTGTTTTCCTTTTCCCCTGCTTAGCCAGCTTGACACAAAATGGAGGATTTAAAGAGCCCTTACCAGTTTTCATCAGGCTGTGTTCTGCTTCAGGTTTAAACACAGCCTGTGCTTCCTGATCTTGCTCTTGTCTATCAGGGATAACATGGTCAGCCCGGACTAGTTTCAGGGAGTGATTTTTGTGACTCTTCCCTGGCACAAGGCCGGCATTGGACTCGGGCTTGTGACAATACGCAGTGCTGTACAGAGTCATAAAGAAGACAGTCCCTGCTCCAAAGAGTTTACAATCGAAACAGGGTTGGAGGGCAGAGGAGTAGGGTTAAGGATTTAAGTACCTCAGCTTGCAGATTCGAAAGATGTTTAAAATAAGACAGATGGCAGAGTAGACGGGATGACCCATCTACAACATTATCACCAATCTATCACAGCTCTTCGTATAAGTATAATTTTCACATTAGATAGTAAAGTGCTCAGACCTCATAACCATTAGTGAGATGATAACACGTGACTGTGGTTATTATAGGGACCATCATTGCCTTTACTGTCCCTTGCCCAGCCCTTAACACAAATAACAGTTATAAATAGACTTATCGGAAAACTCCATCGGGTTGGGAATTCAATAACCACAGTTTTTCAATGTGCAGTGTGGTGCTCAAAAAGTGCAGCTGTGCCAATATAAAAGCATAAATCTCCAAATTAAAATCCATGCCCCCCCCCCCCGACTCGAGTTTCGGCTCTTCATCAGGAGGGGTCACTATTTAAATTATTAAAAAAAATAGACATTAACTTTATTATAACTAAATTCACGTTATCATTCTTATCTAATATAATAAAATGGTAAGCCGCGCATGTGCACTTCCTATGTGTGCGCCGGTTTTCCGTGAGCTGTAGTGACACATAGGAAGTGCGCATGCGCGGCTTACGGTTCTTTGAAAGACGCGGCGGTGGCTACTCTCACGATCCCCGCCTGCGTTGGACTTCCGGCGCACCCGAACCCCTGTTCAGCCTCCCATCCGACCCTCCCTTCGGCTCCCTTAGTTCCTTGCCACCGCTCCTCTTCTCTTCCCGCCCCGCAGTCCCAAAAAACGTCCTTACTCCAGCAGGGGCCGCAGCCCGACACGGGCAGAGCAAATCAGGGCAGTAGCAGGCCGCGAAGCAGCATGTTTAGAGTGCTGCGGCCCGTGATGGAGTAAGGACGTTTGTTGGGACCGCGGGAAGGGGGCGGCAAGGGACTAAGTTGGCCGGTAGTGCTGTTTTTCCGTGATGGAGGAACACGCAAAAAGAAAAGAAAACAAAATAAAGAAAATGTTGGCCCCCGCCGAAGAAGTGGAAGGTGGAGGAGGGGCGTGAGGAGCCGGAGAGCTGTATGTAAGTGTGTGTGTGCGCGTGTGTATAGCCGAGGAGGAAGTGCAGCAGGAGCAAGGAGGTGGGGAGAGTGGATTTCCCCTACTTGGATGTCAGACATCAAGAGGATTGGAGTAAAAGCTTTGGTCCTGTGATCCTCACTCTTTTCCTGGGGCTACTGCTGGACAGGAGGGGGAGCAGGACATAAAGGAGAAGAGCTACTGCTGGACAGGGGGAGGAAGGAATGGGAGGGGTGCTGCTGGACAGGGGGAGATAAAAGGAGAAGGGCTACTGCTATATGGGGGGAGCAGGGAAAGGGGGAGAGGTGTTGCTTGGCAGGGAGGAGGTAAAAATAAGGGAGAAGGGCTGCTAGCACCCGTTAATGTAACGGTCTAAACAACTAGTATATAATATTCCTTCTTCATATTCTAAATTACACTGTGATGACTACTATCGTGAAATCCATATTACTACAGTTGTTTTTTGTTGTTAACTGCCATTGACTCATGTTCGAGTCCTAGCGACTTGAAGAAATTGGTTTTGTGCTAGTCCGGTAAGATCCTCCAGCGTCATCCCCACGGTTGTTATCAACGTGTCCAACCATCTGATTGCAAGTTACCCTGGTTCCTTCGATCTTCCCAAACATGATGTCCTTCTCCAGTGATCTGCCTCTTCTGTTGGTGTGACCATAATAAGACAGTCATAACTTCATCATTTGGGCTTCAAGTGACATAGCCGGTTTGATCTCTTCCAGAATCGATTTTTTAGTTCTTCTGGCGGTCCACGGCACACCTAAAATCCTTCTCCAGCACCAAAGCTTAAAGCTTACTACTAGAGGACAGTATTAATAAGTGGTTTAGAGATACAGTAATTCAGTAACATTGTTGTAGGAATACTGCATTATAAAGTAAAAATCTGTGATACTGACAGAAAGGACAGGGCTGGTTCTTCCATTAGGTGAACTAGTGGCCATTTAGGGCCATTTAGATGCCAAGTTGCCTAGGTCCAGGCTGGAGATTTTGAGATGGATCTAGATTTCTCACCATACCATCTTGGTGCATTATGGAACTTGCAACACTAATTTCAATGGGCAGGATCAAGCATAGACATTGAGAAGTGATGCTGGACATGTGAGGACCATGGGAACACAGAAGGGTGATGCTGGCCATTATAGGGGGAGATTCAATCATTAGGCATGTAGATAGCTGGGTGGCTAGTGGATGCGAAATCACTTGGTCATTTGCCTGCCTGATGCGAAGGTGGTGGACTTCACGCATCACCTAAATAAGATTTTAGACAGTTCTGGGGAAGTTCATGCAATACAACAGCACTTAACTTTAAAAAAGGAGACTATGATAGCATGAGGAGCGAGGTAAGAAAGAAACTTAGAGGTGCAGCTGCAAAGGTCAAAAATATACATCAGGTATGTATGTTATTCAAAAATACCATCCTGGAAGCCCAGACTAAATATATTCCATGTATTAAAAAAGGAGAAAGGAAGACCAATCGGCAGCCGGCTTGGTTAACGAGTGAGGGAATGGAAGCTTTTAGAGTGAAAAGAGAATCCTTCAGAAAGTGGAAGAAGGATCCGACTGAAAATAATTGCAAGCAACACAAGGAATGTCAAGTCAAATGCAAGGAAGGTGAAGAGAGATCTTGAAAAGAAGATTGCGCTGGAAGCAAAAACACACAGTAAAAACTTTTTTTAGGCATATTAAAAGCAAGAAGCCGGGAAAAGAATTGGTTGGTCCGCTAGACAACCGAGGGATAAAAGGGGCTCTCAGGGACGACAAGGCCATAGCAGAGAGATTAAATTAAGTCTTTGCCTCAGTCTTCAAAAAAAAAAAAAAAAAAAGCAGGGTCATGCACTTGAGCTGCAAAACGGTATAGTATAGGAAGCAAAGAATTTCTGTGTACAGAAGCTCTACTGCGTGAAGGAAAGTTTTTGAAAACCTAGACAAAGTGTCGGGTTTTGAAAAGCCGTCCGGACCCCTGGACATATCCTCAAAAGACATCGGATGAAAAAGCAACATATCATGCAAGAAACGGATTTTCATTCTATTTTTAGTAGGGCTGCACGTTTATCGTGATTAACACAGCAATTAACATATTATTAGTCTTGATTAAAAAAAAATTTGTAGCTAATGAAATTAATTGCACCCTAGCATCTCCTGCGTGATCTCCTCAGCTTTCTTCTCCCTCTCTTTTCCAGTGTCACTGTCCCCCTCCCAACCCATCCCATCCCACCCCTTCTGATGCAACTTCCTCTTTACTCATGGGTGGGACAGTGTATGTGTGCATTGCTGCCACTTCCAGAAATCTCTAGAATGCCAGGCTTAAGGTAGCTGAGCCCAGATGGTGGAGGGGCAGGAGAAACGATGCTGAACATTAGGAAGGACAGGACAGGAGAGGGAGATATGTTGGACCTGTGGGTAAGTGTGTTGGGGGGGGGGGAGAAGCTGGGAGAGATGCTGGACAATGGGAAGGAGGGAGGGAAAAGAGATAGCATATGAAGAAGCTGGGGGATAGGCAGGAAGGGTGGGTGGGAGAGAGGAAATGCTGGGCTACAAGGGTGGAGGACGGGCATGGGAAGGGAGATACTGGGAATGGTGGAATATGATAGTTGGGAGGTGTTTCTGATGTTGGTCCTTTAATTACAAGAATAATCGCTATTAAATGTTTTCATCAAAATGCAGGCCTATGTTTTACTAATAATCCTTCACTGCCATATAAATCTGAAGACATAAAGAGAAGCTGTGGTTTCAGGGATGCTTTCCAGCATAGCTTTTGTAGGAGAGGGTAACGGGGGTTTGAAATTGTTTGTTATCATTCCGAAAGTCTGTTTCACTTTTTACAATATGTCCTTAAGTGTTGCAGCCATTGGGTGAGAATGCGTGAGAGAGGAAGAGGAAGGATGACAGCTTGCAAAATGCAATTATATCTGAGTGTGTGGCCTTAGCTAAGATTGTGATTATTCAGGGAGATAGTGAAAGGCCGATGAGCGCTGGCTGGCAAGCACTTCATTCCAGACCACCCTTCTGCTCTTTCGTCGCCAACTTGGCTCAGCTGAGAGCAAAGCGGAAGCGCTGTGACTGATGGGGTGATTCTGTAACCTAGATGATTGCACGTGCTCATGCATTACACACGCAAATGTTTTGCACCTGCTTGTGTAAATGCCAGCAGGATGCCAAAGTGCTAACCTGCAAATTCTCGCTTAGCTTACATAGCATCCCTTTGCAAGGTGGGGGTGTACATGTGGGCAGACATAGGCTGGATTTCCACTTACATACATAACTTAAGGAGAGAATGTAGCAGAGTGGTTAAAGCTACAGCCTCAGCACCCTGAGGTTGTAGGTTCAAACCCACACTGCTCCTTGTGACCCTGAGCAAGTCTCTTCATCCTCACATTGCCCCAGGTAAGCCCACTGGGACAGACAAGGAAAAATGTTTGAGTGCATGAATAAATCCATGTCAACCATCCTGATCTCCCCTGGGAGAACAGTATAGAAAACTGAATGAATAAATAGTGTGAAGAGTTTCAGCCTCTGATAACCAGAGCTGGCATTGTGATGTCATAATGCTTCATTCCTCCAATAAGAGCCAACCTCATCAGTGATGTCACAATGGCTTCATTGTCCTAGACTTGGCTCACTTTCGCTATACAGTGGCACCTCGGTTTACGAGTGCACCGGTTTGCGAGTGTTTTGCAAGACGAGCAACACATTCGCAAAATCGGCACCTCGGAAACCGAGCTTGCCTCGATGTACAAGCACCTCCCCCCGCGATCAGGCACCCCCCCCGCTCGCATCGCTCCCCCCCCCCCCGCCGCCGCAATCCGACATCCTCCCCGTACCCGTCACCCATCCGAACACATCACTTACCCCCCATCTGGCATCTGGCACTGGCACCAACGCACCGGACATGCCGGTGCTGGTGCCTTTTTTGCTGGGCCTTGAGCATCTGCACTTGCTCAAGGCCTTAGTTCATGCTCTCTCTGAGATTCTCGGGGGGGGGGGGGCGATGCGAGCGGGGGGGGAGCAATGCCGGTTCTCGGGGGGGGGTAGAGCAGTGCCACTGGCCTCGGGGGGGGGGGGGGAATCAAGCGAGTTTCCCTTACTTTCTATGGGGAAACTGGCTTTGATATACGAGAAATTTGGTTTACGAGCATGCTTCTGGAACGAATTATACTCGTAAACCAAGGTTCCACTGTATTTTGATTTCTTTTTTTTTTTGTAATTGTTTATTTATGACAAGAGAAAAACAGCACAGCAAAACATCAGGAAGATCCAACAACAATACAGGCAGGCAATCTGCATAACAACAAACCTCCTGATGTCACCCCCCTCCCCCTCCTCCCCACTCCCCTAGTGACAGCACCCTGCTCCCCCCAAAAACCCAAGAACACCACCAATAGGCACAATGACACCCCAACATGAGGAAAAGTAGAAAAATCAGAAAAGAAGTGGACCAAAGGTCACAGACCCCCAATAAGAACCCCAAGAAGACAAACCCCCACAGAACCCATCCGGCCGGAGCCAACAGAACCCATCCGGCCGGAGCCAATGTATTTTGATTTCTAGAGTGGCGCAGTGGTTAAAGCTACGGCCTCAGCACCCTGAGGTTGTTGGTTCAAACCCACGCTGCTCCTTGTGTCCCTGGGCAAGTCACTTAATCCCCCCATTGCCCCAGGTACATTAGATAGATTGTGAGCCCACCAGGACAGACAGGGAAAAATGCTTGAGCACCTGAATAAATCCATGTAAACCCTTCTTAGCTCCCCTGAGAGAACAGTAGAGAAAACTAATTAAATAAATTACACAAGTGCCTGCCACACTTAGACGTGAATACTTACCCCAGATGTATATGGCTGAATAAGTATGAGTGCTTAAATCAGGCTTGCCAACACTTTTTTTTTTTTTTTATCAGGGGCTACATTTTAAATTTTGTAACATTTGGAATGCTAAAATACACAGGTGCATACTTCTGAGGAAATTAGAAAGTCATAGGATAGGAGTTTAATGGATTATGAACCGGTTGAAGAAGGGTAAATAGTGGGGTGCCCCAGAGGTCTATGCTGGGACCGCTGTTTTTTAAACATATTTATTAATGATCTAGAGATGGAAATGACCTAGTGAGATAATTAAATTTGCTGATGTCACAAAGTTGTTCAACGTTTTTAAATCGCAAGAGGATTGTGAAAAATTGCAAGTGGACCTTGTGAGGCTGGAAGACCGGGCGTCAAAATGGCAGATGACGTTTAATGTGAGCAAGTGCAAAGTGATGCATGCGGGAAAGAGGAACCCGAACTATAGCTGGGTTCTGTGTTAGGAGTCACTGCCCAGGAAAAGGATCTAGCTGTCATTGTTGAGGATACGTTGAAACCCTCAGCTCAATGGGTGGCAGCTGCTAAGAAAGCAAATTGAATGTTAGGAATTATCAGGAAAGGAATTGGAAAACAAAGAGGAAAATGTTCTAATGCCCTTGTATCGCTCTATGGTACGGCCGTGCCTCGAACACTGTGGTCAGTTCTGGTCATCTTATCTCAAAAAAGATATGTAATGGAATTAGAAAAGGTACAGAGAAGGGCGACAGAAATGATAAAAGGTTTGGTACGACTCCCTATGAGGAAAGGCGAATGCGGCTAGGGCTTTCCAGCTTGGAGAAGAGACGGCTCAGGGGTGGCATGATAGAGGTCTCCAAAATACTGAGTGGAGTGCAAAGGGTAGATGTGAATCGCTTGTTTAATAATAATAATTAACAATTTTAATTCTTATATACCGCCAAGCCATGATAGTTCGAGGCGGTTTTACAACAAGAGGTGCTGGATAATCAGCGAAGCGGTCACCATACAAAGTCATCAAATACAAGCTTACAGAGTGGAAGAAGTGAAGAACTATAAAATCCTTAGGTTACAAATCGATTAAACAAATTTGTTTTTACTGATTTTCTAAAATTGAAGCAGGATGAGACATGCGCGATAATGTTGCCCAGCCAATCGTTCCATTGACCTGCCTGGAAGGCGAGAGTTCTGTCCAGGAATCTTTTGTAGTGACAGGCCTTTATTGTCGGGTAGGTGAACAGATTAATTTTACGCGTGGGTCTAATAGAACTATCCAGATTAAGTTGAGAAACCAAATACGTGGGGCCCAGACTCTCTCCAACAATACTAAGACTAGGGGGCATACGATGAAGCTACTAAGTAGTAGATTTAAGATAGACCAGAGAAAATATTTCTTCACACAATGTGTAATTAAACTCTGGAATTTGTTGCCGGAGAATGTGGTGAAATCAGTTAGCTTAGCGGGGTTTAAAAAAAAAGGCTACCATAATTTCCTGAAAGAGAAGTCCATAGGTCATTATTGAAATGGCTTGGGGAAATCTACTATTTATTCCTAGGATAAGCAGCATAAAATCTGTTTGCTACTTGACATCTAGCTAGGTACTTGGGACCTGGCTTGGCCACTGTTGAAGTCAGGATACTGGGCTTGATGGACCTTTGGTCTGTTCCAGTATGACAATTCTTATGTTGTCTTATTAAGAATCACGCACTCACATATCCTCTGAGAACACCTAATCTCTCACCCATGTGCTCCCCTCTCCAGTAGAGAGCTGTAAGGGAATGGGGAATTGTGGGAATCCTGCAGAACCCACAGGATTCTCACAGGTATAGAAGAATTTGCCATGGGATTCCTAAAGGGATGGAAGATGTTGCCATGGGATTCCCGAAGGAGTGTTGACAAAATTAATGGTGACTCCAGAATGAGGCTTAGAATGAACGGAGAGAGGCAATTGGAGCATCAGAACGAGGCTTGTAACGTACCATGAGAGTGCCAAAATGAGGCTTGGAATGCCCAGAAAGGCAACTGGAACACCAGACTGTGGCTTGAAACACTCGTTGGTTGAATAGTGAATACCATCCAAAAATAACTACCAGAAGCTGATGGGGATGGAAGCTTGATACTTAGATTGAGGGAAACTACTAGATGTGATATACTTAGATTTTAGCTGTTTTTGACACATTTCTACATAGTCAACTTACAAATAAACCAAGTACCTTTTAGGGGCACTGAAGTGACTGACTGGGTTAGAAATTGATTGAGCGGAAGGCGACAGAGTGTAACTGTACATGAAGTTTACTCTGAGGATAAAGATGTAGTAAGTGGTTTGCCACAGGGATTGGTTATTGGCCTGGTTCTTTTAAATATTTTTTAAAGTGATTATTGCAGAAGGGCTATCTGGTGAGATTCGCTTCTTTGCAAACGATAACCAAAATCTGCAAAAGGATATGCACACCTGACGGTAAAGCTTGAAAAAGTAAGCTAGAATTTGGCAGCTAAGATTTAAAAGGGCTTAGGCATTTCGGTTGCAAAATCCCGAGGGAGCGATACAGTATGGAGAATGGAGCACTTCTGTGTGTGAAAGAAAACTAGGACTTGGGGATTAATTGTATCTGATGATCTTAAAGTGGCCAAATAAAAAAAAAAAAGGGATAGCAAATTCCAGAGTTTAATCTAATCAAATCTAATGCTTGACTTTATATATCGAGTCATTATTCAAGGAAAGCTCGACTCGGTTTACAATAGTTAAGTTATCGGATAAAAAACCCAGAAAAGCTACAGTTACGACTTGGATGGAAGACCACAAACTGAAACTCAACCCAGACAAACTAAATTCATCCTCCTAGAAAATAACAAAATCCCAACCATAACCAACTTAGAAATCAACTCTATCAACTACCCTTTGCAAACCACCCTAAAATTTCTAGGTATGACTATTGACAGAGGCTGCACCATGCAACCACAAATTAACAAAATACAGAAATCTTTCGCAGTTATGAGAAACCTTAGACAAGTCCGAAAATTCTTCAAAAAAACACAATTTCAGCTCCTAGTACAATCTCTAATGCTAAGTATCCTAGACTATTGCAACATCCTCTACCTCCCCTGCCCTGCAATAATGATTAAACAACTACAGACAATTCAGAATACAGCTCTGAGACTCGTCTATTCATTGAAAAAACACAATCACATTACTTAGGCATTCATCAATTCTCATTGGCTTCCAATCCAGGAAAGAATACAATTTAAATTCTACTGTATACTATTTAAAACTATAAATGGAGACAGCCCAACCTACCTAAACGATCGCCTCATCCAAACCACCTCTACCAGGCATAGAAAAACACACACCCCATTCACTTACCCCCCAATCAAAGAAGTAAAACGGAAAAAACTATACAACGGACTACTGGCCACTCAGGCAGTGAAGATAGACAACCAAGTCTCCAACCTATTGACAACCCCAGACTACAAGATGTTCAGAAAGGAAATAAAAACTATACTCTTCAAGAAATCCCTTAATAAAGCTTAATACCATGATAAAGCTTAACCCCCCTCTTACCATCCCCTCCCTAACCCCAGATCCTACTTTTCCCTCTCTTGGAAACCTTCTCTGATCTAACGTTGTAACCCTTCTTCCATAACTCTTTTTGTAATCCGCTTTGAACCGAAAGGTAATGGCGGAATAGAAATCTGTAATGTAATGTAAAAGAATAAGACTAAGTTTGGTGCGAAAAGGTTGAAATGAGCCGGAACTCCTTGAAAGAAGTGGAAGGTCGTTCCACAGTTGAGACAGCTTAAAAATCAGAGAGTGACTGAAAAACTTAATAATAATAATAATAATAATAGTTTATATACCGCAATACCGTTAAGTTCTATGCGGTTTACAATAGATTAAGCGAGGTACAAATTGATTGAATTTAAGAGGGGGGAAGAGGAGAGTTAATAGGACCGGAAATGCGTTGTTGAGAAGAAAGAGATTAATAGGACAGAGGAATCGCTATGGAGGAGAAAAGATGAGTGGGTCAGTTGTCTAGATACTTTAGGAACAGGTGAGTTTTTAGACGTTTTCTGAATTCCTCATAAGTAGTGGGCGAAAGCAGTTGATCTAGGTCTTTACCCCAATGCCGCTTGATGTGAAAGAAGGTGTTCATGGTGTTTTTTCATTTTACAACCTCTAACTGGGGGGGAAACGAAGTAGGAATGAGAACTTCTCTTGTGTCTGTTGGCAGAGAAGGAGAAAAGGTCAATTATGTATTTAGGGGCAAGTCCGTTTAGCGTTTTAAAGCAGAAGCAGGCGAATTTAAACTTTATGCGTGCTTCCATCGGTAACTCCCTTAATCCCTTTTTTGGAGGGAAGAGATCATTTGAATTGTTACTTTTCGAAAAGAAATCAAAATCCTACTTTTCAAAAAAATTTATCCAGATATCTTAACCCAACCCTTCCCCCTCCTCCTAGATAAATTCTCCCCCAAAACTTCCACTTAAATAATCTCTTCCTCCCCAAAACACCAACCAAGTATTCAGATCCCTGAAATGTAACATAATCTTATTTGTACTCTAACTGTAATCTATTTGTTATATCACACAGTAATGTACAGTCAATTTAATATCCAATTTGCAAGTTCTTCCGGAATTAATCCAGGTACCTCTCCTCCCTTGTAACCAAAAAAAAAAACCCCCAAAAAACCCCCAAAACTGTTGTAACTTCACTGGAAATGTCCAGTTAGCTCTTTTGTAATCTGCTTGAACTGCAAGGAATAGGCGGAATAGAAGTCCCTAATGTAATGTAATGTAATGTAATGTAATGATCACCTCTTGCAAAAGAAAATCTATAAACATTCCAGGATAGAGGAAGGAGAGGAGTAAAAATACCATGTAAAATTTAAAAAAACAACAACATAGGCCCACTTAAACTGAACTCTAAAACAAACTGGGAGCCAATGAAGACTCTGAAGCGACGGTGTCATGTGATCAAATTTACGTTTCCCAAAAATCAATTTCGCAGCAGTATTTTGAATTAATTGGACCTTGGTGAGGGGGAAAGGATAGGGAGAGGAATGGCTACCTAAAATACGATGGTAGCCAGGTAGACTTAGCAGCACAAATTACAGAGACCAATGTATTGAAACAATGATCTTTTGAGGTTGAGAGTATTTAAAAAAAAAATCTTGTCCACATAAACTTGTACTTCATAGTGATTTATGAGTACAAGAGCTTTTTTGCTGGGTTTTTTGTTTTTTTTTTTACCTAAAGCTTGGATGCCTTTTAAAGCTAGACTTTTTAATTAGATTTATCAAATAAGAGCTACTCTAATTGTTCATTTCATATTTGAGTAAGATATTAATTCAATTGTGAGCTTGTTCTTTAAAAAAATCTGGAGTACGCTTTTGTGGTCAATGCTTACGGTTACACCACGATGTAACCAAAGTAACTCAGGAAAGGCGGAAATTATTTGGGGGGATAAGAGAGGAGACAAGGAGGTTGGATGCCACATTTATGTTGGCTTATCCATGCAAATGTGTTAAGTTCCAGGGTTTAAAATATGTTTTCTTCACTCCAGAATATCTACGTTCTTTTTTAGACCTTAAGGCGGGGGTGTCAAAGTCCCTCCTCGAGGGTCGCGATCTAGTCGGGTTTTCAGGATTTCTCCAATGAATATGCATGAGATCTATTTGCATGGGCTGCTTTCATTGTATGCTCATAGATCTCATGCATTTTCATTGGGGAAATCCTGAAAACCCGACTGGATTGCGGCCTTCGAGGAAGGACTTTGACACCCCTGCCTTAAGGTCCCCACCAGTGATGGGGAGGTGACTCAAAAATGGAAAAAGCCAGGCATTTAGACGTTTAAGTCTTTTTACCTTTAAGCTTTATTGAAATGTTTCTCCCTTTAATTTTCTTTTTTTTTTTTTCTTCTCTCTCTCCAACATAATTGTGGTCTTAGGAAGAGTTAAGTACATTCATTTCTTTTTCTTCATTTTGTAAGTTGTATATTGATGATAATTTTGATGGAATATGGCTTTGTATTTTTTGTGCAAGTAGTTATTACTTGTAAAGTTTGTTTAATCGATTAAAAAAATTAAAAAAATTTATATCAAATAAATTCCTATTTTACTAATTTAACTGCCCTGTATTGTCCTTTTATTCTGTAGCTTGCTGATAAGGTCTTTTTAAAATCTAACATTGAAGTTTACCATACTGTTATGACTATTTATTAATATTCAAGTTTAATTAATTTTAATATATTGACCATCGACGTGTACCTGGCCGGTTTAAAATGCTAAAAATGAAAGGTTAAAATAAATTTTTGGAGGGGGGAAATGTGAACATTAAATAGACAAATTATAAATACGAACATGAGCTGGAGGGGAAAGTTAATAATTATATCATTAAAAACAAATTAATTAAAGGGAAGAGGGGGAGGATAAAACACCAGGAATGGGGATCGCTTCTTAAAAGCGGTTCGTGTTTATTTTGCGGGCTGTTGGAAAGGAAATATTTAGACGTTATGGTATGCGTCTTGGAGTAAGAACGTTTTTAGTTTAGTCTTGAATTTGTCGAGTGAATTTTCGAGGCGGAGTTGAGGTGGCATGGCGTTCCATAAAGCTGGAGCTACAACGGAAAAGTTAGTTTTTCTAGTGTAGTAGAATTCTTTGATGGAAGGTATAGTTTTGGGCTGTTTATTTTTTTTAACTTGTGGGTGTTATTCAGGTATTTTTAAAATGCATGTTTTAAGATGTTGAGCATTCAGAAAGGCAAGCTATACAGTATATTTGATAAATAAATAATTAAATAGAGCAGTCTCCAACATCCACAGCCTGTAGCTGCCTCCCATAATGAAGCAATGGGAACTTTTAGTGAGCATTTCTTGTCCAGACATTCAGACCCATTGTTTCTAGGTTTGGAACACATCCAAGATATTTCCATTTTCTTCTGGTAAGGCAGTTACCCCCTTGCCATTTTTTTTGAAGCCACATTAGGGTTTTTTTTTTTAATCACCTGCTCCAACATTCATAGGAACTGGTTGGGTGGAAGGCGACAGAGGGTAGTGATCAATGCAGATCGCTCTGAGAAAAGGGAGGTTACCAGTGGTGTGCCTCAAGGTTCTGTTCTTGGGCCTGTTCTTTTTAACATTTTTATAAACTATATTGCTGAAGGGTTGTCGGGTAATATTTGCCTCTTTGCAGATGAGACCAAAATCTGCAATAGAGTAGACACGCCGGATGGTGTGAATAACATGAAGAAAGACCTGGAGAACCTTGAAGAATGGTCTGAAATTTGGCAGCCAAAATTTAATGCTAAAGAAATGCAAAGTCATGCATTTGGACTGTATAAATCCAAAGGAATTGTACAGTTTAGGGGGGGGTGAAGAACTTATGTGCACAATGGAAGAGCAGGGAGTTGGGTGTGATTGTAAGTGATGATCTTAAGGAGAGGTATGGCCGGTAGGAAAAAGGAGGTTTAGATGCCCCTGTATAAGACTCTGGTGAGACCTCATTTAGAATATTGTGTTCAATTCTGGAGGCCGCACCTTCAAAAAGATATAAAAAGGATGGAATCGATCCAGAAGAAGGCTACTAAAATGGTATGTGGTCTTCGTCATGAGGAGTATGGGGACAGACTGAAAGATCTCAATCTGTATATTTTGGAGGAAAGGCAGGAGAGAGGAAATATGATAGAGATGTTTAAACACCTACGTGAGTCGAGTCTCTTTCATTTGAAAGGAAACTCTGCAATGAGAGGGCATAGGATGAAATTAAGAGGTGATAGGCTCAGGAGTATTCTAAGGAAATACTTTTTTACGGAAAGGGTGGTAGATGCGTGGAACAGTCTCCTGGAAGAGATGGTGGAAACAGAGACTGTGTCTGAATTCAAGAGGGCCTGGGATAGGCACATGGGATCTCACGGAGAGAGAAAGAGATAATGGTTACCATGGATGGGCAGACTGGATGGGCCATTTGGCCTTTATCTGCCATTATGTTTCCATGAAATCTATGAGTGTCAGAGCTTTTACCACCGCTGCCTGTGATTAAAAAAAAACAAACCCTAACGCGGTTTCATAAAAGGTGTGTATGGGGGAGTAGTGACTTTCTGTCTCTTCCTTGGAGCTACTCTGCCCCCAGAGGGACACAGGATCAGACAAAGTCGATTTTACATACTTGTTGTCAACCTTATGTACAAGGGTTCTTCAAAAGGTTTCTGTAGGAAATGGGGCGGGAGAAGTGGTAAGTGGGCGTGTCTTGGAATGTCATGTGACTAATCAGGCACGCCAGCTCACCTTGCAGGTAGTGATGTAATTTGCTTTTGAGATATTTAATAAGTGAGTGTTTAAAATATCAAAGTGCGGAAACTTTTGGAAGATCCCTCGTATTTTGGAAAGTAGTTTTTAAAAAATGGGCACGGTGAAGCGTCAATTTGAATTTCTGTGGGTTGGGGAACAGAGGAGGCATGATTGAATTTGCTTTCTGCTTTCTCCTAACTCCCATGAACTCTTTCTAAAGCCGTCTCTTTTCTGCGATTGGAATGGGCCGTTGGCGATCAGGTATTCTTGCCACTGACCTGAGCCCAGAGCAGCCAAATGCCCTCAACAAAAGAGGCTACATTTGCATAAGACTTCTCCACTGAATAAAAACAGAGGTTTATTTTCCCATCTTTCCATCTTTAGAAGCTTCATTACCTCATGGCGGCTCCAAAGCAAAAGCTTGAAGTCAGTTTTTCTATTATAATGAGATCAGACAGCTTCTTGCTTTATTCTTAAGGTCTGTCTAGGGGACTTTTTTTTTTGTCTCCGTTTCCTTTCTTGCCTCTCTATGCCTTTCATTTATTTCCTTTTAGAATTCAGTTCTTTCCGCACCTTGATCATGAGACAGGCTAAGCGGTTGTCCTCCTCTTAGCCCCTTGTCTTTCCAGATTGCCAAGAAGCAAACGCCAAGAATACAATAGAGCTCCAAGTAAATTACTTCATATATCCCAACTCAAGAGCCTTTGCAGAGAGAGGTTTAACTTATTAATTTGGCACACACGTACAGATTTGCCATGCCAATAAAGTTTATTGAATCTGAGGGAGGGGAGGCAAACAAAGAGAGGAGAGACAAAGAGGCGGGGGAGGCAGGGAGAAAAAGAATCAGAGCCAGAGAATGACAGGGAAATTGACTGACTGTACGCAGTGTGGAGAGGAGCGGGGGAAAGTGATAGTGTGGCAGCATATATTACTGAGAAAGGGATGGCTAATGTAAATATATATTAGTCAAGGAAATGAGAGAATTACAGTGTGACTTCCTAGGTTGAAGGGAATACAGGCAATGGAAGCGTAATAATGATGGACAGCGCAATAAAAAGTGAGAGCCAGAGACTGAGGGCTCCTTTTATTAAGGTGTGCGAACCGATTTGGAGTGCGCTAAAGATTCGCATGCACGACACGCTAAGATGCCTCTAGGAAATATAATGGATGTCTTACCATTTAATGCGCGCTAATGTTTAGGGTGTCCTAAATCAGTTAGTGCACCTTAATAAAAGGACCCCTGAATGAGACAGTAGGGGGGTGAGAGATTGTGGGTACATGATGGCTAGGGTTACCAGACGTCTGGATTTCCCTGGACGGCTTTTCCCCAGAAATTGTGTCGGATGGCATGATGACGTCACACGCCTGACCAGAGCAAGCAGCGTGGGCGGGGCTAGGGCAGGATTAGGGGCAGGACTGGGGCGTAACGGGGCGGGTTGGGCGGTCTTGGAGAGGCAGGTCTAGGGGGTCCGGATTGTACAAATGTAAAATCTGGCAACCCTAATGGTGGCCAAAGATAAGTTAGATTATGAGCCCACCGGGACAAATAGGGAAAACCGCTTAGAGTACCGGATTAGAAAAATGAAGTTATAAACTGCATAGATGCTGATTGTGGATATGATGTGGTATATCAAGAGTTGAATAAAAAATATTTAAAGTTTTGAGCAGAAATGATACTAAAAGCCAGTGTACAGTGGATGGGACTCAATACAGTGCTCCCCCGGTCATTCGCGGTCAGCGATTCGCGGTCCCAGTCATTTGCGGTATTTTCCGACCGCTAATGACCGGGCAGGAGAGGGCAGCCGGAGAGGCAGGAGAGAGCAGCCGGAGCGCCGGCGAGTGAAGGAAATCACTCGCGGTATGCTCCGACCGCCTCTTCCTGCACTAAAGTCGGGCCTCACCAATCAGGAGCTGCTTTGACACGCAGCTCCTGATTGGTGAGGCCCGACTTTAGTACAGGAAGAGGCGGTAGAAGCATACCGCGAGTGATTTCCTTCACTCGCCGGCGCTCCGGCTGCCCTCTCCTGTCTCCCCCGCTGAAAACCGTATTCGCGGTTTTTCAAGATTCGCGGGGGTTCCTGGAACGGAACCCCCGTGAATATCAGAGGAGTATTGTATACCACTTTTTTTGTATGTGGTTACAATCAAAACAGTTTACATAGTTTAGACAGGTCCTTATTTTGTACCTGGGGCAATGAAGTGTTGAGTTATTTGCCCAGAGTCACAAAGAGCTGCAATGGGAGTTGAACTCAGAACCTCAAGGTGCTGAGGCAGCTCCTCTAACCACTAGGCCACTCCTTAATTTTTTGAATCAGCTACTCTAAGCGTTTTTCCCTATCTGTCCTGGCACACTTACAGTCTAACGCCAATGCAACGTGTTTGCTTGCTCAATTTGTTTCTTTGAAGTGGGGACATTTGGTACCACCGTGCTGCAACCGTTCTGAGCTCCCTTGGGAGAACGGTATAGAAAATTGAATAAATCAATAAATAATCCCTGTGTCTTCTCTCCACTGTGGCCCACCCTCTATCAGAACTTCCTATGTCCATTGGGATGGGCCACAATGTACAGGGATCAGTGGCAAGGAATCACTATTGCCGCCCGGCGACTGTTACAGAAAACTAAAGGTAGATGTGGCGGAGGCAGGGAGGAGGGGTAGAATGGAAAAAATGCTGATTGTGGGCCTTAGATGCCAGGAAGGGAAGCGGCAGAGAGGGCCAGCAGCAAGATGCTGCTCCCTGAACAGAGCCACCTGAAGATAGATATTGGACTCGGGGGAGGAAGTAGGAGAAGGGAGAGATGTTGGATTCAAGTGAGGAAAGGAGGAAAAGGGATGAGGGATGGGGTAAAGGAGGGAAGGAGAGATGACAGATTTGGGAGATGGATGGGAGGACAGAGGGGCTAGAAGGGGGAAAGGGAGAGATGGGGAAGGATGGAGGGTACAGGAAATGGAGAGATGACAAAAGGGGTGAAAGGGGGTCAGGAAGAGATGGTAGAGGGTGTGAAAGGGGGAAAGGGAGAGATGGACTTGGTGGAGGGAAAAATGGGGGTGGGGAGAGAGATGGACTTGGTGGAGGGGAAAATGGGGGGAAAGAGATAGACTTCGTGGAGGAGGAAAATGGGGCGAGAGAGAGAGAGGTGTACTTGGTGGAGGGAAAAATGGGGCAAGAGAGAGATGATCTTGATGGGGGGAATGGGGCAAGAGAGAGATGGACTTGGTGGGGAGGGAAATGAGGAGAGAAAGAGTTAGACTTGGTGTAGGGGAGAATAATGGAGAGAGAGACAGAGATGGATTTGTGGGGGGGGAATGGGGAGAGAGAGAGATGAGAATAGGGGGTTGTGGAAGGGGCAAGATGGTAAATGGGAGAGCTAGGGGGTGAGAGAGGGAGATAAAGTTGATAGGTAGGTGAAAAGTAGAAAGGAGTAGGGCGAAATCTGAGTAGGTGGGGCAAAAAAAAGGAAAAATCATTAAGTCAGAGACAGATTCTGTATATTGAGGGAACAAGGCAGGAGGAGAGAGAAGAATTGAAAAAGAGACAACAGCCACTGGAAAGTAACTGGAACCAGCATAATAGAACATGAAACCTGGCCATGCCCTACAACTGGAAACTGCCAAATGACGTTCCTACTCCCGCTTCCTACCAAGCCACTGGAATCGACTGCCGCAGCAGATCAGATCCCTTGAAGGACTCCTCAACATTAGGAAAGCCGTAAAAACCGACTTCTTCACCTAACTCCCCTGCCTACGACCAATGGATTACGAAGAAATGTGTATTGGTACTTGATCCTCAGTATGTATCACGTTTGGAAAAAAAACTTGAATTGAAATTCTTCCATGGTAACGATGGAGAATTTAACCTGTAAACTGTATATTGTGGGGCTCATAATCAAAACTTAAACACTTCCAAAATCCCGCCCAAGTCGGTACTTTGGTGACCTAAAAGACAGGTCGTCCAAGTGCCGATCGTCAAATTAACTTTCTGGACGTGCCATGGGACGTTTTATTCCTCTGAATGCCACTATGTGCCTAGAGCTGAAAGCTGGAGGAGTGGTCAGGGCAGTATGTGGGCCCGACCTGGACTTAATCATCCTGCAGGGATAATCGAATGTTTTACTAGACATAAGAACATAAGAATTGCTGCTGCTGGGTCAGACCAGTGGTCCATCGTGCCCAACAGTCCGCTCACGCGGCGGTCCCCAGGTCAAAGACCAGCGCCCTAATTGAGTCTAGCCTTACCTGCGTACGTTCTGGTTCAACAGGAACTTGTCTAACTTTGTCTTGAATCCCTGGAGGGTGTTTTCCCCTATGACAGCCTCCGGAAGAGCGTTCCAATTCTCCACCACTCTCTGGGTGAAGAAGAACTTCCTTATATTCGTACGGAATCTATCCCCTTTCAACGGGATGAAACTTAAACGCTGTGAGTTAGACGATGTAAAAACAGGTATAAGTGCTAAAAAGGTATCTCAAGTGACCAGACAACCACCGCGGAGACAAAGTAAAGACCCCCCACACACTCCCCCAGTGTTCACTGACCCCCCCCCCCCCCCCCCAAAGATCAGAATAAAAAAGTACATACCCGTTTTCCAGAACATCAGCACCTGGTATAGGAAAGCCTAGGACAGCTGCACACAGGTCTCTTAAAAAGCCTGGGTGGTGGGCTAGTGAACCATAGAGAGGAGGACCCAGGCCCTGGCGGTCTGGACGAACAATGGCCTGGAGGTTCATATAAACGATGTTCAGGAAAAATATATTCTAGATATATTTTTCGAAAATAGGCATTTTCCCACTGCCGACTTTGGGCATCTAGTGTCATACGCCCAGATTGGACTTAGAGATATGCTTTGATCAAGTTTCAAGTCAAGTTTATTATGCAATTTGATTAATCGCCTATTCTACATTCTAGGCGATATACAAACAATAACGAATAAATAAAAACTTGGGGTAATTATTACATAGACAAATAATATTACATAATTACTAAAACTTACAATCATGAAACACTAGGAAAACTATATTTAAAGGGTTACATTATGTATCAAATTCTATATTTCAGGATTACAACAATAGGGAGGGAATAAAAGCACAAATAAGAAAATAAAAGGTTAAGAAGAAATGTAAAGTTATTTATTAACTAAAAACGTCATTGAAAAGGAAACTTTTAAGCTTAGTCTTGAAATTAGCTAAGTTCTTTTCTTCTCTTATATAGATAGGGAGATTATTCCAAGATTGTGGGGCGGTCACTGAAAAAATAGTAAGCCGTCTAGTGTTAATAACTTTCAATGAGGGAATAGCCAATAGATGTTGATCCTGAGATCTCAGTGTTCTTGTAGTTATATAAGGAATTAACACTCTGAAAATAAAAGCTGGGGTTTGAGACATTATTGATTTGAACGTAAGCAGACATATTTTATATAAAATACGATGTGCAACGGGAAGCCAGTGGGATTCTTTAAGTAAAGGAGTGACATGGTCTAATTTCTTTGCTTTATGAATTATTTTTATGGAAGCGTTCTGTATGATTTGAAGGCGTCTGATTTCTTTTTGGGATATGCCCATGAACAAAGCATTACAATAATCTAGTTTAGAAATGATTAGGGAATGTATTAGGATATTTAAAGATTTTGCGCATAAGAATTTTGCAACAGAACGAATTTGGCGTAATCTAAAAATTATGCCCCTCCACGTATATTGGCATTACATCCCTTGTATGCGTCAAGTTAGAATAATAACTTGTATTGAAAAACTTGCACCATAAGAAGACTGTGCAACAGGGAAATTTTAAAAAATTTCAGTTTATTTGGGAGCCATTAACAAGATACTGAAAAGATTGAAATTATTGCATAGAATAAATATTAATTTTTTTCCCTTTTGTTCATACACGTCCAGGGTTGGGTGGGGGGTGGGAATATGTTATGATTTCTTTTGCTTATGAATAACTGTTGGGTATAAGGGAGGGGGGATATTTGATGCGAGTTAGAATTTGATGATATATTAAGTAATGTTAATAATAATAATAATAACTTTATTCTTGTATACCGCATTACCATGAAAGTTCTATGCGGTTAACAGAAGAAGAGACTGTACATTTACAGCGATGTTACAATTTCGTTAATATTAGATTTACATTTTGGATGATACATATTCGGTCAAGTTACCTTTACATTTTTGACAGTAAATATAGTCAAAGTATAAATGATTGTATTATATGTTGCACTTATTGTGAGCTTTAAAAATGAATAAAGATTCATAAAAAATAAAAAAAAAGAAGAACCATGACAAATTGTAACCTATAAACTGTATACTAAGTGGCTCATAATTTTTTTAAAAAAAGTCCAAAAACCGGCCTAAGTCGGTACTTGGACAATCAAAAAGACAGGTCGTCCAAGTACTGATAATCAAAACGGGTTTTATCCAAAACCAGCTTAGGCCTCTTCAGTGCTGCTGTACGCCCAGAGTGAAAAGGGGTGTTTTTGGAGGAGTGGATAGGGCGGGATGTGGGCCGACCTTGACTTAAGTCATTCGGCAGCCATAACCCAAAAAGTTTGACAGGCTGCCACACAGAACTTACACGTTTTGACTTAGACGAAGTCAAAACGGGCCTAGGTTCCGGATTGGGCCGCTGAGCTGATCGCGGCTGCTGTTATCAGCTCAGCAGCCCAGGCAACCCGTCCCTCCACACCCGTAACGATCGCAGCAGGAGAGATGCCCAATCTCTCCTGCTGAACACCTCCCCCCCTCCATGAAGCGCTCTTCACCGGCAGGAGGGTATGCCTGTTCCCTCTTGCTTGACACCTCCCCACCCCCCTGCCAGACCGTCCACCCCCAGACCCCCTTTCCACCCCCACCTGGACCCCCTACCCCTACCTGGACCCCCCTAACCCCACCCAAACCCTCCAGACCCTCCCCAACCCCCCTCTAACCTTTTTTTTGATGGACGGACAGGTCCTCCCTCCGTCTGGGCTTGGAACAACCTGCCTGGCTTGCTAAGTCAGGCTCCGTCTCTGGCGGTATTCAAAGCCAGACTAAAAACCCACATATTTGTCTGTCATTCCCTTAATAGTCACCTACCATCTTTTAGCCACCCTCTGTTATAATTAGATCATAAGCTCTTCTGAGCTCTTAATTCACCACGGAAAGAAATACGATCATGTAACGCCTTATCTTATAGACTCACATTGGCTACCTATCAATCAAAGAATAACTTATAAAATAGCTTTACTTGTATTTAAAACAATTACTTCTAATGAACCACAATTTATTAATCGTCTTCTAATTCCACTTACTTCAAATCGTTCTCTTCGGTCTAATACTCAAGAATTATTAATGGTCCCATCTTTAAAAATAATAGGGACCAGACGCCATGATATCTTCTCAGTTAAGGCTCCACTTATATGGAATACCCTTCCTTTGTACATTAGAAACATTAAAGATCTCAATCTATTTAAAACCAACTTAAAAACATTCCTCTTTAAAGCTTCATTTAGCCTCTAAAATTTTTCCTTTTTCAAGATCATTTACAACTTCAGTATTTTAAACCCAACCCTAGTGTTTTACCCCTCCCCTACCTACGTTCTTTTTTTCTTCTTTTAAGATATAAAATATTGTAACTTTTTCCCTTACGTTTTTACCAAAGTATTCCAGTTTTGTCCTTAATGTCTGTATTGTCAATTTAATATTCCCCTGTTTACTTATTTAATGTAGTAATGTTAATCTAAATTTAATGTTTTTATCCCAATCATATATTTATGTAATTCGCTTAGAAATATTAAGCGAATCATCAAATTTAAATAAAACTTGAAACTTGAAACTTGTCTCTTGCGTGCACAAGGTAAAGCGCTGCGTGCGCCTGGTAGCGCTCTAGAAATAATAAAATGCTGTTGCATTTTTTTTCCTGCTTCCTGCTCGATATTGTACCTCTCCGAGTGTTTGTCTTCATTACCTATAATTCGATGTCGACATTTGGCAAATAAACCAGGCTAGCGGAGGAATACAAGCCAAGTATGGTGAGCGATGAAAGAAGAACCCCTTACAAATGAAGGAGGCAATCTCTCTTTGTTACTGAGCTGGTCAAGGGAGTGGAATTTGTCTTCTGCGATTGTTTAAAGCTACTGGAGGCTTGCCAGCAGCGGCCGGCCTGAAAAGCAAGAGAGCAAGCATTTCACAGCACATGCAGATGGAGCTGCCCTGGGGAACAGAGGGAGGTAGAGCGAGCAAGAGCGAACATCTTTCATGTTGGTTTCGCTTTAAATGCAGCAAAAAAAAATAAAAGGTCAAGGAACATCAGGGCAGAGGTGTTGTTTTCTGACTGCATTTACCGGTGGATTTCAGTGGACCCAGATATGGCCCTTTCAGCAACCACAATAGAATCCCAGTCTGTGCGCTGGTGTATAATTGTGTCTGATTATTAATTGTTAACTGGCGGTCCTCTTATTTTCCACAGAGCTAATTGTTACATAATCACTGTCTGGTGCCTGTGGAAAGGCAGTGAGAGGTTGATGCTTCGATTCTGCCAGACATGTTGAGATTAGACTGGCAAAAAGCGGAGTTGAAGCTGTTGTGGATTCTGAATAAAAGCCACTTTGTGAGCACAGTGTAGTGATGGTAAGTTGTAGCATGTAGTGTGTTCAGGGCCACCCGTAGAAAAAATGTTTCCGAGTCAGCCCGGGTTCCCTTTCTCTAGTGGTTGATGTTCTTTGTTGTCCAATGAGAAAACCTGAGATTTGAATCATCGACAAGGTCGGTCTTTAGATGTTAATAGTAGTTCTGCCAGGTTGCCAGTGTCTAATTTATCAGAAAGGCTTACACTTCTTGTGTCCTTAGTATTTGAACAAGATGTACTGTATTTTTCGCTCTATAAGACGCACCTGACCATAAGATGCACCTAGGTGTAGAGAAGCAAAAACCAAGAAAAAAAATTATGAATCAAATGGTGTACCTTGTCCCTTCTTCCTCCCCCTCATTGTAGTATTTCCATGTTTTTAATCCCCCACCCCCATCTAAGAATAAACATTGTAGTGATATTTCCATGTTTTTTACCCTCCAACCCCATACTTTTTTAAATCCTGGTGATCCAGCGGTGTATCGGGAGGAGCAAGCTTTCCGCGTTCCTGCCTAGGCCCGCGCCGCTCCCTGAATGGCCGCCATCAGTTCTCGCGAATCCCACAAGAACCGACGGCAGCCATTCATGGAGCGGCACGGACCCAGGCAGGAGTGCAGAAAGCTCTCTCCTGCCGATACACAGCTGGACCACCAGGATTTAGAAAGGTAATATTCACTCCATAAGACATTTCTACCCACTTTGGGGAGGGGGGAGGGGGGAAGTGCATCTTATGGAGCAAAAAATATGGTAAATTCAATAATGAAACAATTCTTCATACTGAAGGAGTCTGGGATTGGGTTTCCTGAGTTTTAAATTGAGTTTTCTCTTTAATAAAATGCTGAATTATGTTTAGTTGCAGACCTAACTTATCTCATGTTCTAGTCTGCCTGCACTGGGTGTTTTAGCTAGGGCATTTTGGCTTCTTATGGTTATCTCAGCATACGATATTGTATTCCGCCCTCCTGGACATGTAACAGAAAGACTGCAGGGCTTAGATAAGTGACCTGCTAGTGACCTGCTAGCTTAGCACCAATGATTGTCAAGAAAAGTAACACGTGAAAAGATTTTTCTAGAATTCAGTTGTATAGCCAGAAAAATGAATAAATATCTCTGTAACTTCCTGGTTTCAGGACTTCTGAAGCCAGCTTGGGGCTCAGGGGTCCGCATATGCTGAATAAAATATACCTGTCGCTTTCTTCAGGTCTCTAAGTTTTGTGGCTGACCAAAGTGACCTTTCAATACAGTAACAGAATCTGTTTTATGGGCAAAAGTTGTGGATCTACACAGATGTCCCAAATAGAACCTGGGTGTTACCTTCCTTCATGCTTAAATGTAGAATCAGATATGGGAAGATTTCTTTCTGCCTGAACAGTTGCCAGATTTTTATTTTTTAAAATTTAAGAAAGATCGTATGATGAATCCTACTTTTGTTGCAATATAATATTGCTTGATGCTGTAGATGGAGCTGCTTATTGCCTTTGATTCGTAATATTGCCCCTTTATTTTAAGATCCAGGCCTTCTCCCCACATTTTAGTTTGTGCTCTAAGGAAGATGGATGCTAAGGCTTTGTTTAATCAATTCCTAATTATGGTTTCTTATTTGTTTTACTTGTTCAAGAGAAATCTTGTATAAACCTGATAAAATAATCTAAAAAGAACAAGTGCCATTCAGGATGGTTCTGTTTTTTAGGGCATCATTCTTACTGGCATGATTCATGTCAAAGGTAAACACCAGAAATGTAGGCCTTCGAACCCTACATTTCTGGCGCCTACCTTTCTTGAAGACGCAGTTCTATAATTGGCGCCGTTGCGTGATTGACATGCAATCAGTGGCCGCCAAGAACAGCGACATTTATAAAATCTGGGCCATAACAGTCAGCTTATATACTGCAGGACCGTGAAGGTCTATACGGTTAACAAAAGACTCAATAAGAAAGTTCATCAGGGCACCAGATTTTAACCGTCTACGAACAGAGGGGTCCTTGCCCTGGTCCACAGCAGCACATCGTCCTAGACTAAGGCTTCACTCTGAGAAAAAGGAAAGGCGTTCATATCATCATCCTCAGTGACCCCACTCGACCAACCGTCCGAGTCCGAGGGAGACACAGGTCTTCGCAGTGAAACAGATGCAGGTCCGGCTGTGCGATCGGTCGATCTCCAGCTGACCCAGAAGGCGTGCTAGTGCCACCCACGCAGGCTTGCCAAGCAAATCCACAAAGTCGGGCATAGAGGACCAAGAACCCCGTGCAAGAGGAGGGTTAGAGTGCTTTCTTTTCAATTTGGGGGTCATCAGCGCCCTTACTAGACACTTGCGCCACACTCCAGGACTCCAAGAGGCTAAAATTGTCCCCCCAACTGTCCCAACAATCTCTTGGCAGCCTTAGTGAGATGGTCAAAGGCTGAACCTGAGGTCCCTGCCGCCCCCATCTTGCGCAGCGGAACATGCAGGGCAAGTGTGCTCTTCCGGTGTCCAACAGGAACAAACTTCACATGAATTCATGATATTGGAGCCTAAGGACTCCTGGTGGATAGAATAAAAAGTGAGGCGTTTTAAGGAAGTTTGAGAACTTAGAATTCAAATCGGGAAAAATCCAAAATGGCTGCCGCTAGGATTTCCTGTGGAAAAAACAGCTGTAACTCCAACGGAGGACAGCCTAAAACAGCAATTTTAGGATTTTTGAGGTGGAACAAGGCTATATCAAAATATACCCACAAAAACAACAAATTCAGATTTCCCTCCCCTCCCCCGAACTGCCCTTGGGCTGTGACAGCCCTACTCACAGACAAAATTCTGGGAAGGAGTACTGCAGCCTGCCCCAGCTCCTCTATGGGTAGCTGGAAACCAGAGAGGACCTCTGCCACCAGGAAAGCTGCCTCTACTGAATCTTCAGCTGCCAGTCGGGCCCCTGCTGGACTGAGCCTCAACCCCTGGGCCAGGATCTGAATGCCGCAGGGAGGGGGGGAAGGAATACGTAGCTGACATCATGTGCGCTCCGAAGAAATGCTACTGGCGTCCGAACAGCCTGCGCTAATACTTCTGATCATATCAAGGAGTGAGCCAAATAGTGTGTGTGGGGGGAAACCCCTGAGCTCCACATTTCAAGCAGGCTGGCTGAGCAGTTCGCCGCAGGATCCACCTGTCAGTTGCAGACCAAAGTCTGCTCCTCTCACGCAGGCTAGGCAGTCACCGGAGCTTTACTGGAATGCGAAAACTCGCCAAAAAACTGCAAAACACTCGCAAAAAAAAACAAAAAAGAAACCCAAGCAGATCAAAGTTGGTCCTGCAGGCTCGCTTGCAGAAGAAATAACTGACTGGGGGCAACAGGGAGAAGGAGGAGATGCTGAAAACAGCGATCAGTATCTTTTGCGATGGACTCGCGGGAGCGGATGGAAGATCCTTGGTTCAGCACACCAGCCTATTGCACTAGAAAAGTAGATTATTGTCTCCTGCTGTACTGTAAGTCAGTCACTGTTTGCGTGTCCATTAACTAAAAGCCATTTGCAAGTTTGCTACGATTTAAATATTTCTTTAGCAAAGGTAACAGCCGTTTTTATTTCTGTCTGTCATCTTTTTTGTCGTCGTTTATTTGGCAACCCTGTTGGCTGCCATATAGTTGGCATGGTGGAGATATGACAACCTGCATTTAAGCCTAGGTGACTGGGGATTGCACAAAAGCGGCAGGCACAGCTCTGGCCACCTTGCTGGGCAGACTGGATGGACTGTGTGGGTCTCTATCTGCCGTCATTTAATGTGTGGTACCGTGCCATTGTCACCTCTAGAGAAGGCACCCTCAAACCCAGTGTATCGTAAACTGTGTGCCTCCTGAGATTTCAGGTGTGCCGCGGTACACTGGGGAAGAGGAGAGATGCCTATGCCAACTGACTCTCTACAGCAGTGCTTTTCACCCTTTTTACACCTATGGACCGGCAGAAATAAAAGAATTATTCTGTGGACCGGCATCGGTCCGTGGACCAGCGGTTTAAGAACACTGGGCTAAGTCATGGGCCAGACCCCGCCCATCTCTACCCAATCTCCATCTCAGACCACGCCCCCATAATAGTACTAATTGCACCTTGCACGTCCCGTGCTTCATCTGGAAGCCTTCCCTCTGACGTTGCAACGTCAGAGAGAAGGCTTCCGGTTCAGGCGCAGGACGCCCGTAGGAGCCGCTGCCCGTGGCTTTGTGCACCGAATCAGTGAGGAAGAGGGAGCTGGCTCGAAGATAACGCCGCATCGATCACACCGTGTACCGGCGGTTGAAAAACACTGTTTTGGGCCTGATGCACGTGCTGGCCCTGTGGACTGGCAGGAAATTTCTGTGGACCGGCACTGGTCCATGGACCGGTGGTTGAAGAACACTGGTCTACAGGACGTGCCTCTCGCGAAGAGAGGCACATCCTGTAAGCAATCTTCCGACGCCAGCACCTCTTCTCTCTGCCGGCCCTACTCTCCAGCGCAGGTCCTTCTCTTGGCGCAAGGCCCGTTGAAGGGCTTTTGCGCATGCGCCGACGTCGGCGCTCTGATGTCACACATGCGTGTGATGTCATCACGCCGACGCCAGCGCATTTCTGGTTGTCTCGAGCCAGGGACACTAGGTTTAGTGTGCCCTGGCTTGAAAAAGTTTGCGAGATACTACTCTAACCTTGAATATATACCGTAAGCGCTTCCAAAAAAAAAAATTTTCTTGTTTTCCCCTCACTAATTTTTGACTTTGTAAACCACTTAGTTTGTACATTGTTTGCAGTTTATCAAATAAACTCGACTGACATAATGACCATTGTGCAGTGGGGTTCACTCCTTTATATGAATTACACAGGTGAGATTTTTTTTAATAGCACACGCTATGCTTTGAAGTGGAGTATAAGGTTATTCCAGTTGCACCTCAAACACATTATAAATCTCCATAAGAGCTCTTAGGGGAACAGTAACACTTTCCCAGAAAAGAAAAGCTGTCGGCCGCCACAAAATGGAATTCTCTGTGAGCGCAGCTTGGAAGTGTTTATCCTAGTTAATATGTTTTCTGTTTCTTGAAGGAGGAGGGGGGGAAGGAAGGGGACATGCCTGGCCCATGACCACAGAGATATCGCGCGAGGGGTTTGATGTTAAACACTTTTAGTAAGTCACATTTCATAACAAATCAAAAGTTGGATCCTTCCCCTGTGAAGGAATCCAAAACATCTGTCTAGGATGAAAATACATTGTTTTATATGTTAATAGACAAAGTAATCGGGGGGGGGGGGGGGTGAAGCACGGTTTTAAATGAGTGGTGTGAGAGATGGTTAGGCAAAGAGGGAGAATGTGGCACAGTGGTTAAAGCTACAGTCTCAGCACCCTGAAGTTTTGGTTTCAAATCCCACATTGCTCCTTGTGACCCTGGGCAAGTCACTGCCCCAGGTACATTAGATAGATTGTGAGGGAAAAATGCTTGAGTACCTGAATAAATTCATGTAAACCGTTCTGAGCTCCCCTGGGAGAACAGTAGAGAAAATTGAATAAATAAATAGTGTGAATAGCTTCAGCCTCTGATTGCCAGAGCTGGTATTGTGACATCATAATGCCTCATTCCACCAATAAGAGCCAACCTCATCAGTGATGTCACAATGGCTGGATTGTCCAATACTCGGCTCACTTTTACCACATTTTGATTTCTAGAGTGGCGCAGTGGTTAAAGCTCCAGCCTCAGCACCCTGAGGTTGTGGGTTCAAACCCACGCTGCTCCTTGTGACCCTGGGCAAGTCACTTAATCCCCCCATTGTCCCAGGTACATTAGATAGATTGTGAGCCCACCAGGACAGACAGGGAATACATTCATGTAAACTGTTCTGAGCTCCCTTGGGTGAACGGTATAGAAAATTGAATAAATAAATTATTTCTAATTATTTCTCTGCATTAATGAACCGCAGACGTTGTGAAAGGTTCCAGGTTGGCAGAATTGGAAATTGTAGCAAGCACAGCAGGCACAAACCAGGCAGAATCTCCAGACGGCATCTCCGCATTATCAGGGGGGAGCCGAGCGTGATTAACCTCTTAGTGGGCCTGAGGCAAGGCCCCTCCTTTCATAATAAATACATTTTGAAATGACCATGTCTGTAAGGTGATAGAGGAAGCAGCAGGTAAGAAGCACAGTTCTCCCACAGAATAGAGAATATGGCACAGCGGTGGGGAGACAAGGCAGACTTCTGCAGAGAGTAATGCAGGGGTGTCCAATGTCGGTCCTCGAGGGCCGCAATCCAGTCGGGTTTTCAGGATTTCCCCAATAAATATGCACCTTATTTCCCCATATAAATATGCACGATAGCTCCTATCTCCCCCTGCTTCTCCTACCCACTTCCTTCCTCATCCATCAAGTCTGACCAAATCCGTTGTAAATCCGATAAATTTGTTGTAATTCTGCCCTCTTCATCTACGAAGTTGGCTAAATTTGTTGTAAATTTCCCTTTTTCATCTGCCAAGTTTGGCGACAGTTGTTGTAAATCCGATAAATTTGTTGTAAATCTACAAGTCTATGCGGATCCTATAATCTAATTTATTGTAAACCGCCTAGAACTCGCTGGGTATGGCGGTATATAAGAATAAAATTATTATTATTATTATTATTATATACATGCACTGCTTTCAATGCATATTCATTGGGAAATCCTAAAAACCCAACTGGATTGCGGCCCTCAAGGTCCGACATTGGACACCCCTGGAGTAATGGCTCTGGTCCACATCCCCCTCCCCCCACCCCCCACCAACACACACTTTTCCGACACTCAGAATTTACGAAAGCAAAATCCTGTTTTAAGTACCTTTGAATTAGCAGGCCTGACAGGGCCCCACCTAAACATTCAGGCCCTAGACATGCGCCTAGTTTGTCTATCCTTTAATCCTGCCCTGAGTCGGAGGCTGAGCCAGTCCTGGTCTTACTCCACAGCACATATGGATTTGGAATTCTCTTCTTCCTACAGAAATTCAAAGCACGAGTTCTTGCATGTAGTGAGCTAGAATCCAAATGCATCAGCCTGGTCCAAGAAAAGCAGGTCAGGCAGTGGATTTGTGTTTATGTCCAAAGGCTTGGGGGGGGGGGGGAGGGAACAAACCCAGGATCTCAGGCCTAGAAATCTTTTTTTTTAACTCATTTGCTTATTTTGAATTATTAAAATGTTTAGAAGAGCTATAAAAAGGCTAAGATCATGTCTGGGTTGCTTGCCAGAATGCAGAACCCAGAAGGTTCTTTCCCTGAGTTGAGTCTTTGTACTGCCTCGGCCGTCTGAGGCTCAGAAAGCCAAGGAGGCAGTATATAGTCTCCTGGGATGGAGGGGTATCATCACTGCTTCAGGGTGACACTTATTCCACAAGATGGCGGCCAGTTAGGTCATCAACTGTGCTGTCTCCCTCATCCTACTTTTGTTTTTAGTTCTATTTTGCCTTATTTTTGTCTTTCTTTTGAATTTCTTTTTTTACTGGTATTGCTTTTGTCTTTATTACTTCCATTTGGGACTTTTATTCTTGTTTATATTGTTTTTAAGCTCATTTAACCGATTCTCCAGTTTGACAGTTGCTCCGGTCCATCAGCTGAGGGAGCCTCTTACCTGCTGCCCGACTGGTTCCTTGGCGGCGGTTGAGAGATGTTGGATTGGGTCCTGGTTCCTTCATGGCGGACGAGGAGGGTCTAGTTTCGGCTCCTTGTGTCAGTGTGCCATTTCACTGCATTTGGGGACGTGCTGTCGGGGAGGAGGAAGGCGCATCGGAGTGGGCCTGGAGGCGGTACTGTTGAGGAAAGGGCGACATCGGAGGGATCCCCAGCATGTGCAACAGCGTGGTGGAGCAGTTGTCCTGCTTGGAGAGTCGCGTTGTTCGTTGGAGGGTCCCCGGGATCCTGGGTGGCGGCCGTTGGATCGGAAGATGATGGCAGTTGGTTGTTTAAGGCAGCGATTACATAGAGTTGTTAGCGGCGGCTGTCCGGCTGTTCCTGTGGTCACCTGATCCTTACAATCTCGCCTGCATTTGGCATCGCCTTTCCTCCGTTTCAAAATGTCAAGCCTGTATTTGACATTGCCCAGAATCAGATCCAATTTGACTATCCTGCAATTTGGTATTTCTCTGACTCTGATTCCATCTGTCTAGACTGGCATATATTCTTTATGATCACCTTCATCAGATCATATTGTTTGATTGGACTTTATTTTATTTATATTGTTCTTTATTTTTTTTTTCATTTGTATTTTACTTTATTTTTTACTTTTTCTTCCGGTAATTTATTTATTGAATTACTTGTTGGAATTTTCATATCTTGTCTCAATCTCTTTCTCTGTCTTTATATATTATATTTTTTATTCTTTAATTGTTCCTCAGGTACTTTAGTTAGATTGTGAGCCTTCGGGACAGTAAGGGAATTTCTAAGTACCTTTCTTTACTTATCTTATTTATTGTATCCTTAATGTATATTTTCTGTAAACCGCTTAGAACCTAACGGATTAGCGGTATATAAGAAATAAAATTACAATTACATTACTTAGTGGCTAGAGTCAGGGCCCATGATTACTGGATTGCAAAAGGCTCCTTGGGTTATAACACCTGACCCAAGGCTGTTGCTGCAATAATAGTTTCTCAGGAAACTACAAAGCCATGGCATAAAGGGAGATATACAAAGATGGATAGGCAAATGGCTGGATAACAGGAAGCAGAGAGTGGGCATTAATGGGAAGTTCTCCGACTGGGAGAAAGTGACTAGTGGTGTACCCCAGGGCTCGGTACTTGGGCCGATCCTTTTTAATATTTATATCAATGACTTGGAAAACGGAACATCCAGTGAGATCATCAAGTTTGCAGACGACACAAAACTCTGCCGGGCAATCAGATCGCAGGAGGACAGTGAGGAACTCCAGAGCGATTTGTGTCGGTTAGAAAAATGGGCGGAGAAATGGCAGATGAAGTTCAACGTGGAGAAATGCAAGGTAATGCATTTAGGCAGTAAAAATAAGGAATACGAGTACAGAATGTCAGGTGCAACTCTGGGAAAAAGTGAACAAGAAAGGGATCTGGGTGTACTGATAGATAGGACCCTGAAGCCGTCGGCACAATGCGCGGCAGCAGCAAAGAAGGCAAATAGAATGTTGGGCATGATAAAGAAAGGAATCTCGAGTAGATCGGAGAAAGTTATAATGCCGCTTTATAGGGCAATGGTCAGACCCCACTTGGAATACTGCGTCCAACATTGGTCTCCCTACCTAAAGAAGGATATAAAACTGCTGGAGAGGGTGCAGAGACGAGCAACAAAACTGGTGAAGGGTATGGAGAAACTGGAATATGAGGATCGACTTAAAACACTGGGATTGTTCTCCCTTGAGAAAAGGAGACTGCGTGGGGATATGATTGAGACCTTCAAAATACTGAAAGGAATCGACAAAATAGAGCAGAGATTATTTACATTGTCCAATTTGACACGGACAAGAGGACATGAAATGAAGCTAAGGGGGGGCAAGTTCAGGACTAATATCAGGAAGTTCTGCTTCACACAGAGAGTGGTTGACATCTGGAATACTCTCCCAGGGGAGATTATTGCGGAATCGACAGTCCTAGGCTTCAAAAGCAAACTAGATGCATATCTCCTTGAGAGAGGCATATAAAGATATGGTTGGCTATAAAATAAGCCAGGTGTATACCTGGCAGGGCCTCCGCGTGTGCGGATCGCCGGACTTGATGGACCGAAGGTCTGATCCGGAGATGGCGCTTCTTATGTTCTTATGTACTCGAATATAAGTCCTTGCGATCGCGCGACTAGTGGCCAGCGGCACGCAGGAGCGGGCTTCTCGAGGCCCCGCCCGGTCCTGGTGAGAACTGGTGACAGCCATTCAGGGAGCGGCGCGGGGCCAGACGGGAGCTCGAGACGCTCACTCCTGCACGCCGGTGTGCTGCTGGCTGCTAACCGCGAGCCGTGAGCTGCAAGATCGGAAGGAGGGGCGCAGGGTAGGAACAGAGAAAGTTTGCTCCTGCCCATACACTGCTGGATCACCAGGGATGTGAGAAAAGGTACGAGAGGGGGTAAAAAATTGTTAAGAACATAAGGAAGTTGCCTCCACTGGGTCAGACCAGAGGTCCATCGCGCCCAGCGGTCCGCTCCCGCGGCAGCCCATCAGGTCTATGACCTGTGAAGTGGTCCCTGACTATTCCTTTAACCTATCTGTACCCCTCAATCCCCTCATCCTTTAGGAACCTATCTAAACCTTCCTTGAACCCCTGTAATGTGCTCTGGCCTATCACAACCTCCGGAAGCGCGTTACATGTATCCACCACCCTCTGGGTAAAAAAGAACTTCCTAGCGTTTGTTCTAAACCCCTTTCAATTTCTCCGAGTGCCCCCTTGTACTTGTGGTTCCCCACAGTCTGAAGAATCTGTCCCTGTCTACCTTCTCTATGCCCCTCAGGATTTTGAAGGTTTCTATCATGTCTCCTCTAAGTCTCCTCTTCTCCAGGGAGAACAGCCCCAGCTTTTTCAACCTGTCAGCGTATGAAAAGTTTTCCATACCTTTTATCAATTTAGTCGCTCTCCTGTCATGGCCTACCAGAGGCCTGCATCAAGTCTGGGAGGGGGGAAAGGCGATGACCCAAATACAGGATGAGACCCCCATTTTTTGACGGTATAGAACTTTAAAAAATAAATTAATAAATAATAGCCTTACTGGGTCAGACCAAGGATCCATCTAGCCCAGTATCCTATCTTCACAGAGACCAATCCAGGTCACAAATACCTGGCAAAAACCCAAATATTAGCAACATTCCATGCTACTGATCCAGGGCAAGCAGTGGCTTCCCTCATGTCTGTCTCAATAGAACATAAGAACATAAGATTTGCCGCTGCTGGGTCAGACCAGTGGTCCATCATGCTCACGCGGCGGCCCTTAGGTCAACGACCAGTGCCCTAGTTGAGTCTAGCCTTACTTGCGTATGTTCTGTTCCAGTAGGAACTTGTCTAACTTTGTCTTGAATCCCTGGAGGGTGTTTTCCCCTATAACAGCCTCCGGAAGAACGTTCCAGATTTCTACCACTCTCTGGGTGAAGAAGAACTTCCTTACGTTTGTATGGAGTCTATCCCCTATAACTGTAGCGAGTGCCCTCTCATTCTCTTCACCTTGGAGAGGGTGAACAATCTCTCTTTCTCTACTAAGTCAATTCCCTTCAATATCTTGAATGTTTCGATCATGTCCCCTCTCAGTCTCCTCTTTTCAAGGGAGAAGAGGCCCAGTTTCTCTAGCCTCTCATTGTATGGCAACTCCCCCAGTCCCTTAACCATTTTTATCGCTCTTCTCTGGACCCTTTTGAGTAGTATTATGTCCTTTTTCATGTATGGCGACCAGTGTTGGACACAGTATTCGAGGTGGGGGCGTACCATGGCCTGGTACAACGGCATGATAATCTTTTCAGATCTGTTTGTGATCCCCTTCTTAATCATTCCTAGCATTCTGTTTGCCCTTTTTGCTGCCACCGCACATTGTACGGATGGTTTCAGTGACTTGTTTACCAGTCTCCCAAGTCTATTTCCTGGGGGCTCTCTCCGAGTATAGCACCAGACATCCTGTATTCGTGCATATGATTTTTGTTACCGACATGCATCACCTTGCACTTATCCATGTTGAACCTCATTTGACATTTTGCGGCCCATTCCTCGAGTGTATTTATGTCTCTTTGTAGGTCTTCGCAATCCTTCTGTGTCCTCACTACTCTGAATAACTTTGTATCGTCCGCAAATTTAATCACCTCACTCATCATGCCTATTTCTAAGTCGTTTATAAATATGTTGAAGAGCACAGGTCCGAGCACTGAACCCTGCAACACTCCACTTGTGATGCTTTTCCAGTCCGAGTATTGTCCATTCACCCCCACTCTCCGTTTCCTATCTGCCAACCAATTTTTAATCCACGTGAGTATATCACTCTCGATTCCAAGGCTCGCAATTTTTTGAAGTAGACATCATGCGGAACATTGTCGAATACCTTTTGAAAATCTAGCTTCTAGACGATGTTGACTGGGTCACCCTTGTCTATCTGCCCTCCTTGTCTATCTGTCACTCTATCTATCTGTCACTCTGTTTATCTGTCACCCTTGTCTATCTGTCACTCCTTTGAAGAAGTGCTGTAAGTTTGTCAAGCAAGATTTTCCTTTGCTGAAGCCATGCTGGCTGGTCATCAGATTGTGTCCATCAAGGAGATCAATGATGCAGTCCTTTATCAGCACCTCTACCATCTTTCTTGGTACCGAGGTCAGACTCACCGGTCTGTAGTTTCCTGGATCTCCCTTCGAACCTTTCTTGAAGATTGGCGTAACATTCGCCACTTTCCAATCTTCCAGAATCTGTCCTGATTTGATCGACAAATTGGCTATTAGTTGGAGCAGTTCAGCTATAACTCCTTTCAGTTCCTTGATTACCCTTGGGTGGATGCCGTCCGGTCCTGGGGATTTATCGTTTTTAAGCCTATCAATCTGTCTGCAAACCTCTTCTAGACTGGCCATTATCCCTGTCAGTTTCCCATCTTCATTTCCTGTGTTTAGCCTGTCAGCTTCCGGTATATTGGATATATCCTCTTCGGTAAATACAGATGCAAAAAACGCGTTCAGTTTGTCGGCAATGGCTTTGTCCATGGTCATCTAACGGCCCCACCGCTTCCATCGCGGGTCATTTCCCCTTAATGTATTGAAAGAACAGCTTGAATTGTTTTTGCCTCCTTGGCTATTTTTTCTTCTTAGTCTATTTTGGCCCCTCTTACCGCCTTATGACACTTGCTTTGATGTTGTTTGTGCTTTTTCCAGTTTTCATCCGTTTTTGTCCTTTTCCATTCCTTAAACAAAATCTTCTTGTCTCTGATCGCTTCCTTCACCGCTACAGTGAGCCATGCCGGTTCCATGTTCTTCTTCCTCTTGGAACCCTTGTTGATACGCAGTATATATAAATTTTGCGCCTCGGTGACTGTGTCCTTAAAAAGGGGCCATGCTTGCTCCAGCGTATTTACAATGCTCATCCTTTTCCTAATCTTCTTCCTCATCTTGACTCTCATCCCTTCGTAGTTCCCTTTACGGAGATTCAGTGCTATGGCCGTGATTCTGGACCGATTTTTTGTTCCTGTGTCTAGGTTGAAGCGGATCGTGCTGTGATCACTGTTTCCCAGCGTCCCTTCTACTTCCATACCCTGTGCCGGTCCCCATAGTCCATTTAGAACTAGAATTGCATTTTCTCTCGTATTTTCCATGATAATAGCAGACTATTTCTATTTGATTTGCACCTGTATATTGATTACAAAGAATTGTCTTTCATTCTTTGTCTAATAAATTCTTATACACTGCTTCAAGTGCTCTTGTATGATGAGATTAACAAAAGCAATTGTATCAGTGGGGCGAATGCTTAGAACACAGCCCCTCTACGGAATATCTTGCTTTTAATGCACCCGGGAAAAAGCACTTATAAATACAATAGTGTACGTAGGTGTATTATAATTAGCTTATAGGTGATGCTAGCTGGCTCATACTGTTAAAATATGCCACCTTACTGTGTATAATTCTGGGTATCATATTGGTGGCTATATGAGGACGTCCTGAAAAGGTCTCAGCCCAATCAAGAAGAGAATGGTATGGATATGCTCAATTAAAGATCAGAAACAATGTCAAAACATAGAATTTTGTTTCTGCAAATTGGCACTTAGCGAAATAAGATAACACTCTTTTCAGCTACAGTGACAAAATAATGCTCAGAATTCAGGAAGTTGGTTGGTTGGGCTGAGAACTTTTTAGCACCCCCTGGTATGTAATAAAAGTGAGCCGAGTGTAGGACAATCAAGCCATTGTGACATCACTGACGAGGTTGTCTCTTATTGGTGGAATGAGGCATTATGACATCACAATCTCATCTCTGGTTACCAGAGTCTGAAAGTCTTCATACTACGAGGGGGTGCTGAGAAGTTCTCAGCCCAACCGAGAAGAGAATGACGCGGATATGGTTCAACCGATGATCTGAAACAAAGTCAAAACAGAGAATCTTGTTTCTACAAATTGGCATTTAACAAAATAAGATAACGCTCTTTTCAGCTCCAGTAGCATAATAATGCTCTGAATTTAGGAAGTTGCTTGGTTGGGCTGAGAACTTTTCAGCACCCTCCTTATACATAATTCACTACAGAGGATCTCTGAATTGATAAAATAGTCGTTTCTGCCCTCTTCCCCGTAGTCCAGTATTCTCCCTCTCTTCCCTTGCTCCCATTGTCCGATCTCTCTCCATCATTCCCTTCTGCTCCTGGATACAACATCTCCCTCTTTCTCTCCTTTCTACCTCCTATGTGTCTCTTTCCCTCTCATCCATCCTCATGTCCACCATCCCCCCCTCTCTCCATCTCTTGTACCCTCCCCTATGCAACATCTCTCCTTCGTTCCCTCATTCCATTCCACCTAAATCTCGTCCTCTGCTTCAAGGTCCCCAGCAGCAGTGCACCTTCACATCTCTGGCTTGGCTCCCGTGGTCCTGCGTTGCTCTCTTCAAGTTCAACAGGTCCCCAGCCGTGGGGAAAATCGTCTAACTATACGTCCTGCCGATCTGATCGTCCAAGTCGCTAAATCGTCCATCTTTATACCACATTTTCGTCCAACTTTTCGTCCGAGTCAAAAATGCCTAGAAACAGACCTTTTGGGCGTGGGAGGGGTCAGCACAGTGATGGACTGGACACCCAGACATGGCACCTAAATAGTGGGGTACCTTACAGGACACTGCTGTGAACTTCACAAAAAGGGTGCCACATTATAATCTCACTGCAGCTCCCTTACAGGTCATGGTGAGCCCCCCCAAAACACCCTCAATATATCCTAGACCCACAATAGGGGATTAAGTGACTTGCCCAGGGTCACAAGGAGCAGCCTGGGATTTAAACCCACAACCTCAGGATGTTGAGGCTTTAGCTCTAACCACTACACCACACACTCCCCACATTCAGTCAGTCAGTGGCTGTGGGTCTGGAAGGAGAGGGTTGGCATGATAGGATATATATTTGTAGAAAAGGGGAAAGAGGAAAAAGCTATGTTATGTAATGTGCAATCTTGTATCCCACCAAATCCTCATTAATTAGGGTTCTAGGCGGGTTACAGGCAACTTTAGGCCTCTGCTACTAATCTCAGCTCCCTACCTTTGCACCCCCGATCAAACCATGCAACCACTACACTTCTGCATCCCTGACCCTATATGTCATTTCTGTCTGTCCAAATTAGATTGTAAGCTCTTCTGACAAGGGACCGTCTATAAATGTCAGACCACCTCTTCGAGAATGCTTTTGACTCCTAACTCCTCTCACCTCACCCATCCCCAACCCTATATGTCATGTCTGTCTGTCCAAGTTAGACTGTAAGCTCTTCCGAGAAGGGACCATCTATAAATGTCAGCCTATCTCTTTGAGAGTGCTTTCGACTCCTAACTCCTCTCACCTTGGGTTCTGCATCCCCATCCCTATATGTCATGTCTGTCTGTCCAAGTTAGATTGTAAGCTCTTCTGAGAAGGGACCGTCTATAAATGTCAGCCCATCTCTTTGAGAGTGCTTTCGACTCCTAACTCCTCTCACCTTGGGTTCTGCATCCCCATCCCTATATGTCATGTCTGTCTGTCCAAGTTAGATTGTAAGCTCTTCTGAGAAGGGACCGTCTATAAATGTCAGCCCATCTCTTTGAGAGTGCTTTCGACTCCTAACTCCTCTCACCTCACCCATCCCCAACCCTATATGTCATGTCTGTCTGTCCAAGTTAGATTGTAAGCTCTTCAGAGCAAGGACCGTTTATAAATGTCAGCCCACCTCTTCGAGAGTGCTTTTGACTCCTAACTCCTCTCACCTCACCCATCCCCAACCCTATATGTCATGTCTGTCTGTCCAAGTTAGATTGTAAGCTCTTCTGAGCAAGGACCGCCCATAAATGTCAAAATGTACAACGCTGCATACGCCTCTCAGCAGACATGTGATAGCATTGTCAAGCAGACTAGTTGCCAAGTTCAATTATCCTGCCTCTAATTCTGAGCAGTTGAATGTCACCAAGTGTGTAACGTACTGTATTAGTAAATATCTGTGAGATGCTATTATGGTTATAAGACTCTTTTCCAGTCTACATACAGATGTAGACATGACTTTTAACTCAGGTTTGCTTTCTAAGCTCTGGCCAGTATAAATTGTCTCCACAACGCCTGGGGAAAGTGATTTAGGGAGAGGGAAACATTTACTATCTCTTAAGAGAGAAGCTCAACTTTCCTCTTAGCACTGCTGCGGGTTTTCGGCTTTGAATGTGTCACGGGGCCAACAAGTAGCTTGCTGAGCCTTGGGAAGTGTCCAAACACCTTGGACTTCTTAAGCCCATCAGCTGCCGAGACTGGAAGAACTAGGCAAAGAATAAGATTTGCTGGAAATGTGTAAGTCTGGGAAATGCATTATCACTGAGATCCCTGTCATTCATCAGCCATTCCTGTGCTTGTTTGCAGGTTTCCGGGTCTCGCTGCGTCTTTGTCAAGTAGACGTTTCAGCCACCGTGTTGTGGCTTTCTTCAGGGTGTGCTCTGAAGTCTGCAGTGTGACTTTGGAAATAGTGAGTTCACTGACCTGATTGGGGACAGGGCAGTCCACCAATTTGAATTTTGGCGGGAAAGTCAGTTGGTCAGAAATTTGAATTTTGTTGTGAAAGTCCATAGAATGGAAAAGGTCTCTGGTAGGTTTAAAGATGTTCTCTCAGGGTTTCCGCAGCTGGCATTGTGCTTGTTGCAGGTTTCCAGGTCTCGCTGCGTTATTTTCAGGTAGAAACCGATATTTCAGCCACCATGCTGTGGCTTTCTTCAGGGTGTGCTCTGAAGTCTGCAGTGTGACTTTGGAAATAGTGAGTTCACTGACCTGATTGGGGACAGGGCAGTCCACCAATTTGAATTTTGGCGGGAAAGTCAGTTGGTCAGAAATTTGAATTTTGTTGTGAAAGTCCATAGAATGGAAAAGGTCTCTGGTAGGTTTAAAGATGTTCTCTCAGGGTTTCCGCAGCTGGCAATTTGCTTGTTATAGGTTTCCGGGTCTCGCTGCGTCTTTGTCAGGTAGAAACCGACGTTTCAGCCACCATGCTGTGGCTTTCTTCAGGGTGTGCTTTGAAGTCTGCAGTGTGACTTTGGAAAGTTCACTGACCTGATTGGGGACAGGGCAGTCCACCAATTTGAATTTTGGCGGGAAAGTCAGTTGGTCAGAAATTTGAATTTTGTTGTGAAAGTCCATAAGTTTCAAGTTTATTTAATCTTGATGAATCGCCTATTTAAATTACTAGGCGATGTACAATAATAATAACATAAATTAATAAAATTTAAACAAATAAATGTTAATGTTGACATAAAAACAAATTTGTTGTTAGTTAAAATTTAACAAACTTAACAGACTGAGTGTAGACATAACTTTAAAATAATTTTGTGGGTAAGACTTACAAGACATGTGTGGTTAAAAAGGGGAATAGTTACAATTTTTGATAGAAGAGAAGAAAAAACATAAAAGGGAAGAACAAGAAGAGGGGTAATAATAGCTGTTTAAAAAAATAAAAAAAATACAAAAAAAAAAAAAAGATTCCAGGTTGTAGTTAAAAAATAATCGATTTTTTAGTGTCCTAAGATCCATACGCATCTTTAAAAAGAAAGGTTTTTAACGTTTTTTTAAACAGTGTTAGATCTTTTAGTTCTCTGATGTATTGTGGTAAAAGATTCCATGAATGCGGGGCCATAACTGAGAACATGTCGTGTCTTCTAGTTCCTATCATTTTAATTGAAGGCACGGAAAGAAGATTAAATGAAGTTGAACGAAGTGATCGTGTTATACTATAGGGGATAAGCCATCTGTTAATAAATTGGGGTTCATTAAAGTTTAAAGCTTTAAACACCAAAAGCAATAATTTAAAGGTGATGTGATGGCTTATCGGAAGCCAATGGGATTTAATTAGCAGAGGGGTAACATGATCATATTTTTTAGCTTTGTAAATTAGCTTCACCGCGGTATTTTGTATAAGTTACAACCTTCTTTTTTCTTTTTGTGTTATGTTTATAAGAAGGGAATTGCAGTAATCTATTTTAGACATTATTAGGGAATGAATGAGAATATTAATGGATTCTGGTTGTAAGAATTTTGCAAGAGAGCGAATCAATCGAAGTTTATAAAAACATGATTTAACGATATTGTTAATGTAGTCGTGGTATGTGAGCTTATCATCTATCAAAACGCCTAGTATTTTTATAGAAGTGACCTGTTCTAAATCAATATTATTGATAGAGATTGGATATCTTAATGTTATATCTTTTTTCCAAGGAAAAAGCATCGATTTTGTTTTATTAATATTTAATGATAGTTTATTTGTATTTAGCCAATTTTTTATTGTAGCAAGTTTATAGAATGGAAAAGGTCTCTGGAAGGTTTAAAGATGTTCTCTCAGGGTTTCCGCAGCTGGCATTGTGCTTCTTGCAGGTTTCCGGGAATCGCTGCGTCTTTGTCAGGTAGAAACCGACGTTTTCAGCCACCATGCTGTGGCTTTCTTCAGGGTGTGCTCTGAAGTCTGCAGTGTGACTTTGGAAATAGTGAGTTCACTGACCTGATTGGGGACAGGGCAGTCCACCAATTTGAATTTTGGCGGGAAAGTCAGTTGGTCAGAAATTTGAATTTTGTTGTGAAAGTCCATAGAATGGAAAAGGTCTCTGGTAGGTTTAAAGATGTTCTCTCAGGGCTTCCGCAGCTGGCATTGTGCTTGTTGCAGGTTTCCAGGTCTTGCTGTGTTATTTTCAGGTAGAAACCGATATTTCAGCCACCATGCTGTGGCTTTCTTCAGGGTGTGCTCTGAAGTCTGCAGTGTGACTTTGGAAATAGTGAGTTCACTGACCTGATTGGGGACAGGGCAGTCCACCAATTTGAATTTTGGCGGGAAAGTCAGTTGGTCAGAAATTTGAATTTTGTTGTGAAAGTCCATAGAATGGAAAAGGTCTCTGGTAGGTTTAAAGATGTTCTCTCAGGGTTTCCGCAGCTGGCATTGTGCTTGTTGCAGGTTTCCAGGTCTCGCTGCGTTATTTTCAGGTAGAAACCGATATTTCAGCCACCATGCTGTGGCTTTCTTCAGGGTGTGCTCTGAAGTCTGCAGTGTGACTTTGGAAATAGTGAGTTCACTGACCTGATTGGGGACAGGGCAGTCCACCAATTTGAATTTTGGCGGGAAAGTCAGTTGGTCAGAAATTTGAATTTTGTTGTGAAAGTCCATAGAATGGAAAAGGTCTCTGGTAGGTTTAAAGATGTTCTCTCAGGGTTTCCGCAGCTGGCAATTTGCTTGTTATAGGTTTCCGGGTCTCGCTGCGTCTTTGTCAGGTAGAAACCGACGTTTCAGCCACCATGCTGTGGCTTTCTTCAGGGTGTGCTTTGAAGTCTGCAGTGTGACTTTGGAAAGTTCACTGACCTGATTGGGGACAGGGCAGTCCACCAATTTGAATTTTGGCGGGAAAGTCAGTTGGTCAGAAATTTGAATTTTGTTGTGAAAGTCCATAAGTTTCAAGTTTATTTAATCTTGATGAATCGCCTATTTAAATTACTAGGCGATGTACAATAATAATAACATAAATTAATAAAATTTAAACAAATAAATGTTAATGTTGACATAAAAACAAATTTGTTGTTAGTTAAAATTTAACAAACTTAACAGACTGAGTGTAGACATAACTTTAAAATAATTTTGTGGGTAAGACTTACAAGACATGTGTGGTTAAAAAGGGGAATAGTTACAATTTTTGATAGAAGAGAAGAAAAAACATAAAAGGGAAGAACAAGAAGAGGGGTAATAATAGCTGTTTAAAAAAATAAAAAAAATACAAAAAAAAAAAAAAGATTCCAGGTTGTAGTTAAAAAATAATCGATTTTTTAGTGTCCTAAGATCCATACGCATCTTTAAAAAGAAAGGTTTTTAACGTTTTTTTAAACAGTGTTAGATCTTTTAGTTCTCTGATGTATTGTGGTAAAAGATTCCATGAATGCGGGGCCATAACTGAGAACATGTCGTGTCTTCTAGTTCCTATCATTTTAATTGAAGGCACGGAAAGAAGATTAAATGAAGTTGAACGAAGTGATCGTGTTATACTATAGGGGATAAGCCATCTGTTAATAAATTGGGGTTCATTAAAGTTTAAAGCTTTAAACACCAAAAGCAATAATTTAAAGGTGATGTGATGGCTTATCGGAAGCCAATGGGATTTAATTAGCAGAGGGGTAACATGATCATATTTTTTAGCTTTGTAAATTAGCTTCACCGCGGTATTTTGTATAAGTTACAACCTTCTTTTTTCTTTTTGTGTTATGTTTATAAGAAGGGAATTGCAGTAATCTATTTTAGACATTATTAGGGAATGAATGAGAATATTAATGGATTCTGGTTGTAAGAATTTTGCAAGAGAGCGAATCAATCGAAGTTTATAAAAACATGATTTAACGATATTGTTAATGTAGTCGTGGTATGTGAGCTTATCATCTATCAAAACGCCTAGTATTTTTATAGAAGTGACCTGTTCTAAATCAATATTATTGATAGAGATTGGATATCTTAATGTTATATCTTTTTTCCAAGGAAAAAGCATCGATTTTGTTTTATTAATATTTAATGATAGTTTATTTGTATTTAGCCAATTTTTTATTGTAGCAAGTTTATAGAATGGAAAAGGTCTCTGGAAGGTTTAAAGATGTTCTCTCAGGGTTTCCGCAGCTGGCATTGTGCTTCTTGCAGGTTTCCGGGAATCGCTGCGTCTTTGTCAGGTAGAAACCGACGTTTTCAGCCACCATGCTGTGGCTTTCTTCAGGGTGTGCTCTGAAGTCTGCAGTGTGACTTTGGAAATAGTGAGTTCACTGACCTGATTGGGGACAGGGCAGTCCACCAATTTGAATTTTGGCGGGAAAGTCAGTTGGTCAGAAATTTGAATTTTGTTGTGAAAGTCCATAGAATGGAAAAGGTCTCTGGTAGGTTTAAAGATGTTCTCTCAGGGCTTCCGCAGCTGGCATTGTGCTTGTTGCAGGTTTCCAGGTCTTGCTGTGTTATTTTCAGGTAGAAACCGATATTTCAGCCACCATGCTGTGGCTTTCTTCAGGGTGTGCTCTGAAGTCTGCAGTGTGACTTTGGAAATAGTGAGTTCACTGACCTGATTGGGGACAGGGCAGTCCACCAATTTGAATTTTGGCGGGAAAGTCAGTTGGTCAGAAATTTGAATTTTGTTGTGAAAGTCCATAGAATGGAAAAGGTCTCTGGTAGGTTTAAAGATGTTCTCTCAGGGTTTCCGCAGCTGGCATTGTGCTTGTTGCAGGATTCCGGGTCTCACTGCGTCTTTGTCAGGTAGAAACCGACGTTTCAGCCACCATGCTGTGGCTTTCTTCAGAGTGTGCTCTGAAGTCTGCAGTGTGACTTTGGAAATAGTGAGTTCACTGACCTGATTGGGGACAGGGCAGTCCACCATTTTGAATTTTGGCGGGAAAGTCAGTTGGTCAGAAATTTGAATTTTGTTGTGAAAGTCCATAGAATGGAAAAGGTCTCTGGTAGGTTTAAAGATGTTCTCTCAGGGTTTCCGCAGCTGGCATTGTGCTTCTTGCAGGATTCCGGGTCTCACTGCGCCTTTGTCAGGTAGAAACCGACGTTTCAGCCACCATGCTGTGGCTTTCTTCAGAGTGTGCTCTGAAGTCTGCAGTGTGACTTTGGAAATAGTGAGTTCACTGACCTGATTGGGGACAGGGCAGTCCACCAATTTGAATTTTGGCGGGAAAGTCAGTTGGTCAGAAATTTGAATTTTGTTGTGAAAGTCCATAGAATGGAAAAGGTCTCTGGTAGGTTTAAAGATGTTCTCTCAGGGCTTCCGCAGCTGGCATTGTGCTTGTTGCAGGTTTCCAGGTCTCGCTGCGTTATTTTCAGGTAGAAACCGATATTTCAGCTACCATGTTGTGGCTTTCTTCAGGGTGTTCTCTGAAGTCTGCAGTGTGACTTTGGAAATAGTGAGTTCACTGACCTGATTGGGGACAGGGCAGTCCACCAATTTGAATTTTGGCGGGAAAGTCAGTTGGTCAGAAATTTGAATTTTGTTGTGAAAGTCCATAGAATGGAAAAGGTCTCTGGTAGGTTTAAAGATGTTCTCTCAGGGTTTCCGCAGCTGGCATTGTGCTTGTTGCAGGTTTCCAGGTCTTGCTGCGTTATTTTCAGGTAGAAACCGATATTTCAGCCACCATGCTGTGGCTTTCTTCAGGGTGTGCTCTGAAGTCTGCAGTGTGACTTTGGAAATAGTGAGTTCACTGACCTGATTGGGGACAGGGCAGTCCACCAATTTGAATTTTGGCGGGAAAGTCAGTTGGTCAGAAATTTGAATTTTGTTGTGAAAGTCCATAGAATGGAAAAGGTCTCTGGTAGGTTTAAAGATGTTCTCTCAGGGTTTCCGCAGCTGGCAATTTGCTTGTTGTAGGTTTCCGGGTCTCGCTGCATCTTTGTCAGGTAGAAACCGACGTTTCAGCCACCATGCTGTGGCTTTCTTCAGGGTGTGCTTTGAAGTCTGCAGTGTGACTTTGGAAAGTTCACTGACCTGATTGGGGACAGGGCAGTCCACCAATTTGAATTTTGGCGGGAAAGTCAGTTGGTCAGAAATTTGAATTTTGTTGTGAAAGTCCATAGAATGGAAAAGGTCTCTGGTAGGTTTAAAGATGTTCTCTCAGGGTTTCCGCAGCTGGCATTGTGCTTGTTGCAGGTTTCCAGGTCTCGCTGCATTATTTTCAGGTAGAAACCGATATTTCAGCCACCATGTTGTGGCTTTCTTCAGGGTGTTCTCTGAAGTCTGCAGTGTGACTTTGGAAATAGTGAGTTCACTGACCTGATTGGGGACAGGGCAGTCCACCAATTTGAATTTTGGCGGGAAAGTCAGTTGGTCAGAAATTTGAATTTTGTTGTGAAAGTCCATAGAATGGAAAAGGTCTCTGGTAGATTTAAAGATGTTCTCTAAGGGTTTCCACAGCTGGCATTGTGCTTGTTGCAGGTTTCCGGGTCTCGCTGCGTTATTTTCAGGTTGAAACCAATGTTTCAGCCACCATGCTGTGGCTTTCTTCAGGGTGTGCTCTGAAGTCTGCAGTGTGACTTTGGAAATAGTGAGTTCACTGACCTGATTGGGGACAGGGCAGTCCACCAATTTGAATTTTGGCGGGAAAGTCAGTTGGTCAGAAATTTGAATTTTGTTGTGAAAGTCCATAGAATGGAAAAGGTCTCTGGTAGATTTAAAGATGTTCTCTAAGGGTTTCCACAGCTGGCATTGTGCTTGTTGCAGGTTTCCGGGTCTCGCTGCGTTATTTTCAGGTTGAAACCAATGTTTCAGCCACCATGCTGTGGCTTTCTTCAGGGTGTGCTCTGAAGTCTGCAGTGTGACTTTGGAAATAGTGAGTTCACTGACCTGATTGGGGACAGGGCAGTCCACCAATTTGAATTTTGGCGGGAAAGTCAGTTGGTCAGAAATTTGAATTTTGTTTTGAAAGTCCATAGAATGGAAAAGGTCTCTGGTAGGTTTAAAGATGTTCTCCTTAGAAGGAGGGAGGGTAGGGATGGTTGGGGGTGTATTGGAGGGGGGGGGGGGTCCAAGACCAGATAAGGGCCTAGCACCGGGGTATTTGGCCAGGCAGGAGGCATCCCTCCTGCCATTTTCACTGCCGTAGGGGAGTTGAGGTGCTTGTTTGTGTATAGGGGGGGGGGGGTCATTGGGGAAGGCCCAAGCAAAATATATGTGCCATTGAAAAAAAAAAAAGCCAGGCAGATCTGTCATTTTTTTCCTGATTACTAAAACCCCTGTGGTGTTGGGTTTTGTTTTTTTTGCATAGCCAAGCGATGTTAGTGGATCAGTCGCTTGGCTTCTTTGCATGGGGTTTTAGCTAATTTGCATGACTGGATCGGAAAATGGGCGAATGAGGGGAAAAACACGCGGTGAGCCGTTTTGTGCATCGGGTCGGTAAAAGCGATTAGTGCGTCTAGCCCAGGGGTGGGCAACTCCGGTCCTCGAGGGCCGGAATCAAGTCATGTTTTCAGGATTTCCCCAATGAATATGCATTGAAAGCAGTGCATGCAAATAGAGCTCATGCTTAATTCATATATACCACTGTAGACCTGGTAGTTTGATGCAGTTAATCAAATTTATCTCAGGCTGTACAAGAACAGTGAACCAAAGGTTGGGCTAAGTCGGAGAAGTATAGGGAGACATAGATCATGGCGCCATCAAGAACTTATTGTACAAATGAGTTTTTAGATAACATTTGAAGTGCATGGGTAAGGAGGTGGGCAATATAATGAGGAGCAGCTCCCAGCTCAGATGGGCAGCTTGGAAGGATAACAGTTTTGACCTTCCTTGCAGGGAAGGGAAGGAAAAGATGAAGTTATTGCACAAAGATTGGGTGAGGGTGGCAAAATCAACTACCTCCATCGTGTAGCTCAGTAGAAGGCTGTGGAGGGCCTTGCACATGAAGCTGCCAACTTTGAAGAGGGCGGGCCAGTGAAGTTGTTTCTAATATGGCGTGACGCGGTCTGATTTCTTCGGGCCGACAACGAGATTGTTTGGAGTCTGTTACTAAACGGAACTAAACTAAAACTTAGATTTGTAGGCCGGGGTCATCACCGATTGGAGCTCGACTCGGTTGACAATACGAAAAATAATACCAAAGAAAAATGAGCTAACGTTTCAGCCATCATGCTTTGGCTTTCTTCAGGGTATTAAATTTGCAGATGACACTAAACTGTTCAAAGTTGTTAAAACGCATGCAGATTGTGAAAAATTCCAGGCGGACCTTAGGAAATTGGAAGACTGGGCGTCCAAGTGGCAGATAAAATTTAATGTGGACAAATGCAAAGTGATGCACATTGGAAAGAATAACCCAAATCATAGTTATCAGATGCTGGGGTCCACCATCGGGGGTTAGCGCCCAAGAAAAAGATTTGGGTGTCATTGTAGACAATATGATGAAATCTTCCACCCAATGTGTGGCGGCGGCCAAAAAAGCAAACAAGATGCTAGGAATTATTAAAAAAGTGATGGTTAACAAGACTAAGAACGCAGAGAGAGGGGTGACATGATCGAGACATTCAAGTATCTCACGGGCCGCATCGAGGTGGAAGAAGATATCTTCTTTTTCAAGGGTCCCGCGGCAACAAGAGGGCATCCGTGGAAAATCAGGGGCGGGAAACTGCACGGGGACACCAGGAAATTCTTTTTCACTGAAAGGGTGGTTGATCGCTGGAATAGTCTTCCACTTCAGGTCATTGAGGCCAGCAGCGTGCCTGATTTTAAGGCCAAATGGGACAGACGCGTGGGATCTATTCACAGAGAAAGGTAGGGGAGGGTCATTGGGGTGGGCAGACTAGATGGGCCCTGGCCCTTATCTGCCGTCTATTTCTATGTTTCTATGTTTAATGCCCCTGTATCGCTCCATGGTGCGACCTCATCTGGAGTATTGCGTTCAATTCTGGTCTCCTTATCTCAAGAAAGATATAGTGGCGCTAGAAAAGGTTCAAAGAAGAGCGACCAAGATGGTAAAGGGGATGGAACTCCTCTCGTATGAGGTTAGGGCTCTTCAGCTTGGAAAAAAGATGGCTGAGGGGAGATAGGATTGAAGTCTACAAAATCCTGAGTGGAGTAGAACGGGTACAAGTGGATCGATTTTTCATGCCTTCAAAAATTACAATGACTAGAGGACATTCGATGAAGTTACAGGGAAATACTTTTAAACCCAATAGGAGGAAATCTTTTTTCACTCAGAGAATAGTTAAGCTCTGGAACGCGTTGGCAGAGGATGTGGTAAGAGCAGAGAGCGTAGCTGGTTTTAAGAAGGGTTTGGACAATTTCCTGGAGGTAAAGTCCATAGTCTGTTATTGAGAAAGGCATGGGGGAAGCCACTGCTTGACCTGGATCGGTAGCATGGAATGTTGCTACTCTTTGGAATTCCGGAATCTTTTGTTACTCTTTGGGATTCCGGAGTCTTGCTATTCTTTAGGATTATGAATGGAATGTTGCTACTTCTTGGGTTTTGGCCAGGTACTAGGGACCTGGGTTGGCCACTGTGAGAACAGACTACTGGGCTTGATGGACCACTGAGCTGACCCATTAAGGCTATTCCTATGTACTTATGTAATTCAAAAGCATAAACGAAGGACAAACAGCAGAGGATAAAAGCAATAGAGACCATCCCTTGGTCTTTCCTTGAATTGTTGCAGTAGCCATAAGGTGGGGGTGGGGCAGGTTCCACCCTTTCTGTTTTTAACTCCTAGCTTTGACATATGAGAAAAGAAAGCCAGACAGACAGGTCAGACTGTACTTTATGGAGCCTCCAGCTGGATCCTAGATTATCAGAGGTTTAAGCTTATGGTGAAGCCCCTGGGACCACATTGGTCATGCTGGCACAGGCCCGTAAGCTAGGAGTCAGATGGAAATATGGCAACGGCAGAAGGAACCAAGCTCTAATGCAGGGCATTAGAAGGAATTCGTACCGGTTTAAGTCTCAGGTTATAATTAACTTGTTAGGCAGCAGATCAATAAAACTAATTTAAAATTAACTTAAATTTTGGCTTCTAAATCTCTCCTGTCAATAAAAACAACCTGACTGATTTTCCTGTGAGCCATTCCAGCCCAAGTGTGCGTGTCCTGTTATATTCTATACAATTTTGTCTATTTTTTTTTCCTCTGAAGCAGTCTTCAATCATGGCAAGCTATCCTAGTTCACTCTCAGCCACATTATTAATTTGGATTGTATCTGTAACAAGGCAAAGGACCACCTGATGGCTTTGTCAAAGGATATAGATTTGATTTTCAAGTTGAGAGTCTTCTTTTTGGGTTAATCGGGGCTGGGGGTTCCATGAAAGCCATTTGAAAACTCCAAGTGTGAATGGAAGGATAAGGAGCTCCAGCCATTGTGCAATGGTGACATCTAGTGGCCAGATTTAGAGCCCATTGCTTTGGAGTTTGAGAGGAAGCCCTAGAGTGCATGGATTCTAGCTGAGGAATGTGGTTGCAATTATGAGGTTAAATGGTTTGGGAGAGAGTACAAAATAGGGGAAAATCCTCAGATAGTTCTGGTTAAGCTGAAAGCTCAGAGGAAAAGGAGGAAATTGTTGTTCCAATGGTAGGTGGCACCCTAGGTGTTGGAACGGGGGGAGGGGGGCATGGCCTTCACAAAAATTTGCGGTAGGACCTCTTGTGTGGCTCACAGCTCCCCCACCAGGTTTCAAAGCCCCCCTCACCTCAAAAACCACAAGGAGGTCATTGACATGGCAGCGATTCTCCGGCACTGCCATTGCCCTCCTCTGCACTGTTCTGTCGCAGTCCACCTCCCTGTGAAGCAACTTCCTGTTTCCAGTTGAGCGAACTGTGCAAAGAAGGCCACGGGCAGCACTAGAGAATCGCTACAGTGCCAGCGACCCCCCTATAGTTCTCATGGTGAGGGGGGCTTTGGAACCAGGTAGGGAGGTCAAGATGCTGTGGGAGGGGGAAGCCCCATCATTTGCAGCACGCAGCCCTGTAGGCAGGAGGTACGGAGGTTCGAGGATGTGGGAGGGGGGTGGATGTGGGGGGAGGTGTAGATGTCATGGGATGTCAGGAAAGGTCTGGAATGTCAGGGGATATCGGAGATGTCAGGGGGAGAAGTGTAGGGCTCCGCGGCTCAGCTGATCCTGGCAGGGGGAATCCCCATCAGCTGAGCCGCCAGGAATCCTTGATATCGGCTCAGCTGATGGGGATTCCTCTGCCGCGATCAGACAAGGTAGTTCGGTGGGTCCGTTTGCAAAACTTGACTTTTGTGCGTTTTTCACGTGGATGTTTTTATTTTTGAAAATGGGCAAAAAGAGGCAGACATCCTAGGGACCAAAACGTATACCTAGCTCATTTGGCAGCTTTGAATATGGACATTTTTCCTACTGGGTTTGTGGACGTCTTGCCCAAAACGTCCAACCTCAGACTTCGGCACACTATCGATTATGCCCCTCCATGTGCCTGACCAGCAAATTAAGAACGTGCTTGAAATACGGCATATTAAAAGGTCGCTATCGTGTTTTCTTTTCCTGTGCTCCTTGCATTTGGCTGGCACAAAGCTTCCTCTTTCACAGCAGAGACTGCGCTTGAAAGATTGTGCGGAAACGCATGACAAGGCCATGCCACGTTTGCTCTGCTGATCTCTGCTTAATTGGTGTCTTGTACAGACCCCTGACACTCGGCACCCATCTTGCTCACTGGCCCGGGCTTCTGGAAAGATCAGCATCGTTCTCTCAGAAGCAGCAGACTGCAAATCACCGTGGCTAATAGGGGGCAGGAGGTGGGAACAGAGAAATCAGCTTGTGGTTTGCCTTTTGTTTTTCTCAGTATTATTGCATCAAATTGAAGGTACTTTATATTTAACATTCACCAGCCCGCAGGAAGCAAAGATGTGGCAAAATGCCAGGCCCTTGTAAGGTCGTATATGTTACAGCCAGGACTAAAGGCAACTGGAAGACGTTCCTACACTAATGGATCTTTTGCTGTACTGAGGCACTGGGCCTGTTGAAAGTTATACCGCTGCCTGTAGTTTTGTGAATAATTTGATTCGTAGAAACATGATGGCAGATAAAAGCCAAATGGCCCATCCAGTCTGCCCATCCGCAGCATCCGCTGTCTCCTCCTCTCCCTATTGGCTAAGGCTCTTAACATTTGCATCTCCTCTTCCTATAGGCTAAGGATCTTTACATCTGCTTTGTGATGTCATAAAGCTTTATGGTTATAGAAACACTAGTATTTTAGCCTGTTACATTAATGGGTGCTAGAATATATGTCTGTCTGTCTTTATTTCTGTCTCTCTTTCACTCCCGCTATCTTTCTTTCTGTCTATCTCTCTTCCTGGCCCCCTTTGTCTGTCTGTCTTTCTGTGTCTCTCCTTGCCCTTGTGTCTTTCTTCTTTTCTTTCTGTCTCCCTTCCTCCCGCTGTCTGTCTTTCTTTCTATCTATCTGTCTCTCTCCCTGCCTCCTATGCAGCAGTATTTCTCTCCCCCCCCCCCACTTCCCTGTGCAGCAGCTACAGCAGTATTCCCTCCCCCTCCAATTCCCTGTGCAGCAGCCACAGCAGCAGTATTCCCTCCCCCTCCATTTCCCTCCCCCCACACCACTTCCCTGTGCAGCAGCAGCGTTTCCCCTACCTCCCCTTTCTCTTCCCGCGGTCTGGCCGGCTTCCTTACTGCCCCCCCCCTTCCCTTCCCGCGGTCCCAACAAACCTGCCGATTCCAGCAGCATGTGCAGCACTCTACACACGCTGCTTCGGGGCCTTCTACTGCCCTGATTTACTCTGGCACGTCCATGATGACATCATCAGAGACGCGGCAGAGTAAATCAGGGCAGTAGAAGGCCCCGAATCAGCGTGTGTAGAGTGCTGCATACGCTGCTGGAATCGGCAGGTTTGTAGTCGGGACCGCGGGAAGGGAAGTGGGGGGGCAGTAAGGGAGCCGGTCAGATGTAAGCTTGACTTCTACAACTGAATTTTGGCAACTTTGTTTTTAGACTACCCTTAGGCTGACAGCTCCCTTAGTTACTTTGAGAAGTTTATTTTTGTTTTAAAAGCCACTTTCGCGGCTCCTCTCTAGATCCACGCCTGCATCGGAAGCCTTCTCTGACGCAGGTGCGGCTCGAGAAAGGAGCCTCCACCGCGGCTTTGTCTGTTGAAAATCATCCTTTCTGCCCAAAAACAAAAATGTGCAGCCATCCCTAGCCTGGCTTACTTTAGGTTTCTTCCCCCTCCCCCGTTGCCGAGTCGCTGTTAATATTCAGATGCCATCTCTCTGTCTCGCAGCGGGCTTACCGGCTCCGGCCAGACCAAGTTCATTTTTTAGTTCAAAGCCAACGCTGCGTCTCCTCTCTCGATCCCCGCCAGAGTCAGAAATCTTCTCCGACTCTGGTGAGGTTCAATAGAGAAGCCGCGGCGGGGGCTTTGAACAAAAAAATGACCTTTGTCTGGTCAGAGCCGGTAAGCCCACTGCGAGACAGAGAGAGGCGTGGTAAGTGCGCATGCGCACTCTGCCGGCCACGGAACTACAGATCAGGCAACACGGCGTTCAAGAGTGCGCATGCACTCTTAGCGTTTTATTATTGTAGATGATGGCAGATAAAGGCCAAATGGCCCATCCAGTCTGCCCATCCGCAGCATCCGCTGTCTCCTCCTCTTCCTATTGGCTAAGGCTCTTAACATTTGCATCTCCTCTTCCATACATATATTCTTTCATTCCTCCCCCCCCCAATTTTTTTTTAAATATGACCTACCCTATCCCACCCTTTCACCCCCCCCTTCCCTTACCCTCCCCCCATGTCATTGAGTGGTGCCTCCATTCCAATCCTTTGGTCTCCTTGCAACATTTTTACCATTGCCTTCCCCTCCTCTCCTCCCCCCCTTCTTTAATTGCTAACTCAAATACTGTATGTTCACATCAGTTCTTAGAGTGCCGGGTCAATAATGCATTTTGTACTAAACTTCTCACAGCATATGCTCTTCAGCGCTCTCCTGTCATGGGTTTTGTTTTTAAGCTGTATCTCGCTCACTTTGCCGTTCGCTGACTATTTGCCTGCTCAGCTCTTCCTCAGAACCGCACGTGGGGAGGTTATCATTTCTTTCACTGTGGTGCTGACTGACTTTAGACTAACTTTGGCCCGCTGAAATTGTTCCCAAATGCAACCTAAATATGCCCGTGTTTAAGCATTGATTTTTCATCTTCATTGAGCTACCAATTATTCATTATTTTTGCAATGGATTTTTTTTTTTTTTGTCAGAATATTGCTATACTGCACTTGGTAAGTTGACCTGGAAAGCAGAATCCACCAAGCTCTGAAAAAGGAACTAGGTAGAATGCTCATTCTTAAGGTACAAATGTGACATCTGCAGCACCTACGTTGTTCCCGAATTTTCACTGCTTCCAGTAATCTGGTGAGATGGGGGAAGTCTTCACATATTAAGGGAGTGGTGTGGCACAGGGGTTAAAGCTACAGCCTCAGCAGCCTGAGGTTATGGGTTTAAATCCCTCGCTGCTCCTTGTGACCCTGGGCAAGTCACTTAATTCCCCATTGCCCCAGGTACATTAGATAGATTGTGACCCTGAATAAATTCTTGTAAACTGTTCTGAGCTCCCTGGGGAGAATGGTAAAGAAAACTGAATAAATAAATAGTGTGAAGTTTCAGCCTCTCATAGCCAGAGCTGGTATTGTGACATCATAATGCCTCATTCCACCAATAAGAGCCAACCTCATCAGTGATGTCACAATGGCTTGATTGTCCTTTACTTGGCTCACTTTTACTACATTTTGGTTTCTAGAGTGGTGCAGTGGTTAGAGCTACAGCCTCAGCGCCCTGAGGTTGTGGGTTCAAACCCCTTGTGACCCTGGGCAAGTCACTTAATCCCCTCATTGCCCCAGGTACACTAGATAGAATTTGAGCCCACCAGGACAGATAGAGGAAATATGATAAAGTACCTGAATGTAAACCACTTAGGATAAATAACATCCCAACACTGCTTTTTAATGGCTGAGTGTTGGAAGCCTTCTTGCAGCCTTACTGGCACCTGGTCTACACAGACGGCTTTCGAAGAGAGCCGAGGAGGAGACGGTACAACACGTTGGACCGCGTTGGTTTTTAGTTTGGTGTGGCTCCGTGTGGCGCAGGCATCACATTGCACTTCTTGTTGTGTTTTTCAGACCCGCCCAGGGAACCGATTTTGGCATGCAGATCCAACAGCTATCCAAGCTCCTTCTACTGCAGTTGGCACCTGACGAGCCCTACGTATATCCCCAATAGCTTCAACATTAGCGTCAGGTGAGTATCCGATCCATATCACCCGAATCAGGACTGGCAGTATCTAGTGATCCCCACAAAGGCAAAAAAAACCCCAAAAAACCCTAAGCTTGATGAAAATCCTTAACCAAATACCAAAAAAAAGACCGGCAGATTGCATGGAGGGAGAGACCTTTCACCGTATAACCCGATGAGGGGAAGGTGATACAGTATAAAATGATTCTATAATTTTATTTCACCTAGTATATGTTTTTTTATGGAAGAATCCTCAGTACTGGGGAACTGAAATTAACAAATAAAATTTGCAAGTTTCCCCCTGGCTGACAACTCGTATGTGGACAATCATGACAGCCCAAGTGAATTCGCCCCCGTACATCATAATGTCTCTACCTTTTAGCTATACTCGCTAGAGGAGCGCAGAGAGAGGGGGGACATGATCGAGACGTTCAAGTATCTTACGGGCCGCATCGAGGCGGAGGAAGATATCTTCTTTTTCAAGGGTCCCACGACAACAAGAGGGCATCCGTTGAAAATCAGGGGCGGGAAACTACGAGGTGACACCAGGAAATTCTTTTTCACTGAAAGAGTGGTTGATCGCTGGAATAGTCTTCCACTACAGGTGATTGAGGCCAGCAGCGTGCCTGATTTTAAGGCCAAATGGGATCGGCACATGGGATCTATTCACAGGGCAAAGGTAGGGGAGGGACATTAAGGTGGGCAGACTAGATGGGCCGTGGGCCCTTATCTGCCGTCTATTTCTATGTTTCTATGTTTCTATGAGACAAAAAAAAATCAAACTCCAAATCTAAACAACAAATGAAAAAATATATGCGTGTTATTCACCCTTCTCTCACGGAAAAAATCTTCAATACATTACTATCCATTTACACGTAAGCGCAATGACAAAATATATAAGATATCCGACAAATGAAAACATTGAAATGTCCAAAAATATTAGACTTATCGGTGTTGAAAGGAAAGTCCGACAGAGCTTTGTTTTGCTGTCTTGTTCAGGAGCCGAACGTTTTCCAAATCATTGCAGATTCAAAACAGTAGGAAAAACCTGTCCGCAAAAAAGGCATCGGAGGGAAGCTCTCAACAGATTTTACTCCCTTGGGCTACGAAGGACTTTGATTTTTTTTGTCTCACATTATCATTAAAAAGGTAGAGACATTATGATGTACGGGAGAAATTCACTTGGGCTGTAGTGATTGTCCACATATGAGTTGTCAGCCCGGAAGATACTATTGCAAATTTTATTTGTTTATTTCAGTTCCTCCGTACTGAGGTCTCTTCCATAAAAAACTTATGCTAGCCCATCAATTACAAACCTGAGACTGTTACTTCACAGGCTCAGGGGAAGCACAATAGTCTCTCAGTTCAAATGCAATTTCCTATAAAGGCCTGTGGCTTAAAGGACCCCCAAATCTGGTTGTGGCTACTGGCTACTTTGCCCCCAACACTAAGTGCAATAGTCTATTCAGTATTCAAAGGTGGCTTACCTTAGCCAAGCAAAGAGTACTCGTCTCTCTTACACGCACTTGAATCAGTTCACTTCCCAGGGCTCTGCCTCAGCTCACAGCTATGAATTATCTCTTCTAAGGGAGCCCTCTTCTCTGGAAATCTCTGGCTGTGGGACCCCTCTGACGCCACTCTAGGGTATATGAACTTCTTGCTGTCTGAGTCCCACTCCCCTGACTCAGCAAGATAGTTCCACCTCCCCTACGGTAGTTTACTCTTAAGCTAGCACCCCCTGCTGTCCAGTGGTATAATTGCAGTACCGGTGAGGGGTATCTCAAACTCGCAGCCCATGGGTCGCATGCGGCCCACCTGGTGCTATTTTTAAGCCTTCAGTATTATAAAGAATGATTCTTTATAGAAAACTTGTAACCTCACTCAAGCGCTTTCCTGTGTCTATACGTGATTGTGAGGTGGAGTTCAATCGCATGCAGATGCAGTGACCGCCGGACACTTAAGGCACAAATTTTCCATAAAGAATCATTCTTTATAATACCGAGGGCCTCAAAATAGTTGGTCCAAAATCTTGTCTCTTGCAGTTGATACTTTGATAGTTTTCTGCTTTCAGCTGTGTATAGCTGAAATTATCAGAAGCAATTAAGGAAAGATATATAAGCTATATTACAACTATGTTATTATATGACAAGAGTTGTCATGCAAAGTTGTCATTTCTTTAATAAGACATTGCCGTATTTCCCCATATACATCGATTTTGCAAACCGGCCTAGTGGGCGTGGCTTGCTTAAATGGGACAGCCTATGCATGGAGCAATATATCATTCCCCCCCCCCCGCCCCTTTTACATACCTCTCTCACTGGTAAATACCTCCTGGACAGCCACGCCTGCCTCCTCCAAACACTCTGTGCAGGGCAGAAGCGATATTTGCGATCTCAAGCCTTGCCCCATGCCCTTCCTGATTGGCTGCCGTTGCGAGAACTGACGTAAACCAAGAAGAAGAGGACTTTCTTATTATATAATCATCCTACCCAGAATTACATATGGCGTAGAGCAAATTGGATCTAATATGGATGTTTCCAAAAGAGTTGAAGAATATTTAAAAAGCCTACCACAGGCTAGCTTGAGTATGTCTATCTTGAATATTAGCTGTTCCCATGTAGAGCAAAATAAGCTGCTATCTTTTTCTAAACAATTGATTTACTTGCGGTAAGAGACAGGCGTATCATAATCGTGGGTGATCAGATCATAGGACCTCTTATAATTTCCATATTATTTCTGGTCTATCCTGACTTCAAATTTTAATCACCTACGCCTGTCCCATCCTACCTACCTCACCTATTTTGTGTAAAAAACTACAGAACTACATCTGCAGGTGTGTGCTTCGTGAGCTGTATCATCGAAATATATTGTATAATAATGAAAAAAATTTAAAAAAACACTAATCACAAAAGTAGTAAATAGAAACTCTCAAATCATGATACGCCTGTCTCTTACCACAAGTAAATCTATTGTTTAGAAAAATGTAGTAGATTATTTTGCTCTACAAGGGTTGAGAGAACTAGTGGCAGCCAATCAGGAAGTGGCGCGGGGCGAGGCTTGAGATCACAAATATCACTCCTGCCCTGCACTTTGTGTTTGGAGGAGGCAAGCGTGGCCGTCCAAGAGGTATTGTATAGGCCGATGTAGGTTTTAAAACTCTTGGATAAGCCGTGGCTAGTAACATGGGACGACTTATCTATGAGTTTTAAAACCTACATCGGCATTTCCAGCAGCCTATACATGAGGAAATACGGTAACTATTTTTTTCTGCGACCCTCCAAGTACCTACAAATCCAAAATGTGGCCCTGCAGAGGGTTTGAGTTTGAGACCGCTGCCTAACTCCCTCTCAGGCACCCAGGTACAGTAAATACAGTATACTTGTTATTGCCAAGAGTTCCACAAGTTTCCTTAGGGTGAGAAGGAGGTAGACCTTACATCTTGGAGGACTTGTCGTTCAGCTGCTGTGGGCCATCATGCAGAAGCTTCTATGCCTTAGGCTGCCAGGACTGGAGAAGCGGCATTCACAGATCCTAAGGAAGGAGATGGCAGGAAGTCTCAAGCTATCTCTCAAAAGCAGACATGAAGTTGCCTGCAGTAGATTCTAGAGGGAGCTGTTATTTAGTGACTCTGAGCAAGGATGATGAAATTGTTGGCAGGGCTGAATGGGAGGATATTAAAATCTGGTCTGGGGAGAGGGGGCATCCACAGAGAGTTGCAAATCGAAACTCAGTGGAGTTGAAGGAAAGTCTTGGATCAAATAAATTTAAAAGAAGGCATCTCCGTGCCACCAACCAGTGAACTTGTGTGTAGCAGATTCTACGGGGTGAAGGCTTCTGGAATTGGGTTAAGACCACCAGTGCCTCCTCATGAAGCCCCTTATGAGCTGGATATGAACCGATGATCTATGCTGTGGTAATTCCCGTAAGCTATCAAATCTTCTGTTTCAGCCAGTTGAAAATGTGTGCATTGTAAGTAATATACTGCATCTTGGAGACTAATAGCTTTGGCCCTTAAAAAAGGAATAATTAAGAAGGAGAAACATTTTGGCCATCTACTAAACCATAATATTTTCAGTGGATCTCTCTTCCCAGCATGTTTCCATGTTTATTCTTCCTTGGTCTGTGGTGGATTGGTAGCAAGATTTAGTCTCTGATGCTGACAGGCTCTACCTATGCACTTCTGTTGACAGACGAGGCCTAAGTCAGCTGACCTGCGAGAGAGATGCTTTCCCTAAAAACAGATGTCATATCAAATACGGAAAAGTATTCGCCACGGAGAGGTACAAGGCCACCGTGACAGTGACCAATGCCCTGGGGAAGAACAGTACGTCAATCACCTTTGAAGAGTATTCCATAGGTATGTCTTCTGCAACTTCTGTTATATATATCATTTATATGCTGGGGGTCAGGGTCAACGATGATGAAGTCAGGTGACTGCTGTGGGTTCAAATCCCTCACTGCTCCTTGTGGCCCTGGGCAAGTCACTTAATCCACTCATTGCCCCAGGTACACTAGATAAAGTTTGAACTCATCGGGACTGATAAAGTACCTGAATGTAAACCACTTAGAATATAGAAACATGATGGCAGATAAAGGCCAAATGGCCCATCCAGTCTGCCCTTCCGCAGTAACCATTATCTCTTCCTCTCTCTAGGAGATCCCACGTGCCTATCTCAGGCCCTTTTGAATTCAGACACAGTCTCTGTCTCCACCACTTCTTCCGGGAGACTGTTCCACACATCTACCACCCTTTCTGTAAAAAAGTATTTCCTTAGATTACTCCGGAGCCTAGAACCTCTTAGCTTCATCCTATGCCCTCTCATTCCAGAGCTTCCTTTCAAATGAAAGAGACTTAACTGATGCGTATTTATATTATGTAGGTATTTAAACGTCTCTATCATATCTCCCCTCTCCCGCCTTTTCTCCAAAGTATACAGATTGAGATCTTTAAGTCTGTCCCCATACGCCTTATCACGAAGACCACGCACCATTTTCATCGCCTTCCTCTGGACCGACTTCATCCTTTTTATATCTTTTTGAAAGTGTGGCCTCCAGAATTGTACACAATATTCTAAATGAGGTCTCACCAGAGGGGCATCAATACCTCCTTTTTCCTACTGGCCATACCTCTCCCTATGCACCCTAGCATCCTTCTAGCTTTCATCATCACCTTTTCAACCTGTTTGGCCACCTTAATAATAACAATAACTTTATTTTTCTATACCGCCATAGTCGAAAGACTTCTAGGCGGTTCACATTGAAGAAGGCTGGACAATCAGCGAATTACAGAATGCAAGAAGTGAAAGTTACATAAGAAATAGGTAAAGGGCAGTGGAATATATCGAAGTTGGCAAAGGGAAAAAATCCTGAATTACAGAGTGCAAGAAGTGAAAGGTTACATGAGAAGTAGGTAAAGGGCAGCGGATTTCATTCAAGATTGGCAGAGGGAGAAAAAAATCTGTGTGAGAGAGGGGCATCACATGCACTAATATTTATCATTTCTATAACTGTATCAGATGCATGCAGCATTGTAAATTAACATGTAAGTGAGGGTCCCTACTTGAGTTTTCAGTCTAATTATGATCCTGTTAACTTTCTTCTGTGACTCACTAATTGTGTGTGTGTGATAGAGAGAGAGTGAATGTGTTGAGATCATTACCCTACAAGCGAGTCTGGCTGCTCCTGGGTACAAGACTTAAAGGCTGATGCGCAAAACGAGCGCCTACGCGGTTTAACACCGTGTTTGCGCCGAGAGGGCTCAAGTGTTCACGGAGGCGGTAAAGATGGCTGCAAATTATGAAATGTACGGTAACGAGGTCATGAGTACCGTATTCCTTTGCAAGGCGGGAATGATGGCTTTATCGCCAAAATGTTTTCACCAGGCAGAGTAGAAGGTTTTGAGGAGGGAATTAATTAATTTTTCACTTGAACAAAGTCGCTTCTCTCTTCTTTAACAAGCGGAAGGAGCTCCTGCAAGTTTTAAAGGCAGACGGGAAGGAACAAACAGGCGATTGTGTCGGAGCAAAACGCATATCAGCGCCTGTTCTGGGCCTAAATATGAGCCTTGCAAACATTCCATGTGAAAGCCGTACTGGCGAGGCACTGAAGAAATAGCGCCGATGTGTGCTGGCGCTTCTCTTTTGGCCTGGACATGTACACAAGAGCCGTACTTGCTGCACATTGTTTGTCAGGACCGTTCCCTTGGGAGCTTGCCCACCCCAGGTTCCTCGGCTAGTGGATAGAGCGCAGGCTGAGCAGTTCCGTGGAGGCGTGACCGGGATCAGAGCCAGACTGCGTTCCTCTGCCAGGCGTCTGTGTGGCGTGTCCAAGGGTGGCGGAGGTCTCCAGCCGTGGTGGTCAGACTGGTGGGGCAGTCAGAAGACTTTTTTTTTTTTTTTTAATTTCTTTATTCATTTTATAACTTACATCAAGTGTACAGTAAATATCAAACAATTATAGTACAACATCACTTGAAAATCTACAATATCATACAACAAGAAGATTTAACCCCCACCCCCCTCCCAAATTCATATACAACTAAAATATACCACATGAAAATAATATCTTATGTCATTCAATAAGGATTTCCAGTTCACTGAAGCAAAAGATGTCCCTGTGAGCTGTTTTCAGCTCTGTCTGCAGTTTCTCACAGTGAGAGGCTGCAGTGTTTTCCTGTCAGCACATGTTTCTGTGAGTACAAGCTAACAGTTGATGCAGAGATTTGGGTGGGGAGGGTCTTTAAAAAGGGGATTTGAGGTAGTTTTCCTGAATGCCTTATGCCTCTTGCCCCCCCCCCCCCTCTCCAGCCCTAAAATCTTTTTTTTTTTAGGGTTCTCTGTAGTTTTCCCCGGGCTATTTTTAGTCACAACAGGCCCTCAGTGGCCATCTTGGATTTTTCCAGATTTGATTTTAAAGTTAATTTTTATACTTGCCAGCTTCATTTTTGAAAGAAAATCACATAAATTACATCCCCAGGGCTGGATGTCATGGATTCATACTAGAGAATGACACGGTGAAAAAATTGGTCCCCGTCACCGCCCCGTCCCCGTCTCACCATCCTCTGCACCGCCCCGTCACCGCCATTCCCTTCACCGCCCCGTCACCGCCACTGCCACCCCATTCACCGCCCCGTCACCGCCACCGCAACCCCATTCACCGCCCCGTCACCGTCACCGCTGCATATATAAAAGCCTCAAACGGGTACGATTTTAAATACTTTTCTTTATTTACGTATAAAGGAAACATTCTTTAAAACTTTAAAACTAAGTTAAATATTAGTTAATAACTATACAAAAACAAACACGACATGTACTTTTAATGCTTACAATGTTAGCCTAAATGGTAAGTAGACGCGGCCGCTGTACCTAATCGCGGCAAAGATCTCCCTGCCGTGATTAGCATAGTGACCGCGGCTACGGCTGCAAGTCTCCCCTCCCCCAGCGATCACGGCAGGAGGGCACCCAACCCCTCCTGTAGACCCCCCCCCAACGGCCCTCCCGACAATCGCAGCAGAAGGGTACCCAACCCCTCCTGCCGGTCCTCCCAATGGCCTCCCCTAAGATCGCCGGCAGGAGGGTACCCAACCCCTCCTGCTGGAGCCCCCCCGACGATCGCAGCAGGAGGATATCCAACCCCTCCTGCCAGCTCCCCAACAGCCCCCCTATGATCACTGGTAGGAGGGTGCCCAACCCCTCCTGCCGGCCCCCCCAACGGCCCCCTATATCGCCAATAGGAGGGTACCCAACCCCTCCTGCTGGACCCCCCCCCAACGAACCCTCCCACCCCGGAACCCCCTTAGTCTTACTTTCCAAGTTGGACCGGACGGCTCCTCACACGTATGGCCAGCAGGCTTGCCTCCGTCCAAATGAGGCGGGCCCGCCCCTACCCTGCCCAACCCACAGGATCCTAGGGCCTGATTGGTCTAGGCACCTAAAGCCACTCCCGCTATAGGAGGGGCCTTAGGTGCTTGGGCCAATCAGGCCCTAGGATCCTGTGGGTTAGGCAGGGGAGGGGAGGGGCGGGCCCGCCTCATTTGGACGGAGGCAGGCCTGCTGGCCAGACGAGCGAGGAGCTGTCCGGTCCAACTTGGAAAGTAAGACTAAGGGGGTTCCGGGGTGGGAGGGTTCGTTGGGGGGGGGTCCAGCAGGAGGGGTTGGGCACCCTCCTATTGGCGATATAGGGGGCCGTTGGGGGGGCCGGCAGGAGGGGTTGGGCACCCTCCTACCAGTGATCATAGGGGGGCTGTTGGGGAGCTGGCAGGAGGGGTTGGATATCCTCCTGCTGCGATCATCGGGGGGGGGGCTGTTGGGGTAGGCAGGAGGGGATGGGTACCCTCCTGCCGCGATCGTTGGGGAGGGCTGGTTCTGTCGGCATGAAGGGCTGAGCACCTTCCTGCCGGCGATCATCGGGGGGGGGCGGGTTCTATTGGCAGGAAGGGTTGATCTGACAAATGAGGAGCCAGTATATTGGGGGACGGAGTCAATGCGGCAACGTGCAAGTTGGATCGAGAGTTGGAGGAGACAGACAACATGGCGGAGACATCGAACACCCGGTCACGAACACGGTGAAACACAGGTAAATAGCGGTTCCTAGAAAGGGGTACATTGGCCTGCGGGGACAAATCTTTTCACCGTTTTTGCGGGCGGTGAAAACTTTTGTCCCCGTGTCTGCGGTGATTTGGCTTTGGAGTCTCCATAACCCGCAGCCAAACCGCAGCCATGCCGCAGCTGCCTGCGGGGATCGCTCCCCGTGTCATTCTCTAATTCATACCTCATTTGCAGTGGATGGCTGTCGGATGCACAGCCGTATTCAGGGCCGGATTTTCCTATAGGCTAACTAGGCTAACAAGGCTTCAGCCTAGGGCCTCAAGATCCGTGTCACATTTTTTATAATGGTTAGTACCAATAACAACATGTTTCATTTAACATATTGATATATATCACAGTAATGATGTATTTTATTATCTCTCATGTAATTTATAAACTTAAAAATGGGAGGTGAAAGGGCCTCATAAGTGGAATAGCCTAGGTCCTCTTTTCATCTAAATCCGGCCCGCCCTGGCCGTATTCCACGTGCAATGCAGCCTGCTAGGGGTGAAAGGCTTGTCCGGATTCAGTGCCTTTGGCCTCCATGGAGGGTCTTTTAGTGCCTTCTGTCCCGACTTCAGTGAAAATGGCATCGGGAGGCCATGGGAAATGGGCAGGTGATGTTACGGCAAAATGCAAGTGCGTCTCAGAGGATAAACCTTTGTAAATCCAACAAACTGTCCCCGTCTGGAGCGCAGGGTTTGGCTCCCGCCACAGAGGATGGGTTTTCCCCAGATTTTATTGATATGCTTTTTCAGGCATAATTGGAAACAAAAAAAAATCTCTGCCTGTCTTCCTTCTGCCAGCCTCTGTGCCGGGCACAAGGACCCCTGCTACTGTGGTCTAGGGTCTTTTCTCTTGCCTCCCCTATGGGGTGCTGGCAGGTAAGCAGGTAGTGCCCGCAGTTGCACCAGATTCACTTTTTATACCTCCGCCTTCGCAGGGGGGCACCACAGGGGCCACAGCTGTGGCAGATCTGGCGGTTCTCCAGGATCCGGATCATTGCGGAGCCCCTGACTTGGGGGAGGATCCCACTGTGTGCAGATTTTTCAAGCATGCACTTATTGTGGATTTGATCCCTGAATCTCTACAGGCATTAAAGCTGCAGTCTGAGCTGCCCTCATGAGTAACTGGAGGTCACAATGCACCTCTTTTCCTGATCATCCTGACCTCATTTGGATTCTTACAGACATCGAAGAGACTCCTGAGGGTCCCTTGCACTGAGCTTATGCTGTAGCGTAGCTTTATTCCCTGGTGGATGCCTTTAACAAGCGCTTTGCTTCCACGAAGGTGGATTCCTCGGTGGCGCAGGTCACCAAGCGCACTTCCCTCCCCAGTGTGGATTTTGTCCTTAAGCGTCTGTTTTGATTTGGTAGGCTCTGGTGTTCAGGTGGCGTCGGCCTCTTCTTGGCTCGGGCATGCCTTTCCAAACTGCGCTATGATTCTGACACTATGGTGCTTCGTGATTTGGATTTTATAATCTTGGGAATGGATTATATGGCTGATGCCTTGTATGCCATTTTGAAAGTCTTTGTTAAGCTTTCTGCCTATTCTGTCCCGCATGTGCCCACAACAAACATAGTCTCAGTAACTATGGTAAACGCCAGATCTGTCCACGGAAAAGATCCCATCATAACAGATACCATCACTGACAACAAATTGGATATCCTCTTGATAACGGATACATGGCTGAAGAATAATGACGGGGCCACTCTGAGTGTTCTAGGCCCACCCGGCTATCAAACACTGGCATGCTCCCGCCTTAACAAAAGGGAGGGAGGAATTGCTGCAATCACCAAATCCAAATTGAACCCACGTCTCATAAACTCCCTGACGCTTCAAGACCTGGAATGCCTCATCTTCTCAACAAGTCACAATATAAACCTTGTTTTCATACTGATCGACCGAGCCCCCACCTCTCCTATGTCTACTCTTGATGAGTTACTAGCGATGATCAGCAACCTAACCATGAACCACAAACAGACCATCATCCTAGGTGACTTCAGCTTTGCAGACTACCCAGATTCTACAGGCGCCCCAAAAGACTTCATAAAGTCACTATAAGACCTAGGATTTCTCCAACTAGTCAACTCTCCCACGCACTGTTCCAGAAACACGCTAGATCTAATCTTTATCTCAGATGGACCTCTAACTGACTCCAAATTAGCCACATCCACCAGCAAACCAGTCCCCTGGACAGACCACAACGTAATCTCTTTTGACCTACACACCAAGGCCAAAGTAGCTAAAATACAGGAAATACCACAGACTAAAGCTATATTTGACCCCCAAGTCTGTCCACCTAGAAATCTTTTCCCTCAACATCCCTAACCTAATGACAAAAATAGTCTCCCATGAACAGCTCCCTATAGGAAAAAGCTGCAGCTTGGCACACGGATATTAAATCACTCTACGAGACTCTTGCAAAAGTAAACAAATCCTAACACACGATCATTTTCTCAATTCATAGAAGCCTTAAGAGCAAAGAAAAGAAAAACACAGAGGACAAATCCACCTAGAAGAAGCTCCTTTTTGACTATAAATCTGTAGTATGCAAGATGAAAAAAGCCTATTCTCCAAACTACTATCAAAGATCCCGAACAAAGGCCATCTTCACATTGACGAAAAACCTGTTGTCAACCTCCACAAGGGAATAACCAGTCCCTACAAACAAACTTGGTCAGTGAGACCCTCTCCATTTTCTTCCATGAAAAAATTTATAACATACGTGTAGCTGTAGACTCTGAAGCCAAGACCCTACTGAGCAACAATGACGCCGTACAGCCTGAAAATGCACATGGCCTAGGAACACTTGATCACTTCAAACCAGTAACCTATGACAACTTAAAAGCTATAGTAGATTCTCTAAACCCCACAACCTCTATTCTGGACCCATGCCCCTCCTCCACTCTTCTATCAGTCAACGAAGTCTTCCTAGAATCCATCCTACCCTTAATAAATGAGTCCTTACTAACGGGTGTAATTCCACAGAGTTGGAAATCAGCAGTAGTCGGACCCCTTCTGAAAAAACCTACTTTAGATCTGGACAAACCAAGTAACTTCAGACCTGTCTCAAAGCTCCCCTTCATGTCCCAAATCCTGGAAAAGGCAGTTCTTGTACAACTATGGGATTTCATAGAGAAAAATGACTCCCTCTCTACCTACCAATCAGGTTTTAGGAGCTATCACAGCACAGAAACAGTCATATTAGACATCATAGATGACTACTGGAAATTTCTTGATAAAGGGAACGACGTATTACTGATTCTTTTGGACCTAAACACCGCCTTTGACACAATAGGCATTTCCTTCTCTTGTCCAGGCTGAAGCACATTGGAATCTGTGATGCTGGACTAGGGTGGTTCTCCTCCTTCCTAAACGAAAGATCGCAGAGAGTACTACTAGGCCAGACCACATCCAAACCACAATCACTCAACTATGGAGTGCCATATGGTGTTCTACTGTCTCCACCACTTTTCAACATTTATGTCAGACCAGTAATTGACATTGCAGAAAAACACCAAATCCATTCATTCGCCGATGATATCCAACTTTAGCTCCCCCGGGCCTAAAATCGAACTGAGCAAATCAAAAAACTACAATGCTGTTTACGTATCCGAAATAAAGGATTGGATGACCATAAAGAAATTACAGCTAAATGCATCAAAAACAGAACTCCTCTGGGTTCACAAAGAAAACTGCACCTATCCTCATCTCCGCCTTTCTTGGGGAAAAAACACCCTCACAGCCAAAGATAGTGTCCGCAGCCTGGGAATACTACTGGACTCAAGTCAATTGCTCATAGACCACATCTCCCAAATAGCGTCAACCTCCTTTCACTACCTCCACCAGCTGAGGAGCATCTGTGCGTACTTCTCAGAACCTGAATTTGCCCAGTTACTCTACGCTTTTATGTTGTCTCGCATGGACTACTGTAATACATTACTAGTAGGCCTATCTGCCAAAAACCTATCCTGCCTCCAATGTGTCCAAAATGCGGCAGTCCACCTATTAAAACACTTGAGCACCCGTGACATGAGCTGCACTTTTTTTCAGCATCTGGGCTCCTTTAGGTCTTTCTTGGTGCTCACAGGGACTTTCCCTGTGACAGCTCGCAATCGAAGATTTGTACTTGGGGCGATGGGGGTTAGAGGAGTTGCCATACAATGAGAGAACAGAGAAACTGGGCCTCTTCTCCCTTGAAAAGAGGAGACTGAGAGGGGACATGATCGAAACATTCAAGATAATGAAGGGAATAGACTTAGTAGATAAAGACAGGTTGTTCACCCTCTCCAAGGTAGGGAGAATGAGAGGGCACTTTCTAAAGTTAAAAGGGGATAGATTCTGTACAAACGTAAGGAAGTTCTTCTTCACCCATAGAGTGGTGGAAAACTGGAACGCTTCTCCGGAGGCTGTTATAGGGGAAAACACTCTTCAGGGATTTAAGACAAAGTTAGACAAGTTCCTGCTGAATCGGAACATATGCAGGTAAGGCTAGACTAAAATAGGGTCGCCGTACATGGAAAAGGACACAGTACTACTTCAAAGGGACCAGAGAAGAGCGACTAAAATGGTTAAGGGGCTGAAGCAGTTGCCGTACAGTGAGAGATTAGAGAAACTGGGCCTCTTCTCCCTTGGAAAGAGGAGACTGAGAGGGGACATGATCAAAACATTGAAGATACTGAAGGGAATAGACTTAGTAGATAAAGACAGGTTGTTCACCCTCTCCAAGGCAGAGAGAACGAGAGGGCGCTCTCTACAGTTGAAAGGGGATAGATTCCGTACAAACGTAAGGAAGTTCTTCTTCACCCAGAGAGTGGTGGAAAACTGGAATGCTCATCCAGAGTCTGTCATAGGGGAAAACACCCTCCAGGAATTCAGGACAAAAGTTGGACAAGTTCCTGCTGAATCAGAACAAACGCTGGTAGGGCTGGTTTCATTTAGGGCACTGGTCTTTGACCTGGGGGCCGCCGCGTGAGCGGACTGCTGGGCACGATGGACCACTGGTCTGACCCAGCAGCGGCTGTTCTTATGGAGAGTTAAGTGAGTTGGCCAGGATCAAGGGGAGCTGAGGAGGGGAATTCAATCTGGTTCTCCACCTTCACAACCCACCGCTATTCTCTCTCATGAGGGCTTAAAATCTAGCCAAGACCAAAAAAAAAAAGCTTTCTCAGTACATTCTGAGAGAATCTTCTTTTAAAACTGGCATCGAGAGGATTATAGTGTATCATTCTGAAATACGCCAGCGTGGGGGTAGGTGCAGAGCATCTTTGTTGTTACCAACCTGGCACATTCGCCCCGCCTTTTTCATCAATGGGCTTTGTATTTAACGGTGAATAAAGGACTTTGTTTGCCTCTGTTAAACAGCTTGACAGATGGTATTTGAATTCTTCTTGTAAAAAGAGAGAAAAAAAACCCCTCAACAACCCTCAATTGCATCCTTTTCTAATTTTGGCCTTGGGCTAATTATCAAAAGGATGCTTTGTATTAAAAATGCAGCATCTCATTCTGTTTCAAGAGTTCTAATTATTCTGCATATCAAAAGCCACGTATAGCGGCGCTAGAAAATTATAACAAATGGCTCAGAGCCGGTTCAGCTGTTTGACATTACAGGTATGTAACATAGTAACATAGTAGATGACGGCAGATAAAGACCCGAATGGTCCATCCAGTCTGCCCAACCTGATTCAATTTAAATTTTTTTATTTTTTCTTCTTAGCTATTTCTTGTAATACATAGTAACATAGTAACATAGTAGATGACGGCAGATAAAGACCCGAATGTTCCATCCAGTCAGCCCAACCTGATTTTAATTTTTTTTTTTTTTTTAATTTTTCTTCTTAGCTATTTCTGGGCAAGAATCCAAAGCTTTACCCGGTACTGTGCTTGGGTTCCAACTGCCAAAATCTCTGTTAAGACTTACTCCAGCCCATCTATACCCTCCCAGCCATTGAAGCCCTCCCCTGCCCATCCTCCACCAAACGGCCATATACAGACACAGACCTGCAAGTCTGCCCAGTAACTGGCCTAGTTCAATATTTAATATTATTTTCTGATGACGTAGAACGTCATTCCGGACAACATCCATTCGCGTTAACATCCACGGCGTCATCTTGTATCTCACGGATCTAGCGTCTTGTGCACGGTGGGCCGGATTCTGTAATTGGGCACCTATAAAGACAGGCATCTAAAGATAGTCGCCTATATCATTCCAGTCATACTTAGGCGTCTATTACAGAATCCTGCTTAACAGCACCTAACTTGAAACTTAGACGCCTGTAATCTAGGCCAGGGTTTCAAAGGCCTACATTTTGCTTTCCTTCATGGATCAGCCAGAAGGTTGTACAAATTGGATGTCTTAGGATCCCTGCTTTGGTACTTGAAGGAGACAAATGCTTTATGGCGCTCTCTGATCATCTTTCTTTCGTTCTTCGGTCCTCATCGTAGCCAGGTGGCGTCCAGGGATTCTGTTGTAGATTGCTTCAATCAGTGGCGAAGCGAGGGTCAGAGGCACCTGAGGTGGAGGTGCCCTATCTTCCGCTCCTTCCTCAATCCCCCCCTGCTGCCCCCTCCCTCCCCCCGATCCCTTCCCCCTACCTCTAGTTGTTCACAGCCATGAGTAACAATAATACCGTATTTCTCCATATATAGGCCACGGCCTATACATGGGTTTTACAAACCCGTATATGGGGCACGGCACAGTTATATGGGGTGGCCTATATAAAACTTTTAAGTCATCCCCCCCACCCCTGGTACCTTTTCAGGAGCCCACTAGATAGCAGACGGCGAATCTCCGGCGGTGCAGGGCAGCCGCGATCTCTTCGGCACCCGGCCTGCCCGCACCGCTTGCTGAGTGACTGATGTCAGTTCTCGTGAGTTCCGCAAGAGCTGACGTCGGCCATTCAGAGGGCAGTGCGGAGGCAGGCCGGATGCCAAAGAGATCGCGGTTGCCCTGCACCGCCGGAGATTCGCCTTCCGCCGTCCAGGGGGCTCCTGAAAAGGTACCGGGGGAGGGGGGAATGATTGACAAAGGCAGGGAAGGTACCGGAATATAAGCCGCGGCTAATACCAGGGGACGGCTTATCTTCTGGTTTTTAAACATAGGCCGACCTTTTCTGCGGCCTATACATGGGTGCAGCCTATGCAGAGGGGCCCCTCTGCATAGGCTGCACCCATGTATAGGCCGCAGAAAAGGTCGGCCTATGTATGCAGGGAAATACAGTAATAATAATAACATTTTATTTCTAACCCACAATACCTTAACAGTTCAGAGCTGTTTACATCAAGAGAATCTGCCAAACGCAGATGAAATACATACAGAATTATATTACTCGCCTGACTGAAGTTTCTTAAACAAATTGATCATACATAGAAACATAGAAATAGACGGCAGATAAGGGCCCACGGCCCATCTAGTCTGCCCACCCTAATGTCCCTCCCCTACCTTTGCCCTGTGAAGAGATCCCATGTGCCGATCCCATTTGGCCTTAAAATCAGGCACGCTGCTGGCCTCAATCACCTGTAGTGGAAGACTATTCCAGCGATCAACCACTCTTTCAGTGAAAAAGAATTTCCTGGTGTCACCTCGTAGTTTCCCGCCCCTGATTTTCAACGGATGCCCTCTTGTTGTCGTGGGACAGATAGGACTTCACAGATTTCCTAAACATTTGGTAAGACAGTGAATTAAAAAATAAACCACTTAAGGTTTTGCTCCGAACAGGATAAAGTTTTATCCAGAAACCTTTTCAAAAAATACATCCTTTTAACGTAGGAAAAGAAAACAAAGAAATTATACGCGTTAAGTCAAGAATTTTATAGAGAATGCAAAATGATTCACGAGGTAAACAGGAGCAAGTCCTACCAACGTTTTAGAACATAAACATACGCATTTGAATAGAATTCTGGCCTCCACTGGGGTAACGTGATCTGATTTTTTTTTTCAGCCCAAATATCAAACGCACACTAGGATTTTGAATGATTCTTAATCTCCTGATAGGTTTTTTTTATGTACGAACCCAAAGAGATGAGGTAATGTGCTGAGATCGAACCAACAACTTCAAGGTGCTCCTCACGACCCCGGCGGTGCTCCCTCTGACGTCACTTCCGGGAGTGATGTCAGCAGGACATCTGACGCGGTCGCGGGGAGCGCGTTGACGTTCTTGCTCATGGTGGTGAACAACTGGAGGTTCGGGAAAAGGGAAGGGGGGGCGTGTGCATGGTGAGGGGAGGAGTGGTAAGAGATGGAGAGGAGGAGGGGGCTGGGGCAGACCGCTCCCTCCCCCCCCCCTTACTATGCTACTGGCTTCAATGGCCACCTTTATCCAATGCACATTTAGAACATAAGAACCTAAGAATTGCCGCTGTTGGGTCAAACCAGTGGTCCATTGTGCCCAGCAGTCCACTCACGCAGCGGCCCTTAGGTCAAAGATCAGCGTCCTAACTGAGACTAGTCCTACCTGCGTACGTTCTGGTTCAGCAGGAACTTGTCTAACTTTGTCTTGAATCCCTGGAGGGTGTTTTCCCCTACGATAGACTCCGGAAGAGCGTTCCAGTTTTCTACTACTCTCTGGGTGAAGAAGAACTTCCTTAAGTTCATAAGGAATCTATCCCCTTTCAACTTTAAAGAGTGCCCTCTCGTTCTCCCTACCTTGGAGAGGGTGAACAACCTGTCTTTAACTACTAAGTCTATTCCCGTCAGTTCAGATGGAATTTTTCCTGGATTCATTTAGGTCGATTTAACTGATACTAGCCTTACCTGTGTACATTCTGATTCAGCAGGAACTTGTCTAACTTTGTCTTGAATTCCTGGAGTGTGTTTTCCCCTATAACAGTCTCTGGAAGAGTGTTCCAGTTTTCCACCACTCTCTGGGTGAAGAAGAACTTCCTTACATTCGCACAGACTCTACCCCCTTTTAACTTTAGAGAGTGCTCTTTCGTTCTCCCTACCTTGGAGAGGGTGAACAACCTGTCCTTATCTACTTTGTCTTGAATCCCTGGAGGGTGTTTTCCCCTATGACAGACTCCAGAAGAGCGTTCCAGTTTTCTACCACTCTCTGGGTGAAGAAGAACTTCCTTACGTTCGTACGGAATCTATTCCCTTTCAATTTTAGAGAGTGCCTTCTCTTCTCCCTACCTTGGAGAGGGTGAACAACCTGTCCTTATCTACTAAGTCTATTCCCTTCAGTATCTTGAATGTTTCGATCATGTCCCCTCTCAGTCTCCTCTGTTCGAGGGAGAAAAGGCCCAGTTTCTCTAATCTTCTGCTGTACGGCAACTCCTCCAGCCCCTTAACCCTCTTAATCGCCCTTCTCTGGACCCTTTCAAGTAGCATCACGAGTTTCAATGGCAACCTTTATCCAATGCACATTTGCAGGAGCAAAAGAGTTTCAAGTTTCTTTGTTTGTCAAACAAATGTCTAAACGGTGTCCAACAAAATGAGGTTAAAAATAAAATGTCACATTAAAAGAAATTTCATTAGAAAAAAAGAAAAATTGTGTGGGCAAATTCACACCGACGTACATGAAACGAGTGGAAAGAGGGGGAAGGTAAGTTTTTGTGAATACATCGAGAACAAATAAAAATAAAGGGAGGTAAATGGGGAATGGAAATACATTGGGGTAGGGCTCACTTCAAGAGAAGCGTTTTGATTCTCCACGGGACTTCAAGGAGTAGAAGTGACTTATGTGCGAAAGCAGAGGTTAAAGAGTACAGGCGACTTTGAAAAGAAAAGTCTTAAATTTAGGACTCCTTTGACGAAGCCGCCTTAACGGTTTAACAGACGCTAAACTGCCGGCTGAGCTAGACGTTAACGCCAGCATCGAGCTGGCGTTAGTTCTAGCCACGTAGCGCGTGCTAAAAAGCTGTGTGCGCTAAAACCGTTAACGGGGCTTCGTAAAAGGAGCACTTAGTTTTAAATTTTTCTAGAAAATTTTCTTTAAAAAAAAATTTTTTTTTTTTTTTTAATAATTTTTATTGATTTTTAAATAAGCAAATACAACAGAAAAGGAAAAAGTATCAACATTATGAGTAATCGTCTAGTGTCCAGTGTCCGTAAAGGAAAATAAAGCAAGATAGAGACAGATCTGAGTTTTAAGTGAACAATGCAAGATAAGTACGTATATCCTTTTGTACAAACTTACATATCAGCAGCAAAGAAACAAAACATATAATACATTTCAAAATATAACTATTCTTGTATGTTGAATCTATATATGCCCAGAAGCGGGGATCATTAACACGATTCCATGCTAAAAAAAATTTTTTTATTTATAACTTTCTTATTACAATCAAGCAGAATAATTGCAGCTTGAATAGATCAATTAAACATAACAGAAACACCTAAAAAACAGGAAAAACACATTTATTGGATGGTTACCCCCTCTTCTATTAAACTGCGCTAGCCGTTTTTAGCGCAGAGAGCCGCGCTGAATGGCCTGCGCTGCTCCCGACGCTCATTTGAACTCTATGAGCGTCGGGAGCCGCGCAGGCCATTCAGTGCGGCTCCCCGCGCTAGAAAACGGCTAGCGCAAGAGGCCCTTAGTCCACAATATTTTGAGACAATCAACAGCAAATAAAAATTCAAATAAAATATCATACAACCATAAGAAAGCGGCAATATTCTGCATTCCCTACAGCCGGTAGGGCAAGTTATACATTATTTGCTAAAGATGCTCCTCCTTCTCTTGATTCAATAAACTCCAATAGCTGTTCGGATTCCAAAAATAGGAAGCTCTTAGTAAAACATTTTACAGGAAATTTTAACAGAAAAATTCCACCCAAGGCAAGGGTTCTTGGCCGTAATGCCAAGAACTCCTTTCTCCGCCTCTGGGATTTTTGAGCCATATCGGGAAATATTTTCTAGAGAATTTTCTAGTCGGAGATCTAACGGAAGGGCATTCCACAGAGAAGGAAAAGTTCACGGATCGAAGGAGTGGAAAGTAGGTTTTGGTTGTTGCATCGGAGAGCCCTGGAAGATGAGTGTGGGATCGGAAGTTGTCAATGAACACTGGTTGGTTGGAGTTTTTTTTTGTTTTGAAGGTAAGAAGGAGTGTTTTATAGGTGAGACGGTGAGTGATGGGTAACCAATGTGCTTTACGGAGGACGGGAGTAACATGGTCTTTTTTTTTTTTTTGCATGGTACCTTCAGAGAGCACATTTGACTTGGGCACATGTGACTTCTTGGGCAGAGGCCTGTTTGGTCTTCCCGGAGGATATTTGCTGGGTTGTTGCTACATTCCTTTGTGAAACATTGCAAGCTGGACGTGCTATCCAGACCCTATTCAAACTTTGGCAAAGCCGTTATTCGGGTGGCCCTTGCCTTCCCTTGCCCAATGAGTTCTGATTTGAGTACATTCCAGTGGTCAGAATGGTGTAGCTTAAATTCTAAAGAATGTGAAATTTACTCATACCTGTTCATTTCCCTCTGTGTATGTCAAACCAAGACGACCTAAGACTACTGTACACATGTAAATTCACAATCTATTTGTCTACGCATTACTTTGTAACCCATTCAGAGCTCATTGGGGAGAATGGGATATAAAACAAACCCAATGAACAAATGATAGGCACCTAAGACCTTTAGAGAGTCGTGCTTAGTGGCACCTGAGTCTTTCTCCACCCCTAAATACACCTACTTTGGTGTTAGGTGCCATGCGATACGCGTCTATCTTAGACTTGCACTTAAGAAGCTAGAGAGCTCATAATCAAAACGGAATTAGTCAAAGGCATGGAGAATTTAAGCTACATGGAACGCCTCGGAAAACTGGGACTGTTCACCCTCGAAAAGAGAAGACTGCGTGGGGATCTGATCGAGACTTTTAAAATATTAAAGGGATTTGATCAAATTGACCAGGAAGCAGCATTACTGACATTTTCAGATGTGACGCGGACAAGAGGTCATAGCCTAAAACTGAATAGCAGCAGGTTCAGGACAAATGTCAGGAAGTTCTGTTTTACACAAAGAGTGGTGGGCGCTTGGAATGCTCTCCCGGAGGAGGTAGTGGCAGAAAATACTGTGCTGGGTTTCAAACGCAAGTTGGATGCACACCTTCTTGCAAATCATATTGAGGGATACGGGAATTCCGGGTCTCCAAAAAGGAGCACCTAAATGGGCCTCCGCGTGTGCGGATCGCCGGACTAGATGGACCTCGGTCTGATCCGGTGAAGGCGTTTCTTATGTTCTTATGTTCTTAAATAAATCTAAATCGGCACTTAGACGATCAGTGAGACAAGTCGTCCAAGTGCCGATAATCGAACCTGGTTATAGACGTATCTAAAAACGACTTAGGCCTTCACAGTGCTGCTGTAAGCCCAGAGCTAAAAGGGGCGTGTCAGGAGGAGTGTCAAGGGCGGGATTTGGGCGGGCCATGGGCCGTCCTACACTTAATCGTACTGCATGTATAACCGAAAGTTTTAGAATACTGCCTAGACGGAATTTGGACATTTGGACTTAGGCCATCTAAAACCAGGTCTAAGTCACAAGAAGATATCCAAAGTGACCGGATAAGCACTGCAGACACATAGTACAGACCCCCACACACTGCCCTAGTGATCACTAGCCCCTCACCCCCACCCCCATAAAAATCATAACAACAACTTTACATATCTGCCTCCAGAACATCAGCATCTGGCAGCCTGCCATAGGAAAGCCTAGTAGAGCTGCACAGAGGTGGCATAAGTGGTCTTGGGGTGGGTTAGTGAACCATGGAAAGGAGGACCCAGGCCCATAAGCCACTCTAATCACTGCATTCTTGATGAAACATGTGCACCCCCCAAACCCCCCCCCCAAACCCTTTTGTACTGCCATATAAGTGGCACCTGCAGCCATAAGGGCTATTGGGGTGGTAGATAAGTGGATCTAGTAGATTCTGGGGGTGTTTTGAGGGTCTCACCATGACCTATAAGGGAGTTGTAGTGAGATGTTTAGGTGCCATCCTTTTTGTGACGTTCACAGCAGTGCCCTGTAAGATACCCCACTACTCTGGTGCAATGTGTGGGTGTCCAGTCCATCACTTTGCTGACCCCACCCATGTCCAAAAGGTCTTTTTCTAGGCATTTTTGACTTGGACGAATTTTTGGATGAAAATGGGGTCTAAAGATGGACAACTTAGCGGTCTGGACGATCAGACAGCTGGACGTCCGGTTGGGTGATTTTAAAAAATTAAAAAAAAAAAAAAATGTTGGATGTATTTTTCAAAAATGGACCTTTTCCCATGTCCGACTTTGGACGACTTGCGACTTAGGCCCAAAACGGACTTAGACGTTTCTTTTGATTATGCCCCTCCAGGTGTCTATTTCCTAATTCATTTTTATTTTTTTTTTTCAATTATGAGTTCATAATTGAAGCCAATTTACTAATTGCGTGCTTAACTTTGGGTGCCTATTTATTTAGGCGTCTGCCTTTAGGCACCGTTTATAGAATCTGGGCCTGTGAACTTAATCTTGGCTTCCAAACGCACCCTGGTGTACTGCTAGTAGCAGCAAGAAGCCAAGAAATAGCACTGATTTGGAAGCGAGACAAAAAATGTATTAGACCACGAGAAAGTGGTAAAGCGGCGATGACTATCGCGACAATACTGAAAAGTAAGGGTAAAATCCTGCAAGCTGATTGAAACTCAATCATGTAGACGTAAAGCGCCACCAGAACACCAGAAATATAGGCCCGAAAAATCCTGGCTTACATTTCTGACACGTATCTTTCACGGAGGCGCGATTCTCTATAGGGCGCTGCCACGTGACTGACACGCTTTTTAGGCGGCTGTTGATGTCGGCACCCTATAGAGAATCCGGGTCATAATGAATATGCACGAGATAAATTTTCATAGAATGGAGGAAATGCATGCAAATTTATCTCGTGCATATTCATTGTGGGTATCCTGGAAACTTGACCGACTAGGTGTGTCCAAAACCCTAGTCTGGTCCCTATAATCACCACTATAGATGCCAGGAATTGAGCTCACTCCTAAGTATAGAACAGCAGTCTCAAACCCGCAGCCCGCCAGGTACTATTTTGAGGCCCTAGGTCTGTACACGATTGTCCGCTCCACAAGTGTCCGGCAGTCACGTCCGGCGGTCGCTGTAACCTCGCATAAGCGCTTTCCTGCGTCTTTACGCGATTGTGAGGTAGACTCCGATCGCGTGCAGGCGCAGGAAAGCGCTTGCGTGAGGTTACAGCGGCGAGGGGGGCAACGTTCCAGAACATGCAGCTTGGAGCAATGGTTGGAGGCAGCGCAGCTTGTGCGTGTGTCCGGTGCTGGAGGAGGTGAGAGCCGTTGATACTTTTTCACTTTCCGCATGTTGCACTGCTTTCAGCTGTGCATAGCTGAAATGATCAGAAGCAATTAAGGAAATATTTATCAACTATAATATAGTTGATAAATCTTTCCCTTAATTGCTTCTCTGATAATCCACATTTTGGATTTCTTGTTATTTGGAAGGCCGCAGAAAAAATGGTTAAGGGTCCTTTTTCTAATAGATGCTGGCATTGTAATTTAGATGCTGGGACTCTAGATCAGTGGTTCCCAACCCTGTCCTGGAGGAACACCAGGCCAATCGGGTTTTCAGGCTAGCCCTAATGAATATGCATGAAGCAAATTTGCATGCCTATCACTTCCATCATATGCAAATCTCTCTCATGCATATTCATTAGGGCTAGCCTGAAAACCCGATTGGCCTGGTGTTCCTCCAGGACAGGGTTGGGAATCACTGCTCTAGATCATTTACTTTGTTTCTGTCCCTTTGTCAATGCCTTTTGGAAGTTAATTTGGTCCCAAATTAATTCAATGTTAGAAAATCATGTTGCCCTATCCTATGATACTATTTTATTTGGAACGTCTATGAGATTCAAGAGTCAAATTTCAGCAAATAGCAATAAACTTTTGCTAATACTGACGGGGATTGCCATTCAACATATTACTGGAAATTGGAAGGACTATACTAAACTTAATTATACCTTTTGGTGGAATTCAGTTTGTCGTATTTATAAAATGGAGAGAGTGCTTGCTATACAGCAAGGAAATTATAATAGTTTCAAAAAGATTTGGGGGCCATTGATTGCATATTCTAATGATTAGACACCTTTTTATTACATAGGACTATATTTAATGTGGGGATGGGGAGGTATGTTATGTGATTTAATGGGTTTATTCCTGATGAATGGGATGGGTGGGGGAGGGGTCTTTTTTATATGCATTTGACAATAATTGTTAGAATGTCAAGTGATTTGTACGAATTATCTGATTGAATATTGTACACTTGTTGCAAGAGTTAAAACTGAATAAATAATTTTTTTAAAAAAAGGTGCGTTAGCCGATTTAGCGCTTAAAGGACCCCTAAACTATTTTTTCTGCGGCCCTCCAAGTACCTACAAATCCAAAACATAGCCCTGCAAAGGCTTTGAGTTTGAGACCACTGGCCTAGAATGCGATCTCAAAGGCTCGGATTTACTTACTTGTTTTAAAAATAGAACCTCATTATCCCTTTTTATTTTTAGGAGTCCAGCTAACTGTACTTCATCCACTTAAAATCTTACTAGTTTCTGTGATTTTCCTTGCTGCGGTGAGCCCAGAAACAGGCTCGCCAAGGCCTTTAGCCATAATCCACTTCTTCTGTATGGATGGCTCCCTCTCCAAAGTGAATCCTCTAGGCCATTGTTCTTCAACCACCGGTCCATGGACCAGTGCCGGTCCACATAAATTTCCTGCCGGTCCACAGGGCCAGCAAGTGCATCAGACCCAAAACAGTGTTCTTCAACCGCCGGTCCACGGTGCGATCGATGCGGCGTTATCTTCGAGCCAGCTCCCTCTTCCTCACTGATTCAGTGCACAAAGCCACGGGCAGTGGTTCCTACGGGCGTCCTGCGCCTGATCTGGAAACCTTCTCTCTGACGTTGCAACTTCAGAGGGAAGGCTTCCAGATGAGGCACGGGACGTGCAAGGTGCAATTAGTACTATTATGGAGGCGGGGTCTGGGGGTGGAGATTGGGTAGAGATGGGCGGGGTCTGGCCCACGACTGAGCCCCGTGTTCTTCAACCGCCGGTCCACGGTGCGATCGATGCGGCGTTATCTTCGAGCCAGCTCCCTCTTCCTCACTGATTCAGTGCACAAAGCCACGGGCAGCGGCTCCTACGGGTGTCCTGCGCCTGAACCGGAAGCCTTCTCTCTGACGTTGCAACGTCGGAGGGAAGGCTTCCAGATGAGGCACGGGACGTGCAAGGTGCAATTAGTACTATTATGGGGGAGGGGTCTGGGGTGGAGCTTGGGTAGAGATGGGCGGGTTCTGGCCCACGACTTAGCCCCGTGTTCTTCAACTGTCGGTCCATGGACCGATGCCGGTCCACAGAATAATTCTTTTATTTCTGCCGGTCCATGGGTGTAAAAAGGTTGAAAAACACTGCTCTAGGCATCTCTTGCTAATGAACGGATTGCTTCATTTTCACAGTGAAACCAGACCCTCCGGAGAACGTGGTGGCGAGGCCTGTCCCCAGCCACCCCTGCAGGCTGGAGGTCACGTGGCAGAACCCTTCCCTGTGGCCGGAACCAGAGAGCTTCCCGCTCAAGTTCTTCCTGAGGTACCGCCCCCTCATCCTTGACCAATGGCAACACGTGAGTTGGTGTTCTTAGAATCTAGCGCATAACATCTGCTTCATTGCAAGTGTGACGTAAACCAGGGTACGGTTTTATAAAATGCTTGAAAAGCTTGCGTTTTGTCAGTTTCACGTGGGGCAGTTTGGCGAATGGGCGATCGCGAGGCCTCGTTTACGAAATGGCCGAAAAAAAAAAAGAGAGTTAAAAGCCAGCGTTGTGATCCGACTGGTGGCATCGTCTTCCCCAGCGGGATGTGCCTTCCATTCGTGGCTGGGGAGAACCAGGAATGGGCAGCCAAAATGTTTTCATTTTATGTCGCTCCCTGTGTTGTTTTGGGGACTTTTTTTGTGGTCATTATAATAAAACAGAGATCCAGAGCAATTTTCATTTTATGCACTTTTGTTTTAGACGTCCTTAAGTTTCAGTATTTTGTATGTTTATTTCTTATGGTCAAATATATTTTTATTGAGCAATCAGGAAACCAACAGGCATTAATTGTTTTACGGTTTCTATTTCCAAAGATTTGCAGATACCGTGATTCCCCGAAAATAAGACAGTGTCTTATATTAGTTTGGGGTCCAAAAAACGCATTAGGGCTTATTTTCGGGGGATGTCTTTTTTTTTTTTTTCATCTTTCCCTTCCTCTCCTCCACCCCAGTTCTTCGTCTTTCCTTCCTCCCCCCCCCATGTGCAGTATCTTTCCTCCCTCTCACCCATTCCCACGTGCAGCATCTTTCTATCCCTTCCTCCCATCCCCCTGTGCAGCAGAACCCCAGCGACCTTCCCACCGCGAGACAGACATACCTCCGCTCCGAGGCTTCCTAAAGCAGCAGGGGTGGGGGTTGCTGACTTGACGAGTTTGATTTTTTTTTTCAGCAAATCAGGCAGCACTAGTACGAGGGATGGAGTCATGGAGTGTCAGGGATATTCGGGGAGGGGGGATTTGGGGGGGGTCGATCTTAACTAGGGCTTATTTTGGGGGTAGGGCATTAGGAGCATCTTTAAAAAATCATGCTAGGACTTATTTTCGGGATTGGTCTTATTTTCGGGGAAGCAGGGTAGGTATGTATATACTCTGCTCTCTTATTATCATCAATCTTGATTCCTTCTTTGTTACAGAATTTTATGAATTTAAAAACAAAAAAAACCAAACCCTATAGCTTTCATTCTTTCCTTTTCTATTTTTAAATGGAGTTATTTTCTTATTGAATGTGAACTACATATTGTAAACCGCTTGGATCCTTTTTAGGCTGTTACGCGGTATATAAAGTTTTCAATAAAGAAACATATTTGACCATGTCTCCCCGCTCCTGGCCAAGCTCCACTGGCTTCCGATAATCGCCAGGGTCCACTATAAATGCGCCTGTTTAACTTTCAAAATCCTATATCCCTCCCTTTATCCCTCTTTATTGGAATTCCTCAAACCCTAATACCACCAGATCCTTCCACAAATTAAAACTATCCTTCCCCTCGCTAAAAGGCATTTCCCACACAGGAAAGCTAGGGACCTCCCTCCACTTCAAAATCACTGAGCTCTGGAACAACCTTACCTCCCCTCTTCGGAACTTGAGCTCTCTCCAAGTTTTCCGCAAACATCTGAAAACCTGGCTTTTCTCAAAAAATGTAAGTCTCCCTCCAACTTAGGAATCAAGGAAACTCTTATATCTTGGCATCCCAAGTCCTCTAAATTTTCTTCACACTTCTACCCCTAACCCTCTGTTGTAGTTCCTTCCTATTTCTCCTACTGTAAACCGCGTCGAGCGCTACGAACGTGGAGATGATGCGGTATACAAACCTAAGGATTAGATTAGATTAGATTAGATATTTTACCACATTCGCTCATTATCTACTCTTTTAGTACTTAGAGGACTGTGGACTTTCCAAAACCCGGCAGTTTGTCCAGGTTTTGGAAAGCCCCGCTGAGCTCTGGCCGCATCTGGAGGGCCTCCGAGCATTCGCGGATGACGTCGCACACAAACGTGCACGCTCCAGGCCCTCCAGACGCAGCTGGAACTCGTCAGGGAAGAGAGAAGGCTGTGCGGGGGCGGGGTTGGGGCTGAACAGGGCGGGCTCATGCGTCCGAGGCTTTGCGGAAGAAAATATGGTAACCCTAGCTTTGCAAATCTTTATTTAAAGTTTGTTTTATGGAATCTACCTGCACTCCAGCTCAGGAACTTTCAATACATGAAATCAGTGATAACTCTTTGTGGGTTCGGCTTACTGTCTATTGCGCCCTATCCCTCCTGGTAAATGGCCTGAGGTAGAAGATGGGTTTTAGGAGCTTTTATCTAGATAGGTGGTGAATTACGGTTTTACTTCTGTAGTTGGTGAAATCAATCTACATTTAGAAAGGACTACAGGTGTTCAAATTAGTAGATTTTATCACTTACTCGAAGCAATGGGTTTCCATTCGCTGTTTACCTTCTCCGCACACGAGAAAGGCCACCAATTAGATTTAGCTGCTATGTGCTATCCTCTAACCAATGTAATAATCTCTATCTTAATAGCATCTGCCAAGTTCCCTAGTCAGACCATTATTTCTTAGGTTTTACTCTGACCTGGAAGGAGTCTGTAAGAATTAAACCTGAGGCCATGGTCACTCATAGTTTCCGTGGAAAGATAAATTCTGATATATTTTGGAAAGCCAAGGACCAAACTATGCTTTCAGACTCTTTCCCCAAGATAGAGTTCTTGGGGAATTGGAATAAAGCCCATAGAAATTTAGAGGAGAGGGTAGTGCAGTGGTTAGAGCTGCAGGCCTTAGCACCCTAAGGTTGTGGGTTCAAGCCCCCTGCTTATCCTGGGCAAGTCACTTAGGCTGGGATTCACTAACCTGCCCGATCGGGCCCAATCCTGGGCAGGTCCAATGAATTCAGGAATGAAAAATATGCAGATGAGTGCGATCGGAGGAACGCCCCCATCTGCCTGTACCGATCGCTCTATAGCGATCCCCGCGCATGCGTAGACCATCTGTAGATGGTCTGCGCATGCCCGTCTGAGACATGACATTTTTTTTTTTTTAACTTAAAACTCTTTCTATGTGGGAATCCTCTGTGTTGATCACACACAATTTTGAGTTCTTTCATGATTTTTGTCTCCACTATTTCCCCTAGAAGGACATTCAAAGCATCAACCACCGTTGGTGAAAAAGTACTTCTTGGTTTTTAGTCCTGCGAACCCGTGGTTTTAACCCTCTTTAAACCCGCGGGTTAAAACCACGGGCTCGCTGGGCGGGGAAGGGCAGGAGAACGGCGATGTGGCAGGAAAGATTTGGGGAAGATCGAGGTAGAGCAGGGCGGCATGAGGGTGAGCAGCAGGAGATGAGAAGCAGGGCAGAGCAGGGTGGCATTCGGGGTGAGCAGGCAGGAGAGATTGCAGGGCAGAGAGCAGGGCTTCCAGTCGGAAAGATGTTTTCCCCAGCAGTCGCTTCTTCAGGTGATCGGCCAGCCCAGTCGGATCAGAATTAGGTGTTGTGAATCGCGTCCCAGCCTACTTTGCATGCGTTTCACCTCATTTGCATGCATGGATTTGAAGCGGATCGCAGGAGAGGTAAGTGAATCAGGCCGGAGGGAAATTTGATAGTAAAGGAGTCACAAACCGATCGTACACGATCGGTTTGCTTTGTGAAACTAGCCCTTAATCCGCCACTGGCCCAGGCACTTGCAATGGCCAGCGTTTCACCTCCGTGGCTACTTCAGGGTGTGGAAACCATGGCTAGATTCACTAAGCAAACCGATCGTGTACCGATCGGTTTGCGAGCCCTTTGCTACCCAATTCCCCTCTTACCCAATTCACTAACCTGTGTACCAATCATCCTCCGAGCCACGAATGCAAATGAGGGGGAACAGCATTCAAATGAGGGCAGGCAGCGATTCACAAACAAAAATCCTGCAACACCGACTGGGCTGGCTAATCACAAACAAGCAACTGCTGAGGATCAGTCGTTCAGGTCCTTTCTGACTGCCCTGCCTTCTGCTGCCCTGCTCTCTGCCCCGAACTCCTGCTTTCAGCCCCGATCTCCTGCCGCCCCGACTCTCCCGTCTGCCTCGATCTCCTACAGCCCCAACTCTCCCACCCTTGCCCACAGTGCAAGCCTGTGGTTTTAACCCACGGGCTTAAAGCAGGTTAAAACCACGGGCTTGCAAAAAAAAAAATAAATAAAAAAGTTTCCTACTGAGCTCATGCACAGACCATCTACAGGCAAGGAAGCTGGTCTGCGCATGCTCAAGGATCACTCTCTAGTGATCCGTGCCGGGGGGGGGGGGGGGGGCGTGTCAACGATCATCCCCATTTGCATACAGGCCTTTAGTGAATTCGTCAGCCTGCATGTAATCGGGCACGGATCGGACATGGAATCGGGGGTTTGTGAATCTAGCCCCATGTATTTTCCTATAGCAAATAAGGGTCCCATCACATCCGTGTGAGGACTAATGTCAAAAATCTTTGCCTAGTTTAAAAAGAACAAGTCGCCATGCTCTTTGCACAAAGAAACACAGCCTAGTGGCGTTCGCTTCAGAGCATGGCTACTTGTTCTTTTTAAACTAGGCAAAGAGTTTTGACATTAGTCCTCCCACGCATGTGATAACATCCTTAGAAGTTATAGGAAAATGCATGGTTTCCGCACTCTGAAGTAGCTGCAGAAGTGCAACGCTGGCCATCGTCGGTGTATGAACGGATCCTGCACAGATTCTCTTAGCTGTTATGATATGTTTATTTGCATTGCACAGAGCTGTTGCAGCGATTTAGAAATTTGGAGTTTTTTTATGCCGATGAGGTGTTCTTGCCTCACTAAGGATGCCTCACTAAACGTGCACTAAATGCTAAGGCATCCATTATATCCTATGGTCACCGTAGCATTTCGAGCGCTCTAAATCGGTTAGCGCACCTTGATAAAAGGACCCCTAAGTCTGCCGCCCAATCTCTGTAGGGTGGAGGCGGGGTTCTCGAATTTCAGTTCTCTTATAGGCTAGAGTTTTTTTTAAATAATGGTTTGTTTAATTAGTGAAAACAGGGTATATTTGAATTACTCTCCATACTCCCCCCAAATTCGCAGGGGTTCCGTTCCAGGAACCCCCGCGAATTTCGGAAAAACTGCAAACGCGTTTTTTTCCTGTCAAGAGGCAGGGGAGGCAGGCGAGGGCAGCTGGAGCGCTGGCGGGTGAAGAAAATCACTCGCGGTCTGCTCCGACCACCTCTTCCTGTAGTAAAGTCGGGCTACGCCAATCAGGAGCTGCTTGGACACCTAGCTCCTGATTGGTGTAGCCCGAGGTGGTCGGAGCAGACCGCGAATGAGCAAGTCTGCAATTTGTGAACCGCGAATTTGCGGGGGAACACTGTATATCTTTTTGTTTAGACATGAGTAGAAGTGTTGCTTATTATATATTAAATAACACAGAAGACCAATATGGTAAAAAGTTTCAAACATGAAATCTAAACATCCTGTTCCCTATCTTTTCCTCCCCCCCCCCCACACATTATCCATGCAAAGCTATTCACAAACATTCAAATTCTACAAGATCAGAAATGCTGCCAAAACTCCAAGTAGATTTGTGGCGCACTTTTCCCATTCCTTCCATCCTTTTGCTATCTGCCTGCTATCTGAGACTTAAGAGCTAGCCAATGTGATAACGAGGGTGCTACATCCCCCCTCCCAATGCTGCAGAATGTGGTAAGAGCAGATAGCGTAGATGGTTTTAAGAAAGGTTTTGACAAGTTCCTGGAGGAAAAGTCCATAGTCTGTTATTGAGAAAGACATGGGGAAGCCACTGCTTGCCCTGGATCGGTAGCATGGAATGTTGCTACTCTTTGGGTTTTAGCCAGGTACTAGTGACCTGGGTTGGCCACTGTGAGAACAGACTACTGGACTTGATGGACCATTGGTCTGACCCGATAAGGCTATCTTATGTTCTTATAATAACTTTCTTTGCCAAACCAAAGGCCAGCAACAAAAAGCTTTGCTCAAAACACTTTCTATCTTTTGTGTGACACCTTTCTATAAATCTTGTAGGGCTCCGCATTTTACATCCGGAGCATAAGCCACCTTGCCAAACCCTATTTCCCCCCCTCCCCCTATACCAGGTAACATAAGCCTTATGCAACAATTTTAGTTGAATCTCCTGCAGCCCGACATTTGGGTGGTTCTAGCCATCATATGAAAACTAGAAGACACGTCTTTCTTGATTACTTTCTCAGACAGTATCTTCTCGCACTCAATTGCCAAATGGAGGTGTGTGTTGAGCGCTTTGTCCCTACCCATTCTGAGCCATGGTGCAAGTTTATTACAAGGGGGCATGGTGAGCATAGACATATGATCCACCTGGGAGAAGACAGGGGAGCTCCCCTCCCCACCTGTGCGTAAGCTCCCACAATAACTCCTCGTTTGGAGATACAAGAACATATCCCGAGCAGTTCAGACTCTAAAAGGGGGGAGAGTTCCCTGAGTAGGATCCACAAATTGCCCTACTTATCTTGCAACCTTGAGTTTTCCCTCTTATATAGGCGTAGTGCCTGTTGGAAATTTTGGGTTACCCACAAACTCCAAGAAAGGAGAAGGGCCCACCCCTAAGATTCTCCTCCACCAACCCAGGCCATTCACAAAGAATGCCTTCAAGCTGGTATGGTAATGTGGCTCTCCCCTCCTGAAGAACGCTGAGCAAGTCAATGCAGCATCCTGACAATCTATCCATCACATTCCTTTTACGCACAATGGAGAGGTCAGACTTCAAGTGTATTCTCAAACACTTTAATGTCCCTTCTGACCATTTCAAAGGAAAGCGGGGGTCTTTTTTTAGCAACACAACCAGGCGAGACTGCTAATGCTTTTGATTCGTCAAAGTTGATTTGCAAACAGAGAAAGACCCAAACTCATGAATAGTATTCACCAAGTGCTATGGTCCTCAAATTCTTGGTGGGAGAGGCACTTTCTTATCTATCCGATATTGTAGTTCTATTGCAGAGCCCTGTATCCAGATATAATACTAAGAACCTATTCTTTCTGAAATTCCCTCTGATTAAAACTCTAAAACTAATCAAGCAACTTGATTTTTTATTCCATTTCATTGGGTAGAATCTTGGTATGACCTTCCAATGACCTATAAGATCATGCGATCAGTATTTTTGATTTTGGCAGACGTTAAAAACTCATTTATTCCATATGTTTGTACTTCGTGAATAACTTGATTCAGCTCTTGCTCTGTGGAATCCGCCCTAGAATTATTAAGGACATCTTCTGTTGTCGCTCCTCAGTATTGGACTTCGTTACCCACCAGTTTGAGAAATGAAAAAAAATCTCAAACATTTTAAAGGTCTACTTAAAAGTCATCTGCTTAAAGAAGCATTCATGCTGTGACGACCTTCAGTTCTAGACTCTGCCCGTTATCTTTTTTGCCCCGGTCCTCTCGTCCTTACCGTAAATGTCCTCGTTTACTTTTACAATTGTATTTCACTCCCTCATACCTTCTGTTTCCCGTTAGCCAAATGTCTCTGTTTAGTTTTGTGATCCGTATTTTAAAATTGATGTAATTTTTTTAACCCCCAAATCTTAGAAATCCTGTTAAGCGATCTTATCAAATTTTTAAAAAAACCTTGAAACATAGGCAGAATACAAATACTGACATAACACAATATAACCCCTAATACCAGAAAAGCTGGGTTAGGAAGGGCCCATACGTAAAAGATGCAACATCTGATACCATTTGAGCAGAAGTAGGGTACAGAGCTCTTCTTTCATAGATCCAGATTTCACTAAGATGGTTGCGACAAGGTAAGCATGGTAACCCAGCAGGGAAGCACAGACATTGGGGGACGCCAAAAGCTGCCATAGGTACCACTCTGTTACCTGTTGTGCTGGCCCCGCACTCCAGGGAGCCTTGTGAGAAGGAGGGGTATCTAACTAGCACGGGGCCAGGGCAATCTCCCTCCCTTATAATGCGACTATTGGCACCTCAATGGACCCACGGCAGCGATAAGCGTATGTGCTCTCCAAGGGCTTGCTGGTTTCGCCTCCCCCTTCCAGTCTAGCATTTTCCCTCACCTCCCTCCCTTCTGCTGCTGCCTTTGCTTCTACTTGTCGTAATAGTGACAGCAGTAGAAGGGAAGAAGGTTTGAGCATAAATGCTGGGCCAAAAAGCAAATAGGATGCTGGGAATTATTAAAAAAGGGATGGTTAACAAGACTAAGGATGTCATAATGCCCCTGTATTGCTCCATGGTGCGACCTCAAATGGAGCATTGCATTCAGTTCTGGTCTCCTTATCTTAAGAAAGATATAGTGGCGCTAGAAAAGGTTCAAAGAAGAGCGACCAAGATGGTAAAGGGGATGGAACTCCTCTCGTATGAGGAAAGATTAAAAAGGTTAGGGCTCTTCAGCTTGGAAAAGAGACGGCTGAGGGGAAAAATATGATTGAAGTCTACAAAATCCTGAGTGGAGTAGAACGGGCACAAGTGGATCAATTTTTCACTCCATCAAAAATGACAAAGAATAGCGGACACTCGATGAAGATACAGGGAAATACTTTTAAAACCAATAGGAGGAAAAAATTTTTCACTCAGAGAATAGTTAAGCTCTGGAACGCGTTGCCAGAGGATGTGGTATGAGTGGATAGCATAGCTGGTTTTAAGAAAGGTTTGGACAAGTTCCTGGAGGAAAAGTCCATAGTCTGTTATTGAGAAAGACATGGGGGAAACCACTGCTTGCCCTGTGTTGCTACTCTTTGGGTTTTGGCCAGGTACTAGTGACCTGGATTGGCCACCGTGAGAATGGGCTACTGGGCCAGATGGACCATTGGTCTGACGCAGTAAGGCTATTCTTATGGAGGCGAGGTGGGGGAGAAAGGGAGTGATGTTAGACTGAGTAAGGGGAGGTGAGAGAGATGGTTCATGCTAGATGGGTGGTTGGGAGGGAATGGGAGAGGGGGCAATGCTAGACCAGAGGGGTCAGGGAGAGAAATGGGAGATTCCGGACAGATGCTGGGGATTAAAGGAGTAAGGGTTGATTTCCACCTGGAGGCTGATTATAGAGACCAAAACAGCTAACCAGATACTGAGAAAGTTAACGGATGGCTCCAGATCTTCAAGGATAAATTGAGCCAGTTCTGGTTTTACCTCAGTTGAGTACAATGGAAGTAATATCAGGAATGGCGTAGCCTATCCCTGATGATTAGGATCTATCTGTAGTAATCCTACAGGTAAACCCATCAGTCTCCTGAGTCATCCAAGTTTCAAGTTTAGTATAAATCATGTTTTATTGGCACATCAGCAGTAAATACACAATACAGCACGACAGTACAACAAGGTCGCGAACACCAAACGTACCATCAAACACATTTTCACCCCAACCAAAGAATCCCCCCAATCCCCACCCACTCCAAAGCCCAAACCCCCACCCCAACCCAAACCCACACCATGAGACCCAATCCATACCCAAAACCCCAGCAAGAAAGGATTATGCTGAGCAAGCTGCAAGTTTCAAGTTTAATAAAAAATGTGATATACCACCTATCAGTCTTCTAAGCGGTTTGTACATAATAAAATAGGAAAGAGAGCCATATACGGGAAATACAAAAAGAAGGTGGATCCCATCTGATAACCAAAGCAGAAATGAAGATAATGTTTCATAAGGTAAGTGCATTAGAGGTTGAACGCATCTTGAAAAAAAAAAAACGTTTTTAGTTTTCCTTTGAAACGATCCAGCATGGGTCCATCCCATAGATCCTTTTACCATCCTGTTCTTCTTCCTCGTGATGATTTTAATGTGGTCTCCTTCCCTCCTAGCTCGGAAAAATAATGAGGACTTAGAGATTGTAATTGGAGACCATTAGAGGTGACGGGAGAGTTTGGGAGGGGGTGAGGGCAAAAGGGAACGTTCCGAGAAGTGCGACAGGATGGTTAGGGTCAGAGTGGGGATCATTTGAGATAAGGCTGAAGAAAAAAGCCCATGGCGGCCTCACCGACGAGAGGAGCACAGCACAACAGAGGAGTCCCAAGGATAAGATGTCAATAATTCAGCCACGGGTCTAAAATTCAAGATACACTTTATTGATTGTAGCTGAATTATTGATATCTTATCCTCACGACTCCTCTGGTGTGCTGATTATTTGAGAGAAAGTCCAATATATGTATAGGGACGAACCAAAATCAATTGGTACTCTAAACAGAGTTATTGAAACGTACTTAATGAGAACAAAACAAAAATCACTCAATACTTGCAATATTCAGGTTATCAATGATGAAATGCAAACACTTTAACCTCAAAAATATGCTCAGAGACAGGAAGGCAAACAGCTAGAGGCCGAAGCCCCAAGAAAAATTGCCTCACCACCCAATCATTGCATATCGTGAAGTTCAGTGAATAACACAACTTATAGCTGTGGTCTAGCTTAAACGTATAGTAGAAAACAAACCTAAATACTGCTAATAACCAGCAATGCACAGAGGCGTAGTTAGCCCAACAAATATGAAGGACTATGGCCTCAGAATCGGAGCCTACGCACAGCGGTGTGAATCACAGACTGAGAATGATCTGCGTAGTGAAATTGCTCCTGCTCCAATCATTGGCCAACACGCATTAATTTTTTTGAGAAATTTTTCAAAAGCATTTAATAAAAGCTATAAATCCAACCTCTACAGGGTTACATTGTGTAAGTACAAGCCAGAGTATGAAAAACATAGACCAGAAAAAGACTTAGCTTTGTAGCTGACTTGTCTTAAGACTAAGTCTTTTTCTGGTCTATGTTTGTAGCTTAAGCTTGTCTTAAGACAAGTCAGCTACAAAGCTAAGTCTTTTTCTGGTCTATGTTTGTAGCTTAAGCTTGTCTTAAGACAAGTCAGCTACAAAGCTACATCTTTTTCTGGTCTATGTTTGTAGCTTAAGCTTGTCTTAAGACAAGTCAGCTACAAAGCTAAGTCTTTTTCTGGTCTATGTTTGTAGCTTAAGCTTGTCTTAAGACAAGTCAGCTACAAAGCTAAGTCTTTTTCTGGTCTATGTTTGTAGCTTAAGCTTGTCTTAAGACAAGTCAGCTACAAAGCTAAGTCTTTTTCTGGTCTATGTTTGTAGCTTAAGCTTGTCTTAAGACAAGTCAGCTACAAAGCTACATCTTTTTCTGGTCTATGTTTGTAGCTTAAGCTTGTCTTAAGACAAGTCAGCTACAAAGCTAAGTCTTTTTCTGGTCTATGTTTGTAGCTTAAGCTTGTCTTAAGACAAGTCAGCTACAAAGCTAAGTCTTTTTCTGGTCTATGTTTGTAGCTTAAGCTTGTCTTAAGACAAGTCAGCTACAAAGCTAAGTCTTTTTCTGGTCTATGTTTTTCATACTCTGGCTTGCACTTACACAATGTAACCCTGTAGAGGTTGGATTTATAGCTTTTTTTAAATGCTTTTGAAAAATTTCTCAAAAAAATTAATGCGTGTTGGCCAATGATTGGAGCAGGAGCAATTTCACTACGCAGATCATTCTCAGTCTGTGATTCACACCGCTGTGCGTAGGCTCCGATTCTGAGGCCATAGTCCTTCATATTTGTTGGGCTAACTACACCTCTGTGCATTGCTGGTTATTAGCAGTATTTAGGTTTGTTTTCTACTATATTTTTATATACTGCTGGGGTGATTAGTTTTAGGTTACAGGTCTAGCTTAAACGCTCATAACTTGAGGATTCAATTATTTGAAACAGAACACTTAACTTAAATAAAGGTTCCTACGGGGCCCGTTTCGATCCTGCATCAGGGAACCAATTTGAATACTCAACACATTCACTGAAGAGCATTGGGGTCTCTAAAAATATAAATCTAAATACATTAAACATTTATCTTCAAATTGATCGTACGTGTTATAAAAAATTTTTCTTTATATTTTTGACGGAGTGAAAAATCGATCCACTTGTACCCGTTCTACTCCTCTGAGGATTTGGTAGACTTCCATCCTATCTCCCCTCAGCCGTCTCTTTTCCAAGCTGAAGAGCCCTGACCGTTTTAGTCGCTCTTTTTTTTAACCTTTTCTAGCGCCGCTATATCTTTCTTGAGTTAAAGAGACCAGAATTGAACGCAATACTCCAGATGGGGTCGCACCGTGGAGCGATGGTTCATAGACAACCCCGCGAAAGACAAAGGCGCACGCCGACAACTGAGCGCAAGATGGAGGCGCGCGCCGAAGAAAATTACAGTTTTTAGGGGCTCCGACGGGGGGTTTTGTTGGGGAGCCCCCCCAGTTTACTTAATAGAAATCGCGCCGGCGTTGTGGGGGGTTTGGGGGGTTGTAACCCTCCACATTTTATTGTAAACTTAACTTTTTCCCTAAAAACAGGGGAAAAGTGAAGTTTTCAGTAAAATGTGGGGGGTTACAACCTCCCAAACCCCCCCACAACACCCCCACAATGCGGCGCGATCTCTATTAAGTAAAGTGGGGGGGGGGTTCCCCCCCACCCACCCCCCGTCGGAGCCCTAAAAACAGTAATTTTCTGCGGCGCGCACCTCCGCGCTGCGCTCAATTGTCTGCGCGCGCCTTTGACCTGACACCTGGAGCGATATAGAGACATTAGGACATTCTTTAGTCTTGTTAACCAACTCTTTTTTTAAATAATTCCTAGAATCGTGTTTTCTTTTTTGGCAAACAAGACTCAGATTTCACAACCAGTTACAGCTTGTACTGTCCTTAACTGAAGCAGAGTCACTTTGGACTACTTGAGTAAGCTAATGAGTGCTGCCAGGAGGAGAGGAGATGGAGCTTGATGTCTGCTCATGCAGTATTCATGCCTCTATCTCGTATATTGATTCTAAATGCATTATCCCATGTTGTGTCTACTGATTTGTCACTGTGGGTCCTGGCTGAACATACAAGTACATAGCAATTAGGAGAAAATAAGACACACAGGAAGCTGAATTTAAACATCTCTAATATTCACTGGACAAAATAAGATGTTAATTCATCAGAAAGTTACCTAGGTTCGGTTTAGACTCATCACTTTCCTGGGGCTGTAAGATATTTAATGTATTTTAATTTTATTAAACAGATTTATATCCTGCTCTGACCAACAGTTCTAGGTGGATTACATGAACCTCTGTAGGCATAGCATGGCTCATAAATTAAAGATTAGAGAGGGGACATGATCGAAACATTCAAGATAATGAAGGGAACAGACTTAGTAGATAAAGACAGGTTGTTCACCCTCTCCGAGGTAGGGAGAACGAGAGGGCACTCTCTAGAGTTGAAAGGGAATAGATTCCGTACAAACGTAAGGAAGTTCTTCTTCACCCAGAGAGTGGTGGAAAACTGGAATGCTCATCCAGAGTCTGTCATAGGGGAAAACACCCTCCAGGAATTCAGGACAAAAGTTGGACAAGTTCCTGCTGAATCAGAACAAACGCTGGTAGGGCTGGTTTCATTTAGGGCACTGGTCTTTGACCTGGGGGCCGCCGCATGAGCGGACTGCTGGGCACGATGGACCACTGGTCTGACTCAGCAGCGGCAAATCTTATGTTCTTATGTTCAACTTTCAAAGTATTTTACTCTATTACAAAATGCACGTATTGAGGGCCATTTTCAAAAAGTCCGACTTGGACATTTCACGCAAAATGTCTAAATTTGGAAGCACAGAAGTATCCGTTTTCTAATGGAACATCTAAATAATTTTTCTTTTTTTAAAAAAAAAATCACCTACTTGGACGTCTCGACCGCCAAAACATCTAGACTGCCAGGACGTCTAACTTTAATCGCTATTTTCAACCACAAAAATGTCCAAGTTACAAATGTCCAAATTAGCACCATTTAAACGTAGGAAGGGCCACCACTCTAATGGACTGGCCACCTAGACATGCCAACATCTTTGGAGCACCTTAGAGGCCACTGCTGTGAACTTCACATAAAGGGTGCCAGATATACTGTACATCTCACCATATACAGCTTATAATTTAAGGTGAGCCCTCCAAAACTCCCCACAAACCTACTATACCCACATGTCTACCTCCCCAATAACCCTTGTGGCACCTATATGACCGTATAGTAGGGTTTGGGTAGATTTTTGTGGGATCATACTTAACAGTTAGGGTGCCTTATGGGTCTGGTTCCTCCTCCCGGAGGAGTTTGTGATGGAGACCACCATTCTGGGATTCAAGGGCAAGTTGGATGCACACCTTTTTGCAAATCACATTGAGGGATACAGGTAAACAAGGTCTTCAGCAGGGAACACCTGGATTGGCCTTCGCGTGTGCGGGTCACCGGACTAGATGGACCTAAAGTCTGATCCGGTGAAGGCATTTCTTATGTTCTCTCTATGGCTCACTAGCCCATCCACCTGGCTACTTAAGACACCTGTGTGATGCTCTACTAGGATTTCCCATACCAGATTCTGCTGTTTTATTCAGCACTTTGGGGTGTGGGAGGGGGTCAGTGACCACTGGGGGAGTGTAGGGGCATCATTACTTTATCCTTCCAATAGTCATCTGGACAGTTTGGGTACCTTTTTAGCACTTATGGTAGATGCTTCTGAAAGAGGTTTAACCCAACACATCTAAGTTCCGTCAAGGACGTCTTGGCAAGGGTTTGATTATCCCTGCAAGACGTCCAAGTCTGGCACACCCAAAACACGCCTCAACACACCCCCTTCAACTCTGGATGCACAGCAGATGAAACATCTTGCTAGATGTCCAGGAAAACAGTTTCAACTATCGTCACTTGGACGTCCCAGTGATTAGAACGTCCAATTGCTGACATAGGTGGGGTTTTGTGGACATTTTAGTTTTTTGATTATGCCCCTAATAATGTATTAAGAGGAAACGATAAAATATTTCTTAAACAGCCAAGTGATCAGACTGAGACAAAAGCACATGTAGTTTTTTTATGTTCCTGTTAAAAGGACGAGAAGATATTTGCGGTCCGGCTCTGCCCCTATCCTCCGCGAATTCTGAGGTAGAAGTGTAGTAGGTGTTGGAAGGAAGTTGGGGGGGCTCACCATAAATTATAAGGTGGTTATGGTAAGATATACATCTGGTACCCTTTATGTACGTTCCATTGCTCTGTTGGGATGTCTTTGTGGCCATGTCCAAATGCTGTGCATTTGGACATTTTCAACATGGATGTTTTTCTGATTGAAAATGGGGTATAAAGTTAGACATCCCGGTGGCCAAAACATCCAAGTAGATGATTTAAAAAAAGAATAATAATTTTTAATAATATTTGGATATCCAGCAATTTGCCATTTGAAAATGGCCATTTCTGTTTCTCCAACTTTGGACATCCAGACAGAAACGTCCAAGTTGGACTTAGATGTTATTTTGGGTTGTTGTTTTTTTTTTCCGAAAATGCCCCTCCACATCCACTGCATAACGTTTCTCCAGCAGCTGGATTGGTCTTCGAGAAAACAGAATTATATTTCAACCACAGCGAAAGGAATTACGTTATTGAACCAAAGCGAAAAAGGCTTTGAAAGAGATTGGAGTTGAGCTCTTAAAGAACACACAGGTCTCTCGGCCAGATGTAACGGCAAGGGCAAAAGGGCATATTGGGTCAACTAACCCCTTAGCTGGGGCAGCTCCTCCAATACTCTGATATTTTCCAAAGAAGAAATTCTGTGGCAAGATACTTTTGAAATCTCACAGAACAGAGCTGTCTTAAATTTCTTTCAACATGTACCGTATCTTAAAAATTAAACATAGTCCAGGAAATGCTCTGAGGCTATATTGAACTTCTCCTGTGAGTAAAGCGGAGAAATCTTTACTTTTTCAGCTCCGATTCAGTGCATCTCCATGTCTGCAGGCCCTCGATATTCTTCTTGGCAGAACCAAGCAATTTCTTTCCAAACTGCAGCATGAAATATGAAACATTTAGCACATCCTTGTCAAATTCTTTTAAATTGGTAATAAAACCCAGGTTTACACTGTGTCCTTTCTCCCTTTATCTCCTGCTGTAACAGACCTAAGCTCAAAGCACATTCAGATGTTCCTCTGATGGATAACCTAGACTTGATACGGTTTCATAATGGATTACTAATGATCTGCTTCTGGTTTCAGAGGCTCCTCGGTCACGTATAGGTGTGAACGCATGTGTATGGGTGTCTATACTCTGACTTCACACAAGACAAGTTGGTTTTCTGCAACTCAACTCTGGACAAGAGGATGAGGGAAATATGCGAAAGACTCTTTTATATCTCCCTCGGGGGTCTGTGTGCTGTTGGGAACCATAGCCAAGGTGGAGACTATTGGAATACATCTGTGCTGTCTTGGAGGCTCACGGCCAGCATCATCTTTGGTCTGCTCTATAAGACATTAAGTTCTGAATAAACATTTTCCAGCGCTGGTTTCTAGGCTGTGTGACCGTCTGTATTTTCACAAATTGAGGAAAATGGAACGTGAAAGGGGATAGGCTCGGGAATAATCCAACAAATGGTGGAGGTAGTGACGACAAAGACTATCTGAATTCAAGAAAGCTCGGGACAAGCACATAGGATCTTTCATGGAGAGGAATAGGCAGTAGATGGTAACGAATAGGCAGACTGGATAGGCCATGTGGGACCACATCTTTCATCATTTCCTGTGTTTCTAAATAAGGTCCAAAATGGAGCATGACTTGAGTGGAACGGGGAGGGGCCTTGGAGTAAAATCTTACAACCCTACTCAAAGGCCCATCTGAGTCTTGGCTCCCTGCTCTCGGGGCTAAGAAAAAAAGGGAGAAGGACAAAGAAACACAAGGGTTGCCAGTTCAGTCTACAGCTGCCTCCCGAGTTAATGTGTACCCTAAGAAATAGAGATCTTGTTGTCAGAGAGACTGGATTCTGATTCTCCGAGTCAAAAAGAGTGATGTGCTGACAACAGACAATCTCTATTGGGGAAGGGACATAAAGGCTAGAAGCAGTGTTATTGCCGTAAGAGGATAAATCACCCATCCAAAGTCTTATCCATTAACCTGTTCCATAAGGCACCAAAGCACAAGGGAACAACAGAGAAAACCCAAAATAATGATTTGTCACACCAGAGAGAGAGAGAGAAGAGACATTGGGTTTAACCCTAGCCCAAAGCAATGCAGCATTTAACAGAGGAGATAATGGAGGAAGGCTGAAAGAGAGATGCTTGAGCTGGAGGTGGAGAAGACTGTTCAGAGGAGTCCCGAAGTGTTGTTTTGATGAAACTGTTGAATTCTTTTTGCAACTACCTCACTTTGAGGACTTTTTACTAAAGTGTGGTAAAATTGGGGCTGATGATACCAAGATTTGTAACAGAGTAGACACCGAAGAGGGAGTGGAAAATATGAAAAAGGATCTGCAAAAGTTAGAGGAATGGTCTAATGCCTGGCAACTAAAATTCAATGCAAAGAAATGCAGAGTAATGCATTTGGGGATTAATAATCAGAAGGAACCGTATATGCCGGGAGGTGAGAAGCTGATATGCACGGACGGGGAGAGGGACCTTGGGGATATAGTGTCCAAAGATCTAAAGGCGAGAAAATAGTGCGACAAGGCAGTCGCTGCTGCCAGAAGGATGCTGGGCTGTATAAAGAGAGGCGTAGTCAGTAGAAGGAAGAAGGTGTTGATGCCCCTGTACAGGTCATTGGTGAGGCCCCACTTGGAGTATTGTGTTCAGTTTTGGAGACCGTATCTGGCGAAAGACGTAAGAAGACTTGAGGCGGTCCAGAGGAGGGCGACGAAAATGATAGGAGGCTTGCGCCAGAAGACGTTTGAGGAGAGACTGAAAGCCCTGAATATGTATACCCTAGAGGAAAGGAGGGACAGGGGAGATATGATTCAGACGTTCAAATACTTGAAGGGTATTAACATAGAACAAAATCTTTTCCAGAGAAAGGAAAATGGTAAAACTAGAGGACATAATTTGATGTTGAGGTGTGGTAGATTCAAAGGCAATGTTAGGAAATTCTACTTTACGGAGAGGGTGGTGGATGCCTAGAATGCGCTCCCGAGAGAGGTGGTGGAGAAGAAAACGGTGACGGAGTTCAAAGAAGCGTGGGATGAACACAGAGGATCTAGAATCAGAAAATAATATTAAATATTGAACTAAAGCCAGTACTGGGCAGACTTGCACGGTCTGTGTCTGTGTATGGCCGTTTGGTGGGGGATGGGCTGGGGAGGGCTTCAATGGCTGGGAGGGTGTAGATGGGCTGGAGAAGGTTTTAACGGAGATTTCAGCAGTTGGAACCCAAGCACAGTACCGGGTAAAGCTTTGGATTCTTACCCAGAAATAGCTAAGAAAAAAAATTTAAAATGAATCAGGTTGGGCAGACTGGATGGACCATTCAGGTCTTTATCTGCTGTCATCTACTATGTTACTATGTTATATCTCCACTGAACCCCCCCCCCCACCCTTATCTAATCTAATCTAATCTCTGATTTTCTTTACCAATTCATCCCAACAGGAGGGCTCGACTCGGTTAACAAAATGTTAATAAAATTATACAGGAGATTAGACCAAAAACTATGGGCTAGATTCACTAAGCCCACCGATCAAGTTCCAACCACTTAGCCACCCCTTTGTGATCCGATTCACTAACCTCTGTCCGGATCATCCTCCGATCCGTGCACGCAAATGAGGGGGAACGGCATTCAAATGTAGGCAGGCAGCAATTCACTAAAAAAAAAAAAAAAAAAAAAAACCCGGAACTGGGCTGGCCGATCAACAAACAAGCGACTGCTGGGGACCAGTTGTTCACGTCATTTCCGACTGCATCTCCTCCTCTCTGCCCCATGTGCTGCCCTGGCCTTCCCCCATAGTGCGAGCCCGTGGTTTTAACCCGTGGGTTTAAAGCGGGTTAAAACCACGGGTTGGCTGGGCTAGTTAAAAGTTTTTAAAAAGTTGCTGTTCTTCAACGCATGCGCAGACCATCTACAGATGCAAAAATTAAGTGTGTTAGTATTGAAAACAAGCACTCACCAGCTATGCGTAATGGCAGCACCAAAATAATGAGTGGCATAGTGGTAAGAGTAGCTGCCTCGGCACCATGAGGTTGTGAGATCAATTCCCACTGTGGCTCTTTGTGACTCTGGGTCTGCGCAAGTCACATAGCAGTCCATTGCCCTGTTTATAATATGTAAACCACAGACATAAAAAGCAATATTTGTGTCCCATCCCCCTAATCCAAAATATCTTGAAATGAATCTGGCAATAAAAAAGAAAACAACATTTTAGGAACTCTGGTCTGTAACATTGTAATTCCTGGAGATGTCCAGCCTCTTATTAATGTTGAAATTGAATTGAACTCCTATTGGGGGGATATTAGTGATTCATAAACGCTTATCTAATATAATAAAACCTTTACCCGCGCATACGTAGTTGAAACGGCGTGGTCCCTGATGCCGTGATTTCTGCTTCCATGGCCGTGTTCTATGTGCGGCGCGTGCACGGCGGTGGAGTCTGTGGCAGTTTGATTTGCGGCACGTAAGAAGAGCCTGCAGTGCCGATTTTACCCATTGCTAACATCGCTTCCTGCCAATGGCTGTGTGAGACCCGGGAAGAGAGGGGAAGGGGGATGAGACACGCTACTGATGGGTGGCCTACTACAGGACAGGGGAAGCAGGGAAGTAGTGCTGCTGGGCAGGGGGGGAGGTAAAAGGAAGGGAGCAGGGCTACTGCAGGACAGGGGGGAGCAGGCAAGAGGTGGGTGCACAGGGAGGGGGGGAAATGCTGCTGCTGCACAGGGAAGGGGGGAAATTCTGCTGCACTTAGAAGGGGCAATGCTGCTGCTGCACAGGGAAGTGGGGGGCCAATGCTGCTGCTGCACAGGGAAGGGGGCAATGCTACTGCTGCACAGGGAAGTGGGGGCCAATGCTGCTGCTGCACAGGAAAGGGTGGGAGAGGGAAAGGGGGCCAGGGAGCAATCTTGGTTTGGAGGGGGGAGACAGAAGGGGGCCATGGAGAGAGACAGAAAGACAGGCAGGCAGCACACGAGAACGAAAGACAGACACCCAAAAAGACAGAGGGCAGGGAGAGAGACAGAAAGAAAGAAAGACAGACAGACAGGGGGCCAGAGAGAGAGAGAGAAAGAAAGAAAGACAGACAGACAGATAAAGGGGGCCAGGGAGAGAGACAGAAAGAAAGAAAGACAGACAGTGGGAGGGAGGGAGACAGAAAGTAAGAAAGAAAGATAGACAGCGGGAGGGAGAGAGACAGAAAGAAAGGAAGACAGAGACAGGGACAGGGAGAGACACAGAAAGAAAGAAAGATAGACAGACAAATATTCTAGCACCCGTTAATGTAACGGGCTTAAACACTAGTGTAACATAATGTAATGTAAAATACATAAATTCTGAAGCAGGTAACTCTTGGGGAAATGATCAGCAGATGTCAGCTTTAAGACTTGAGAGTCCAGAGCTCCTCTACTGGAAAGAGAAAGTGATACAGGCACCTACTTATAAATAATTCTGAAAGGCTTCAACCCTGTAGCTTTTCCAGACCCAGCACTAACTGACCTCCCTCAATAATACAGAGTTAACAGCTGGCAGGTGCTTCTGGGGGGCACTCAGCTGTGTAGTAAATCTGCTTTCTCAACATGACCAATTTTGTATGGCCAGTCTACCTGTTGCCAAAGGATAAAAGCCATCAAACTTAATATAGTGCAGGGCATAAAGAAATCATTGTGACAATAGTGTTAATCTTTTGGCTCTCTCTAGTGCCTTTAGTCCAAATTTCTACGTAGGATTACCAGACGTCCGGGAAAATCCGGACATGTCCCCTTGTTAGAGGGCTGTCTGGGCTCCTGGATGGACTTTCCAAAACCCGGAATGTGTCCGGATTTTGGAAAGCCCTGATGAGCTCCATAGAGCAGTAGTTCCCAAACCCTGTCTTGGAGGACCACCAGCCAATTGGGTTTTCAGGACAGACCTAATGAATATGCATGGCGCAGATTTTCATTAGGGCGGTCTTGAAAACCCAACTGGCTGGTGGTCCTCCAGGACAGCGTTGGGAGTAAGACAGGCAAAAATATCTGGAAAAGTTAAGAGAGGCTGGTCGAGTAGTCAGGAAAGCAAAGATGCAAATAGAAGAAAAAATAGCTGATACGGTAAAATGGGGAGACAGGACTTTTTTTTAGATACATTAGTGATAGGAAGAAGTGCAAAAGTGGCATTGTGAGACTCAAAGGTGAAGGGGATGAATAGATAGAAGCTGATGAAGAAAAGGCCAAATCGATTAACAAGTCCAGAGGAAGGCTACTAAAATGTTATATGGGGACAGATTTAAAGATCTCAATCTGTATATTTTGGAGGAAAGGTGGGAGAGGGGAGATATGCTAGAGAGGTTTAAATGTGCATGAGCTGAGTCTCTCATTTGAAACGAAACTCTGCAATGAGAGGGCATAGGATGAAGTTAAGAAGTGATAGGATCAGGAGTAATCTAAGGAAATACGTTTTTACAGAAAGGGTGGTAGATGCGTTGAACAGTCTCCCGGAAGAGGTGGTGGAAACAGAGACTGTGTCTGAATTTAAGAGGGCCTGGGATAGGCACATGGGATCTCTCGGAGAGAGAAAGAGATAATGGTTACTGTGGATGGGCAGACTGGATGGGCTATTTGGCCTTTATCTGCTATCATGTTTCTATGTTTCTCTGAGCATGCACAGATGACATCACACACATCCGCATATGCTCCAAGCCCTCCAGACGTGGCTGTAGCTCATTAGGGAACAGCGGAGGCCATGTGAGGGCAGGGCTGGGGGTGGAACTGGGCAGGGCTGGAGGTAGAATGGGGCGGGGTCATGTGTCCGGGGTGTCGCGGAAGAAAAATATGGCAGCCCTAAGAATAACCTCCAGAATTCTAATAGGGGGATTGATTGGATACCAGCAACGCATGTCAGAGAATAAATGATTAAAGTCTACACCATGTTGCACTAACAGGATCTATGCAACATGGTACAGACTTTAATCATCTGTTCTCTGACATGCGTTGCTGGATTTTGGAACCAGTGCGACCTTCAATACAAGGAGGAGACTTTAAACACTTGTTAAGGCAACGGAAACAGAGATGGATATATCAGCTGAATACTTGTGAGCCTGTAGGGCTGAATGCCTTGACTGAATGGAGCCACCTAAAACCTAGTTGGTTAAGTGCAGTATTCAGCACTTAAGTAAGAAAAAGCTCAGGCTTTATTTTTCATGAAGTGATCCTCCCAAAGCCATTTACAATACATTGAATTGTAATCAGGCACTCTTAAGTATTTTCCTTATCTGTCCTGGCAGGCTCACAATCTAACTGGTACCTGGGGCATTGGACGGATTAAGTGACTTGCACAGAACTCACAACCTCAGGATGCGGAGACTGCAGCATAATCTTCTCTAGGCCGCCTTCTTTGTGGTCCTATTTAACTGGCTGACCTTCAATCTTTAACCCTACTCCTCTGCCCAACCCAGTTCCTGTTAACAGTATCCATGACATCCTCTTTGTCTGTCTTGTCTGCTTAGATTGTAAGCTCTTTGGAGCGGGGACTGTCTTCTTTGTGACTCTGTACAACGCTGCATATGTGTGGTAGCGCTATAGAAATAATTCATAGTAGTGTGAAGAGTTTGAGTCTTTGGGCAGCAGAGCTGAGCTTGTGATGTCATAATGCCTCATTCCACCAATAAGAGCCAACCTCATCAGTGATGTCACAATGGCTTGATAGTCCTGTGTCCCAGCCAGCTGATTAACCCTTACCCTTAACTCTATCCATGACATCCTGTTGGTCTATCTTGCCTGTTTAGATTGTAAGCTCTTTGGAGCAGGGACTGTCTTCTTTATGACTGTACAGCGCTGTGTGCGTCTGGTAGCGCTATAGAAATAATTCATACTAGTAGTTTCAGTCTTTTGGAAGCAGAGCTGAGCTTGTGATGTCTCATTCTACCAATAAGAGCCAACCTCATCAGTGATGTCACAATGGCTTCATTGTCCTGGACTCCTCCCTTCCCTCCAACCCAGCCAGCTGATTAACTCTTCCCCTTAACTGTATCCATGACATCCTGTTTGTCTGTTTAGATTGTAAGCTCTTTGGAGCAGGGACTGTTTTCTTCTTCTTTGTGACTCTGCAGCGCTGCGTGAGTCTGATAGCGCTATAGAAATAATTAATAGTAGTAAGAACACACACACACACACACACACACACACACACACACACCCTCCTTTTACAAAACCGAGGAAGCAGTTTTTAGTGCAGACCAGCACGCTGAATGTTCTGCGCTGCTCCCGACGCTCGTAGGATCTCTATGAGTGTTGGGAGCAGCGCAGAGCATTCAACGTGCCGGCCTGCGCTAAAACCTGCTTTCGTGATTTTGTAAAAGGGGGGCTACACCCCCCAAAATCATCTGTTTCAGCTCAGGTGCTACCTGGTCATTTTCAGCAGGACTATCTGGTTAAGTGCCACCGAAAATGCCTGGTTAGCTCCAACAGCCTATTGAGAAGTGTGGGCAGAGATCGCTGCAGACCGCTGGGCGCTGGGCATTATTGAGATATTTGCAAAAAAAAAAAGCAATAACATTACACAACCTTCTGACTTATGTTCCACCAAAGCCCTTTTGAGTTCTTGGCGGAAAACAATATGGGCTCCTTTTATCAAGGTGCGGTAGGCGGTTAACATGCGGAATACCGTGCGTTCAACCGCCTGCCGCGCTAGTCGTTAACGCCTCCATTGACGAGGCGTTAGGTTTTTGGCTTGCCGCAGGGGTTAGCGCGTGATGAAATGTCCGAGGCGCTAACCCCCTATATTTCTATTACTGGGAACAAACCTTGGGGTCCTTTTAGTAAGACGCACAAATTGATTTACCGCACGCTAACGATTAGCGAGCACTAAATGCTAACGCGCCCATTATATTCTATGGACGCATTAGCATTTAGTACACGTTAATTGTTAGCGTGCGGTAAATCAGTTAGCGTGCGTTAGTACAAGGACCCCCTTGTTAAACGCAGCGTAATGACAAATATTCAAATAGAAAATTAACAATACAAGACGATAAAATTCAAGATAAACAGTTTTTAAACGAGAATGTCTTTACAAGTTTTCTAAAACACAGACTATTGACCTGCTGATCTTCCTAAAATAGGGAGATCATTCTAAATTAATGGACCCTGATAAAAGAAGGAAGCCTTCCATTGAACAACAATAATAATTTTTTTATATACCGCCAAAGCCGTGATAGTTCGAGGCGGTTTACAACAAGAGGCGCTGGACAATCAGCGAAGTAGTTACAATACAAAGTCGAAGAAGTTACAATGCAAAGTCATCAGAAATAAGGTACAGGTTGGGAGGAGAGATACACTAGATTGATAAGATACAATCGGTTAAACAAATTCATTCTTATTGATTTTCTGAAATTGAGGTAAGATGAGGAGTGGTTGATGATGTTAGCCAGCCAGTCGTTCCATCTACCTGCCTGGGAGGAAAGAGTTCTGTCCAGGAATCTTTTCTAGTGGCAGTCCTTTAACGATGGAAAGGAGAACAAATGGATTCTGCGTGTGGACCTAATGGAACTGACCAGATTGAATTGAGAAACCAGATACATAGGGGCCAGGCCAAAAATTGATTTATAGCAAAGGCAAAAAAATTTAAACAAAACTCGTGCTTCCAAGGGCAGCCAGTGAAGTTTTTGATAGTAGGGACTGATGTGTTCCCATTTTCTCAACCTAAAAATCAGTCGAACAGCTGAATTTTGGATGATTTGGAGTCATTGTAGTGTTTTTTTGAAGGTACCCAAATAGATGATGTTGCAGTAGTCAAGTGTGCTTAGAATGGAAGATTGAACTAATTGTCTTTGGCGAGGGAAATTGAAGATAGAATTGCGTCCATACAACATGACCTGGTCTTCTTGCTAGTAATGAAATCAATTCCACTAAATAATACGGCACCTGGCCATACGGAATATGAAAAATCAAAGCTTAAAAGAAATCTTTGCATTTATGGCAACCAATAAAATATGGTGTAATTCTTCCATATTTAGAGATGGGAAAAATTACCCTCACAGGCCAACAAACCGTTTACAAACCCTGGAACAACTCTCTCACCTCCTGCCCCCAGTCCAAATTCTCTTAGGGGTCCTTTTACTAAGGCATTCTAGCCGTTTTAGACTATAACGGACCCCTCAATGAGGAATGATAATTCAAAACCAGCGTAATGTCAACAGCAAGAACAATCTAACTGATTACTCTCCAAGTACTATACAGAAACCATGCTCGTAAAAAAAACAACAACAACAACAATTGGGTATCTGGGAAGAATAGCCCAAATCACAGATTCCAGATGCTAGGGTCCGCCTTGGGGGTTAGCGCCCAAAAGAAGGATCTGGGTGTCATTGTAGACACGATGAAATCTTCCGCCCAATGTGTGGCGGGGGCCAAAAAAGCAAACAAGATGCTAGGAATTATTAAAAAAGGGTGGTCAACAAGACTAAGAATGTCCTAATGCCCCTGTATCGCTCCACGGTGCGACCTCATCTGGAGTATTGCGTTTCTTATCTCAAGAAACATATAGCGGCGCTAGAAAAGGTTCAAAGAAGAGCGACCAAGATGGTAAAGGGGATGGAACTCCTCTCGTATGAGGAAAGACTAAAATGGTTAGGGCTCTTCAGCTTGGAAAAGAGACGGCTGAGGGAAGATAGGATGGAAGTCTACAAAATCCTGACTGGAGTAGAACGGGTACAAGTGGATCGATTTACAATGACTAGAGGACATTCGATGAAGTTACAGGGAAATACTTTTAAAATCAATAGGAGGAAATATTTTTTTCACTCAGAGAATAGTTATTCTGGAACGCATTGCCAGAGGTTGTGGTAAGAGCGGATAGCGTAGCTGGTTTTAAGAAAGGTTTGGACAAGTTCCTGGAGAAAAAGTTCGTCGTCTGTTATTGAGAAAGACATGCGGGAAGCCACTGCTTGCCCTGGATTGGTAGCATGGAATGTTGCTACTCTTTGGGGTTCCGGAATCTTGCTATTCTTTGAGATGCTGGAATGTTGCTATTCTTTGGGGTTCCGGAATCTTTTGTTACTCTTTGGGATTCTGGAATCTTGCCATTCTTTAGGATTCTGAATGGAATGTTGCTACTCTTTGGGTTTTGGCCCGGTACTAGTGACCTGGATTGGCCACTGTGAGAACGGGCTACTGGGCTTGATAGACCATTGGTCTGACCCAGTAAGACTATTCTTATATTCTTATTTAGACATAAGGTCAATGTGGTCAAGCTTAACTGGTAGTTGTCCTTTGGTAGGGATCTCCACTTGCTTCCAAAAAGAGACCAGGCACAATCTAGCTGCAGTTGCAACCATTGCCACTAGTTGGCTCTCCTCCACTCCCTAATTTAGAAGGGATGTTCATCTCGAAAGAGATATGTACTTTCAGTACTGTCTCCAATAGACCAATATACCTGAATGCTGTTACAGGTCCACCAGATATGTACAAAGGACCCCTCCTGGTCACACTCCCTCCAGCACCATCCCATGCCAACCACAGATTGTTTATTTATTCTGCAAGGAGCGTAAATACCATTGAAATAACATTTTGTTGCCTTATTCTATGAAACTGGCTGCAAGAAAGCCTTTTTTTTTATTTGTGAAACTTTTATTACATACATTTAGAGAAATGCATGAACAGTAATATGAAATAAGATCAAATATATTAAAGATGAAAAGGAAAAATTAAACATTATACTATAGCCCACAATTGGAGAATCAAGATTATACAAGAATAAAGGGGAAAAAATATTGCCTTTATAACCAGTTGCACAGCTGGTTAAGGTCCTGTGGTTAAGCATCAGAAACTACTTAGCAATCAAAAATTCCAGATGTTTCGGCTCCAGAAACAAATATGAATTAGACTCAAAAATTACAAAACAGCATGAAGGAAACTTCAAAATCAATGTCCCAGGTAGAACCACAACCAAAAAAGGCCAAAAAGCTTCTTCTTGTTCTCACTTGGGTCACTCGTAAAAAGAAAGGAAAAATTCTTATAATAGAGCCAAAAAAAACCCCCACAACAAAAACCCATCTGGTTCATATGTCTGAAGTATTATTTCAACACCAAGTTACGGTCAAACTCCAATACAAAAGTGACCACAAGAGATGACTTCCCTGATATCAATTCCATAGATGACTCCAGAAACTCAATTCCATTCATATGGAAGCTTTGGGTCTCAGCCTGACTCTCAAGTTGTGTAGACACAAGGGAGACTTTTTAAAAGGGTTATGGTGAATCTAGCCCCCATCGTTATTTCTCCAAACTCTGACCCAACAGCTCTTCCCACTTACATTCATAAGTAATTGCAGTTGGACGGCTATACAGCAAAGCCTCGTATTGTCTAGAAATAAGCCCCACTTCCGCCCCCATAGGAAAAAGTTTAACAGTGCCATACAATTAATTTAGATATAAATACTACAAAGAAGGCACTTTAAATGCACAATTAATACAAAAAAACAATCATTCCCCCCTCCCCCCACTAACTTGTTATATTAATTAATCTTTATTCATTTTAAAACTCCCAGTAAGTGTAACATATAATACAATCATTTATACTTAAATCACACTTAATATATCATCAAATTCTAAACTATAACAAATAATCCCTCTCTCTTGTATCCTATAGTTATTTAGAAGTAAAAGAAATCATAAAATATTCCCATCCCCCCACCCCATCCTGGACTTATATGAACCAAAGGGGGAAAAATTTTAATGTTTATTCTATACAATACTTTCAATCTTTGCAAATAATCTGAAATTTTTTAAAATTTCCCTGCTGTATAGAACATAAGAAGTTGCCTCCACTGGGTCAGACCAGAGGTCCATCTCGCCCAGCGGTCCGCTCCCGCGGTGGCCCATCAGGTCCGCGACCTGTGAAGTGGTTTCTGACCACTTCTATAACCTACCTCAAGTTCTATCTGTACCCCTCTATCCCCTTATCCTCCAGGAACCTATCCAAACCTTCCTTGAACCCCTGTACAGAGTTTTGGCCTATCACATCCTCCGGAAGCGTGTTCCATGTGTCCACCACCCTCTGGGTAAAAAAGAACTTCCTAGCATTTGTTCTAAACCTGTCCCCTTTCAATTTCTCCGAGTGACCCCTAGTGGTTGTGGGTCCCCACAGTTTGAAGAATCTGTCCTTATCCACTTTCTCTATGCCCTTTAGGATTTTGAAGGTTTCTATCATGTCCCCTCTAAGTCTCCTCTTCTCCAGGGAGAACAGCCCCAGCGTTTTTAACCTGTCAGCGTATGAGAAATTTTCCATACCTTTTATCAGTTTCGTCGCCCTCCTCTGCACTCCCTCGAGTACCGCCATGTCCTTCTTGAGGTACGGCGACCAGTATTGAACACAGTACTCCAGGTGCGGGCGCACCACTGCGCGATACAGCGGCATGATGACTTCCTTCGTCCTGGTCGTGATACCCTTTTTGATGATGCCCAGCATTCTGTTTGCTTTCTTTGAGGCTGTCGCACACTGCGCCGATGGTTTCAGTGATGTGTCGACCATCACCCCCAGGTCCCTTTCCAGGTTACTCACCCCTAGCAGTGTTCCCCCCATTTTGTAGCTGAACATCGGGTTCTTTTTCCCTACATGCATGACTTTGCATTTCTCTACGTTAAAACTCATTTGCCACTTTTTTTGCCCAGTCTTCCAGTTTCGTTAGGTCCTTTCCATTTTGAATATGTGGCATAAAGAGTTCCACTCAAAGTTGTAATTTAGCCTCTTCCAATTTTTCCAGTTATTCCTAATCTGTTGTATGGCAACCTCTGTCATAATAAGTAAAAGCTTGTTATTATTAGAGGATATTTGGCTTTTAGCCCTCATTGACATGCCAAACAATATAGTGTCATAGGATAATGCCACTGGATTTTCTAACAAATTATTCATTTGACCCCCATACTGATTTCCAAAAAGCAAGAATGAATGGACGATAGAATAACAAATGATCTAATGTCCCAGCTTCAAGATGACAGTGCCAGTATCTATTAGATTTAGAGCTATCTAACTTCTGTAAACAAACTGGGGTCCAAAATGCTCTATGTAATGGGGAAAATCAAGTTTGTCTCATAGATGCAGACACTGTACATCTCATCCTCCAAGACCAAATTCGTGGCCATTGGAGACGCAATAATTTGATGCTTAATCTCAATGCTCGTATTGTTTAGAAATAAGCTCCACTTCCACCCCCATATGAAAAAGTTTTTAAAAATCAGAGTCTACGTTCTTCCACCCTGGAAGCACCTCCCAATATATATATAGTCTTTCAGCTGAGCATACTGGAAGCGATTTGTACTATAAAGACCAAATTCATCACAAAGGACCTCAAAAGAAACTAAGTTCCACTGAAGCATCAGTTGCCCCAACACTCGAGGTCCCTCAGGTTTCCAGCACTGAAACCCCTGGCATAGTTTTGGCGGGATCAAATCCTGAAGCAAAGCTTAAGGGAGTATCGTAAAAATAATGTTGCTTAGGAAACCACACAGAACACACAACGGTGGCAGGTCAAAAGCGCGCGACGACAACCCAGCACAGACAACTGAGCGCAAGGTGGAAGCGCGCCGAAGAAAAAACAGTATTTTAAAGGGCTCCGACAGGGGGTGTGGGGGGGAACCCCCCCCCCACTTTACTTAACAGAGATCGCGCTGGCATTGGGGGGGGGTTTGGGGGGTTGTAACCCCCCACATTATACGGAAAACTTCACACTTGAAGTTTCCACAACGCCGGCGCGATCTCTATTAAGTAAAGTGGGTGGGTTCCCCACCAACACCCCCCCATCGGAGCCCCTTAAAATACTGTTTTTCTTCGGCACGCTTCCACCTTGCTCTCAGTTGTCGGCGCGCACTTTTGTCTATGAACCAAACACAACACCCCAATGTCAGGCCGCTCCATATAGGGGCCCTTGCAAATGTTCCACATATTCATTGAGCTGTTAAATAAATACCTGAAGAAGATTTTAAGCTCCCCACGGGTTGCTAGAAACATAGAAACATGACGGCAGATAAAGGCCAAATGGCTAGTTTGTCTTATTTGTCTAGAAGTTTTAAAAGTGGAATCGAGCGATGGCAGGGGTCTTGATCACATTACTTCTGTGGATATCTTCAAACTGTCTGTTTTTATGGTGTCCTCCCAGGCTATAATAAGTATAATATGAATTAGAGAAAATGTCTATACTGAAATTGTATTTTGCAAAGAAAAATGCTTTGTTTTGTGGCCAAAGGATAAACATATTCTCTGATGTGACCAGCTGCGGTGGGTGAAGTGAGACAGATATAGGTGTGTACAACAGATTAGGTTTCAACCTCAAACCTGGAATTCTCTACCTAGTCATTTAAGGGAAGAAACGAATGTAGAAAAATTCAAATGTAAACTAAAAACTTTCCTTTTTAATGATGCCTTCATAAGAACATAAGAACATAAGCAGTGCCTCTGCCGGTCAGACCATAGGTCCATCCTGCCCAGCAGTCCGCTCCCGCGGCGGCCCAAACAGGTCACGACCTGTCTGAATCACCAGAAGGGGCTCCCTTGCCACCTTGTTATCTCGTTTAAGTCCTGCCTTCCTATCGAAGTCCTAGCCCTCCAGTCTTGCACATGCACGACCTGGTTGGTTTATACTCATTACCTGGTTAACATTCTATACTTGTGTTACATCCCAGCTCCTCCCTCAGTATCCCACGATCCCTTTATCTGTCCAATCCCTGTTTGAATCCCTGGACCGTACTCTGCTTGATCACTTCCTCCGGTAGTGCATTCCAAGTGTCCACGACCCTCTGGGTGAAAAAAAACTTCCTTGCATTTGTTTTGAACCTATCTCCCTTCAGTTTCTCAGAATGCCCCCTCGTATTTGCTGTCCCCTTCAGTCTGAAGAATCTGTCCCTATCCACCCTCTCTATGCCCCTCATGATCTTGAAGGTCTCTATCATATCTCCCCTGAGCCTCCTCTTCTCCAGAAAGAAGAGCCCCAGCCTTTCCAGCCTCTCGGCGTATGAGCAGTGTTCCAGCCCTCTTACCATTCTCGTTGCTCTCCTTTGGACTCTCTCAAGTACCGCCATGTCCTTCTTGTTTTAATGTGACCCTTATAACATTCACGAGAATCTTCTAAATTATTCTTTCAAGTCTCACTTTCGACTTTTATCATCTTTTCCATTTTATCTTATTATTATTATTATTTTTACCCTCTCCTTATGTGCCCTCCCTACATGTTTCTTCAACCTTTATTTAAATTGTAACTTCTTCCCCATCCTTTCCCTTTGTTTCTAGTTTTTGTCAAATTTGTCATTAGCCTTGTTACTTTTATTTATTGTGATTTTGCTTTTATATTGTAATTTTATCATTATGTACATCGCTTTGAATTTAGATAAAGCGATTAATCAAATCTGTATTAAACTTGAAACTTGTTTCAGTGAATCTGTAAGTGAGCAGAAGCTAACATAAACCTTTATATGATACAGCGTTGAATTACAGATTCAACAGTGGAAAAGAATGCATTTAGTCAGTATAAAAGTTTGAATACCCTGAAAGTCAGTACTTTGTAACACCTTTATAGACAGAAATAGCAGCTTCAAAATGTTTCCTGCAAAGGGAATGGTACAGTTTAGGGGGTAAAAAACTTTACGAACATAAGGTCAGACCATCAAACCCAGCAGCCCGCTTTCACGGTGGCCAATCAAGGTCCCTAGTACCTGGCCAAAACCCAAGGAGTAGCAATATTCCATGCTACCGATCCAGGACAAGCAGAGGCTTTCCCCTTGTCTTAATAACAGACTATGGACTTTTCCTCCAGGAACTTGTCCAAACCTTTCTTAAAACCAGCTACACTATCCGCTTTTACCACAACCTCTGGCAACGCGTTCCAGAGATTAACTATTCTCTGAGTGAAAAAATATTTCCTCCTATTGGTTTTAAAAGTATTTCCCTGCAATTTAATCCAGTGTCCCCTAGTCTTTGTAATTTTTGGTGGAGTGAAAAATCGATCCACTTGTACCCGTTCTACTCCACTCAGGATTTTGTAGACTTCAATCATATCTCATCTCTGCCGTCTCTTTTCCAAGCTGAAGAGCCCTAACCTTTTTAGTCTTCCCTCATATGAGAGGAGTTCCATCCTCTTTATCATCTTGGTTGCTCTTCTTTGAACTGATTCCACGAAAGAGGAGCGAAACATGGTATGATAGTATATGATGATCTTAAGGTAGCCAAACAGGTTGAGAAGGTGATGGAAAAAGCATAGGGAGAGGTATGGCCAGTAGGAAAAAGGAGGTATTGATGCCTCTGTATAAGACTCTGGTGAGATCTCATTTAGAATATTGTGTACAATTCTGGAGGCCGCACCTTCAAAAAGATATAAAAAGGATGGAGTCGGTCCAGAGGAAGGCTACTAAAATGGTGTGTGGTCTTCGTGATAAGGCTTATGGGGACAGACTTAAAGATCTCAATCTGTAGACTTTGGAGGAAAGGCGGGAGATAGGAGATATATAGTAACATAATGATGGCAGATAAAAACCTGAACGGTCTATCTAGTCTGCCCATAAGTTATACTAATTAAAAAATACATGATTAGATTAACTTACCTTGTCTCTTCTTTGATATGATAGAGACATTTAAATACCAATGTGGCATAAATGGACAGAAATTCCCAGTTCCTTTATTCAGAGTATAGAAAAGGAAAAATGTATATAGAAAATACTCAAAGTATACAAAACTCTTTAAATAGTCCAAATTTTTAAAATATTTTTAATTTGAATTTTTAGAGCTTCAGTCCCACCACTCCACCACTCCACCGCCTCAAATATCTTTCATAGCGGTGAGCTTTATGTGGTAATCTCCTCGTTGGCTCATACTGTTTACACTTTATTTTAATTCTTTCAAATTGTTTAAAGTGCACCGTGCTCTGTGCTAAATTCTTCCTATATCTCAAAAGTGCAAGCGCTTCTCGTTTTCTTCATGCCAATCGATAAAGATTTCATAAAGCCGAGCTATTTAAATGAGTGAAGACTGATAAGTGAATTAATTTTGAAAACAGCGACACGAAGCTAAGTTTTAAATATTTTATATTTATATATTTATACTTTATGAAATCTTTATCGATTGGCATGAAGAAAATGAGAACGCGCTTGCACTTTTGAGATATAGGAAGAATTTAGCACAGAGCACGGTGCACTTTAAACCGTTTGAAAGAATTAAAATAAAGTGTAAACAGTATGAGCCCATGAGGACATCCTATATAATAAAAAGCTAGCCGCGCATGCGCACTCAGACCTGCGTGATCTGTGATCCCTGATCTGTGATCCGTAGGTCCGTGGTCAGAGTGCGTATGCGGCAGCCAGACAAATCGCAAAAGCACAGCACAGCCGGCGACTTCCCCCTCCCACCCTCACTCACCGTCAAAGCCTCCTCCTACTCGCTTTGTTTTCTTCTGTCCACTGTGGGCCGCCTCTCTCACTACTTCGTTTCCGCTAGGGTTGGCCGGTGAGGGGAGCCGCCATGGCACATTCAAAATTAAACTTCGCCCCCCCCCCCCCACCTGAACCCCCGTTGAGCCTCCCACCACAGTCTGACCCTCCCATCCGACTTTCCCTTCTGGCCGGCTCCCTTAGTCCTTTGCCTCCGCCGCCGCAACCCTCTTCCCTTCCCGCAGTCAACAAACCTCCTGGCTCCAGCAGTGGCCGCAGCACTGTAAACACGCTGCTTCGCAGCCTCTACTGCCCTGATTTGCTCTGCCGCGTCTCTGATGATGTCATCAGGGACACAGAAGAGCAAATCAGGGCAGTAGAGGCCGCAAAGCAGCGTGTTTACAGTGCTGCAGCCGCTGCTGGAGCCAGGAGGTTTGTCGACCCCGGGAAGGGAAGGGGGTGGCGGTGGCGGCAAGGGACTAGGGGAGCTGGCCAGACCGCAGGGATGGCGCGCATCTTCAACAGTTTGTAGGTGAGAGGCACGTGAAGGAGTTTCAGCTCAGAGGAACGGCTGGAGGGTGCTGCAGGTGGCCCATGCAGGTAAAAATTCTCACAGGAGGGGAAAGGGGGCTGCTTCGGGGGGAGGGGTGTGCTGGGAGGCAGATAATTTTGCTTAGGGGGGGGAAGACAGAAGGGGGCCACGGAGAGACAGGGAGGAACTGGAGGGGGAGAGGGAAAGGGGCCTGCTTTGGGGGAGGGATGTGCTTGGAGGCAGACAGCTTTGCTTGGGGGGGAGACAGAAGGGGGGCCACGGAGAGACAGTCAGGGAGGAATTGGAGGGGGAGAGGGAAAGGGGGCTGCTTTGGGGGTGGGGTGTGCTGGGAGGAAGACAGCTATGCTTGGGAGGAGAGACATAAGGGGGGCCATGGAGAGACAGTTAGGGAGGAACTGGAGGGTTAGAGGGAAAGGGGCCTGCTTTGGGGGAGGGGTGTGCTTGGAGGCAGACAGCTTTGCTTGGGGGGGGGAGACAGAAGGGGGGACACGGAGAGACAGTCAGGGAGGAATTGGAGGGGGAGAGGGAAAGGGGTCTGCTTTGGGGGAGGGGTGTGTTGGGAGGCAGACAGCTTTGCTTGGGAGGGGAGACAGAAGGGGGGCCATGGAGAGTCAGTTAGGGAGGAACTGGAGGGGGAGAGGGAAAGGGGGCTGCTTTCTAGCACCCGTTAATGTAACGGGCTTAAACACTAGTTACCACATAAAGCTCACCGCTATGAAAGATATTTGAGGCAGTGGAGTGGTGGGACTGAGGCTCTAAAAACCATATTAAAATTTTGGGGGGACTATTTACAGAGTTTTGTATACTTAGAGTATTTTCTATATACATAAATGGACAGAAGGCACATCTCAATTGAAAGGAAGCTCTGGAATGAGGGGGCATAAGATGAAAGTGAAAGCAGATAGAAAATACTTCATGGAAAGAGTGGAGAATGCATGGATTGGCCCTCCCGGTGGAATTGTATCTGAATTCAAGAATTTTCACACAACAAAGGAATACCAAAATCCCAAAAGAACAAAAACCCCTTGTGTATAATATGAAGAGGCTATATCGTAGCTGTTCTATCACACCTTCATACAACTTGCCACAAAGGAAATGACACATACCACAACTCGTGAATAAATCAAGAATAATTCAAACTATTATGAAGCGAAAGCCCACGGTTCACCATGCCGGTCTCAAAAACCTGCTCCTTTAATGGAGAAGAAAGCCGGGGATAAGTACATTGGATCTGTGAGGGAGAGGAAAGGATAGCAGATGGCATGATTAGGCTGATTAGATGGACCATATGGTGTTTATCTAGTTTGCAGATCTTAATAGCTCTACTATAGATTTTTGCTGGTCTTCCAGGCCTTTGTATATTTCGTAGGGTAAAGCCACAAGGCAGATTACATAACAGATAAAAAGGGTAATATATGCATCATCCAGTCTTGGCTTGACTTCAGCATTTCCAAGTAACTTCCAGTCTTATCAGTACTTCTGGCAATTGAAATGGTTAGCTGGAAGCATTTAGAGATTTATTATAGCTTTCATTTTCAAATGTTTTGGACAAAGGATCGCACTGCAATGAGCTGACTACAAGCTTTCGGGTCTGCGAATGTTAAAGATACTTTGGGGATTTAGAACAAGACAGAGCCTTGGAAAACCCAGCAAAAACCAGGGGTCTGATGTGTTTTGCTGGCCAGCACCTGCATTATGCCTACAAATTCAATGCTGCGCCATGTCCCTCACTTAACCAGCTATGAAGAACTGCTTAAGAACCTAAGAATTGCCATAAGTTACAGACCGAAGGTCCTTCAAGCCTAGAATCCTGTTTGCAATGGTGGCCAACCCAGGTCGCAAGTACCTGGCAAGATCCCAAAGAGTAGCAACATTGAAAGCAGTGCATGCACATAGATCTCATGCATATTCATTGGGGAAATCCTGAAAACCCGACTGGATTGCGGCCCTCGAGGACCGACATTGGACACCCCTGTTCTAGAGCTAAGATTGTGATGTCATAATGCATCATTCCACCAATGCCTAAGAACCAACCTCACCAGTGATGTCACAATGGCTTGATTATCTCTATACTTGGCTCACATAAGAACATAAGAGTTATCAAACTGGGACAGACCAGTTCCATCAAGCCCAGTATCCTGTTTCCAACAGTGGCCAACCCAGGTCGCAAGTACCTGGCATGATCCCAAAGAGTAGCAACAATCTAGAGCTGATATTGTGATGTCATAATGCCTCATTCCACCAATGCCTAAGAACAGACCTCACCAGTGATGTCACAATGGCTTGATTATCTCTATACTTGGCTCACATAAGAACATAAGAGTTATCAAACTGGGACAGACCAGTTCCATCAAGCCCAGTATCCTGTTTCCAACAGTGGCCAACCCAGGTCGCAAGTACCTGGCATGATCCCAAAGAGTAGCAACAATCTAGAGCTGATATTGTGATGTCATAATGCCTCATTCCACCAATGCCTAAGAACAGACCTCACCAGTGATGTCACAATGGCTTGATTATCTCTATTCTTGGCTCACATAAGAACATAAGAGTTACCAAACTGGGACGGTCCTATTTATGTGATTAATTTTAACTGGTTAATTGCCAGCTCTGTCTCCAAAATGCCGTCAAAGTAGCTGGTTTCGTCATGGGTACTAACCAGGCATTTTCATCCGGCAGTGATAACTGTTTTGCTGACAGCCAACAGAGTTATTTCCACGTATTCAAAGCCGGGCCGGGTCTGAGCTTCAGCTTTGAATGTTTGGTTATTTTTGAGCTGGCTAACACGTGGAGGGGCATTTTCAATGGAACATCTAAGTCTGAATTTGGACGTTTTGAGAAAGGCATCCAGAAATCCAGTAGAGAAAATGTTCATTTTCAAAACTTCAAGGTCTATCTTTTTCTTTGCTTTTTTTTAATGACTTATATAGATGTTTTGGCCCTTAGTAGGTCTATCTTTTTTGGCTAGTCTCAAATATAAAGATGTCCACATGAAAAACGCACAAAAGCAAGTTTTTCGGACGTTCAAGCATTCTTAGCAAACTGTTCTCAGACAGCTGAGCACAGCAGAAGGGAACTCTAAGGATTACTGCAGAGAATGTCATATTAGAAGTACCAGGTACAGATGTTACTATAACTTGCATAGTCTATAAGAACATAAGAATTGCCACTGCTGGGTCAGACCAGTGGTCCATCCCGCCCAGCAGTCCGCTCGCGCGGCGGCCCTCAGGTCAAAGACCAGCACCCTAACTGAGACTAGCCCTACCTGCGTACGTTCTGGTTCAGCAGGAACTTGTCTAACTTTGTCTTGAATCCCTGGAGGGTGTTCTCCCCTACAACAGACTCCGGAAGAGCGTTCCAGTTTTCTACCAATCTCTGGATGAAGAAGAACTTCCTTATGTTTGTATGGAATCTATCCCCTTTCAACTTTAGAGAGTGCCCTTTCGTTCTCTCTACCTTGGAGAGGGTGAACAACCTGTCCTTATCTACTAAGTCTATCCCCTTCAGTACCTTGAATGTTTCGATCATGTCCCCTCTCAATCTCCTCTGTTCGAGGGAAAAGAGGCCCAGTTTCTCCAATCTCTCACTGTACAGCAACTCCTCCAGCCCCTTAACCATCTTAGTCGCTCTTCTCTGGACCCTTTCGAGTAGTACCATGTCCTTCTTCATGTATGGCGACCAATGCTGGACGCAGTATTCCAGGTGTGGGCGCACCATGGCCCGGTACAGCAGCATGATAACCTTCTCCGATCTGTTCGTGATCCCCTTCTTAATCACTCCTAGCATTCTGTTCACCCTTTTCGCCGCCGCTGCACATTGCATAGACGCCTTCATTGACATGTCAATCAGAACTCCCAAGTCTCTTCCCTGGGAGGTCTCTCCAAGTACCGCCCCAGACATCCTGTATTCGTGCATGAGATTTTTGTTACCGACATGCATCACTTTACACTTATCCACGTTGAACCTCATTTGCCATGTCGCAGCCCATTTCTCAAGCATGTTTATGTCACGTTGCAGATCTTTGCAATCCTCCTGCGTCTTCACTATTCTAAATAGCTTAGTATCGTCCACAAATTTAATCACCTCGCTCATCGTACCAATTTCCAGATCGTTTATAAAGATGTCGAAGAGCACAGGTCCAAGCACCGAGCTCTGCGGCATCCAACTGATGACGCTCTTTCAGTCCGAGTATTGTCCATTTATCCCCACTCTCTGTTTCTTATGCTCCAATCAGTTTTTGATCCACGTGAGTATTTCACCCTCGATTCCATGACTCGCAATCTTCCGAAGTAGTCGTTCATGTGGAACCTTGTCAAACGCCTTCTAAAAATCCAGATAAACAATGTTGACTGGATCGCCCTTGTCTATCTGCCTGTTTACCCCCTTGAAGAAGTGCAGCAAGTTCATCAGACAAGATCTGCCTTTGCTGAAGCCGTGCTGGCTGGTCCTTATCAGACTGTGTCCGTCAAGGTGATCCCTCAGAAACCCACCCAAAACTTACTGTATCCACCTGTACACCACAATAGCCTTTATGCCTGCAGGTGTCATCACCATGCAATATAAGTAAGTTATAGTGACACCTCACCACCTTTGGGCAACTAGCAACATAGGCCTTAGCCTTTATTTTTTCATTATGCCACTTCAGTCGTCCAAAGTCAGAAATGTCCAAAGTCTATCCTCGAAAAATACTTTCAAAATATTTTTTTTGAGACTCATCTACTTCTGTGTCCAGCCGTTTGATCGTACAAACCGTCAAGTCATCTATCTTTATACCTCATTCTCATCCAAAAATTTGTCCAAGTCAAAAACGCCTAGAACAAGACCTTTTGGACATAGTAGGGGTCAGCAAAGTGATGGACTGGCCACCCAAACATGGCAACAGAGTAGTGGGTTCACTGCTGTAAACTTCACAAAAAGGGTGCCACATAAACATCTCACCACAACTCCCTTATAGGTCATGGTGAGCAAAACACTTCAGAAACCTACTATATCCACTTATCTGCCACCCCAATAGCCCTTATGGCTGCAGGTGCCACCTATATGGCAGTACAGTAGGGTTTTGGTTGGTGCACATTTTCCAGCATGAATGCTTATGGGCCTGGGTCCTCCTCTCTATGGTTCACTATTAAGCCACCTCTGTGCAGCTCTACTAGGCTTTCTTATGCCAGGCGCTGATGTTCTGGAGGTAGATATGTAGTTTTTTATTCTGATTTTTATAGTAGGGGGGGAGGGATAGGGGTTAGTGATCACTGGGGAGTATGTATGGGTCTGTAGTTTATCCCTGCAATGGTTATCTGGGCACTTTGGATACCTTCTGGGCACTTATACCTGTTTTTAGATCGCCTAAGTCACAATATATAAGTTCCGTCTAGGAAGTCTCGTTAAACTTTCGATTATCGCTGCAGGACGATCCCGCCTACCTCCCTACTTAACCACTCCTTCAAAAATGCCTCTTTTCACTTTGGACACACAGCAGAAACGAAAGGCCTAAGCTGCTTTTAGCTACATCTAAAACCCATTTCGATTATTGGCATTTGGACGACCCGTCTTTATGATCGTCCAAGTGCCGATTTAGGATTTTATTTTGGACCTATTTACATTTTGATTCTGTACCTCTTAGCTTATAACAACAATGCTCTATGACTTCACAATGCAGGTGTAAAGAGCCTTAGCCAATAGGGAGAGGAGGAGATAGTGGATGCTCTGGATGGGCCATTTGGCCTTTATCTGCCATCATGTTTCTATAACCATTAAGTTCTATGACCTCACAATGCAGGTGTAAAGAGCTTTAGCCAATAGGAAGAGGAGATGCAAATGTTAAGAGCCTTAGCCAATAGGGAGAGGACAAGATACTGGATGCACTGGATGGGCCATTTAATAATAATAATAATAACTTTATTTTTCTATACCGCCATAGTCAGGTGACTTCTAGGCGGTTCACACTGTAAGAAGGCTGGACATTCAGCGAATAACAGGTCACAATACAATACAATAAGTCAACATACAATACAAGACAAAACAATACAATACAATACAATACAATACAATGAGTGTATACAACACAGTACAATATAATACGAGTCTAAATATAATACAATACAATAAGTCTAAAGACAACACCATACATAAGTCTAATACAGTATCGTACAATGAGTCTAAATATAATACAATAGTGAAGAGGGGAAAGTTACAGATTGGGGTTCAATGGGTAATGAGTAACTGAGTATTTCTTTAGAACTTCCATTTGAATTGGAGTACTATGGATAGCGAATATCTGAGTACATGAGGGGCATCTTGAGAAAGAAAGAAAGGCGTTTAAAGGGAGGGGAGTCCTAGTGCGGGAGGGGACGATTTTAGTCCGTGAATTTTTCGAATAGGGCGGTTTTGATCGATTTGCGGAATGCACTGTAAGACAGGTTGGGTTCGTTTATGTAGTTTTTCAGCCAAACTTGCTGTCTGTTCGCTTGGAACTTAAAGGTTCTATCCAGGAATGATTTGTATCTGCATTTGGCCTTTATCTGCCATCATGTTTCTATAACCATTAAGTTCTATGACCTCACAATGCAGGTGTAAAGAGCCTTAGCCAATAGGAAGAGGAGATGCAAATGTTAAGAGCCTTAGCCAATAGGGAGAGGACGAGATACTGGATGCTCTGGATGGGCCATTTGGCCTTTATCTGCCATCATGTTTCTATAACCATTAAGTTCTATGACCTCACAATGCAGGTGTAAAGAGCCTTAGCCAATAGGAAGAGGAGATGCAAATATTAAAAGAGCCTTAGCCAATAGGGAGAGGAGGAGATAGTGGATGCTCTGGATGGGCCATTTGGCCTTTATCTTCCTTCATGTTTCTATATTTACTGCGAGTCTTTCTACATCAGCCCTGGACTGCGGAGTTGTAAATTTACATTAAGACGAAGAATCCAATGCTCTTGTTTGCCTAAAGTTCACCAAAGAGTTAATCCTGCCTTGCAGATAGAAAGTGTAGAGCTCCTAAGTCATAACAACTCTGGACTCTCTCTTGTTTTCAAATAGCAATTGATCACCCAGTGCAGAGTTGATGTTTGTAGATTATTGGCATTTTCCCATTAATGAACTGCGATAACAATTCAATACGCAGTAAAGTTAATCTCTTATAAATCAGCTTTTCTGTTAAAATACTCCATTATTTTTGACAGTTGTACAGAATTTAGAAAATTTAGAATTTAATATTTATTGCTAGCAGGAATACTCCAGTCATTGCCTGGGGACAGTGCAGTGAAGGTGTGATGAATGCACTATGTCAATTACATTAACTATGCACATTCTTAAGGAAATGATTTAATGTTACAAATTACTGTAAGAAATTAACATAACTAGTGCTGTGCTTACAAAATACATTTACTTCCCAGTAGGAAAAAGAAAGTATTCATGCCCTTGTATAAGACCTCATTTAGAATATTGTGTACAATTTTGGAGGCCGCACCTTTAAAAAGATATAAAAAGGATGGAGTCGGTCCAGAGGAAGGCTACTAAAATGGTGCGTGGTCTTCGTCATAAGGCACATGGGGATCTCAATATGTATATTTTGGAGGAAAGGCGGGAGAAGGGAGATATGATAGAGACGTTTAAATACCTATGTGGCATAAATGCGCATGAGTCGAGTCTCTTTCATTTGAAAGGAAACTCTGGAATGAGAGGGCATAGGATGAAGTTGAGAGGTGATAAGCTCCGAAGTAATCTAACGAAATGCTTTTTTATGGAAAGGGTGGTAGATGCATGGAACAGTCTCCCGGAAGAGGTGGTGGAAATAGAAACTGTGTCTGATTTCAAGAAAGCCTGGGATCTCTCGGAGAGAGAAAGAAAGAGATAATGGTTACTGCGGATGGGCAGACTGGATGGGCCATTTGGCCTTTATCTGCCATCATGTTTCTATGTTCCTATAACCATAAAGCTCTATGATCTCACAATGCAGGTGTAAAGAGCCTTAGCCTATAGGAAGAGGAGATGCAAATGTTAAGAGCCTTAGCCAATAGGGAGAGGAGGAGATAGTGGATGCTCTGGATGGTCCATTTGGCCTTTATCTGCCATCATGTTTCTATGTTTCTATCATGGCCAAAATCCTAAGTCCTGAAGCTTGTCCCTCCCAGAGTAAAACCTTCTACGTTTATGCCTGCTTTTACTGAAAAAAAAAAAAATCTTCTCAGTGGCTTAGTGAGGGTAGGAGGCGCCCAGGACGGTGGTACTTTCCCACGCCCTCCTCTCCACCCCTCTGCTCCTTCCCCTTCCCCATGCCGCACTCATGCTCTCCCCTCCCTCCATACCTCATTTTAATGTTTGCCAGCACGAGCAGCTTTGCCGGCCTGCTATTCGCAGTGGTGTCGGCTTTCCCTCTGATGTCACTTCCTGGCCCTCCGACCAAGAAGTGATTTCAGAGGGGAGCCAAGCCGACGCGAGCAGCAGGCCGGAGAAGTTGCTTTCACTGACAAAGATTTAAAGAGGTATGGGAGGGAGAGGAGGGCATGAGTTTGGTGGGGGGGTCAGAAAGGTGCTGGCGCCCGACGTGGTCCACCCCTGCCCCCCCTTACAGTGCCACTGTATCTTCCTGAAGGACGATAGGGTGCACCTGTATAAATAGCAATTCAGAAGAGTCTAGGAAACGCTAAGAGCCAGAGGGCAACGTGACTGTGCACCATGGTGGGGGTGAGGGGAGGCAAAGGCAGCAGCCATTTTATTTTTTGTGGCCTTTGCAAATAAGATAACCCTAAGTGTGTGTGAATCGCTGCTTGAGCATGGTGACCTGTAGGAAAAAGGCAACTTTGAAATGGTGCATTGAAGGGGGGGGGGGAGTAAGATTGCTGGCTGGAGAAGAGTCAGGATGGAGAGAAACCAGTGGGAGAGGGGTGGGGCTGAAAATATCACACAAAAATCTGAGAAACGGCTACTCATCTGCTGTACCAAATACAAATGTGCACCGGTACTCCTCCATCTGAAATGCACCATTGTATGGTGGGCCACCATCAGCATGGAATAGAATCCTTTCAGAACCTAGATCAGCAGATGTTGGCTTATGCAGAAGGGCAGCAGAAGCCGTGTCAGATGTGGTGAGTGCTTGGCTAGAATGTACTTGGCTGCCACCTAGTGTCAACATCCATATGACACTAAATACATAACAGAGACAGGTGTCTTTGGAGAGAGCTTCCTCTGGACCCGAGGACTGAAATTAATTGTGTGTTTGAGAAAGCAGTTGAACATTTTGGGGCAAGTTAGTTGAGAAGGAAATTAGGTTTCATAATAAATGTATAGGTTGCATAATAAATATATTATTATTTGTATTATAATCCAATTAAATGTTTGTATTTGAGAGGTGAAATATATTTATTTATTTACCCCTCTCCCCCTTTTACAAAACCGTAGCACGGTTTTTAACCCCAGCTGCGGTGGTAACAGCTCTGACTTCTTAGAATTCCTATGAGAATTGGAGCTGTTACCGCGCTACGGTTTTGTAACAAGGGGGGGGGATGTATTTCTTTTTATATATATCACTAATATCCTAAGTGGTTTGCATTAAATAGTAACCAGGTGCTTTCTGTCTCCGAAAGCTCACAATTTAACTATGGTAGCTGTAAGAGATAAGCTTCAGTCTCACTCTGAAATACCCACAAAGTCACAGTCTACTCCTAAAATGCGCACACCACTATCAGCACATCTGTATCTCAAAACACATATGAGTGTCTGGTTTTACCCTGAAACAGACAGGCATACAATGCACAAAAATCAAGTCTAGACAGAGTCTCACTGTAGTCCCTTTTCCACTAGTTGGAAAGTAGGTCTGGTGCCAGGCAGACGTCTGCGGTCTGTGCCCCAAAATGGCAGGGAGAGACAGAGGTTGAGGAGCTCATTTTGGAAAAATAAAGGCGTCCTAAAAAATGGCATAAAACAACACTTGGATGTCCTAATCGCTGGAACGTCCAAATGCCGATTTTCAAAACCGACTTTCTGGATGTCTTGTTTTGGGTGGGCTTTGGGCGGGCTTAGACTTGGACGTCTTGCGGCGATAATCAAACCTTTCCCAGGACATCCAGGACTTAGACCTGTTTTAAAAGCATCTAAGTGTCAAAAATGTCCAGGGATTAAATAATGACCCCCCCCACACACACACACACTCCATCAGTGGTCACTGACCCTCTCCCACCCCTTAAAGATCTGAATGAAATAGTACAAACCTGTCTCTAGAATAACAGCACAAGAAAAAGCAGAAATTCCACTAACAAAAATGGTAAGATTCACACTAGAGACTGGGATTTGACAATAAAAACAGCTGATCAAATATACTGATAGGTTATCTGTGGGTGGAAGGCGGGACCTCAGACCGTATTGCTATGTCTCATATCGGCCAATGGCCGTTTGACCAAATGCAAATTATGGGTTTAATCATCGGACCGCCTCCATCCCTACCAATATATGTGAAACATTTAGGGGTCCTTTTATCAAGTCGCGCTAGCGGGGTTAGCGCGTCAGAAATTTCATCACGCGCTAACCCCTGCGGCCGGCTAAAAAACTAACGCCTGCTCCATGCAGGCGTTAGCGGCTAGCGCGGCAGGCGGTTTAACGCACGTTAAAAAAATTTTTATGTGCAAAATAGCGGATTTTATAATGTGCAAAAAGCAGCAAGCTTGTATAATAAATAAAGAATTTTGATAATTGACAAATTCATAAAGAAGTGAATATATTTTAAAAAACCACTTATCTTGGTGGTTTGTAGAAACTGACTCTGATGGATCCGTTTTATTGGAACTTCTTCAGAGAATCTGTGTAGTATAAAATAAACTTCATAGAAACATAGAAAATGACGGCAGAAAAGGGCCATCGGCCCAACAAGTCTGCCCCTCCCCCCTAAGCACTTCCTCGAAGTGAACCCACATGCTTATCCCATTTTTTTTCTTAAAATCGAGCACGTTGCTGCTTTGTGAAGAGCAAAATCTGTCCCACCGTGTAGAACAGCAGCTCCTGGTATGGGAAATCCCTTGTGGGTGGGGCTAGTGATCCGTAGAGAGGAGGACCCAGGTCCATAAGCTACTCTAACCATTACATTTATGGTGGAAAGTGTGAGGCCACCAAAACCCTACTATACTGTCATATAGGTGCCACCTGCAGCCATAAGAGCTATTGGGGTGGTAGACGGGTGGGTCTAGTAGGTTTGTGGGAGCTTGGGAGGGCTCACCATAAACTAGAAGGGGGTTATGATGAGGTGTCCATCTGGCATCTTTTATGTGAAGTTCACAACAGTGTTATGTCGTTTTGGCCAGTCCATTACACTGCTGGCCCCTTATGTACAAATTGTCTGGATCTGGACATTTTCAAATTGGACGTTTTAGTGGGCAAAAAAGTTAGACATAAGAACATAACAAGTGCCACTGCTGGGTCAGACCAGTGGTCCATCGTGCCCAGCAGTCCGCTCCCGCAGCGGCCCTTAGGTCAAAGACCAGCACCCTGAGACTAGCCCTACCTGCATACATTCTGGTTCAGCAGGAACTTGTCGAACTTTGTCTTGAATCTCTGGAGGGTGTTTTCCCCTATGACAGATTCCGGAAGAGCGTTCCAGTTTTCCACCACTCTCTGGGTGAAGAAGAACTTCCTTATGTTTGTACAGAATCTATCCCCTTTCAATTTTAGAGAGTGCCCTCTTGTTCTCCCTACCTTGGAGAGGGTGAACAACCTGTCCTTATCTACTAAGTCTACTTCAGTATCTTGAATGTTTCGATCATGTCCCCTCTCAATCTCCTCTGTTCGAGGGAGAAGAGACCCAGTTTCTCCTCCAGCCCCTTAACCATCTTAATTGCTCTTCTCTGGACCCTTTCGAGTAGTACCATGCCCTTCTTCATGTACGGCGACCAGTGCTGGACACAGTATTCCAGGTGAGGGCGCACCATGGCCCGGTACAGCGGCATGATAACCTTCTCTGATCTGTTCGTGATCCCCTTCTTTATCATTCCTAGCATTCTGTTCTCCCTTTTCGCCGCTGCCGCACATTGTGCGGACGGCTTCATCGACTTGTCGATCGTAACTCCCAAGTCTTTTTCCTGGGAGGTCTCTCCAAGTACCGCCCTGGACATCCTGTATTCGTGCATGAGATTTTTGTTACCTACATGCATCACTTTATACTTATCCACGTTGAACCTCATCTGCCATGTTGATGCCCATTCCTTGAGCCTGATTATGTCACGTTGCAAATCTTCGCAATCCTCCTGCGTCTTCACTACTCTGAATAACTTCGTATCGTCCGCAAATTTAATCTAAGCTTAGACATCCTGACAGCCAAGATATCTAAGTAGGCAATTCTCCAAAAAAAAAAAAAAATGTAGACGTCCAATGGTTTCAAAAATGGACGTTTCTCTATCCCGACTTTAGGAAGTCTTGTTGGAAAGATCCAAGGTCTAACTTAGACGCACTGTCGAAAATGGCCTTCCACGTATACCAGCATTTAATCATGAAGAAGTGGAATTCCTGCAGAGCATCAGCTTCAACTCTGGCCACCTTGTTGGTCAGACTGGACGGTCCATGCTCATCTTTATCTGCTCAAAGGAATCGGGGAAACAAAACTCACAACTCACTTCCAAAAGGAGCGAATAGGAAAAAATGGAAGTGACCCTACTTGTTTCAAAGCAAAGGTGATTCCAAACTGCAACTCGTATGCCTCTCTCTTTAAGTGCTCAGAGAATTAGTTGTCAGACTGCGGAACTAGTCCGCACGATGGAGCGACTGAAGGAATCGCCTCTAATCGTTGCACGTGAGACATGGTGTACAAATTCATACGCAAAGAAATCACTGTGTAAATTCAAAACGTGAAAACTTATCTGAATAAAGCTGGGTAGGGCTCAGATACGTTTTCATGTTTTGAATTTACACAGTGATTTCTTTGAGTATGAATTGGTGACTGAGTTCAAAGAAGCATGGGATGAACACAAAGGCTCTAGAAACAGAAAATAATATTAAATATTGAACTAGGCCAGTTACTGGGCAGACTTGCACGGTCTGTGTCTGTGTATGGCTGTTTGGTGGGGGATGGGCTGGGGAGGGCTTCAATGGCTGGGAGGGTGTAGATGGGCTGGAGTAAGTCTTAACAGAGATTTCGGCAGTTGGAACCCAAGCACAGTACCGGGTAGAGCTTTGGATTCTTGCCCAGAAATAGATAAGAAGAAAAAAAAAAAAATTTAAATTGAATCAGGTTGGGCAGACTGGATGGACCATTCGGGTCTTTATCTGCCGTCATCTACTATGTTACTATGTTACTATGTATGTTACCATGTCTCACGTGCAATGATTATAAATACCTACTAACTTTAAGAAGCCTTCTATTGCATTTATCATGTTAAATTGCTGCGCACGCTAAACCGTAACGCCAGCATTGAGCTGGCGTTATTCTAGAAGCGTACCGTGCGGTAAGCTTCTAGCGTGCGCTAAAAACCTTAGTAAAAGGAGCCCTATGACAGAGACATTGACACAAGTAGATACGAGGGGTGTTTGGGGAGGGGAAGATCTGAAATTACATCAGAAAATAAAATTTAAAGGGAGGAAAACAGTGAGGTTTTAAGAAAGGTTTGGACAAGTTCCTGGAGGAAAAGTCCATAGTCTGTTATTGAAAAAAGACACGGGGGAAGCCACTGCTTGCCCTGGATCGATAGCATGGAATGTTGCTACTCCTTGGGTTTTGGCCAGGAACTCGTGACCTGGACTGGCCACCATGAGAACAGGCTACTGGGCTTGATGGACTGTTGGTCTGACCCAGTAAGGCTATCCTTACCATATATACTTGAATATAAGTCAATTTGAATATGTCGAGACCCCCCATTGTTCCCCCCCAAAAGGAGTAAAAAATGGTTGACTCGAATATAAGTCGGGGGCTTAATATTCAAGTGCCATGCCCTGCCAGGATCTGCACCCAGTGTCCTCTCCCTCATGCCCGCCCCTGCCAGGCTCTGTACTCAGCCCCCCTCATTGCTAGGCTCTGCACCCAGCCCCCCTCACTATATGCCATGCTCTGCACTGCACCCTGTCCCCCATCCTCTTCCACCTCTGATGGTCTAGTGGTAAGTCAGGACAGGAAGGATCCCTCCCATCTCCTGACCCGGCCGACACTAATAATTACCACCCTCCCTCCTTCCCTCCCTCGCATACCTCTTCCCTGGTGGTCCAGCATGTGTCCCGCACTGAAATCCTTTGTAAAGGTAGTAGCGAGCGGCACACCCGGCCCGGCTTTTTGTGCTGCCCGCTGGCCCTGCACTGCTCCTTGAAAGGCTGCCGCGAGAACCACGAATCCCATGAGAACTCGTGGCAGCTTATCCAGGAGCGGTGCAGGGCCAGACGGCAGAACAAAAAGCTCGCTCCTGCATGCCGGCCTGGGTGCACTGCTCACTACTACCTTTACAAAGGATTTCAGCGTGGGATACACGCTGGACCACCAGGGAAGAGGTATGCGAGGGAGGGAAGGAGGGAGGGTGGTATTTATTAGTGTTGGCCGGGGTAGGAGACGGGAGGGATCTCTCCTGTTCCAGCCTAAAGCAGGTGTGCAGGAAGTCCGGGAGGGTTTTGGGTGGTCACTGGGGGATGACCCGAATATAAACCGGGACCCCCATCTTTGGGCCAATTTTTTGACCCAAAATTTCCAGTTTATATTTGAGTACATACGGTATTTTATTTATTCAATTTTCTATACTTAGAAACATAGAAAAATGACGGCAGATAAGGGCCATAGCCCATCAAGTCTGCCCACTTCACAGACCCACCCCCCTGAGTCTGCTCTCCTGGAGATCCCTCTCCTAATGACCCATCCTTAACTCCACCCTCGGATCCCACATGGGCATCCCATTTACCCTTAAAATCTGGCACGCTGTTGGCCTCGATAACCTGTATTGGAAGCTTGTTCCAATGATCAACCACTCTTTCGGTGAAGAAATACTTTCTGGTGTCCCCATGAAATTTCTCGCCCCTGAGTTTAAGCGGATGCCCTCTTGTGGCTGAGGGTCCCTGGAGGAGGAAAATATCTTCTTCCACCTCAATACGTCTGGAGATGTATTTAAATGTCTCAATCATGTCTCCCCTCTCCCTACGTTCCTCGAGAGAGTAGAGCCGCAGCTTGTTCAGCCTCTCTTCGTATGAGAGATCCTTGAGCCCCGAGACCATCCTGGTGGCCATCCGCTGAACTGACTCTGCTCTTAGCACATCTTTACGGTAATGTGGCCTCCAGAATTGCACACAGTATTCCAGATGTGGTCTCACCATGGTTCTGTATAACGGCATGATGACCTCAGGCTTCCGGCTGACGAAACTTCTGCGGATACAACCTAACATTTGTCTTGCCTTAGATGAAGCCTTCTCCACTTGATTGGCAGCTTTCATATCTGCACTGATGATACCTCCCAAATCTCGTTCTGTTACAGTCCTAGCTAAGGTTTCACCATTTAAGGTGTAAAGAACATTTCTGCACGGATTCCTACTGCCGAGGTGCATGAACTTGCATTTCTTGGCGTTGAAGCCCAGCTGCCAGGTAGATGACCAACGTTCCAACAAAAAAAGGTCATGCGCCATACTATCGTGTAAATCAGAGCCGCTCACTATGTTACATAGTTTGGCGTCATCGGCAAATAGTGTTATTTTACCTTGAAGCCCCTGAGTCAGGTCCCCTATGAATAAGTTGAAAAGGAGTGGGCCCAAGGGAGCTCAGAACGGTTTACATGAATTTATTCAGGTACTGAAGCATTTTTCCCTGTCTGTCCCAGTGGACTCGCTATCTAATGTACCTGGGGCAATGGGGGGATTAAGTGACTGGCCCAGGGTCACAAGGAGCAACGTGGGTTTGAACCCACAACGCCAGGGTGCTGAGGCTGTAGCTTTTACCACTGCACAACACACACATTTATGTTCTTATGTAAAGGGAGGTCGCTTCATAGAAGCGCTTCTCATGGCTAATGTGATGAGGTTGGAAAAAGAATCTTATCCTGGTGTTTTGGTAAGCGTCTGGGAATAGAAAGGTTTTGAGGTTGATTTTGAATTTGTCAAGAGAATTTTCGTGACGGAGGTGCGATGGGGGGCTGTGGTGGAGAAGACGGTATTTCTGGTGTAGAAGAGTTCTTTAATCAGGAGAATAATGCAGAACTCAGCAGTTTGCTTGATCTTTGGTCTACAAAAATACGACCACGTTAGCTCTTATTATAGGCATAAGAACATAAGAAGCGCCATCTCCGGATCAGACCTTCGGTCCATCAAGTCCGGTGATCCGCACACGCGGTGGCCCTGCCAGGTATACACCTGGCTTACCCTATAGCCAACCATATCTTTATATGCCTCTCTCAAGGAGATATGCATCTAGTTTGCTCTTGAAGCCTAGGACGGTCGATTCCATCATAATCTCCTCTGGGAGGGCATTCCAGGTGTCAACCACTCTCTGAGTGAAGCAGAACTTCCTGACATTAGTCCTGAACCTGTCCCCCCTTAGCTTCATTCCATGTCCTCTAGTCCGTGTCAAATTGGACAATGTAAATAATCTTCTCTGCTCTATTTTGTCGATTCCTTTCAGTATTTTGAAAGTCTCGATCATATCCCCACGCAGTCTCCTTTTCTCAAGGGAGAACAATCCTAGTGTTATAAGTCTGTCCTCGTATTCCAGTTTCTCCATACCCTTCACCAGTTTTGTTGCTCGTCTCTGCACCCTCTCCAGCAGTTTTATATCCTTCTTTAAGTAGGGAGACCAATGTTGGACGCAGTATTCCAAGTGTGGTCTGACCATTGCCCTATAAAGCGGCATTATAACTTTCTCCGATCTACTCGAGATTCCTTTCTTTATCATGCCCAACATTCTATTTGCCTTATTTGCCGCTGCCGCGCATTGTGCCGACGGCTTCAGGGTCCTATCTATCAGTACACCCAGATCCCTTTCTTGTTCACTTTTTCCCAGAGTTGCACCTGACATTCTGTACTCGTATTCCTTATTTTTACTGCCTAAATGCATTATCTTGCATTTCTACACATTGAACTTCATCTGCCATTTCTCCGCCCAGTTTTCTAACCGACACAAATCGCTCTGGAGTTCCTCACTGTCCTCCTGCGATCTGATTGCCCGGCAGAGTTTTGTGTCGTCTGCAAACTTCACTGGTTGCCGTTTGAGGCAAGAGTTCTGTTTAAATTTGGTTGTATCTGTTTTAAAGTATTATTTGGTTTAGCCCCAGCTCACCTTGCATCTCGTTTTGAATTTCATAGAATGAACCCGAAGACACGCAAATCTTACTGGTTTGCGTTTCCATCACCTAAATCTTGTCGTTATACAAGATTTTTTGATCAAACGTTTGCATTCCTGGCTAGTGAAATGAACACCTGGTGGAGGCCTCCAACTCCTCAAGCTCAACCTTATCATTCTTTTAGAAAAGTATTGAAAATCTATTTGTTTGATAAATTCATATTTTGATCATTTAGAACTGTATTTATGATATGTATATGCTACGTATTTATATGATTCGCTGACTGTTCAGCCCGTTACATTAACGAGTGCTAGAATAGATGTGTGTGTCTGTCTTTCTTTCTTTCTTTCTCTCTCCTTGGCCTCTGTCTTTCTTTCTTTCTGTCTCTTTCTCTCTCCTTGGCCGCTGCCTCTGTCTTTCTTTCTTTCTCTCTCTCTCCTTGGCCTCTTTCTGTCTGTCTTTTTCTTTCCGTCTCTCTTTTTCCTTGGCTGTCCACCACCACCCCTTCCCTGTTCCCCCTGTCCAGCAGCAGCCCTCCTCCCTTCCTTGTACCTCCCCCCTGTCCAGCAGCATCCCTTCCCTGTTCTCCCTGTCCAGCAGCATGCCTTCCCTGCTCCCCCTGTCCAGCAGCAGCCCTTCTCCCTTCATTTTACCTCCCCTGTGTCCAGCAGCACCTCTTCCCTGTTCCCCCTGTCCAGCAGCAGCCCTTCTCCCTTCCTTGTACCTCCCTCCCTGTCCAGCAGCATTCCTTCCCTGCTCCCCCTGTCCAGCAGCAGCCCTTCTCCCTTCCTTGTACCTCCCCCCTGTCCAGCAGCATTCCTTCCCTGTTCTCCCTGTCCAGCAGCATCCCTTCCCTGCTCCCCCTGTCCAGCAGCAGCCCTTCTCCCTTCATTTTACCTCCCCCGTGTCCAGCAGCACCCCTTCCAGCAGGGAATTTTTACCAGCATGGGACATTTCGCAGCACCCGAACGACACCTTCCAGCCATTCCTCTAGGCACCAGCTATCAGGAGTGAAACCGCCACCGCTGCTCAAATGATTGCACACACCGACAGCTGGTGCAAGCCGGCGCATGTGTCTCAAGCTGCCGCACGCCGCAAATAGAATACGGCCACGGAAGGACACAGCACGCTGTCGAGGATTACAGTCTCCTAAGTGTGCATGCGCGCTTAGGGTTTTATTAAAGAGGATTTTAACATAAGCAATCTGTTATTTTTTTTTTTAAGCCAATTCCCAATGAAACCCAAACTGCAAGTCCCTGCATTCAGCCAGTAGAAACCAGGACTGGCTCAGCAACCCCCTCCCTACCGACCCGGAGCTGTGCCATAAACGCTAGTTACAATAATTCATTTTTCCACTGCTATCACTCAAGACATTTGGAAACCAGGCTCCCAGTATTTCTATTTACTGCCATTCGCTCAATGCAAGACTTACGAAGTTAATGATGTAGAAGATTACTGTGGAGAATGGAGTGACTGCACGCCGAGCGCTCGCTCTAATCGAGGCTGCCAGCTCCTGCTCTCGATCTTTCTGCGTCTCGTGGGTCTCTTCTCTGACTTTTGGTTGGTCTAGGGGCTGGTAGGCGTAACAGAAAAGGGGCAGCGGGGTCTCTGGAGTTGGTGTGGTGGACGTGATTATAGTTTTTATTAGGTTTTAAAATGGTGTCTAGGATTTTATTGATGTGTTCATAACTGCTGTACTTTAGTTTTTTTATCCTCGCCTTGGCACATGCCCTAGTGATAGTTACAATTTGCAAAGGAAACAAAATTATTTTCTTCCTGCCTTATGTCTCAAAGAGTCCACTCCATCTCCAAGCTCTCTTGTAGAGAGTTGCGCGGGGACAGAAATCCCACCCGTCCCCATCCGTCCCCGCCAAAGTCCCACCCGTCCCCACCCGTCCCCGCGAGGAATCCCTCCGTCCCCGTGAGGAATCCCTCCGTCCCCACGAGGAATCCCTCCGTCCCCACCCGTCCCCGTGAGGAATCCCTCCGTCCCCACCCGTCCCCATGAGGAATCCCCTCCGTCCCCACCCGTCCCTATAAACTTCAGAAATAGTTATTTCATTTAATTAAAGGCTCTGGTAGAAACCCATTTACAAATAAGCAAAAAGACTTTATTAATTTTAAAATATTAATTGGGAAGAATACATACTTTGTAAACGGGTTTCTACCAGAGCCTCTAATGTTTATAAATTTTTATCAACACAACTAATATACTACTTTATCCTGAAGCAAAAAAAAAAAAAAAAAGAAATAGAATTATTTTCCTACCTTTGTTTCCTGGTTTCTGCTTTCCTCATGTTCTCATTCAATTCCTTCCATCCACTGTCTCTCTTCCTTCTGCATCTTCCATTTGCTCTGTTACTGTGCCTCTCCCTTTCTTCCCCCTTCCAAATTGGTCTGGCACCCATCTTCTTCCCTCCGCTCCCCCCCATAGTCTGGCATCTGTCTTCTTCCCTGCCAGCGTCTTCTCCCTACTCTCTTCCCCATTTCCTTTCAGCGTCCTTCTCCCCCCCCATCTTCCCCATGTCCTGTCAGCGTCCTTCTCCCCCCTCTGTCTTCCCCATGTGCTTTCAGTGTCCTTCTCCCCCCTCTGTCTTCCCCATGTGCTTTCAGCGTCCTTCTCCCCCCCCCCCTCCTTCTCTCCCGCCCCAGGTGCAGCACAGCCGGCCAAGTCCCCTTATTTTTGTGGCGCTTCACCGACCGACCGACAACAGGCCCGGTCCGACAAACCTCCCTGCCCTTAACCGCAAATCTAAATTACCTTCTTACAGCTGCTTTAAGAAGGTAATTTAGATTCGCGGCTAGAGGGCAGGGAGGATTGTCAGATCGGGGCTGTTGTCGGTCGGTCGGTCAGTCAGGGAAGCGCCACAAAAGTAAGGGGACCTGGCCGGCTGTGCTGCATCCAGGGCGAACCGCCCCCTCCCTTGGTAGCCACTCGAACCGTGAGGCTACTCTCCGTCTCCTTACCTGCCCTGCCTGCAGCACAGAGCCGAACGGAAGTCTTCCCGACGTCAGCGCTAACGTCGGAGGGAGGGCTTTGTTTAAGGATCCCCGCGACCCTAGGGGGCGTCCCCACGGGATTCCCGCGACCCTAGGGGGCGTCCCCACGGGATCCCCGTGACCCGAAGGGGGAACCCGTGGGATGCCCGCGGGTCCCGCGGGATTCCCGTCGTCCCCATTCCCGTGCAGCTCTCTACCCTCTTGCCCTTTCTTCTACCGCCCGCTGAACCTTTGCTTGTTTGTGCCATTTTCCCCTCTTGTAATCTTGTTTTCACGCCTTACATCTGTCACACATTCTACTCTTCCAAATTTCCGAGTTTATTTAAAATTTTATAACATCGCTTTTTCGTAAATTCAAAGCGATCTACAGTAGTAAAAAAAAAAAAAAAAAAAAAAGGGAGACAGACAATTTTAGGACAATACTGACATACTGAAACGGAGAGGGTGGAACGGGGAAAGAATTACAATCGGTCAAGCCCCTTCCCTTGTTTAAAAGCAGACTGAAAACCTACCTTTTTGATATAGCTTTTGATCCTTAACCCTACTTCTCGGCCCTCCAACCCAGCCAACTGATTAACCGTTCCCCTTAACTGTATCCATGACATCCTGTTTGTCTGGTTAGATTGTAAGCTCTTTTGAGCAGGTACTGTCTTCTTTATGACTGTACAGTGCTGAGTACGTTTGGTAGCGCTATAGAAATAATTCATAGTAGTAGTGTGAGGAGTTTGAGTCTTTGGGAGCAGAGCTGAGATTGTGATGTCATAATGCCTCATTCCACCAATAAGAACCAACCTCAGTGACATCACAATGGCTTGATTGTCCTGTACTCCCCTCTGCCCTCCAACCCAGCCAACAGATTAACCCTTCCCTTAACCGTATCCATGACATCCTGTTTGTCTGTTTAGATTGTAAGCTCTTTGGAGCAGGGACTGTCTTCTTTGTGACTCTATACTGCACTGCGTGCGTCTGGTAGCGCTGTAGAAATAATTCATAGTAGTACTATAGGAAGGAGAATGAAAAAGGGAGAATAACATAAGGGAATAACATAGGTGGTGGGATGCCTTCGTAAGGGTCGGTGTCCTACTAATATGAAGGTGACTTATTCCTCTTTTCTTTTTCTTTCTTTCATTTCTTCTGTCCTAGTCTTTCTCGTTCCTTTTGTCTTTGCCCCTCTTCTGTGCCTATCTTAATTCTTATTGCACATTTTTCTGTATATCTTAGGGGCTAAGGTCACTCTTTAAGCTAGAGGTGGGAGGCACATCTCAAAACATCTGGTGGCAAGCCTTCGAATGTGCGCCCTGTGTCCAATTCAATAAATCTTCCATGTGTTTCTGTTGGGTCCGGGTAGGCATATCTGGGTGTTGACAGGAAGTCGAGGCACTTACATGTGTTAGCCTGTGGCAGGTCAAGGAGCTAAATTTCGCTGTAAATTGATAACAGACATCTGGCTGAAATAGAGGCCGAACAGGGAGGTGGATAGAAGTCGCATAAGGCAATATTTCTTCACAGAAAGGGTGGTAGATGAATGAAAAAAGCCTAGGGAGGGGAGAAAGGACACGGCAGAGACAAAAATATTATTGGAATTCAAGAACACGTGGGATAAGCACAGAGGAGGCCAAGGAAATGCCGGAGATCGCGTCAAGTCTGCAAAATTGCAACAGGAAAGAGATATGGGCAGATGAAACCAGCTCTGTTTCTAATGAAGGCGGGAGAAGGGGCAACGTTTGGATGATCAATTACCCAAGACATTCCTGGAGGAAGCTTTTCCCACCGCATGGTCAGCTTAAGAAGGGCTCTCTGTGCTTGGAAACCTTAAGATCAGCAATATGTTTGGCTTATTTTCCTATTGGTGCAGAGAAGGTTATCCGACTGGCATAAATATTAAAGCAAGCTACTATTAAGATGCATTATTTTACCCCCAGTTCCTTTCAAACTGGGTGTGTCACGAGAGATTCCAGAATTATACTTTATTTTTAAAAATTCCCATCGTAAGTATACACTAGAATTGATGACATATTTGTTGCGTACACAAGAGTCCGTCAATGTTATGAGCGTCTGGGTCAAGCATTATTCTTTGACGTGATTAGGCCTTAAAAACTAACAGGAAGTAATTTTAGTTTTATTTTTTTATGCAGTAGTTAACTTGAGCAACAATGCAATCTAGGCTTTGTCACCGTTTGGATCTTCTTATCTTTGCGAACTTGGATTTTCAGCTCCGACAGAAATTAAATCGGGGGGGGGAAGAGAGAATGACTGCAGGTGGTGGATGATGAAATGCGGGTTTGCTTGTCCATTATCGAGCCGCATTTTGAGTTCATTTGCACTCAAAAACAAGCACATCCATCACATTAATTAGCAATTCTATTCTACCTATGCTTCTCCCTCCGTATTCGCGGTTTCTGCGCTCACGATTTCGATTATTTGCGTATTTTAGCTTGCTGGCTCCTCCGCCCCAAATTACATCATCCACGGCCAATTTCTGTGCGTATAAGTGCAAACTCGGACACTGTTACATGGGTTCCAGAGGCTTTCTCAAACGTTATTCGCGGTTTTTTATCATATTCTCAAGGGTTTTTCACAGTAAACTGCGAATAACTTATGAGAAAGTTATTCGCAGTTTTTCCGTATTCGCAGGTCAGTTCATCCCCAATCACAGCGAATACGGAGGGATAAGAGCACTTTAGTTTCACCATTGTTACAATTATCAATATGTAGCTTAAAGAACTTTAAATAAATAACTCTCAAATTTAATTTTTTTGTTGGTTTTGCAATTTTATAATTTCAGTTACAATGTGCCGCATGAAACATTTGCTCCGTGTGGTGTGCCAAAGCTAAAAAGGTATGAGACACTGTCTTACCGTGTGTTCTATCTTAGCTCCATATGAGATCTGGGGCCGCTTCAACAAAGCTGAGGTAGAGATTCTCCCTTGGCAAATACAGTGTTCCCCAGGTCGTTCATGGTTGGTGGTTCACGGTCCCGGTCATTCGTGGTATTTTCCGATTGCGAACCGCCGACAAGGAGAGGGCAGCGGGAGAGGCAGGAGAGAGCAGCCGGAGCGTCGCGACTGCAGGAAATCACTCGCGGTACGCTCTGACCGCCTCTTCCTGCACTAAGTCGGGCCTTATCCAATTAGGAGCTGCTTTGACACGCAGCTCCTGATTGGATAAGGCCCGACATAGTGCAGGAAGAGGCGGTTGGAGCGTACCGCGAGTGATTTCCTGCACTCGCGGCATTCCGGATGCTCTCCCGCTGCCCTCTTCAGTCTCCCCCATGAAAAACCGTATTCGCGGTTTTTCAAGATTCGCAGGGGTTCCTGGAATGGAACCCCCGTGAATATTGGGGGAGTACTGTACACCAAAGCCCATTCAATTCCTGGGCGCTTTTGCCATTGGAGCCCTAGTTTCTAATAAATAGCATTAACAGTAAAATAATGCATCTTAAACATAACATAACATAAAAACCCACTTGTATACCGCAAATACCATTAAGGGCTCCTTTTACGAAGGTGTGCTAGTGTTTTTAGCGCAAGCCGAAAAACTACTGCCTGCTTAAAAGGAGCCCTAAGTTCTATGCGGTTCACATAGAATAAATACCCAGGCGCTGATTCTGAAGAGTGCCGTCCCGATTTTAGGCAGCTGTCTAGTCAACCAATCGGGATGCACGTTCAAAAAAAAAAAATACTCCCCAGGCAAGCCACCTATATTGAAGGCGCCTCCAGGAGCCTAGGGAGGCCCGCAAGACGCCTGAGCTCGCCTAAGGGCCTTAGGCGAACCTAGGCGGCCCTACGTGTCTCCCCAGTAGAGGAAGAGACGCTTAAAATGCTGGCCTACGTTGTAAGTAGACGCAGCCGCTATACTTATCGCGCGGCAAGGGATCTCCCTGCCACAATAAGTATAGCAGCCACGGCAGCCTGTCTGATCACCGGCAGGAGGGTGCCGAACCCCTCCTGCCGGAACGCTGCCCCCTAGACTCCCAATCGCTGGCAGGAGGGTGCCGAACCCCTCCTTCCGGAACGCCACCCTTCCAAAACTCACAATCACCGGCAGGAGGGTGCCCAACCCCTCCTGCCGGAACACCGCCCCCCCTAAACTCCCGATCGCTGGCAGGAGGGTGCCGAACCCCTCCTTCCGGAACGCCACCCTTCCAGACTCACAATCACCGGCAGGAGGGTGCCCAACCCCTCCTGCCGGAACACCGCCCCCTAAACTCCCATTCGCCGGCAGGAGGGTGCCGAACCCCTCCTTCCGGAACGCCACCCTTCCAGACTCACAATCACCGGCAGGAGGGTGCCCAACCCCTCCTGCCGGAACACCGCCCCCCCCTAAACTCCCAATCGCCGGCAGGAGGGTGCCCAACCCCTCCTGCCGGAACACCGCCCCCCCCCAAACTCCCAATCGCCGGCAGGAGGGTGCCCAACCCCTCTTGCCGGAACGCCAGACCCCCTCTGGACCCCCCATGCTTAAGACCTCCCCCCCTCATGACTCCCCTAACCTCCCCCAACTAACCCCCCCCCCCCAACTAACCTTTAAATGTTGGTCGGCTGGACGGGTCTTGCTGCTCTCCAGCCGACAGGCCTGCCTCATCGAAATGAGATGGGCCTGCCCCTTCCCGGCCCATCCCCGCTAAGTCTAAGGCCTGATTGGCCCAAGCTCTAGAAGCCTGGACCAATCAGGCCTTAGGCATAGCGGGTCCGCCCATCCCCACTAACCCTAAGGTATGATTGGCCCAGGCTCTTAGGCACCTGGGCCAATCAGGAAGTGCAATCAGAGACTCATGAAATCACCAGACAAAAAGGTAGGAAAAATGATTTTATTTTCAACTTAGTGATCAAAATGTGTCCGTTTTGAGAATTTATATCTGCTGTCTATATTTTGCACTATGGCCCCCTTTTACTAAACCGCAATAACGTTTTTTAGCGCAGGGAGCCTATGAGCGTTGTGAGCAGCGCAGGGCATTCAGCGCATCTCCCTGCGCTATCGCAGTTTAGTAAAAGGGGATGGAGTATATTTGTCTGTTTTTGTATAGTTGTTACTGAGGTGACCTCTGGAAAAAAAAAAACCAAATACAAATGATAATTAACATTTTCTCTGCATACAGTGTGCTTCGTGTTTTTTAAAAATTTTTTGTTGGTAGATCATTTTGACTTGGTCATTTTAACAGTAGCTCGCAAGCCCAAAAAGTGTGGCCACCCCTGGCTTAGATGTAGTTGCTCATTTTTGCTGTTGTTTCACGCCTTTAAGGGAGTTCATTAAAAGATCTTTGTTGAACCCTTTTTTTTCTTATGTGGTGACTTCTTTAAGAAAGGATTTACCTCTTCCTATTTGGGAAGTCAGCTGTTATCAATTATTTCGTAAATATCTGAAGACATAGAAACATGACGGCAGATAAAGGCCAAATGGCCCATCCAGTCTGCCCATCCGCAGTAACCATTATCTCTTCCTCTCTCCGAGGGATCCCACATGCCTATCCCAGGCCCTCTTGAATTCAGACACAGTCTCTGTCTCCACCACCTCCTCTAGGAGACTATTCCATGCATCTACCACCCTTTCTGTAAAAAAATATTTCCTTAGATTACTCTGGAGCCTTTCACCTCTTAACTTCATCCTATGCCCTCTCGTTGCAGATTTTCCTTTCAAAAGAAAGAGACTTGACTCGACTCATTTAAATTACGTAGGTATTTAAACGTCTCTATCATATCTCCCCTCTCCTGCCTGTCCTCCAAAGTACACAGATTGGGATCTTTATGTCTGTCCCCATAGGCCTTCTCACAAATACCAGACACCATTTTAGTAGCCTTCCTCTGGATCGACTCCATCCTTTTTTATATGTTTTTGAAGGTGTGGCCTCCAGAATTGGACACAATATTCTAAATGAGGTCTCACCAGAGTCTTATACAGGGGCATCAAAACCTCCTTTTTCCTACTGGCCATACCTCTCCCTTTACTATTTCAGAAGCCCTTTGAGGGCTGACTCTCTAGCTATGCTTGAAATGTTAGTAAAGTTAATACTGAAATGAGGACAGATAAAGACCTGAACGGTCATGATTAAACCAAAATGCCTCTTTTCTTTATTATTTCTGAGCCATAGACCTTCGAAGTCTACCCGGTACTGTCCTTAGGTTCCAACTTTGCCTCTGACGCTCTCTCCAGCCTGACCAAACCATCTCCTCTGCAGGATTTAGACTGTGAAAATTGGCCCATTCATATGCCATTTAGAGAGCCTCTGTGTTCATCCCACGCTTTTTTGAATTCCATCACAGTTTTCCTCTCCACCACCTCCCTCAGGAGGACATTCCAGGCATTATTTTATGTGAATCGCGTCGAGACTTTTAGGGACGGCAGGATATATAAGATGGAAGACTAGACTAGGAGAAACTCCTGGAGCCGTGGCGAACTCGTACAGCCTTCAATGAAAAACAACAACAGCAGAATATTTTTCACAGTTCAGGGCTTGCGTGCTCTCTCGAAATCCTTACATGAAGCTCGGCTTCCGCAAGTGTGAAAGTATAAGCAAATTTTCAGTAAACACTTTAACATTTATGACATTGTACAAAGTTAGACATTATATTAGATATTATAATATTGCGCAAAAATCAGGTACTTAACCCCTTTTATTGCTGGTATTAGGCATTGAGCGTTGAGGGGGGGGGAACAAGTGCTGACAGGCTAGAAGTCACTTCTGTTCGCCCCTGTTGCTCGCTTTTCCCATCCCCCTTCTCCCTTTCTTCATTTAATGCGGTTACTTGAACGACTTTGATGATCAGTGTTGGATTAGCCCTGGATACGGAAACTAACCATGAAAACTAGGAATGTAGCACAGCAATAAAAAGAATTGGTTTTCTCAAAGGATCTCATTTGCATATCAAAGGGATTAAGTCCAGGCTGGGGGCATTGAATTGATTGTGGGGTGGATGAGTCGGGAGGGACATTATATATGTATATCAAAGGGAAGGAAGAGGGGGCGGGGAAGTGATGCTTCTCAGTCATTGCATGGCCAATAAATAATCATGGATTCGGCGACTAAAAATCTTTCCCTTATTGTTGAGGTAACATAGTAACAAAGTAGATGACGGCAGATAAAGACCCGAATGGTCCATCCAGTCTGCCCAACCTGATTAAATTTAAATTTTTTTTAAATTTTTTCTTCTTAGCTATTGTGCTTGGGTTCCAATTGCCGAAGCCTCCGTCAAAGCCCACTCCAGCTCATCTACACCCTCCCAGCCATTGAAGCCCTCCCCAGCCCATCCTCCACCAGAAGGCAATGCCCTGGGAATGCTACATTAAATATTCACCCTCGTCAGCTCAGTATGTTTGTTTTCATATAAATTCCCCCATTTATTTTAATGCATAACGCTTTGGATTCTATGTTAAGCGTTTAATCAAAATTTGAATAAACTATGAAACTAGAAATTTTAATAAACTATGAAACTATCGAAAAGGTTGACATGGACAGATTTTTCAATTTGAAAGAAACCACAAGAACAAGGGGTCACTCGATGAAATTGAAGGGGGACAGGTTTAGAACAAACGCAAGGAAATTCTTTTTCACACAGAGGGTGGTGGACACATGGAACACCCTTCCGGAAGCCGTGATAGGAAATAGCACAGTACAGGGTTTCAAGGAAGACCTGGATAGGTTCCTGGAGGACAAAGGGATTGAGGGGTACAGATAAGAGCAGTGGAAGGTTTAGAGATAAGTGTAGAGGTAGGTATAAAATTAGTCAGGGACCGCTGCTCAGGCAATATGCCTGATGGGCCGCCGCGTGAGCGGACCGCTGGGCGGGATGGACCTCTGGTCTGCCCCGGCGGAGGCGACTACTTATGTACTTATGTACTTATGTACTTAGAGCATCTCTAATCTTGTACCTGGGACCTCAGATGACAATTTAATGATGTAACAGGTTTAACAGACTGTTTCATGGGGGGATGATTTGCTTGGAGGGATGACTGTGATTTTACATGTTTGAGAATTTGCCCAACTCCTCAGATTTGAAAAACAGGAATGTTTTGCAAGAACATAAGATTTGCCATACTAGGACAGACTGAAGGTCCCTCAGGACAAGCATCCTGTTTTCAACAGTGGCCAACTCAGGTCCCAAGTACCTACGTGGGATCCCTACAAGGGTCGAGTTAAGGAAATTGGGTCATTAGGGCATAGACAGGGGGATAGGTAAGTAGAGTGGGCAGACTTGATGGGCTGCAGCCCTTTTCTGCCGTCATCTTCTATGTTTCTATGTTAAGTACCTGGCTAGATCCCAAGTAGTAAAACAGATTTTATGCAGCTTATCCTAGGAATAAGCAGTGGATTTCCCCCAAGTCTATCTCAATAATGGTCTATGGACTTCCCTTTTAGAAAATTATCCAAACCTTTTTTAAACCCTGCTAAGCTGACTGATTTCACCACATTCTCCGGCAACGAATTCCAGAGTTGAATTACACGTTGTGTGAAGAAATATTTTCTCTGTTTTACATAGTAGTTTAATCGCATGTCTCCTAGTCCTAGTATTTTTGGACAGAGTAAACAAGCGATTCACATCTATCCTTTCCACTCAATTCAGTATTTTATAGACCTCTAGCCGTCTCTTCACCAAGCTGATGGCCCTTGCCGCTTTAGCCTCTCCTCATAGGGAAGTTGTCCCATCCCTTTTACCATTTTTGTTGCCCTTCTCTGTACCTTTTCTAATTCCACTACATCTTTTTTGAGATACAGAGATCAGAACTGCAAACAGTATTTGAAGTGCAGCCGTACCATAGAGCGATACAAGGGCATTATCACATTTTCATCTTTGTTTTCCATTCCTTTCCTGTTTTTTTGTTTTTCCATTTAAGGGTTATCTCGTTCTAAGATCTGTAATATTTGCCCACCATCATGTAAATTAATGTAGAACAAAATCTATTCCAGAGAAAGGAAAATGGTAAAACCAGAGGGCATAATGTGAGGTTGAGGGGTGGTAGATTCAAGAGTAATGTTAGGAAATTCTTCTTTACGGAGACGGTGATTGATGCGTGGAATGCGCTCCCGAGGGAGGTGGCGGAAAAGAAAACGGTGACAGAGTTCAAACAAGCATGGGATGAACACAGAGGATCTAGAATCAGAAAATAATTGAAGGAACTAAGGCAGGCTTGCATGGCCTGTGTCCCATATATGGACATTCAGTTGAGGACGGGCTGGGGAGGGCTTCGATGGCTGGGATGGTTAAGATGGGCTGGAGTGAGCTTTGATGGAGACTCCAGAACCTAAGCACACTACAGGACATGGCTCTGGGTTTCTGGCCCAGAAATATCTAAGAAAAAGGACCATTTAAACCAGGGGTGTCAAAGTCCCTCCTCGAGGGCCGCAATCCGGTCGGGTTTTCAGGATTTCCCCAATGAATATGCATGAGATCTATGAGCACACAATGAAAGCGGTGCATGCAAATAGATCTCATGCATATTCACTGGGGAAATCCTGAAAACCCGACTGGATTGTGGCCCTCGAGGAGGGACTTTGACACCCCTGATTTAAACTAAATTAATTTATGGAGCATGTATGGTTGGGAAGACTGGATGGGCCACTCGGGTCTTTTTCTGCCGTCATTTACCATGTTACTATATAATTTGAATTCTCGTGGAATTGCTATAATGGAATAGGAGTGTTTTATTGTTGTAATCTCCCTTAAATTTAGGTTCTCCAGGTAAAAGGAAATTATGTATGCCGAATTAAATACATTAACTCAGCGGTTCCCAAACTTTTTCTGTTCACGGCTCACTTAGGGCTCCTTTTACTAAGCTGTTCTAGTGATTTTAGTGCACGCTACATGCTAAGAACATAAGAACAGCCTTACTGGGTCAGACCAATGGTCCATCAACCCCAGTAGCCCGTTCTCACGGTGGCCAACCCAGGTCCCTAGTACCTGGCCAAAACCCAAAGATTAGCAACATTCCAGCATCTCAAAGAATAGCAAGATTCTGGAACCCCAATGAGAGCAACATTCCAGAGCTGAGATTGTGATGTCGTAATGCCTCATTCCACCAATGCCTAAGAGCCAACCTCAGCAGTGATGTCACAATGGCTTGATTAACTTAAGAACATAAGAATAGCCTTACTGGGTCAGACCAATGGTCCATCTAGCCCAGTATTCTGTCTTCACGGTGACCAACCTAGGTCCCAAGTACCAGCCAGAGAGTAGCAACATTCCAGAGCTGAGATTGTGATGTCATAATGCCTCATTCCACCAATGCCTAAGAGCCAACCTCAGCAGTGATGTCATAATAGCTTGATTAACTTAAGAACATAAGAATAGCCTTACTGGGTCAGACCAATGGTCCATCTAGCCCAGTAGGCCGCTGTCTAGGCCTGCCTCGAGATAGAGACCTCACACGCTATATACTGGTTTCAATCGATAAGTATATTTATTAGCAAATCAGTAACAGCTTACAAGAATAAATCATTCAGTATATAGAGTAACAGAATGTGATCTTCAGGCCTGAGGATCCTCTGATGTCTGTTCTGCTTACTTCCGCTTACAGGCCTGTTTTTATACATTTCTTGGGGTGGTTACCACCATATTGGTCTATATCACATGATACATCTTTATTGGTTATTTCCTTACATGTCATTACATAAGTAGATTCATTTATTGGCTTATACATTTGTGTCACGCTATACGTCTGTTCAGTTTACCGTAAGGCCTAACCTTTTCCCACAAATGCCCCTTTCTTCGACCATATAAGCAATTCCGAGCTTCAACCCCCCTCCCTGCTTCGTTATCACAAGACATGTCTTGCTAAATGATATTCTTGAGAATTCTATTTCTGACCATGAGATGTGTTCATCTTTTCATAATATCCTGCCAGGTGTGAGCCCTATTGCCATGCAACAGAGTTAAGTCTTGTTTCTCATAAGTTTCGCTTAGCCTAGCAGCTAGCTCAGCGGCAGGGCATTTCCCAATCAGTATATGCCAGCTGGCAACTGTATTATGAAATGTCTTTTTCATTGTTAATATACTGATTTATTAGAACAGGAGGGAGAAAAAAGGGGGGGGTTTCTTCTTCGAGGTCTGGTTTCTTCACCTTTAGTGTTATCCAAAGGACTTAACATGCTTCACCTGTATCATACAAGGACTTTATACCAGATTTTTCCATGATTTTCTTCTTCTTCTCATCTTCCTTTTCCTCTCACTTCACGGTGACCAACCTAGATCCCAAGTACCAGCCAGAGAGTAGCAACATTCCAGAGCTGAGATTGTGATGTCATAATGCCTCATTCCACCAATGCCTAAGAGCCAACCTCAGCAGTGATGTCACAATGGCTTGATTAACTTAAGAACATAAGAATAGCCTTACTGGGTCAGACCAATTGTCCATCTAGCCCAGTATCCCGTCTTCATGGAGGCCAATCCAAGTCACAAGTACTTGGCAGCCTGTGTAATGGAAAAGTCCTGGTGTCACAACATTGACAGAAAAGGATTCAACTCTTGGCCTTTCTTCCTATAGATCAACAGCTGGCGTTTGTATTTTTTGTGTAGTGTGGGGGTTAATGCACGCTAAAAACGCTTTCACACCTTAGTAAAAGGAGCCCTTAATGTTTCAAAATTTTTCCACGGCTTCCCAGGTCAAACAACAGTTCTATAATCTAATACATACACGACAGTTGTTGAGACGATTATTAATTTTAAAAATTTAAAGAACTTATTATAAAGGTTATCTTATCACAATAATCTTGAATTATTTATTTGAAAAAATTCAACAGTGAATCAAAAAAAAAAAATAAATCACAAGAAATATTGCTAGAGCCAGTGAGATGGATGAGTTTGCTGTTCATTACAAATCTTCTCAAGCCTCGGAGCCATATTTGATACGGTCAATCTCAAGTCTTGTTCCACATTGATTTTCGCTTGGCATTTGCTTTTTATCAAAGTGAGCGCTGAAAACCCGACCTCGCATAAATAGGATGTCGCAAACGGAATTACGATTCTCTGTGCTCTATTGCGTAACGGTGGATGGTCACCTCTGATTGAACGCCAAAATTCAGTAATATCATGCTGCTACCTCGTGTCTTGTGCGTATTGTCGCAAGACAGCTCAATGAGGTTTTCTTCTTCTTCAGAAGTAAAGACAGCTATAGGTTTGGCTCTGAAAGGATCCTGAATCCAGGCGAATTTCGTGGGATCATCTTCTTGAAAATATTTATATACCCATTTGATACGTTGGGCTCCTTTTACAAAGGTGCGCTAGCGTTTTTAGCGCACGCACCAGATTAGCGCTCGCTTGGCGTGCGCTAGCCGAAAAATTACCGCCTGCTTAAAAGGAGGCGGTAGCGACAAGCGCGCGGGGCTTTTCTTTGTAAAAGGAGCCCTTTGTGATATGTGATCTTCAAAAAATGATTTTATATTGTCAGACAAAACAACTTCATTGGAGATCATGAACTGCTGCAAAAGGGGAAAACAATCTTTGCCACCGTCTTCATGCATTTTTCTCCACCATAATTACATAGAAACATAGAAATAGACGGCAGAAAAGGGCTACGGCCCATCCAGTCTGCCCACCCTAATGTCCCTCCCCTACCTTTGCCCTGTGAATAGATCCCACGTGCCGATCCCATTTGGCCTTAAAATCAGGCACGCTGCTGGCCTCGATCACATGCAGTGGAAGACTATTCCAGCGATCAACCACCCTTTCAGTAAAAAAGAATTTCCTTGCAGTTTCCCGCCTCTGATTTTCCACGGATGCCCTCTTGTTGCCGTGGGGCCCCTGAAAAAGAAGATATCTTCCTCCGTCTCGATGTGGCCCGTGAGATACTTGAACGTCTCGATCATGTCCCCCCTCTCCCTGCGCTGAAATCTTCTCGATCATTTTCATAATGTGCATGTTGCCTCCTTGCAAGGAGAGATTCAGCGTATTTAACTTTTCAAAAATATCACACAAGTATGCCAGTGTCATCAAAAACTCTGCCTCAACAAAGTTTTTCAAACAATGCACAACTTTATGCTGTAGTTCAAGGGAGCCACAACTATCAAACAATTCCTCCACCTGATAGTAAGATTTTCTATCAGCTGCCTTGCATCCCTTCACTTTAACTTTTTTAGGGATCCTCAGCGCCATCACTCAGAGCTCAATTAGATTTCATTGCTCTAAGCTTTATGTGCCAGCTCCTCATCGGTTCCCTTTATTAATTTCAATCTTATACGTTTAAATATTAGCTTTTGTGCAATCTACAGTGGAACCTTGGTTTACGAGCATAATTCGTTCCAGAAGCATGCTCGTAAACCAAATTGCTCGTATATCAAAGCAAGTTTCCCCATAGGAAGTAAGGGAAACTGCTTTGATTGGTTCCACCTCCTCCCCTCCCCTCCACGAGGCTACCGGCGCTGCTCCATTCTCCCCCCCCCCCTTGAGGAATCCGACGCTGTTCCAAACCCCTCCCCGCGATCCAGCTTCCCCCCCCTGCGAACCAGTATCCCCCCCGCTCGCGTTGCCCCCCCCTCCACCGCGATCCTACTTTCCCCCTCCCGAGCAGTCAATGACACCCTTTACCCGACTTGGCACCAGTGCCAGTGCCCGAAGATCCTCCCTCTTCTGGCGCGGCTGTGCGGTGCGTCGGAGATCCTCCTTCTTCTGGGCTGGGCTGGGCTTTGAGCATTTGCGCATGCTCAAAGCCTTCTGGTCTCGCTGTCTCCGAGATTGAGAGCGAGACCAGAAGGCTTTGAGCATGCGCAAATGCTCAAAGCCAGCCCAGCCCAGAAGAAGGAGGATCTCCAACGCACCGCCCAGCCGCACCAGAAGAGGGAGGATCTTCGGGCACCGGCACTGGTGCCAAGTCGGGTAAAGGGTGTCATTGACTGCTCGGGGGGGGGGGGAAGTAGCATCGCGGTGGAGGGGGAGCAATGCGAGTGGGGGGGGGATGCCGGATCGCTGGGGAGGATGCCGGATGGCCGGAGGGGGGGCACTCGTACAGCGAGGTACCACTGTATTTACATTTAAGCATGTACTTAGCTTTCATCTTGTGGTCTCTGGCTAGGGGAAACATCACGCCGACATGTTTCGCTGCTAGGAGCTTTGCCCCTAAAAACGAACAAAAGCTATCAGCGTTGACATAGCATCATTATGGCAGACAACATCAGACTAATTTTTACTGTGCTGTCTTACAAATTTTGCTTACCTAAACTAAACTTTAAGTTTATATACCGCATCATCTCCACAGGAGTGGAGCTCGACACGGTTTACAGGAATTAAAAGCAAGAAGGGAACTACAATGGAAAGAGGAAGAGAATTGGTAAACAGAAAGGAAATGGGGGGGACTTAGAATAATGGAGAGGGAGGGAGTTACATTTTGGAGAAAAGCCAAGTTTTCAGATGTTTTCTGAAGTGTTGGAGGGAGGACGAACTCCGAAGACGGGAAGTAAAGCAGTTCCACAGCTCGGTGATCCTGAAGAGGAGGGATGCTCCAAGTTTTCCTGTTTGGGATATGCCTTTTAAAGAGGGGAAGGATAGTTTGAAATTTTGAGAGGATCTGGAGGAGTCAGGACTCGAGGAGAGCCAAGATAGTGGAAAGAGGGGAGGAAGGATGCCGTGGAGAGATTTGAAGGCTAGGCAGGCGCATTTGTAGTGAACCCTATCAATTTTACCGCCAAACCTGCGACCACTCTGTCCTCAGATATGGTGGCGGCGTTCTTACTGAAGTTTTAAATAGAGCGGAACCCTGCTTTGGCGCGTCTGCGTCATTACGCAACAGCCGCGTCATCAGGCTACCCGCTACTAGATTACTAGCTGTGAATAATAATATTAATATTAACAAAGTTTTTGGCATACTCGTGTTTTTCTTCTACAAAGAAAAATGTAGAGTTCTTGTTGTAACTGAAATATACGGGCCAACATATTGCCATAAGAAAGCCAGTGTGAGTGGCAGTAGTATAACAAAAACGTATATCTTCACTCAATTTTTTTTTAAAAATCTTGCTTTTACTGGGTGACTTTTTATAAAATTTATCCCATCTACCATGTGTTCTAGGATCAAATTCAATGTAGGACTCAAATGCTTTGATACAAGTACCGTCAAACTTCGATTTACCAGTACCACGGTTTGCGAGTGTTTTGCAAGACGAGCAAAACATTTTCGCAAACCGTGACTCGCAAACCGAGCATTGACTCGATTTGTGAGTCCCCCTGCCCGTGAACCGGCATCGCCCCCCCCCCCGTGAACCGGCATCACCCCCTTTGTGAACACTCGCCCCCCCCCCAGCACGAACCGGCATCACCCGCCTGCTCAAACTGAAGGCTTACCCTCAATGTGGCACCAGCATGCAGCACCAACCCACAGGAGGTGCTGGTGTCCGAAGATCCTGCCGCTTCCCGGACTTGGCCTTGAGCATCTGCACATGCTCAAGGCCTTCTGGCTCCCGCCTCTCTCTGAGATTCTCAGAAGCGCACCAATGGCCTCAGGGATGGGGGGCTCTTATGGGGATGTGGTGGGGGTGGAGCAGCACTGGTGGCTGGTGGGGGGGGAGGGGAGGTGGAACGAATCAAGTGAGTTTTCCTCACTTCCTATGAGGAAACTCGCTTTGATATACAAGTAAATTGGTTTACGAACATGCTTCTGGAACAAATTATGCTCGTAAACCAAGACTCCACTGTGCTTCTCTATCTATTATGCAATGGGTCCACATTGCAGCCAGAGCTTTCTAAGTGCTTGTAATCCTCCTTAACGGCCTGACATCGAACGACCACCAGCCCCAACACACTTTGTCCACTCATAATTATTTTCGGTCATAAATATATTTAGGATCTCAAACAAGTCCTGAGCCTTTGCACTTGCAGTTATTTTTTGTCTACAAAAAATGTTGTTCCACAATGGCATTTCCATCTACAAAACGTACATAAGAAATCAAATGTGCATCCTTATTATTATTCGTGGTCTCATCCAACTGCGAGCCAAATTCCCTTCCTTTTAGTTTTTCAATCAGTTGGTAATTGAGGTCTTCTGACTTCTGAATTCTCCGACTGAAAGTATTATTAGATAACGGTACGTTTGAAAGTACTTTCCCTGCAGATTCGCCGATCCTAATGTTCACTATATCTATAGCAGAAGGTAGATTCAATTGTTCTACAACGGTATGAGATTTTTTACAATTAGCAACTCTATATACAACTTTATATGAGGCTAGCAGAGCATTTTTGGAATTGACAAATGCCGAGAAAATGTACCTTGCTGTCCTTTTAATTTTCTGGTAAAGAAGTTGCAAGTTTTATTAATCAAGTGTGAATGATTAATTTCTAAATAACGCTTCAGTTTAGTTGGAAGCATGGAGGGGCATAATCAAATAAAAGTCTAAGTCCCTTTTTGGCCTAAGGCCCAAAGTAGGCAGCAGGAAAATGTCCATTCTTGAAAAAAATGTCCAAGGCCACCCCCCTCAACCCCAACCCGGACCCCCCTTAATCTTTTTTAGATGGCCAGCTGGACAGGTCCCTCCTGCTTCTGGCCAGCAGGCCTGCCTTTGCTGGAATTATGGGCCTGCCCCTTCCCAGTGCATCTTGGGATGCACCGGGGAAGGCCCCTCCTGTAGGGGCCAACCCATCTCCCAGTGCATTCTGGGATGCGCTGGGAGTGGCCTAATATTGTGATCGGCCAGATCGCCTACGCCCCTCCTATGGGTAAGGGGGTCTGGGTGGGGAGTGGAGGTGTAGGTGGCCTTGGGGAGTCCAGGTGGGCTACATTTGGGGGGTGAAGGGTGTCCAGCAGGAGGGACTGGGCAACCCTCCTGACAGTGAACTATTGGGGGTCACGCAGGTGCTGGGCAGGAGAGATTGGGCATCTCTCCTGCCAAGATCATTTGGGGGGTCATGGCGGGTGCCGGGCAGGAGGAATGGGTTGCCTGGGCCACTAAGCTGATCGTGGCAGCCGCGATCAGCCCAGCAGCCCAGTCTGGAACATATACCTGTTTTGACTTGGTCTAAGTCGAAACGTATCAGTTCTATACAGGCAACCTTGTCAAACTTTTGATTATGGCTGCCGGATGACTGGCTGGCCCAATACCTTCTCTCCGATGTCAGAATTTACGTCAGGGTGAAGGCTTGTGAGCCAGGCGCATGCACCGTGTGAGTTGCAGGATCAGCTGTGGGGGGTGGGGTGCAGCATGCTGGCAGACAGGGAGGCAGGGAGGTATCCCTAGTGGTGCCTGCAGCTTCTGTGGATGGGTCAGCTTCGGGAGAGGGGAGGGGGGCACAAATTCAATACATAAGTCAGAAGGAAGGGAAGGGGCATAGGAGGGAGGGAACAGAAAGGGAGAATTGATGGGCATGAGTGTGTGAGAAAGAGATGGTGCACATGGGGAAAGGAAGAAAGGAGGAGGAGGGGCCGACTGCCTGTGCCGACCTGGTGTGGGCCAGTCGTGGGTGAGTCGGTGGGGCCAGTGGGCCGGCTGTGCTTGATCGGGGGGGAGGGTCAGGCAGGGCCTGTGGGTCGAGCCGGTGGGTGGGGCTAGTATAGGCTCTCCTGCCTGCCCTGCTAAGCCCCGATCTATCTTGCCTGCTCACCAGACTCTCCTGCTCTCTGCCGCCATTCCCCGCAGTGTAGGCCTGCTTTACAACCACAGGCTTGCACTTAGGGGAATGGCGGCAGAGAGTAGGAGAGTCTGGCGAGCAGGCAACAGATATCGGGGCAGAGCAGGGTAAGCAGGAGAGATCAGGGCAAAGCCCTGACAGAAGTGACAGGAGGCTGCTTCTCCTGACACTACTGTCAGGATCTGCACATGAGTGGGGGGGGGGGGGGCCACCATCATTGAAATCGCTGCATGCGCCTCAAGCTGGCGCACGCGCCTCAAGCCGGTGCAAGCACCGCAAATAGAATACGGCCACGGAGGCACACATCACGGTGGCAGGGACCATGCCGTTTCAACAGCGCATGCGCGGGTATGGGTTTTATCAGATAGATTCTGCACTTAATCGGTGTGTGACTGTTAATGCATACTTGATAGAACTGTCTTGTATAGCTGCTCATAACTAAAAAGCCAGCCAGTAATCAGAGCATATCACACTTTATAGCAGGGGTATCAAAGTCCCTCCTGGAGGGCCGCCATCCAGTCGGGTTTTCAGGATTTCCCCCATGAATATGCATGAGATCTATTTGCATGCACTGCTTTCATTGTATGCCAATAGATCTCATGCATATTCATGGGGGAAATCCTGAAAACCTGACTGGATTAAGTCCTCCAGGAGGGACTTTTGGGACTCCTGATGTATAGGTTACGTCTCTTACATGTTCTACATCAGGGATTTCAAAGTCCCTCCTGGAGGGCCGCCATCCAGTCGGGTTTTCAGGATTTCCCCAATGAATATGCATGAGATCTATTTGCATGCACTGCTTTCATTGTATGCTAATAGATCTCATGCATATTCATGGGGGAAATCCTGAAAACCCGACTGGATTAAGTCCTCCAGGAGGGACTTTTGGGACTCCTGATGTATAGGTTACGTCTCTTACATGTTCTACATCAGGGATCTCAAAGTCCCTCCTGGAGGGCCGCCATCCAGTCGGGTTTTCAGGATTTCCCCAATGAATATGCATGAGATCTATTTGCATGCACTGCTTTCATTGTATGCTAATAGATCTCATGCATATTCATGGGGGAAATCCTGAAAACCCGACCGGATGGCGGCCCTCCAGGAGGGACTTTGACACCCCTGCTTAATAGACTGGGTATTGGATTAGCTGTTCTGTTAACAAGGCCTTGCGTTGTTATCCAGTTAATGAACCAGGCTCCAGTTTTGATGCAGTCTGCTTTCTCTGGCCTTCGCATGATGTCTTCGTCTTTGCTTCTCCCCAGGTGGAGCTGATGGATACAACTTCCCACGTCATCACCGATGCTCTTGCTGGTAAGGAGCACATTATCCAGGTGGCGGCCAGGGACTTTGAGATCGGCACGTGGAGTGACTGGAGTGTTGCCGCTCACGCAACACCCTGGATGGAGGATCCAAAGCACCCGACCACTAACGCACAGCTAGCAGGTGACTCAATGGACTTGGTCTCTACCTAGTTTCCAGAATTTAGGGTCACACTGAGCCATTGGATTATGCAGGAACTCGTTGTCCTTTTTTTCATTGAGAGAGTCAAACTGTAATAGAACAGAAGTTATCTTTTAAACAAAATTCCATGATCTCCACGTTCTATTTTCTATTCACACCATGGCTACGCACCTACATGCTGACCTAATGCTTTTCTCGGTGGTACTGTCTGGGTGGATTTTGCCAACTCTTATCACCCACTCACTCGTATATTATACATTTCCTTCCAGTTAGGATTGCCAGAATTTACTACAGTAAAATCCAGACTCCCTAGCCCCGCCCTTTTAAGCACCAGTCCCGCCCCCAATATTTCTTTACGCAACGTTTAATTACATTATGGAATTCATTACCAGAGAATGTGGTGACATCAGTTAGCGTAGCAGGGTTTGTTTGTTTTTTAAATCTCTATTCATTTTGAAGCAAAAAAAAAAAGTGCAACATATTATACAATCATATTACACTATAATAGCACTTGAATTCAATCAAAATTGTAATCTTTGACAAATATATATATTACCCCCATCTTCATATTCAAAAACTGCACTCAAATTAAAGATTAAAAATATTTCCATCCCCCCCCTCCCACCCACCCATCCTGGACGTGCATGATCAAAGGGCAAAATCAACAATCACTCTTTGCAAAATTTTGTCAATGGCTCCCAAATCCTCAGAAACTTCTTATAATGTCCCTGTTGTATAGCCATAATACGTTCCATTTTAAAGACGTGACACAGAGACTCCCACCAAAAGGTATAGTTCAATCGATCCCAGTTTTTACAATTCCTTAAAATGCCAAGTAGCAGGGTTTAAAAAAGGTTTGAATAATTTCCAAGTTTATTCTGTACTTAATAGACCGCTTTAGAGAGAACTATCGAATTTCCTAAAAGTGAAGTCCATAAGCCACTATTGAGATGGAATTGGGGAAATCCACTGCTTATTCCTAGGATAAGCAGCATAAAATCTGTTATACCACTTGGGGCCTGGGTTGGCCACTGTTGGAAACAGGATACTGGGCTTGATGGACCTTTGGTCTGTCCCAGTAGGGCAGTTCTTAGGTTCTTATTTAAGACTACATTACAGGTGCCATCTGAATGAGCACGCTAACCAAGGAGGTCCTCAAACCCAGTCCTAAAGGTCCACAACCCGGCCTGGTTTTCAGGATTTCCACAATGAATATGTATGAGGTCTATTTTCATACATTGCTTCCAACCTCTCAGTGATGTCACAATGGCCTCATTGTCCTGCACTCCCCTCCGCCCTCCAACCCAGCCAGCAGATTGACCCTTCCCCTTAACTGTATCCATGACATCCTGTTTGTCTGTTTCGATTGTAAGCTCTTTGGAGCAGGGACTGTCTTTATTGTGACTCTGTGTAGTGCCGTGTGCGTCTGGCAGCTCTATAGAACTAATTCATAGTAGTGTGAAGAGTTTGAGTCTTTGGGAAGCAGAGCTGAGCTTGTGATGTCATAATGCCTCATTCCACCAATAAGAGCCAGCCTCATCAATTATGTCACAATGGCTTGATTGTCCTGTACTTCCCTCTGCCCTCCAACCTAGCCAGCAAATTAACTGTACCCATGACATCCTGTTTGTCTGTCTTAGCTGTTTAGATTGTAAGCTCTTTGGAGCAGGGATTGTCTTCTTCTTTGTGACTCTGGACAGCGCTGTGTGTGTCTGTTAGTGCCATAGAAATAGTTATAATAGTAATAGTGTGAAGTTTCAGTCTTTGGGCAGCAGAGCTCAGCTTGTGATGTCATAATGCCTCATTCCACCAATAAGAGCCAGCCTCATCAATGATGTCACAATGGCTTGATTGTTCTGTACTCCCCTCTGTCCTCCAACCCAGCCAGCTGATTAACCGTTCCCCTTAACTGTATCCATGACATCCTGTTTGTCTGTTTAGATTGTAAGCTCTTTGGAGCAGGGACTGTCTTCTTCTTTGTGACTCTGGACAGCGCTGTGTGTGTCTGTTAGTGCCATAGAAATAGTTATAATAGTAATAGTGTGAAGTTTCAGTCTTTGGGCAGCAGAGCTGAGCTTGTGATGTCATAATGCCTCATTCCACCAATAAGAGCCAACCTCCTCTGTGACGTCACAATGGCTGGATTGTCCTGTACTCCCCTCTGCCCTCCAACCCAGCCAGCAGATTAACCCTTCCCCTTAACTGTATCCATGACATCCTGTTGGTCTGTCTTGCCTGTTTAGATTGTAAGCTCTTTGGAACAGGGACTGTTTTCTTCTTTGTGACTGTGCAGCGCTGCGTGGGTCTGGTAGTGCTATAGAAATAATTTATAGCTTCTATGACCAAAAACTTGGGAGATAGTGATTTAGGGAGGGGCAACCAGAGAAACTGGAAAGGTCAAATTGTCCTTATCTGGCCACATCTCCTCTATGTACATGTTGTCATGAATGTTAGAACCTCATTGTATGGTGTCTTATATAATATATCGCTATATCTCCAACTGGATTCAAAGCAGTTTGCAAAATTATTACAAAGAGTAAATTAAGAACAAAGGGTATATTTTATGAACTGCACCAAAACGTAAATGCCTTTCCAGCACCTAAGTTAATTGAGAAGTGCTGTTTAAACAGCGAAAAACAGTTAAAATAAAGCACCCACCAGCGCCTAAATAAAAGGCACCAGAATCGTACCTACGCCAATATGGGCGCGGCCAACACCAGACGTGGCATTAGGCGCGATTCGCGGCATAAATAGGCGCCAGAAATGTAGGCCCAGAAAACCCCGGCCTGCATTCTGTCGCCTATCTTTCACAGAGGCGCAATTCTCTATAGGGTGCCGTCGCATGATTGACACTCAAATCCACCACCGCTTTTTAGGCGGCCGCAGATATCGGTGCCCTATAGAGAATCTGGGCCAGAGTGAAAAAAAGACAAGAAAAACCTAGAAATTAAAGACAGCGTTATACGTCGGGTTACCAGACGTCCGGATTTCTCCGGACACGTCCTCCTTTTGAGGACGTGTCCAGGGGTCCGGACGGCTTTTCGAAACCCGGCACTTTGTCCGGATTTTAAAAAAGCCTCCCGACAAAGATTGCATCGGGAAGAGGCATCCGCGCCTGCGTGTGACATCATTGCGTCGTGTCCGCGCATACACGGATGCCCTCTGGGGTGGGGCTGAAGGCGGGACAGAGGCGGAACTGGGCGGTCCTGGGGGCGTGGCCACGAGCCCAAATTTTCCGGAAGGAAAATCTGGTAACCCTAATTATCAAGTTTCAAGTTTATTAACTTTTAATATACCGACCATCAACAGGTATCTGGCCGGTTAACAATAAAATATTTAAAAAGAAGGAAAAATAATAAGTATTAAAAAAAATGAGAAAGTGAACATCAAAGACATTAACTGGACAGACTTGAAAATGAGGGGGAAAGTTACATATTTTGAGAGGAGAAGGAGAAAGTGGGAGTAGGGTAAAACATATTGGGTGGGATCACTTTTTTTTTTTTAAAGCGGTTGGTTGAGTAAGAGAGGAACAGAAAAGAGAGAGAGAGAGAAAAAAAAAAAAAAAAGGAAAGAACTCTAAACACAAGTAAAGGCGTCACGAAATAAAAAAGTCTTCAGGCTTATCTTGAATTATAAGGTATCGTGCTGAGCAAAGCCCATTTCTCAAAGAAGCAGGTTTTTAGCAATTTGCGAAAAGCGCAGTAAGTGGGCATAGATCTAATTGCCGCCAGTAGATCATTTCTATTAACTTTTTTTCCCTGTAGAAACCACAACCACCACTACCACTACCACCACTACCACTGCTTCAACCAGTACCAGTACCATGTTACTACACTCTCCCACTACGAAGATCTGTGAGCAGGAGTCCATAGTCGGGGATGGCGCTCTGGCAGTCTCCTGGAGGATCACGTTGTTACTGGGCGCAGTCAGTATCTTCTTTCTGTAGTAAGTACCCAGTTCACTCTTTGGCTTTAAACTCTTGAACGCGGGAATGCCGCAATGTTTCAGCAGATCTGAGATCTTATAATCAAGCTCAGAATTGGTAAGGGCTACAGTCCAGGTGATAGGAAATAGCAAATGTTAAACAATGCCTGAATTTTTAGCCATATTAACGAGGGGTCAGGCTACTACCTGACAAGACGCAGCGAGACCCGGAAACCTGCCAGCAGCGCAATGCCAGCTGCGGAAACCCTGAGAGAACGGTCACTGAAATGTTCTCAGCCCAGCCAAGAAGAGAATGATGTGGAGCCATGAACATTACATGAGACAGATTTTCACGCCTGTCACGTTTATTAGATGCAAATCTCTCTCATGCATATTCATTAGAGATAGCCTGAAAGCTCAACTGGCTAGTAATCCCACAGGAGAGTTTGAGAACCACTGGGTCTGGACCACATATAGCAATCGTTATCACAAAGGAAGAGCCAGAGGATGTCATCAGAACTGCACAGATGCAAGGCAAAAGTATATTTAAATAAAGGAAGGAAACTATGCTGATGTATTGTAAATGTTTATTATTGATAATGGCTTTGGTTCAGTTTTACCCCTTCTCCCCTAGCTCAACCCAAGCCATACCTTATCCTCATCTATTTACTTCCGTCAAACATTGCAAAGACTAGGGGAACACTCAATGAAGTTACAGGGAAATACTTTTAAAATCAATAGAAGGAAATTCTTTTTCACACAGAGAATAGTTAAGCTCTGGAATGCGTTGCCAGAGGTTGTGGTAAGAGCGGTTAACATAACTGGTTTTAAAAAGGATTTGGACAAGTTCCTGGAGGAAAAGTGCATAGTCTGTTATTGAGAAAGACATGGGGGAAGCCACTGCTTGCCCTGGATCAGTAGCATGGAATGTTGCTACTCTTTGGGTTTTTGCCAAGTACTAGTGACCTGGGTTGGCCACCTTGAGGACTGGCTGCTGGGCTTGATGGACCGCTGGTCTGACCCAGTAAGGCTATTCTTATGGTGTTATATAGACTTAAGGCAAATATAGACCACTAGTTTTTTAGCCTGTTACATTAATGGGTGCTAGAATAGATGTGTAGACTTAGGCATTTCTTTCTTTCTGTATGTCTGTCTTTATTTCTCTCTCCCTGCCTCCTTTCTTTCTTTATGTCTGTCTTTATTTCTATCTCTCTCCCTTCCTTCTACCTCCCCCCTGTCCAGCAGCACCCCTTCCCTGCTCCCCCTATCCAGCAGTAGGTCTTCTCCCTTCCTTTTACCTCCCCCCATCCAGCAGCATCCTTTCACTGCTCCCCCCTGTCCAGCAGTATGCCTTCTCCCTTCCTTTTACCCCCCCTGTCCAGCATCACTTCCCTGCTCCCTCCATCCAGCAGCACCCCGTCTCTGCTCCCCCTTTCCAGCAGCACCCCTTCTCTGCTCCCTCTGTCCTGCAGTAGCCATTCTCCCTTCCTTTTACCTCCCTCCATCCAGCAGCACCCCTTCTCTGCTCCCCCTGTCCAGCAGCACCCCTTCCCTGCTCCCTCTGTCCTGCAGTAGCCATTCTCCCTTCCTTTTACTTCCCCCCATCCAGCAGCACCCCTTCCCTGCTCCCCCTGTCCAGCAACACCTCTTCTCCCTTCCCTCCTCCCCCTGTCCAGCATCAGCGCACACTCGTTCACAGTTCCCTCAGCACACTTATTTCGCCAAAGCAAAGCAAATTGCTTCCTTCCCCGCTTTGGCAGGGCCTGACGCAGGATCTTTTTTTTAGCTGTGGAAATCGCCGCAGGTTGTTAGCTTCGGCAGGGACCGCCGCAGGCTTCTTTTTCAGTTTTGAAACCAGTGCATGAAAATCTCAACCGCCTCAGTCTTCCGCTGTAGGAAAAAACAACCGTCGCTGTGGAAACCGCCGTGCGCAAACTGCCAGAGGCTAGTTCTACTGCGCATGCGGAGGCAACGGCGCCACGGATCACGGACCCACCGATTTGAAGTGTGCATGCGCGCTAAGGGTCTTATTATAGCAGATTTTGTGCTTTTCATAGAGAACATGAGCTACAATAGGGTTATTAGGTGGCGTTAGCTGAGATAATACTGGTTTCCACACCCTCATTCCTCTTCATGCACTGGGTAATGGGGGAGGGGAGGACCAGGACTGGTTCAGCTGCTCCCCCAGGACATGGAGCTCGACTGGCCTTCACGAGCCACAAGTCCATTTACAATGAGAGCAGAATCTGGGCTGCCTCAGCCTGCTCTCGAGGCCTTGCGGCCAGCGGGACCAGATGCACATGAAGTCCACTTCCGCCTTCCCCTCCCCTGCCCCCACCTAACTAGAGAATGACACGGGGAAAAAATCTGTCCCCGTCACCGCCCCGTCACCCGGCCCCACCATCCTCTGCACCGCCCCGTCACCACCGTTCCCTTCACCGCCCCGTCACCGTCACCCGCCATCCCTTTCACCGCCCCGTCACCGCCACTGCCATCCCATTCACCACCCCGTCACCGTCCCCGCTGCATCCATATAAGCCTTAGTACTGTAATATTTAGCTTATTCCTTTCTTATAAATCAAAGTTCCTTCTGCTGAACTAGAGAAAGAGATGTTCAGCTGTCAGGTCTTTGTTTATAAATTTTTATCAACACAACTAATATACTACATTAATCCTAAAAGCAAAAAATAAATAAATAAATATAATTTTTTTTTTTCCTACCTTTGTTGTCTGGTTTCTGCTTTCCACATCTTCTCATTCAATTCCTTCCATCCACTGTGTGTCTTCTCTCTGCGTCTTCCATTTGCTGTTACTGTGCCTCTCCCTTCACCCCCTCCCACAATTGGTCTAGCACCCATCTTCTTCCCTCCGCTCCCCCATAGTCCTGGCATCTGTCTTCTTTCCCACTCTGTCTTCCACATTTCCCTTGGGGTCTGTTCCTCTCCACCCTCCTTCAATGTCTGTTCTATTCCTTTCCACCACCACCCTTCCCTCCCTCCTTTACCATCTGTTCCTTTCTACTACCCTTCAGCTCCTCTCGCGTGGCCTATCTACCTTCCTTCCTCTTATTTTCATGGCACGTTACAATGTAATTTGTGCAAGCCACTGGAGCCTGCGAGCTCGGTCCCTGTCCCATCCCCACAAACCATCTCGCTTCTGTGCTCCTATTTTCTCCATTTCTAATATCTCCCCTATGTATCTGTCATTGCCCCCCTTGTGTCCATATACCATCCCCATGGCAATGTCCCCTTATGTCTCTGTCCTATGCCCCATGCACATAATTCCCCTCTTTCTGTTACCTCCTGTGTCCAGATTTCTCCCCTATCTTCCTCTTCCATACCAGTGTGTCTCTTCTTTTCACCACCATCTAGCTTTTTTTCCCTCTTTCTTCCCCCCCCCCCTGCTTCTAGCATCTGGCTCACCTGCCAGTCCTTCCCTTTCTTTCCTGCATGTGGGTTTTTCTTTCCCGACTTCATCCCCTTGGCCCAGAATTCCTTTTCCCTTTCACTCCCTCCTTCCAATTTGAGCCGGGAACACTAGCGATCGCACGGTCCCCGCAGCCACTACCTGCCTGCCCAATCGATCCTAGTGTTTAGCCAGCTCTCTCCCTTCTCCTCACCTTAGTTTATAGGTTTTCTTTTTCGGCGACCTGCACGCTTTTCCCAAAGAGCCGCGCACGCGCGGCTGCTCAGTGTTCCAATCTTCTGCCCTGCTGCAACTTCCTGTTTCCTGGTTGCTGTCAGAAGCAGAAGATCGAACTGAGGCAGCTGCGGGTGCGCGGCTCTCTGATAGCGTGCAGGTCGCCGAAAAAGAAAATCTACAAACTAGGTGAGGAGAAGGGGAGAGAGCTGGTTAAACACTAGAATCGATTGGGCAGGCGGGTGTGAGCTGCGGGGACCTGCGCGATCCTTCATGCCTCACTGCGGGGACAAGACCATTCACCGCCCCGCGGGCGGTGAATGGCCTTGTCCCCGTCGCACGCTGCAACTGCTAGTTTCTTCCCCGTTTTCGGCGGGTGACCCGCGGCTAAAATGCGGTGGCCGCGGGTAAACCGCCACCATGTCATTCTCTACACCTAACAGACCTCACAGGTAGCCAAATGTGGATCACAAAGTGTCTACGCAATGCCAGACTGAGACAGGCCAAAGGGCCATCAGGCCCAGACTCTTGTTTCCAACGGCGGCCAATCCGGGTCACAAGTACCTGGCAAGATCCCAAAAGAGTAAAATAGAGTTCATGCTGCTTATCCCAGAAATAACAAGTAGATTATGGGGGTGGGAATTTTTCTAACAGACAAAATACAGCTAAGGAAAACTATATAAAATATAAACCTACAAATTAAACATAGTGATATCATTGTCATAAGGGAAGGAATACTACATAAGAACGTGAGAATACTTTTACTGGGTCAGACCAACGGTCCATCTAGCCCAGTATAAATCCCAAATAGAAGCAGCATGCCAGAGCTGAGATTGTGATGTCACAATGCCTCATTCCACCAATGCCTAAGAGCCAACCTCAACAGTGATGTCACAATGGCTTGATTGTCCTATACCAAGGAGTAGCAACATTCCAGCATCTCAAAGAATAGCAAGATTCCGGAACCCCAATGAGAGCAACATTCCAGAGCTGAGATTGTGATGTCACAATGCCTCATTCCACCAATGCCTAAGAGCCAGCCTCATCAGTGATGTCACAATGGCTGGATTAACACAAGAAAAGACTTACTGGGTCAGAGCAATGGTCCATCTTCATGGAGGCAAAACCCCAAATAGTAGCAGCATTCAATGGCACCGATCCAGGGCAAGCAGTGACTTCTGCCAATGTCTTTCTCAACAGCAGATTATGAGACTTTTCCTCCAGGAACTTGTCCAAACCATTTTTTAAAAACCAGCTACATTAACCACTGTTACTTCATTATCAGTTTATATTAACAGAAACACAATCGTAATACCCATCGATGAGCGAGTGCATTAAATGCGTGAAAGATAAGTTTCAAGAGGTTATCCAAATCTTACAAATGTTATGCTATCTATTGGGGTTTTTTCTGCAGCCTTAAGTTCTGGTTTATGGAATTTTGTTTTAGGAACTTGTCCAAATTCTGAGTCTTGGGGGTAGGGGGGGGGGAAGGAGAGCCAACTGAAGAATGGCGAAAGGGGCTGCATTTAGAAATCTGTGCAAATAAACTTATCTCTCTCCTTTTCTTTTCTCTTACAGAATCCTTCTTTGCATTCCCATGAAAGAAAGATGAAGTGGAGACGGGGCCCAGTTCTTCTTATTTTTTTTTTTCTATTTTGCACACGTTTAAGGAGGATATCAGTATATATTACAGCATTTTATTTCATCAGTTCGTTTGCTTTTGCTTTTCAGAATGGACAAAAACCCACCTAAACAAGGAGGTTTAACTGTCCCTGTGATAAGAAAAAAAAAACTCCAAACAAACCAATCGCTGCCAAAACAAGGAAACTTTATCAAAAGCCAGCCAAAGTGCAGAGTCTTGCAGTGTGGGAAAGAAGAGCCCTGCAGCCGGTTTTCCTCCCAAAAAAGCCTGAGGAGAGAGTTTTTCTGGTAGTTAAATGCCGCAAGCTACAGGCTGACCTCGTTCTGGTTTTTGCTTTGCTTTTTTTTTGACTCGTAAAACTCATCCTGCTGGAACAGTGTCACAGTGGACTCTGTTCTTGTAAGTTCCCACAAGCTACGCAGAGTAGGACCTGGCAATGGGTCGCCTGCAAACGGTAGAGGCTGCTGCGCAGCAAATGCTCGGACGCCCTCTAAATCCCTACGGGCATCGAAGCAGCCGCCGCCGCTACCCTGGCTTAGGTATCTTAGGGTAGGATGCAGTAGGGGTATCTGGCCTCCCCTTTGAGTCCATACTGAAGGCACCGAAGTCTTTTGCCTTCTTTCGGAGAGGATGGCGTACAGCGAGCTCCACTTGTCTTCTCTGGGAACGTTAAGATTCCAGCGAAGGTTTCTTCCGGAAAGGGCAGCGACACAGCAGTTAACTCTGCTCAGAATCTCTTTGTAGGAGAAGCCTGTAGAGTGCGAAAGCACATTTTTGAAGTGTCTAATTTATTTGAACGCAGCAGTTCTCTCTCTGTCCCTTTAAGCTTGCAGCTCAGTAAGAATCAGGCCTGTGTCTGGCACCTTGAGCTGCACCTACCTGTCTCTCTGGGACCCCCCCCCCCCCTTTTTTTTTTTGTTTCCTGTAGGCCAGTCATCGCAGTGACAGTCTCCAGTCAAGATTCATGTGCCACTTTTAAATCCATCCACCAGGTGTCACCATTTTAAGATAACCAAATCCCTGCCCAAAGGGGCTATAGGTGCTGCCCCCCCCAGCCCTCCCCCCAGCCTAATGAATCTATTTTTTTTGTTTAAGAGCATTACAGTCCTTTGAATGCAATTGTTATTCAACTAAAGATGATATTTAGGGTTGTAAACACAGCCTATCCCTCTTCACCTGGCATATTGCAAGCAGATGAACCCATAGCCATTGGCAAATTCCCAGCCAGGGTTTTTTTTTTGGGGGGTGGGGTGGGGGGGTGGAGAGAGGTTAACTTCTGAAAGACAATGGTAAAGGAAAAACTACATCCGGACGTGTATCAATGTGCCCCAGCTTTCAACGGCCATACGTTATGTGACATTACACATATTTGTTATTCTGCTTTTCCTCTGGACTCAACATTTCCAGCATGCAGTGGGAACAGAAACTACATTAAAAAGCCAAACTGGCTCAGCCTTTCTTTCAGTGACCTGGAGCCCATCTGATAACCTGACTGGATGGAAACCAAGAAGTTCTTCAGCAACAGGTGGACAAAGAGGGTCATACAGCTAAGCCACCATGCCAAAGACACTACATAACCCTACCCACAATGCTACTGCTTTCCCAATCTTGCTAAGCCAGTGGTTCTCAAACCTGTCCTGGGGGATCCCCAGCCAGTTAGAGGTTTTCAGGAAATCCTTAATGAATATGCATGAGTCCACTCAGACTACAAAACCTTCAGAAAAGAAATAAAAACCCTGCTATTCAGAAATCCTTAAAGACAAATTTACACAGCAAGAAATCATCTCAATAGGAACCCACTCCACTATGTGATACTACCGAAACTGTCCAGATAACTCTTTATGTAATCCACCTTGAACCGCAAGGTAATGGCGGAATAGAAATCACTAATGTAATGTAATGTAATGTGACAGATATGCAAATCTCTCTCATGCATATTCACTATACCCACCAAAAAAAGCTAGATACATTAAATTGTTCACTATATCATAAATATATCATATCAATTAAATATTTTATTTAACAATTCATATACATTTCATACATATCTCACACAATTAATTTCTCATATACAGTGCTCCCCCGCAAATTCGCGGTCGGCGGTTGGCGATCCCGGTCATTCGCGGTATTTTCTGACCGCAAATGACCGGGCAGGAGAGGGCAGCTGGCAGCACCGGCAAGTGAAGGAAATCACTTGCTGTATGCTCCGACCACCTCTTCCTGTACTAAAGTTCGGGCCTCACCAATCAGGAGCTGCTTTGACACTTTAGTACAGGAAGAGGCGGTCGGAGCATACAGCGAGTGATTTCCTTCACTTGCCGGCGCTCCGGCTGGCCTCTCCAGCTGCCCTCTCCTGACTCCCCTGCCTAAAAACCGTATTCGCGGTTTTTCAAAATTTGCGGGGGTTCCTGGAACGTAACCCCCGCGAATTTCGGGGGAGTACTGTACACACAGAACCACTCCAGTTTATAGAAATAATAAAGAGTTCATCTTAAAAGGTTATTTTTACCATAAATAGCAAAAAGCCAGCATTAACTATGCTTGGACTTAGAGTTCTCATACAAAAAAGTTCAAAATCACCCCATTTGCCTACGTGCAGTTAATTTCTTACTGATAAATGGAATCCACTTCACCCCCACATAGAAATTTCATCCAGCTCGACACGAGTCCGTGTTTCGCCACCAGGCGTCTTCAGGAGCTTATACTGGTCACGGCTCCGCTCCCAATTCACAAACTAAAACATACAAAATTACATCTAAAGCTATCCCTTTCTTTCAAACTATCAAAATATCACATTTCCTTGTTGTTATATCATACTTAAACATATCACGCAGTTCAAGGGTGAGATATGTATGAAATGTGTATGAATCGTTAAATAAAATATTTAATTGATATGATTCTATTTATGATATAGTGAACAATTTAGGGCTCTTTTTACGAAGGTGCACTAGGGTTTTAACGCACAGAATAGCGCACGCTACGTTGCCACGCGCACTAGACCTTAACGCCAGCATTGAGCCGGCGTTAGTTCTAGAAGCGTAGCGCGCGGTAATTTCCTGCGTGCGCTAAAAAAAACGCTATTGCGCCTTAGCAAAAGAAGCCCCTAACGCATCTAGCTTTTTTGGGTGGGTATGCTGTAAGAAGAATAGCTATTTAAATTTGACGATAAGCTCCGAAAAACAAAACTTTTTTGGCAGTCATGCATATTCACTAGGGATATTCTGACAACCCGACTGGCCGGGGGTCCCCCAGGACAGGCTTGAGAGCAATTGTGCTAAGCCAGTGAAATCCAAGCCAACGAGAAAACTGCGGCATGAACTTTGGCCACTCCACACCGTCTTTATCCAGGGAGAGACTTCTTTAGTGTGGCACCGTCTTTCTGTTTCCTGATGGTTTTGTTTTTGCTGAAGAGACTGACTTTTGTGCCTGGTCCTTTCCAGGTTTTCTCAGTGAAATGTTCTCTTTTGTAATCCCGGCACCAGCAGCAACTGCTAAGCAAACGTGGGAAAGAGTAGAAGGACTGCATTCTTCCTCTGATGGACTGCTGACATTTTTTTTTTTTTAATTTTGCTGGAAGAAAAGACTGTGAAAGGACAAAAAAAGATATACCGCCCTAGATTCTAAGTTGTGATCAGTACCCCTTTTGCGGTACAAAATTAAGAGTCGCTGCATAATTGTTAAAAGGAAGCACTGATGTGGCAGAATTCTTGTAAAGGGGAGGGAGCATTAATGAGCTCGAACCTCATTACTAGAGCACTGGTAACAGCAAGCACTAGTGAGTGGGAGTCCTCATTGCTGAAAGATCGGTTCATGGGGCTGACTATTGAGCTGGGGTCTTCTAGGACCAGTGTAACCATCACATAGACTAGGTGGGAGCTTAGGGCAGCGGCCTCTAGGGCACGGGTTTTCAACCCGGTTTTCAGGACATCCCCCCCCCAATGAATTCAACAAAAACCCCAACCGCTCAAAAGGACCGGGTTGAAAACCTTTGCTCTGGGGGAATGGCAAAATGCAGCTGCCTTCAAGGCAATCTAGCAGGTCTTGCTAGTCGCAATAGCTGAGAAAGACCAATGTGAACTTGCCAATAGGAGGGGGTTGATGGCTTTCAAACAGGTTTAGTATTTCAAAGTATGAGGCCTGTCTGTGAATGGCTATTCCAGGCCTGCACTGCATTTTTACAGGCAAAGAAAAGTGCCCCACTGCCTCTTGACATCCCATGTTAAGCTACAGCCCTTTACTTCACAAAGTCACTTCCTGTGGTATGTTAAGTCAGTTATTCTTCTAATCTGGATAAACAGAAGGTCCAATATTTAGAGAACATTTCTTCCTAATTGTGAGAACAATCCTCCTCAATTGGTCTCTTTGATAATTTACTAGGCCCAAAAGCCTAAATTTATACCGAGTTACAACTAACCCATGCCCCTGAATCTAATTAGAGATCTCAATTATGTGTATTCTGGAAGAAAGGTGGGACAGAGGGGATGAGAGCATTGAGACTTTTGAATATCTCCATGGCATTAATGTACCGAAGGTGAACCTGAGGGCATAGCAAGGGTGGGAGACGCCCAGGGCGGTGGTGACCCCCGCCTACTTCTCTGTCCCTCGCTCCTTCCCCCATCCCCCCACCGCACGCTCCCCCATTCTCTTCCCCCATACCTCTAACTTCGCCAATGCATCTCCAACCTGCTGCTTGTGCTGGCCTCGGCTCTCCCCTCTGACGTCACTGCCTTGTCCTGCGACCAGGAAGTGACATCAGAGGGAGATTCAAGGCTGGCACAAGCAGCTGGTTGGAGGTGCTGCTTGCACCAGCAAAGAGAGGCACAGGGGGAAGGGAAGACGTGCGCATGGCGGGGAAGGACCGGAGGGGCCGAGAGGAGGAGAGGAGCGCCTAGGGAGTCTATCCCCTGCCCCTTATTGCCCGGGTGAACTGTTTTCAAATGAAAAAAACTCCAGAATGAGAAAGCATAGGATAATGTTAAAGGGTTATAGGCTCAGGAGTAATCTAAGGAAATACTTTTTCACAGAAATGGTGGTAGATGCTTAGAATAGTCTCCCTGTAGAGGTGGTGGAGACAGAGACTGTGTTTCTGAATTCAAGAAAGTGTGGAACGTCACGTGGGATCTCAGGTAGAGAAGGAGATAGTGGATGCTGCAGATGGGCAGACTGGATGGGCCATTTGGCCTTATCTGCCATCATGTGTCTATGTTTCTATAAAAACTATCCAAAAAAGCAAGAGGAATATAATGGATTACCACAAAAAATATTCCAAAATGTACCCACTACTGCAGAGGTGTGAAACATGAGATAAATAGGTATTTATAAATGGAGAAAAGACCTCAGTTTCTTCCAGGGAAAAGAAATTCACCTGGAGGACCTCTATGTCTGCCGTATTCAACTTCAAGCAGCATAGGAAAAAACATCCCTAGTCAAAAACTCCATTATAAAGCAATATATGAAAAAATCTTATAATATAAAGTCCAGAAAAACACAGAACACTTATCTCTCCAGTTCACCGTCCTCCAGGTGGGATCTGAATCCAAACAGTCCACACGATTTTCACCACGTTGTCTTTCTTTCAAACGTGGGAAAGAAAATATACTTGAGACTCCCGACAGGCCCTGTTTCGCTATTAGAACGCTGCATCAGGGGAGGTCTCTAAACCGATATAATATAACCATATAAGCATTCTTCAAAACTTTTTAATACGCTGAAAGGAGTAACAAACAGCTACTTACATTGAAACATTGAGCTACCGCTTCACAGATTCTCTTAGAAGAAATGGCGGCTCGGCGTTCTAGGCAGGGTTTTAGAGGAAGGCCATGCTAATTGTTTAACCAATCCTCATAAGGGGGCGTTACCTAGTAAATACCAGACATTCTGCTTAAGCAAAAAAAGGCGCGCCATTCTATTTTGGCATTTAAACCCGTAGGCGTACATGATTTTAATTTAAACACCCATTTTTGTTCACATTGTCGTAAGAATGTTCTAAAGTCACCACCTTTCTTTGATGGAGATAGCTTTTCAATAATCCAGCATCGCATTTCTATGAAGGAATGATTATGATGATCTAAACAATGTTGTACCATTGGTTGCCTCTAATTTTCTACAATTTAGGCAGGATCTATGCTCAATTATACGAGTCTTAAACAGTTTGTCCTATGTAAATTTTCTTGCAGGGGCATTGAATGGCATAAATAACTCCCCTAGAATCACATGTCGTAGATGTTTTTAGTTTATACGTTTTCTGATCCACTGGGTTAATAAAATGATCACATTCTAGCGTAATTTGACATATCGAGCAATGCCCACACTGGACATGTCCGACCCTCTCATCACCATTCGTTACCATAGGCGGATCGAAGGCCCCCATACTCGTTGGACAAATTGTTTCTGGTAGATTTTTGTTTCTAGAGTAAGCTGTCAGTACCTTAATTTCTCTAAAACAAGAGGATCCTGACGGGGACGGAGGGGATCCTGGCGGGGACGGGTGGCGACGGAGAGGATCCCGATGGGGATGGGTGGGGACGGAAAGGATCCTGGCGGGGACGGGTGGGGACGGAGAGGATCCTGGCGGGGATGGGTGGGATTTCTGTCCCCGTGCAACTCTCTATTCTAGGCCCCTTACTCTTCCCAAAGAGATCTGTATACTTTTACTGGACCAATAAAAGAATGGTGCCCTTCACGACCTATGGAGACCACCCAGACCCATTCTTCTCTTAGTCCCATCTGAAGAAAGGACCTTTTCTGATCTAGAAAGTCCATGAATATAATTTCTTGTGTTGGTCTAATACAAAGTGTCACAGAACTCTTCTAGATAAAGAGTTGATAGCACATAGGAGGAGAGAAAAGGGTGTCACCTCCCCCCCCCCCCGTTTTATCACAAGGGTCCGTCAAAGAGCTGCTATATTGATAAATTGATTTGAGGGAGATTGCTCCCAACTTGCCACATGCAGATAAGCTCATCAGTCTTTGCATCAACTCTTATTAAAAAAAAAAAAAAAAACAGGCCTTAAGTCTGGTAATTATTGGAAGAAAGCAGGTCTAAAATATTTGTTTTCTCTAACTTTCTCTGCCATCTATGGGGTTTATTTTTTTTGGGGGGGGGGGGTTGTTTATATAGGTTTTTTTAAAATGTTTTTTTTCATTTCAGGGGGAATTGTCAATAATGCATACTATTGTTCAATAGTGTGTTATTACATATCAGCTAATAGTCATTTTTTATGTACATTTTTACTGGTTTAATGTATGTTTGCTTGTATTCCTCCTTAGTATAATATTTTTATTGGTATAGGTGAGTGTTCATTACTGATAACAGGGGTGGGGGGGAAGTTAACATTTTGGGATTTTCCCCGTCATTTCCGATTTACAATGATACAAAACAACGTGAGAAGCACTGTTGACATTTGCCGTGTTGTTTCAAATGAAAGCACGGCCCTAGTAGTTGTCAAGACAATTTCCTTGGAGCCCCAATCAAGACCCGCTCTTCTGCAACTCTACCCTCCGTCGCTGTTCATCCAGGCGGTGAAGCTCAATAGATGGGGGACAACAGTTTTGCGCGGCGTGTGGCGAAGTCTTGTGATAAAATTTGGGCTCCGGTGAGTTCTTACCTTCCGATCCTAGCTCTGCCGCCAACTGGAAGTGACTCGCTCTATTTCCTCAGCGGATGTAGTCAGTACGACGGCAGGCGCTTTATCTCCACAAGGCTCAGCTCTGTTCCCAGCTCAGTCTGCCACTGCGTAACCCCGAGAAAGTCCACATTGGAGTCCTTATACCAACGCTTGGCACACGCTAAGCGGTTTCTAAGGGTTCGCAATCTGGGAAATGCCGACCATCCTATTTCGTCCCTATGGGCAAACGCTAATGTTCATTGATCTGCACCAAGCTTTATTCAAAGGGTCGCTTTATCTACACCTTCAGTCACTCGTCTACGATTGGATTAGAAGTTGCCAAACTGACCAGGTTATAAAGCAGAGGATTTTGCGTTCCACCACAGAAATTGCTGCAAACGTGCTTTGAAAGAATTGCTTGGGATCTTGTTTGAACAAAAGGTGGTATATAAATACAGTTGTTATTAGAGAGCTTTTGAAGATAAAAGTGTTGGGGTGGGGGGGCTCTCAGTGAGTACAATGTAGACAATTTTAGAGGGGAAAGAAATTGGTCTATTTTATGGCCAAGAGAAAAAGACTTTGTCCCGGAGAGCATTTTTGTGCTCTCGACTCATCTGAAGGTGACTTCCAGGAGTGCCGAGAGCACATGAAACTGAACTCGCCAATGGCTTCGCATCTGAAACACATCTAATTGTTCCCCTGTTGTATCGTTTTCTATCGGCCAATTGTGCTTCTTATGATTAAACAGGGAGACTTGTATACTGTTTGTCTTATTGTAAATATACATAACAAAGAAAAGTAGTTCTAGTGAACGTATTATATTCCTTTAAGCTCCCCCCTTCCCTCGACAATGATATTTTGTACGACAGATCTATCGCCCCTTTCCCACCCAGATTCAGTATTTAATACCCTAGTATTACAAACGAATGTTAACAATGCTGTATTTGAATTTTTTATAGATATATATACAACAATGGAGAGGTTGTTCATTAAATGTGATCATTTCATGACACACTTGCTCACTTCCGTTATTTCATGTGCGAGTCGGAACTGGATGCTAGCGACGGAGGCCATGCTAGAGGAGATACAGTAGTCCTTCGGCGCTTTGGTGCAAATGCAGAGGCCGACCCGAACAGCTTTTTTTCAGTTTTGGCTGAAATCGAAAGTGCAGCGGAAACTCTGAAACGGCCAAAGCCGAAAACGAAGACCCAATTTTAGCTGTGTGAATGTGAACCGCAGACTGACAGAGCTTGCAGTATTATTTTTATGTACAAGGCTTTGAATTTTATAAGTAGCGTTAATCAATATTTTAAATAAACGATGAAACTGTGGCATCCCTTTTGCTAAACCCACGCTAGGATATCAGTTAAATAATAAAAGACTATTTTTACCTCCAAACCAAAATAACCTACTCACACACGGACCACAACTAATGAAGAACTGAAAACTAAAAATCAGTGGCTGACTTCCCCCCCCCCGGTCCCCCCCCTTTTACTAAACCGCGAAAGCGATTATTAGCGCAGGCAGCTGCGCGAAGCTCCACGCAGTTTCCCACGCTCAAAGAGTTCCTATGAGCATCAGGAGCATTCGGCGCGGCTCCCTGCGCTTAATAACCACTATCACGGTTTAGCAAAGGGGGGGGAGGGGTTGTGCCACTCTCCTATTGGTAGCTGATGTCCTAACTCTGCAGATGCCTAATTCCTAAGGAGCTTATCATCCCCAAATGTATAGACTTAGGGCTCCTTTTATCGAGCCGCGCTAGCCGGGTTAACGCATGTGACTTTTCATCGCACGCTAACCCCCGCGCTGGTCAAAAACTACCGCCTGCTCAAGAGGAGGCAGTAGCGGCTAGTGCGGCCAGCGGTTTAACGTGCGCTATTACGCGTATTTAACCGCCAGCGCGGGTTGATAAAAGGAGCCCTTAAATTCCCACTAAAATTTGAAGCACTCCATTTACAATATAAACTATTGTGCATGATCATAACTGCATCACTTACAATCTCAGGACAAAAAAAAAAATACAGATAGTAAGCCCCCGACCCTCCCCCCCCCCCCCTCAGAACTATTTTACAATCCCTGATCAACTATTGGTGTAGTCAGGGCTGGAATTATGTCCTAGTCATGGCAGCCATTTTAAGATCAGCGCTGGAATGGGCAGGAGTAACTGGGGACCTCTCCTGCCCCAGTTACACCCCTAGACCACCAAGGATTGTAAACTAGACCCAGAGAGGCCTAAAGGTGTAGAGGGGAGACACTCTGTGGGGGGGGGGGTCTGGGAAGAGGAGCAACTCCTGTTCGGGGCTGGGAGGGAGACAAATGTAACAAATGTTCGGTTTCCACCGAAAATGCATTCTTGTTTTTGGCTAAAACGAAAAACATGGCCAACCAGTCAAACAACCTTTCGGCCAAAAGCAAAATCAGGCAGGAAAAAGGATTTGGAGCTAGTTTTGTTGCTGTGTCCAAAATCCAAACTTGGGTTGGCTTCTAGATAATTCTACCACTAGGCTGCCTCTTTTAGGTGGCTTCGTAATCCTTTTTCTACCACTGCCCTCGGGGCAGTTCTGTATTCTAGGCCACTAATATGTACATGTGTACTATGCATGTAATTAACAGCACGATTTTGCAAGGGGACATCATAAGGGCGAGACAGAGGCAGGTGCTCTCCATTTACACGGTGGAACTTACAGAATACTATGTTACAATAGGGTTACAGATGTTCAGGAAAACCCGGACATAGCCTCTTTGTAGAGGACTGTCCAGGTGCCCCATCTTTCCAAGCCCCGGCAATTTGTTCGGGTCTTGGAAAGCTCTGGCTGTGTCTCGAGGTCCTCTGAGCATGCACAGATGATATCACACGTGTCTGCGCATGCTCAGAGGCCCTCGGACGCGGCCTGGAGGTCAGGAATAAAAAGAACCTTTCTGAGAGTAGAACGAGGTAGAGCTGAGGTGTGGCTGGAGGCAGTACAAGGCGTGGCTGGGACAGGGCGTGGCCATGCGTCTAGGATTTTTTGATGCAAAATATGGTAACCCTAATGTTACATGGGTATGTGCCAGACTTAAGTGTTAATACTGACACTAGCTCTATGGCTGGCGTAACTATTAAGCCTATGTACACTTTCTTTTGTTGGCTAGGTTCCTACTTTGTGCCTTCAGGACACCTAATTCTAGACAACCTGTTACAGAATTGTTCACTATGTGTTTCCCCAAATGTCCAAATTCTGTTGCAAAGCTAGGTTCTACCCCTTCCACTAGTAGACTGTTTCGTGCAGTGTCTGATTCTTACAAGACCAGTGTTAAACTCAACCTCAGCCCTGGGAAAAATTTGCCTGGTCCTTCGTCAACAAATTTATGATGGAATTGTTTCCATGTCTTATCTATTTGATTGTCATGATCCAGAGCAATCATTTCACCTCATCTGAATTCAAGAAAGCATGGGACAGGCACGTGGGATTTCATAGGGAGAGGAGGAGATAGTGGATGTTGCGGATGGGCCATTTGGCCTTTATCTGCCATCATGTTTCTATAACCATAAAGCTCTATGACCTCACAATGCAGGTGTAAAGAGCTTAGCCTATAGGAAGAGGAGATGCAAATGTTAAGAGCCTTAGCCAATAGGGAGAGGAGGAGATAGTGAATGCTCTGAATGGGCCATTTGGCCTTTATCTGCCATCATGTTTCTATAACCATAAAGCTCTATGACCTCACAATGCAGGTGTAAAGAGCCTTAGCCTATAGGAAGAGGAGATGCAAATGTTAAGAACCTTAGCCAATAGGGAGAGGAGGAGATAGTGAATGCTCTGGATGGGCCATTTGGCCTTTATCTGCCATCATGTTTCTATAACCATAAAGCTCTATGACCTCACAATGCAGGTGTAAAGAGCCTTAGCCTATAGGAAGAGGAGATGCAAATGTTAAGAGCCTTAGCCAATAGGGAGAGGAGGACATAGTGGATGGGCCATTTGGCCTTTATCTGCCATCATGTTTCTATAACCATAAAGCTCTATGACCTCACAATGCAGGTGTAAAGAGCCTTAGCCTATAGGAAGAGGAGATGCAAATGTTAAGAGCCTTAGCCAATAGGGAGAGGAGGAGATAGTGAATGCTCTGGATGGGCCATTTGGCCTTTATCTGCCATCATGTTTCTTTGTTTCTATATAAAATCAAGTACAGAGTACAGTCCAAACTGTAAGGCCCATGGTCTAACATTAAAATTCAAGCAAAGTTGTAGGAAAATAAAGTGGCCCTGAGAATCTGAATCCATAATATCTATATTCACTTATCTTAAACTGAGGCAGGCAGCAAAAATGCATAGCCCTACAAATATCTGGAAAAGTTAAGAGAGGCTGGTCGTGTAGTCAGGAAAGCAAAGATGTAAATGGGGCGACAAGACATTTTTTAAATATATTAGTGATAGGAAGAAGTGCAAAAGTGGCATTGTGAGACTGAAAGGCGAAGGGGACTGATCCATTGCTCAGCGAGTGATTGACACATGCACAGAGACCTAACAGCAGTGACAGGGGAGGAAGCGGCCTCCTGTCACTGCTATTAGGGCTTTTTTTTAATAGCACAGATGTAGTGCTACACAATGAAAACCAAAAAAGAAAATCCAACAAAAACAAAAGAAACTGCAAATGAGCGTACAAGATGCAGGCTATGTTTATTATATCAATTGTTCACTGCGGTTAATAGTACCACCTTTTTACAAACCAAGGGACCCGACGCAGTTAACACGCCTTCATCAGGGGTCCTAAGAAATGAAGATAAAAATTGTTTTTAATAAAAGAGTGATCATTTGGTTTTCATTTTTATCTTGGTTTCTGTATATGTTGATGAATATTTGCCTTTTGCTTTTCCCGTTTATTTTTGTTTGCGGTTTAATTTGATACCTTGTAGGTCCTAAAAGTTTCATGACTCTGTTCTATTCTTTTCATTTCATTTTATGTTCTTGGCAAGTATTTGCATGAGTCTTATTCACGCACCATTCTCCCAATTCACACTTCACTGTTTCAGATTTATTATCATATTTATTATAAAAACATAGAAAATGTCGGCAGAAAAGGGCCTTGGCCCACCAAGTCTGCCCACTCTAATGACCCACCCCCCCTAACTTCACCCCCCAAGAGATCCCACATGCCTATCCCATTTTTTCTTAAAATCTGGCACGCTGCTGGCCTCAATCACCTGCAGTGGAAGTTCATTCCAATGATCAACCACCCTTTCGGTGAAGAAATACTTCCTGGTGTCGCCATGAAGTTTCCCGCCCCTGATTTTCAGCGGACGCCCTCTTGTGGCCGTGGGTCCTTTAAGAAAAAAGATATCGTCTTCCACCTCGATACGGCCCGTGATATAGTTGAACGTCTCAATCATGTCTCCCCTCTCTCTATGTGTTCAAATTTGCCTGCCTTTGTTTCAGATCTGTCCTTGGCATGGCCCCGCTATACCTGGTCTCCCACTTTAAATTTGATTGTTCCACCAAACCCACACGTAGAATACGTTTGTTCAACCACCCCTCAATAAAAACCTGCCAATACAAAAGATTCCTAAACAGAACGCAAGTCTTCCAAGCAAGTCAACAAAACAACTGGCTAGGCAACTTCATCAAACTAATTAAAACAAACCTGTTCAACCGATTTGTAACCAAGAACCCTTAAACCCTCTACTGTACCCCTTTTCACATCTTCTTGTTTCCCCACATTGTGTATTTATGTAACCAAAATCTCCATTGTTATTTTCATTCGCTGACTGTCCAGCTCTTCTTGTTGTAAACCGCCTCGAACTACTATGGCTTTGGCGGTATATAAAAATAAAATTATTATTATTATTATTACGTTCCTTGAGTGAGTATAGCTGCAATTTACTCAGCCTTTCCTCATACGGAAGATCCTTGAGTCCTGAGACCATCCGGGTGGCCATTCGCTGAACCGATTCAGCTCTCCGCACATCTTTTTGGTAATGTGGCCTCCAGAATTGTACAGAATATTCCAGATGAGGTCTCACCATGGATCTGTACAACGGCATTATGACTTTGGGCTTCCGGCTGACGAAACTTCTACGGATACAGCCCATCATTTGTCTAGCCTTGGATGAAGCTTTCTCCACTTGATTGGCCGTTTTCATGTCTTCGCTAATGATCACTCCTATTTTGTCTTGTTGCTTCATAAATATGACACTTCACATCACTTGCGGTTATATCCCACTATTTGCCTTACTCACATTAGCATTTTTGAATATCATCTTTAAATATCTATATATTTGTTCATGTACACTTTTAGTCATTTTTATCTTCAGTGTGTGTTACACACGCACAAACTGACCCATAAAAAAAGACCCCCATATGCTATGGCCCCCCAGTGCACCAGGCACTGGAGCCACCATCCTCCCCAACCCCCCAAAAATGACAGGAGGGATGCCTACTCTCTCCTACTACAAAGGACCTCATGTGCCAACTGTCCTCCCCCCACAACCACCCCTTACCCTGTCCCCTGAAAAAAAGTTAGAAGGGATGCCCACTCCCTTCTGCCACCGAAAGCCTCCCCCTCAACCTCCCTCCTCGTACTTTCTAAGTTGGGAGCAGGAGGGGCGCTTAGACCCTCTTTTTCCAAGGCCACCAAGTCTACAATGCCGGGTCTTCCCCTCCCCGGTGCATCAGGTGATGAATGGGGAGGGGGCCTAAGGTCCTGATTGGCTCAGATGCCTCAGGTCCTTGCCCTTGGGAGGGGTCTGAGGCAGCTGAGCCAATCAGGAACTTCCTTAGGCTTCATCCTCTGTATCCTGGATACAAGGGGGAGGAGCCTAAGGCCCTGATCGACTTAGTCAAGCCAATCAGGGCCTTAGGTTCCTCCCCGTGCATTACATGATGCACCGCAGAGGGGAAGACCCAGCATTGTAGACTTGGTGCCCTCAGAGAAGGAGAGACTGAGCACCCATCCTACTCCCAACTTAAAAGGTACAAACAGGGGGTTGAGGGGGGCCTCCGGTGGCAGGAGGGAGTGGGCATCCCTCCTGCCTTTTTTTACAAGGAGGAAGAGTAAGGGATGATTTTTTTTGGGGGGGTGATTGGCGCAGGAGTCCTTTGTGGCAGGAGGGAGTGGGCATCCATCCTACCTTTTTGGGAAGGTAGGGGATGATTGGCGTGGGGGGGGGGCGATTGGAAGGGGGAATTTCATGGCTGGAGGGAGTGGGCATCTCTCCTGCAGTTTTGCTACGGGGTGTCATCATGATGGCAGGAGGGAGTGGGCATCTCTCCTGCCATTTGTTTGGGGTTCAGGGAGACAGTGGCTCGGGGGTGCCTGGCTCGGAGGGGGTACATTTGTCGGGGGTCATCAGGGAGGGCCATCATCGGTGGTGGGGGACTTTTTTCATTTTTTTTTTTTTAATAGGACAGATATTTTGTGTGTGTAACACATGCAAAGTATCTGTACCATTGAAAAAAACTGAAAGGAACCAGGCAGAACAATCGGTAACACAGTTACTGTCAGGTCTAGACAAATCGGTTTTTATGATCGTTAAACCCCTATTTGGAATAGCCAAGCGATGTTCGTGCATCAATCGCTTGGCTGTTTTGCATGGAGTTTAGCCAGTTTGAATGGCTGGATTGGAAAATGGGTGATCGAGGGGAAAAACACGTGGTGAGCCGTTTTGTGCATTGGGTTGGTTAAAGCGATCATCACTACAGCTGTGAAAACAGGTTTAGTGTCAATCGCTGACTTTAGTGCATCTAGACCTTTATATTTACCCAGCCCTGTCCACCCCTCTGTCCCTCTCCATCCTTTTCGTCGACCTCTTATAGCACAACATCCCAGCCAAGACTTCCTCTTCCTCTCTGCTCTCCCTCCTTTCTCTCCTCTCACCCTCTGTATCCAACATACTCAGCTTAATCAGGTCCCAGCCAATATTCAGCTACAAAAATACTGACCACTGCTTGCTAAATATTGACTGGAGAATTTCTTCTGATCTCAGGACCAGGTTTGGGCTATAAATTTAATACTAGTAATATCATTTTAGCAAAGCCTTTGACACAGGCGTCAAATAATCTGAGCGCCCTCGGGATGGTCCCCAAAATGATGAACTGAGTCAGGAACTGGTTGAGTGGAAGGCGACAGAGAGTAGAGTAACCCCGCCCAAGCTCGCCCAAGACCCGCCCAAGCTCCACCCCAGACCTGCCCAAGCTTTGCCCCTGCCCCCATAATACCATGTTTCTCCGAAAATAAACCCTAGTCCTGGGATTCGCCAGCAGCAACTTCATCCTGCCCCCCCCAGTGGCGTACCTAGGGTATGTGGCACCCGGGGCCCATCATTTTTTGACCCCCCCCATGTAAAAAAATATTTTTTGTAATGACCATGAAACGGAATGGTCAGAATAGAAACAGGCAGTGAAAATTTTCTTATATTCCAAACATAACATAACATAAATTATGTCTGAATTGTCATGACATCAGAAGTACATATGGAGTAGTTGCAGGTGATGCTTGGGACAGTTCTGATTGTGTTAGTTCGGTTTTATGTGTTTTTGAATAGAAGGGTTTTTTATTCTTTTTTGAAGGTTTTGCAGTCTGTGGTCGATGTCAATTGGTTGTAGAGTTGGGGGTCGAGTGTTGCAGCTCGAATGGCTAAGGAGGTTCGTCGAACAGTTTTTTTCTTTTGACGATTTTGGTTGGAGGGTGTGTGAATGGTGCGTGAGTTCTCCTATGTCTGTTTGAAGTGGATTGAATTATTTAGGCTGAAGAAATTAGTTACCCCCCCCATTCCACACACATTAATCTTCTTCCATTTTTGTTCTTCCATTATAAAAAACACTGATAAGTTCCCAGAAAAAAAAATACATTAAATAAGAAGTGAAACAAAGGCCCCTACAGATGAGAACCATAAACATAAGAATAGCCTAACTGGGTCGACCAATGGTCCATCATGCCCAGAGTAGCCCATTCTCATGGTAGCCAATCCAGGACACTAATACCTGGTCAAAACCCAAAGAGTAGCAACATTCCATGCTACCGATCCAGGGCAAGCAGACACTTCCCCCATGTCTTAATAACAGATTATGGACTTTTTCCTCCAGGCATTTGTCCAAATCTTTCTTAAAACCAGCTACACCAGGGGTGCCCACACTTTTTGGCTTGCGAGCTACTTTTTAAATGACCAAGTCAAAATGATCTACCAACAATAAAATTAAAAAAAACCCACAAAGCACACTGTATGCATAGAAATATGTTAATCATCATTCCTATTCCAGGGTTTTTTCAATGAGGTCAAAGCAGATGACTCTAAGCACTATCACCTCAGTAACAACCATACAAAAATAGACAAATATACCCCCCTCCCCTTTTTACTAAACCATGATAGCAGTATTTTTAGCGCAGGGAGCCTGCGCTGAATGCCCAGCACTGCTCTCGACACTCATAGGCTTCCTGCGCTATAAAACCTCTATTGCGGTTTAGTAAAAGGGGACCTTAGTGTAAAATATAGACAGCAGATATAAATTCAGACACATTTTGATCACTAAATTTAAAATAAAATCATTTTCCCTACCTTGTCTGGTGATTTCATGAGTCTCTGGTTGCACTTTCTTCTTCTGACTGTGCATACAATCTTTCTTCCCTTTTTTTTAGCCTGTATGCTTCTTCTCCTCCAGACCTCATTCCTTCCCCCCAACTTTTCCTTCCTCTTCCCTGCCCTTTCTTTCTCTTTGCCTCCCTTTCATTCTTTATTCTGTTTCTCTTCTTTCCTTCTGTATCCCTGCCTGCCCTTTTTCTTTCTTTCTCCCCTGCCCTCCCCCAAGCAGTGCCACTGCCATTACCATCGGGGACCAGGACCCAAACACCACCAATAACAGGCCCCAAGCTCTCCCTGCTTCGGCCAACCAGCATTCCTCTCCCCGACGTCAATTCTGCCGTCGGGAAGAGGAAGGCGATCAGCCCAAGATCGTGATCAACCTATTGGGGGAAATGCTGCCGGGTCCTGCCTTCGCGGAAACAGAAAGTAGGCAGCACCCGGCAGGAAGAAGAACAAATGCTTCAACTAACCTGCTCCCGCATTAGCTCGTAGCGAACGCTTGCTTCAGGGCTCTCAACATGGCGTGTCGGCTTCCCTTCTCCCCCCCCCCTTCTCCCCCCCCCCCCCCCCCCCCAGACATAACTTCCGGTTTCGGAGGGAAGAGAAAGAGAAGCCGGCACGCACACGTTAGAGCCCGGAGCATAAGTTCGCTAGGGCTGAAATCTCCCTAAGCCGGTTTTTTTTGGAGGTTTTTTTTTATGTTCAGTAGCGGCAGATGACAGTTGGGCGGACCGCCCAGCTAAAAGGCCCCTAGGGAGAACACTGGAGATGAAGGCTGATCGGCCCGTAGATCAGGACCGGCAACACGAGTGCCGATCGACTCGAGTTGTCTTCCTGAGCTACTGGTCGATCGCGATCGACGCGTTGGGCACCCCTGAGCTACACTATCTGCTTTTACTATAACTTCATGGCCACTTCATTTTTAAGTTTAGATCTTTCCTTTCAAACAGAGACCTTGCTAGATGTCAAATACAGCACAAGGTAACTTCACATGGACTTAGCTGTGCAGGAAATGTGAATCTCCTCATACACCCACCATATAGTGCCAAAAATGTGCAAAAGTCCGTTTTTTTTCTTTTGATCACTACATAGCCTAATGCCACACAAGCAGCGCTGTTACAAACATATTCTGTAGGTCAATGCTAAGGATAACAAAGTTTCCTTCCTTGGACCAGAAGGAGATACTGGACAAACCACTGGAAGAGATCCCAAAACAACACCCAAAGACCCACTCAGTGTATGAACCAGTTGAGTGGAGTGGACTAACTGGGGGGTGGAAATGGGCCCGAAGTTTGCTCAGCAGAATTTCCTAGACTACTTCTTCCTCTCAACACCTTTGACACGCTGCCACCACCACCACTAGGAACACCTCACTGGGTAGGCCAGCTATGCTATAAACTTTATAAAACACATTATTATATTTCTTATAAAGCACATATTTTAACTGAACTCTCTGACATCCTCAGCCTTTCCATTCACAAAAATAGAAGGAAGAAAAGTTCCCATTTCCTGCTGATCTCATGTCCCCGGCCTCCGGCTATACAATATTTTTCTTCTGCAGACCCTTCAAAAGTCTAAACAAATTCTCGTTTCACTTACATTATAAAGTACTGAGGATGCCATCTCTCCCCAATCCCAGGTCCTAAAGTCTAAGACAGTAGCACAAACTAATGCTGCCAGATTTCAGGAAAAAAATTTCGATTCGATTCAGCCTATTGAATTGGTTTTCAATTCAATTTTCCTGCCCAGTTGGGTGATTTTTTTCAAAACTCCTGGTGGGTTTTATAGCTTTTTCATCCCTTTGGCTTCTCATAACCACACTGGCACTGTGGTGCAAATAAAATAAAGAAACAAAAAGGGACTTTTCCTCTCTCTGTTAAATCCTAGCTCACTTTGTGGTCTAACACCAGCTCTGGCAGATACACATTTCAAATCTGACGTATTATAATCACAAAACAGAAAATAAAATTAATTTTTCTACCTTTTGTTGTCTGGTTATATTTCAAATCTTGTTGGTCCAAGGCTCTGGTTTTCTTCTGATAACTTGCTTGCCAGGGTCTCCTTCTTTCTTCTTTCTGCATGCTAACCATCCATCTGCCAACTCTGTCCTCCCTTTCCATTTCCCTTCCCTCCCCAGGAAGTCTGGTATCTTTCCTTTTTTTCATCTCCCTCCACAGATCCACCTTTTCTTAACTACCCTTTCATCCAGCATCTCTCCCTCCTTCCCCACCACCCAAGAGTCCACCATCTCTCCCTTTCTTTTCCCAATTACCCTCCTTTCCAGTATCTCTATCCCTCCTCCACACCATCCCTTGTGTCCAATTTCTCTCCCTTTCTGTTCCTTCCCTCCCTAAATCCCATGGTCCATCACTCTCTCTCCCTCTCCTCTATTTTCAGACCCATTATTTCTTCCTCCCCCCCCCCAAAGTTTGGCATATGCACGTCTCTTTGAACACCCCCCTTCCCTCGGTGTACTTCTAAACCAGGGTCCCCCCCCCAAAGGCCTGTCCCCCCCTTGAAGGCCTGCACCCCCCTTGAAGGCCTGTCCCACCCCCTTGTAGGCCTGTCCCCCCCCTTGAAGGCCTGTCCCCCCCCCCTTGAAGGCCTGCCTGCCTGTCCTTCCCTTGAAGGCCAGTCCCCCCCCTTGAAGGTCTGCACCCCCCCGAAGGCCTGCCCCCCCCCGAAGGCCTGTCCCCCCCTTGAAGGCCTGTCCCACCCCCCTGTAGGCCTGTCTCCCCCTTGTAGGCCTGTCCCCCCCTTGTAGGCCTGCCTGCCCCCCCCCTTGAAGGCCTGTCCCTCCCCCTTGAAGGTCTGCACATCCCCCCGAAGGCCTGTCCCCCCCTTGAAGGCCTGCCTGCCTGCGTGTCACCCCCCTCCCCCCTTGAAAGCCTGCCTGCCTGCCCGCCCGCCCCCACCCCGAAGGACCGCTAGCCCCCCTGGCCTCCCCGCACCACCTATGAAGCAGCACTACCTATGCTCCCGGCCTTGCCGTTCAGTCCCCCCCCCACCACCCCGAAGGACCCGCTCTCCCCACTTACCTTCCTGCACCACCTATGAAGCAGCCGCAGCAGGATCGCGATATCAGCGATCCCTGCGCTGCTTCCTGCGCCACGGTCCCGCCCCTCCTCTGAGGTCAGAGGAGGGGCAGGTACCGCGGCGCAGGAAGCCAGCGCCCAAGCAGCTCAGGGATCGCTGACGTCGCGATATCTACTGCGGGCTGCTTCACAGGTGGTGCAGGAAGGTCAGTGGGGTGAGCGGTCCTTCGGGGGTGGGGGGGACTGAACGGCAAGGCCGGGGAGCACCCCCTCAGGGCTGGCACCCAGGATGGACCGCCCCTCCTGCTCCCCCTTGGATACGCCACTGCCCCCCCCTCCACCGCTGCCCCCCCGCCCCCACTGCGCAGCCAAACCCCTGCTGACCCTGCATCCTGCCCAGCGACCGTGAGCGAGCCCTACCTTCATCCAAAGCAGCATCGGACCGGCAGCACTCTAAACAGGCTGATTGGCCTTGTCCGTCGGGGATTTCACTCTGCCGCATTACTATCAGTATTGCGGTACAGTGAAATCTCCGATGGACAAGGCCAAGCAGCATATTTAGAGTGCTGCTGGCCCGTTGCTGCTTTGGATGAAGGTAGGGCTCGCTTGCAGTCGGTGGGAAGGGAAGGATGGAGGGTCAACAGGGGTTCAGCTGTGCAGTGGGAGTGGGAGGGTGCTCAAGGGTTCTGCTGCACAAGGGATGGGAAGAAGGGAGGGAAGGACAGAAGCTGGGCAAGGAAAGTTGGGGAAGGAAAGATGCACGGTTCATAGACAGTGGAGCGCAAGATGTCAGCGCGCTGACAATCCAGCGCAAGACAGAAGTGCGCGGGGGAAAAAGTAATTTTTAAAGAGCTCCGACGGGGGGTTTGGAGTGGCAACCCCCCCACTTTATTGGTTAGTGTTCGCGCTGCTGTTGGAGGGGGATTCGGGGGGGTTAGAAACCTCCATTATAGCGAAAACGGAACTTTTTCTGATTTTTTTCGGGAAAAGTTCCGTTTTCTCTATAATGTGGGGGTTTCATCCCTACATCCCTCCCGCAACGGCAGCGTGAACACTAACCAATAAGTGGGGGGGGGGGGTTGGCACCCCAAACCACCAGTCGGAGCTCTTTAAAAATTATTTTTTCCCCGCACGCTTCTGTCTTCCGCCGAATTGTCGGCGCGCTGGCGTCTGGCGCGCGATTATCCCGTCACCAAGATGCACATATGGCAGAGAGAAAGGGAAAGAGGAAGAATTGGGGTGAAGGAGAAGAAGGGAGAGATGATCACGTACATACCTCGAAAATAAGACCTAGTGCATATTTTGGGCCCAAAGTTAATATAATTCACTGTCTTATTTTCAGGGAAACATGGTAATAGTATTAATGCAATTTCTTCCATTCATTTTTCATATATACACAATATAATCTTATTAATACATAATGGTAGCCACAAAATTTAAAAAAAAACCACAAAGCACACTGTACGCAGAGAAAAATGTAAATTATTTATATTCTATTTTTTTTTTCAAAGAGGTTAAGGCAGATAACTTTTTTTATATATATATATATATATAAATCTTTATTGATTTTTAAACTTTGACAATGCAATACATAAATATGTCATAAAACGCATTATTAAACATACAATTTATACTTAGAACAATCATTTTCTCCCCCCTTACCAAATTACTACAATAAGACAAATTATGTAATTATAATATTATAAATAATATTATAAAGGCAGATGACTTTAAAATATGTAATGTCACCTCAGTAACAGAGAGCGGTTCACATCAGTCTTGACCAAGGACTTTATATTTATCTGTTGATATATGTGTATTTTATTTGAGTTCATACTAATAAAACTTGTCCTTTAAGCTTGACGCGTACTGTCCCACTCCCCTCTTGTTTTCTACTGTAGCTTTGCGTGGGGTTGTTTTTTGCTCTGTTTTTTTTTGTTTTTTGTTTTTATTACCTCAGTAACAGCTACCAAAAAAATAGACAAAAATAGTGCAAAATATTGACAGCAGATAGAAATTTCTCAAAACTGAGATTTCGATCACTAAATTGAAAATAAAATCATTTTCCCTACCTTTGTTGTCTAGTGATTTTATTTTTCTAATCATACTTTCCCAGTCTCTGCTTGCACTTCCTTCTGACTGTGCATCCATTGATTGCTTTTCTCTCCTTCACTATTCTGCCCTCCATTCATCTTTGCCATTAACCTTTTTGCTTTCTTCTCAAAATCTACTTTTCCATGTCTTACCTTCACTTCCTACCTCTCTCCTGTCCCATGGTCTGGCACCTCTCTCTCCTTCCCTCCCTTTTCCCCTGGACATTTCTCTCCCCTCCAACCCCTTGCAGGTCTCTGCACCTCTAATTCCTCCCTCCCCTGCCCCTCTCTCTAACCCATGTCCAGGCCACAACCCTTTAATCTCCCTCCCAACCCCACGATTCCCCTGGGCCTACTGAGGTACCTGGTGATCCGGTGGCAATCTTTGTGGTAGGAGCGTGGCCCTCTCACTCCTGCCTCCTCACAGCTGCCTTCTAAAATGACTGCCGTGACCTCTCACAGTAGCTTGCAGTACTACAGGACGTGAGCAGCTGCGAGAGGTTGCCGTAACTATTTTAGGCAGCAGCCCTGAGGAGGCAGGAAGGAGAGAGCTACGCTCCTGCCACAAAGACCGCTGCTGGACCACCAGGTATTTCAGTAGACCCAAGGGGGGGAACTGTGAGGTAGGGAGTGAGGTTAAAGGGTTGGGGCCTGGAGCAGCCTCGAGGCCTTTGCTAGAATGGCCACCTCTGAAGAAAGAGGAAGCTGCATCATTGGAAGCGGGCTGCTAGCAAAGGCCTTGAGGCTGCAGCCTGGTGGAATCACTAAAGTAATGCTAGTGGCAGATGTGTGGGAGAGGTTAAGAACACAGCTGCCACTACTAGTCCGGGAGGGCTGTGGGGAGAACACAATGGTGGCATACGCGACAGCAGAAGGAGGGTGGGAGACTTCTAGCACCGCATACCCACTGACAATTCTGTGCGTGCCCCCTCGGGGTACATGTACCGTGTGTTGTAGAACCTCTGCTCTACATGGCCTGAGACTCTTCTCCCTAATTTATAACTTCAATGATTTCACTAACTCTTCTGGCCATTACCAGTGGGAGGAGATTTCTAGAAAAATCAGTACCGCCACACTGTATCCTAGATATGACAGGGAAAGTCAGGGGCAGGCAACCCGGTCGGGTTTTCAGGATTTCCCCCAGTATGCAAATACACTTCTCCCTCGTTATTCGTGGGGGATACGGGCAGAGCCGGACCTGAATGCCGAAAAGCCGCGATTATCCAGCTCTGACCCACCCACACCTCCCTGCCGCCTTCCTGGCCTTACCTGGTGGTCTAGAGGGTTTTCGGGGCAGGAGCGATTTTCCTACGCTCCTGCCCCGTGCAGATCGCCATCAGGAAATGGCTGTAGGGAACTCCCAGCAGTCATTTCCTCATGGCGATCTGCATGGGGCAGGAGTGTAGGAAGATCGCTCCTGCCCCGAAAGCCCTCTGGACCACCAGGTAAGGCAGGGAGGAAAAAAAGATGGATTTTTTTTTTTTTTACATTAAGACTGTTTTTTAAATATTCCCCCTCCCCAGAAACAAATCGCGATTATATGAAACCACGAGTGCAGGAACCGCGAATGGGGAGGGGGAAGTGTAGATCTCATGCATATTTGTTAGGGAAATCCTGAAAACCTGACTGACCTGTGGCCCCCGAAGACTGAGGTTGCCCATCCCTGGCGTAAGTAGTGCATTTCAAAACAACAATACAAAAACAAGCCACTGTCAGTGAATTAAAAGCGAGGCAAACGGTACACATTAGCGCATTTTTGCGACCTGGGTCACATTACCATGCTCAGGGCCAGCTCAGGGCGGTCACCTAGGGTGGGCAGCCTCTTGAGGACACAAAAGAACAGCTGCGGTCAAAGATAATCGATGGATCCTGTCAGCCACACGGGCTCAAAGATCTATCAGTATCTAGCCTACATGTTAGTAGGACTTTTACGTATTTAATATCAATAATTAATCTCTGACATCGGTAACACATGTGTGAAAGTCCTGGTTACCTAATGTAGAAGTAATGAGTCCCCCGAATCCAGGGCACAGGAGAAAGACAATGAATGGAGACGAGAAATGGAGCAGGAGAGGATAACAAGACACATTACAGTCAATTCAGCTTGGGATATCATGTCTGGTTTAATTTCGCTCACTTCTCTTAATGAAGAGTGAGAGTGATCATGGGTTTCATGTGCCCCCGTGTTTTATATCTTCTTTAGGATTGAAGGAAAGCAGAAAAAGGTGTGCTTTTGTTTCTCCCCAAAATACTCATCTGTTTCCTTTTTGCAATAATATGGAAAAGATGAAATTTGTGATATCAGTTTCATTCTAGGACCCTGACATCTAAGAAAATATGAACTTAAGAAGGTCCATCAAGCGCAGTATCCTGTTTCCAACAGTGGCCAACCCAGGTCCCAAGTACCTGGCAAGATCCCAAAGAGTAGCAACATTCTAGAGCTGATACTGTGATGTCATAATGCCTCATTCCACCAATGCCTAAGAGCCAACCTCATCAGTGATGTCACAATGGCTTGATTGTCCTATATTCGGTTCACCTAAGAACATAAGAATAGTCATACTGGATCATACCAATGGTCCATCTAGCCCCGTATCCTGTTTCCAACAGTGGTGAATCCAGTTCCCAAGTGTCTGGCAGAAACCCAAACATTCAATGCTACCAATCCAGGAAAAGCTATTCTACACCACTTAGAATTTTGTAGACGTCAATCATATCTCCCCTTAGCCCTCTCATTTCCAAGCTGAAGATCCCTGACCTCTTTAGCCTTTCTTCATACGTGAGGAATTCCAACCCCTTTATCATCTTGGTCTGTCTTCTTTGAACCTTTTCTATTTCTGCTATATCTTTTTTGATTATCGATTATTGAAAGCTTCTACCACTACTACTAATGACTGGGGAGTCAATTCAGAGCGGCTTTGAGATATGACAACCAGAAATGAACACAGTAGTCAAGGTGAGGTTGCACCAAGGCAATATTATATTCTTAGTCTTATTTACCATCCCTTTTCTAAGAATTCCTAGTTCTTTTGGCCCTTCCAGTTCCACCTGTTGCAGTGGACAAAAAAGAACTTCATTTTGCTCTGATGAGAGGCTTCTATGGTTTTTGCCTTAAGTTTTTCTTAATAAAGCCTCATTGTGATAAAACCTGTATTTTCATACATACAGTTGTAGAAGTGTGAATGCTTTTCTATTTTGGCAGGTTTGCTACAGGTCATGTGTTCTGAATGTCTGTATAGAAATCTTGTGTTATTCTGCAATGTGCCTGGCAGTTGCTCTGCACCCATCCTTAGGGTGAATGCAAAGTGCAAAGTGCAAAGTGAATGCAAAGTGTAACATGGATATTGTATACAGAACTAGAAGTGCAGGAAACATTTTAAGGCTCTGTCCCTCTTCTGTAGACTCCAGATTTCCTTCTCAGGTAGGAGAACTCCTCAAAATGAACACAGAAGAAAGCCCTGAAACAATATTCTGCTATTGTCTTTATACCCAGTTTAAAGCACCCCAGCCAATGTGACCACTCTATACCTTGCTCCCTCCCCCCTATAATAAGAACATAAGAGTTGCCATATTGGAACAGACAGAAGGTCCATCAAACCCAGTATCCTGTTTCCAACAGTGGCCAACCCAGGTCACAAGTACCTGGCAAGAACCCAAAGATGAGCAACATTCTAGAGTTGATATTGTGATGTCATAATGCCTCATTCCACCAATGCCTAAGAGACAACCTCAGCAGTGATGTCACAATAGCTTGATTATACCTATACTTAGCTCACATAAGAATTGCCATACTGGACAGACTGAAGGTCCATCAAGCCCAGTATCCTGTTTCCAACAGTGGCCAACCCAGTACTCTTGGGCAAGATCCCAAAGAGAGCAACATTCTAGAGCTGAGATTGTGACATCATAATGCCTCTTCCACCAATGCCTAAGAGCCAACCTCATCGATGATGTCACAATGGCTTGATTGTCCATCTACTTGGCTCACATGAGAACATTAGAGTTGCCATACAGGGACAGACCGAAGGTCCATCAAGCCCATTATCCTGTTTCCAACAGTGGCCAACCCAGGTCCCAAGTACCTGCAAGATACCAAAGAGTAGCAACATTCCAGAGCTGAGATTGTGATGTTCATAATGCCTCGTTCCACCAATGCCTAAGAGCCAACCTCAGCAGTGAGGTCACAATGGATCACATAAAAACATATAGAGTTGCCATACTGGGACAGACGAAGGTCCATCTTGTTTCCAACAGTGGCCAACGCAGGTCCCAAGTACCTAGCTAGATCCCAAGTAGTAAAACAGATTTTATGCTGCTTAGCCTAGGAATAAGCAGTGGATTTCCCCAAGCCATCTCATAACAGCCTATGGTTGTTTGTTTTAGAGAATTATCCAAATCTTTTTTTAAACCCTGCTAAGCTATATGCTTTTGCCACATTCTCTGGCAACAGATTCCAGAATTTAATTACACGCTGAATGAAGAAATATGCCTGTGAGTAACAGAATTCCAGAAAGCCTGGGCTAAACACAGAGGATCCCAGCGAAATGAACTTGCACTCAAGCAGTGGTTTTGATGGTGCAACAGAAGTGACGGCCGTGTGTCTGTGTAAGTAGCATATGGAGACTTTATGGAGCGCATTTAACACTTCTGGGAGGATCCAAAAGCTTGGACTTAATCCCAGTTCCCTGGTTTTTCTTTTTCTTTTAAACAAAGCCCTCCACATATTTTGCTGATTTTGGAGAGGCCAAAGATCACATTTCTGCTTCTTTTATTTGCTAAGGCGTCGGCAGCGCTGCATGGTGTGGAGACTGGAATTGCCTTCAGATCAGTAGAAGATTTAGACAACCCCCCCCCCCCCAACTGAGTTACAGCTAATCGGACAAAGAAGACCGAAGCAGGAACAATCCAGACATATCAAAGAATGCTTTCAAGTTTTGTGCTTTGGCCTTTAGGCCCAGCTAAGGAGGTTTCCTTCCAAAACCTGGTGCTCATAAAGTTACTATCAGAACTTGTGTGTGAAGAAGGCCGCAGGCACTGGCACATGAACGCTCGTCTGTGGAAACATTAGCAGCGTAATGTGAAGCTCCCCCATGCCCAAGAGGGTCTCAGGCAATCCACTATCCCAGCAGGAGAACTGCCAGCATTCACAGAGGGAGGGTGACCAACTTGGGTGAAACTGTTGTGGGACACTATGGAACACGAAGATCAGGAAATACGGGACACCCCACAATATAGAACGATGAGTATAGTTGTTGCTCTAACCTTGAAGTGGAGGTGAGCTTCTTGCTTATCAGCCAGTGGGGTTTTTGGACAACCCAAACGAATGAACATGCATGAGAGACAGGATTGAGAGCCACTGATTTAAACAATTCAAAACACAGTCTCATGGACAGGTCAGTGGTTCAGTAGCAGTGGTTCTTGTTGTCATTTAGATCAGTGTTTTTCAACCTTTTTACACCTATGGACCGGCAGAAATAAAATAATTATTCTGTGGACCGGCGGTTGAAGAACACTGGGCTAAGTCGTGGGCCAGACCCTGCCCATCTCTACCCAATCTCCACCCAAGACCCCGCCCCCATAATAGTACTAATTGCACCTTGCACATTCCATGCCTCATCTGGAAGCCTTCCCTCTGACGTTGCAACATCCGTAGAAGCCACTGCCCGGGCTTTGTGCACTGAATCAGTTAGGAAGAGGGAGCTGGCTCAAAGATAACGCCGCATCGATCGCACCGTGGAACGGCAGTTGAAGAACACTGTTTTGGGCCTGATGCACGTGCTGGCCCTGTGGACCGGCAGGAAATTACTGTGGACCGGCACTGGTCCATGGACCGGTGGTTGAAGAACACTGATTTAGATGACACTACGTTCAATTCTCAGGTCAATAACTAGTTAGGTATTCTGCTGGGGTGATACACAGGAGTCCTCAACTTCTCGAGCCATGAAAAAAGGATCCCCAAAAATACCTAGAGATTTAGTCTCCCAGGCCTCAGTTTAAATAATTATGGCCATGGTTGTGGATAAAAGTTTCCAGGCCCATATTCACTTCCTATCATAATATTGTGAATCTTGCTCGAGCCTTGGGACTGACCTTCCCTGATCTAACCATGAAGAATACTTCATTTCCAAGCTTTCATGGGGATGCAGAGGGGGGTGTGCTGAGGCAGATAAAAGGGGGTGTGAAACTGTGGAGCCAAGAATGGCTTGGGTGAGCTAGGGGCAGGAGCAACAGGAAAAGGGGGAATGGATTAAGGATTACAGTAACTGTCCTCTGCTTTGCTCCAGGCATACAACCTGCTCTCCTCTTCCGCTGCAGGCTGCTTTGAAGGGAGGGACTAGAGCAAAAGGGCCCTTCTCTGGAGTCTGAGAAAAAGTGGTCGAATCGGGTTTCCAGGCGGTTCCCCTCCAAATTAAGCCTTTCTGCTGGGAGAGAAAATCAGTCATTGTTTCTGAGGGAGAGGAGGCAGGAGAGTGTGTGAGCCTAGATAAGACAAAGCAGTAAATGGATGTGTTTGGAGAAAAGAGAGTGTGTCTTTTTTGGGGAGAAGAGACAGACTCTGCGGCTGGGGAGAAGAAGGTGGAACAGAGAAACCTATGATAGAGAGAACATGATTGTCTGGCAGAAGAGGAGAAATAAAAAAAAAAAAGAGAGGAAATCTGCTCCTGAGGCGATAGAGGCCCCTAGAGGCTTTTATGAAACACTTAGCAAGATAAATAAAATCTTTACTATCTTTTAAAAGACATTACCTCGGCTTCTCTAATTATGAACGTGGCATATGTCTTCCGTCTGCTTTCAATTTCTGCAAATAGGACCTAGTAGGCCACTCATCCTTCTGCTCCACAGTTGATCCCCCCAGGTTCCTTAACACTCCCACAGCTGGATGAAGATGGTTTGAGAGGAAGAGCAGTTGGTAAAGTATCCATATCTCACTCTTACTGATGAAAATATAACCCTGATCCCGCTCACACCTGTTCAGAATTCTGACTAAGCTCTCTGGGGTAGGCATCCAGACTAGGAGCTACAAAAAATACTAGGACTAGGGATCATGCAATGAAGTTAAGTAGTAGATTTAAAATTTATTCAATTTCTATACTGTTCTCCCAAGTGGAGCTCAGAACGGTTTACATGAATTTATGACAGACAACCCGGGGAACAGGATGCAATTCCCACCCCAACTCCATGGGCTTCCGGGCAAGTTGCATAACCCTCCATTACCCCAGATAGACAATTTAGATTGTGAGCCCCCTAGGGACAGAGAACGTAATTGCACGTGACATGTAAACTGCTTTGAATGTACCACAGAAAGGAGGTACATGTCTATGAAACCATGACCCTTTACCCTCAGAAACGATACTGCAAATTGCAGAAATGATGTGTTTACCTTGCATTTATAAGTAAAATGATAGACAGCGGCAAGCTGACCTCCGCCAAGAAACCACAGTTTCTTTCAAACACTGACAAAATAAGCTTCAGTCTTTGCAGGTTAATTATCGGCATTCCTCCTTTTTTCCGTCTCCAACCTTGATGTGCAAGCCCTCTGTGCGGACTAGGACAGTAAGGTTAAATCTATAGGTGATGTGCTGCCGTCTGAGATCCTTTTCCTCCACAGTATGTTCGGGGTCTGCAGTGAGAGCAGGGTTATTTACAGCCATTGGGTTTTATATTTGGAGAGGAGAAACCTCCTGACAGGTATAAATCGCACTAGAACATTTCCTGTGCAGAGTCTCAACTAGGGGGGGGGAGGGGGGGATTGGAGATAAACGAAAGAGCACAGAGGGCACCTTCCACATCCCAAACCTGCAGGGCCCTGTAACTCATTCACTTCAGACTGTTGTCTAAAAAGGGATTCTAGCTGGTAGGAACTCTTTGGCACGGCGCCTGCCACACACGATGGGAACGAATGCAACGGCGTTGCCACCGCTGTTCCCGGCTTCAGAATCAAACAAATGGTTCAGGGCAGGGTTCCAAATAGGTCAGTGGAAAAAGCGTCGCTCACAGCCGGTGGGAACTGAGCAGCCGAAATAGTGCAATGGATGAATCTTTCTGAAGCACCCGTGTCACCCAATGGTGGCATCGAGGAGAGGGTCGTGGGCATGCTTTAGAGTAGATGAGTGATTACCAGTCTCACTGCAGCGTGCATTGCGTTAGAACGGTGCGCTGTCACTGTCATCCAGCTGTTTTCTCAATTCAATTTACTTATCGGAAATGAAGGAGAAGAGATAGTCAGGGTTATTGAAACACAGATGTTAGAATTAGACTAAAATTAAATCCAGAAAAACAAAAACTTTTGTTGCATCTTCAAGTCAGAATTCTAATGAAACATCTTTATTACTAAATAATGTTACGTACCCAATACAACCCACTATTAAAATTTTAGATGCCATCTAGATCAAAACTAACTGTGCAGGATCAGGTAAACGCACTGGTGCGGAAGGACTTCTATACTTTTATAGAAATACGCAGTATAAGATCTCTGCTTTGCTATTGGGTCGTTTAAATTATGGTACAGTCTTTAGTGCTGTACCAACTGGACTATTGCAACAGAGTATATTTAGCGGGCCCACAAAAGAAGGATATGGTACTACTCGAAAGGGTCCCAGAGAAGAGCGACTAAGATGGATAAAGGGTGGAGGAGTTGCCGTACAATGAGAGATTAGAGAAACTGGTCCTCTTCTCCCTCGAACAGAGGAGATGAGAGGGGACCTGATCGACACATTTAGATTACGGAATGGAAATAGACTTAGTAGATAAGGCAGGTTGTTCACCCTCTCGAGGTAGGGGAGACGAGAGGGCACTCTCTAAGTTGAAAGGGGATAGATTCCGTACGAATGTACGGAAGTTCTTCTTCACCCCAGAGAGTGGTAGAGAACTGGAACGCTCTTCCGGAGGCTGTACATTACATTACATTACATTACATTAGTGATTTTTATTCCGCTTGTACCTTGCGGTTCAAAGCGGACTACATAAGAAGAGAACTGGACATTTCCAGGATGGTACATGACAATAGAGAATACAGTTTGAGGATAGAGACTTAATGACAGAATGATAGTAAAGACTTAGTAACATCGGAAGATGTTTGGACGGCAGTGTTTTGGTTTCTTGGGGGATGGGGTGAGGGAGGTTAGGTAGATTGTATATGCTTTTTGAACAGCAGTGTTTGATTCTTTACGGAATGTCTGAGGTCTGATGTTGTGGTTAACAATCTGGTGATGGAGGGTTCGAGTTTGCAGCATGTGTTGACAGGAGGCTATCGTAAAGCTTTTTTTTTTTTTTTTTTTTTTTTGTTATAGGGGAAAACACCCTCCAGGATTCAAGACAAAGTAGATAAGGACAGATTGTTCACTCTCTCCAAGGCAGAGAGGAACAGAGAGGGCACTCTCTAAAGTTGAAAGGGGATAGATTCCGTACGAACATAAGGAAGTTCTTCACCCAGAGAGTGGTAGAGAAACTGGACGCTCTTCCGGAGTCTGTTGTAGGGGAAAACACTCCCAAGGATTCAAGACAAAGTTTGACAAGTTCTTGCTGAACCTGAATGTTCGCAGATAGGGCTAGTCTCAGGGTACTGGTCTGTGACCAGAGGGCCCGCCGAGCACGTAGCAGCACGAGCTGCGGCACGATGGACCACTGGTCAGACCCAGCAGCGGCAGTTCTTGTTCTTATCTAGGTTGCGAATAGTCCAGAATGCCGCGTTCGCCTGATTATGGTTTGAGAATGTGAGCCCCTTTATCGGGAACATCATTGGCTGCCTGTGGAAGCCCGTGCCCATTTTAAATTCGGCTGTCATTACTACGAAGTTCTTTTTGGCAAGGCACTCGAATCATTTTCCTGTGTTCAATCTAAACGTTCACGCAGTTCACACAGTCTTTTAATTTTCCATCAATAAAAGGCTGTCGCTATAAAAAAAAAAAACCACCATCAACGTCTTTTTTCTCTTTGGGACAAGGAATTGAAACCTGTTATTAAGCTCTGTGTCCTATTGTCACTTTTGAAAGCAATTGAAGACACATCTGTTTATTAATTAATCAAATGTTGTTTATCAACTAATACAAACAAAGCGAGGGCCCAAGTATTTGACAGTCAGAGAAACGGAAGTCTAAAGATCAAAGAAGAAAAGACTGGAATGCAATGATCTTGGCAAGGCGTTTATTCAAGACAAGTTGAATAAAATAATTTAAAAAGGAGAATTTCCACTTCATGAAAACATAGTAACATAGTAGATGACGGCAGATAAAGACCCGAATGGTCCATCCAGTCTGCCCAAACCTGATTCAATTAAAATTTTTTTTAATTTTTCTTCTTAACTATTTCCGGGCAAGAATCCAAAGCTCTACCCGGTACTGTGCTTGGGTTCCTACTGCCGGAAATCTCCATTAAAACCTACTCCAGCCCATCTACACCCTCCCAGCCATTGAAGCCCTCTCCAGCCCATCTTCCCCCAAACGGCCATATACAGACACAGACCGTGCAAGTTTGCCCATTACTGGCCTTAGTTCAATTTTTAATATTATTTTCTGATTCTAAATCTTCTGTGTTCATCCCATGCTTCTTTGAAGTCCTTCACCGCTTTCCTATCCACCACATTCTCGGGAGCACATTCAGGCATCCACCACCCTCTCCGTAAAGTAGAATTTCCTAACATTGCTCTTGAAATCTACTACGCTTTAACCTCAAATTATGTCCTCTGGTTTTACCATTTTCCTTTCTCATGCAAAAGATTTTGTTCTACGTTAATACCCTTCAAGTATTTGAACGTCTGAATCATATCTCCCATGTCTCTTCCTTTCCTCTAGGAGTCTAGGGTATACATATTCAGGGCTTCCAGTTCTCCTCATACGTCTTCTGGCGCATGACATATGATATAATACAGACTCTAAATGTCCCGTGTTTCGGCAGAAAGACTTTGTCTGGGGTCCTAGTGGGGTAAAGAGGTGAAGCATAAAAAAAAACTAATCAAAATAAATGTCAAGAATGTGATATGGAAACTGAGGAAACAATTGTGGTGCTGCCCTCAAGTGGTGGATGTGGTGAATTACCGCAAGTGAAAAGCAAAGATAAACTAGGTGGGATAAAAAGATGGAAAAAAGAGGAAAAGGAAAAGTCTAATAAGAATAGACGGTGATCAAATGTTGTTTGAAAGGGCATAGGATGAAGGTGAAGTAGGTGATAGGCTCTGGAGTAATCTGAGGAAATACTTTTTTTACGGAAAGGGTGTTAGATGCGTGGAACAGTCTCCCGGTAAAGATGGTGGCGACAGAGACTGTGTCCTGAATTCAAAAGGGCCTGGGATAGGCACGTGGGATCTCTCGGAGAGAGAAAGAGACAATGGTTACTGCAGATGGGCAGACTGGAGGGGCCATTGGGCCTTTATCTGCCATCATGTTTCTCTGTTTCTATAACCATAAAGCTCTATGACTTCACAATGCAGGTGTGAAGAGCCTTAACCTATAGGAAGAGGAGATGCAAATGTTTAAGAGCCTTAGCCCAATAGGGAGAGGAGGAGATAGTGGATGCATCTGGATGGGCCATTTGGCCTTTATTGCCGTCATGTTTCTATGATTTCTATTTTGTTTTTAATACTTGAAAACCGCATTGAACTTACCGGCTATGTGGTATAGAAATCATCGATTATGTATGTTATGTAAGTTTCAGCGCACAGAATTCTAATGAACATGCTAAAACCAAAACCTCTTTACACCTGATGCAATAAACTAAACGAATACAGAAAAAAAAACATTGCACCCCACTGCTGTAAGTTGCTTGGAGGTAAAACGTCTTCCTTTCCTGTCAGTGCATGAGCAGTGGCGTAGCAAGGGATAGCTGCCCCCACCCCCACCCTCCATTCTACAAAAGTTTGCTGGTGGCCCAGTGGGCTATCTGCTCCAGAGCACCCCTGGTTCTGGTTCTCCTGCCCAGACACAAGATCAAGGGAAGGCTCTTGATCAGGGAACCTCTGAATGGTAAGGTTGGATCACCTGGTTACAGGGATCAGGCACCACTGTTTTCGAAGATGGGTGGCAGTGAGGGGAACGGACCATCTTGCAATCAGATAAGTATTACTGGTCCAAACGGATTCTTCTAGCATCACAAACTGTACAGTTCAGAGCTCTTTGTGCCAAGTTGCCCTGTATCACATAACCCCAGGATATCTGTGGGGTATCTAAGGGGGGAGGGATACAATTCAAACTCCGCTTACTGACCTACAAATGTACTCACTTAGCTTCCCCTCACTATCTATCTTCATTTACCTCCCCCTATGATCCCCCCGTCCCCCCCCCCCATGAGCTCTGCTCAGTTGTGTAAGTCCCTCTTTTCAATGCCTTTCTCTTCCTCCACCAATCCAGAATCCATCCCTTCTACCAAGCTGCGCAAATCCCTACCGCAGGCTCTGTCTCTGGCAGTGTTCAAGGGCCCAGTTAAAAGCCCACTTCGAGAATGCTTTTTAACTCCTAAAACCTCTCACCTTGGGCTCTGTCCAAGTTAGAATGTAAGCTCTTATGAGCAGGGACTGTCTATCAATGTCAAAATATATAGCACTGCGTACGCTTTTCAACACTATATAAGTGATAAATAGTAGTGTTTTTAAGAAAGTTTTGGACAAGTTCCTGGAGGAAAAGTCCATAGTCTGTTATTGAGAAAGACATGGAGGAAGCCACTGCTTGCCCTGTATTGATAGCATGGAATATTGCTACAACCTTGGGTTTTGGCCAGGTACTAGTGACATGGATTGACCACCGTGAGAACGGGCTACTGGGCTTGATGGACCATTGGTCTGACCCAGTAAGGCTATTCTTATGTTCTTAGTGTTGAGAATTTGCTATAATTAAGCAAGTTGCTTGTGACCCTGGGCAAGTCACTTAATCCTCCAGAGCCCCAGGTACGTTAGAGAGATTGTGAGCCCGCCGGGACAGATAGGGAAAATGCTTGAGTACCTGATTGTAAAACCGCTTAGAAAACCTTGATAGGCGTATATAAAATCCTAATAAACTTAAACTTAAACTTAACTTAAATTTAAACTTAAACTTAACATTACATGTAATGAAACCATAAGAAAAGCCACAAGTAATTACAAAAGAACTTAAAAATAATCTTACTAAGACGGACCATTGGTCCATAGCCCAATATCCCGTCTTCGCGGTGGCTAATCCAGGTCATAAGTGCCTGGCAAAAACCTAAATAGTAACAACATTCCATGCTACCGATCTAGAGCAAGCACTGTCTTCCCCCATGTCTGTCTCAATAGCAGACTATGGACTTTTCCTCCAGGAACTTGCCCAAACCTTATTTTAAAACCGGCTATGCTATCCACTCTTAACACATCTTCTGACAATGTGTTCCAGAGCTTAACTATTCTGAGTGAAACAAAGATTTCCTCCTATTGGTTTTAAAGTATTTCCCTGTAATCTTCATCGAGTGTCCCCTAGTACTTTTTGATGGAGTGAAAAATTTATCCACTCAGGATTTTGAAGACTTCCATCCTATCTCCCCTCAGCCGTCTCTTTTCCAAGCTGAAGAGCCCTAACCTTTTTAGTCTTTCCTCATACGAGAGGAGTTCCATCCCCTTTACCATCTTGGTCGCTCTTCTCTGAATCTTTTCTAGTTCCACTATATCTTTTTTGAGATAAGGTAACAAAATTGAACCCAGTATTCAAGGTTAGGTTGCACCATGCAACGATACAAAGGCATTATAACATTCTTAATCTTTTTTTTTCTTTTAGGTATTTATATACCACCTATCAAGGTTATCTAAGTCAGTTTTTCTCAACTCAGTCCTGGAGTACTCCCTTGCTACTATTTATTATTTCTATAGCGCTGAAAAGGCGTATGCAGTGCTGTACATTTTAACATACAATAGACAGTCCCTGATCAGAAGAGCTTATAATCTAATTTAGACAGGACAATACAGGGCTGGGGAGATTATGGTAGAGGAAATGATACAGTGGGTCTAGGTATCTAACATTTTAACATACAATAGACGGTCCCTGCTCAGAAGAGCTTACAGTCTAATTTAGACAGGGCATTGCAGGGTTGGGGAGATTATAGTGGGTCTAGGTATCTGACATTTTAACATACAATAGACGGTCCCTGCTACCGAAGAGCTTACAATCTAATTTAGACAGGACATTGCAGGGTTGGGGAGATTATAGTGGGTCTAGGTATCTGATAGCAGTGAGTGGGAGTTAAGAGTTGAAGGCAGTATCAAAAAAGTGGGCCTTTAGCTTGGATTTGAACACTGCCAGGGACGGAGCAGTCAGGTTTTTAAGGCTATCCACTATGAATATGCATAAACTGATTTACATACACTGTCTTCATTATATGCAAATTTCTTTCATGCATATTCATTGTGGATGACCTAAAAACCTGACTGGCAAGGGGGTACTCCAGGACCGAGTTGAGAAACACTGATCTAAGCGGTTTACAATCAGGTCCTCTGTCCCAATGGACTCACAATCTGTCTAATGCGCTTTTCATGGCCGCCACTGCTTAGTTCATAGTTGGTCTTTATTTTATATACTGCCCATCAAATTAATAATCTGAGCAGAAAGTAAAGGTGGAATGAGAAGGAAACAAGCCGAGATTATAATCACTTACCCCCTCCTTTACAAAACCGCGCTAGAGTTTTTAGCGCCAGCCGCGGTGATAACAGCTCCGGTGCTCATAGGAAAAATGCTAGCGCGACTTGGTAAAGGAGGAAGTTAATGATATTCTATTAAAAAGAGAAAAGGGAAATTGTAAGACACAAAAGGGAATGGGGTCTTGTATACTGCCTTTGGCATTTCAAAGCAGTGGGCACTGGAAGATTAAGTGACTTGCCCAGGGTCACAAGGAGCATTACTGGGATTTGTTCTCACAAGCTCTGGGTGCAGAGAAGGCAGTGAGCAACACCTTCAGTTTGTCCTAGTATAGCAATTCTTACGTGAGCCAAGTCTAGGACAAATCAAGTCATTGTGACATCACTGCAGAGGTTGGCTCTTAGGCATTGGTGGAATGAGGCATTATGACATCATAATCTCAGCTCTGGAATGTTGCTACTTTTTGGGTTTCTGCCAAGTAACATAGTAAATGATGGCAGATAAAGACCCGAATGGTCCATCCAGTTTGCCCATTAGTTCTACCCATTAAAAATACATGATTAGATTAACTTGTCTCTCCTTTGATACTTCTGGGCCATAGACTGTAAAGTCCACCTGGTATTGTCCTGGGTTCCAACTGCTGAAGTTCCATCTAATCAAGCAATTGTGACATCACTGCAAAGGGTTGGCTCTTAGGAATTGGTGGAATGAGGCATTATGACATCACAATCTCAGCTCTGGAATGTTGCTCTCATTGGGGTTCTGGAATCTTGCTATTCTTTGAGATGCTGGAATGTTGCTACTCCTTGGTATAGGACAATCAAGCCATTGTGACATCACTGCTGAGGTTGGCTCTTAGGCATTGGTGGAATGAGGCATTATGACATCATAATCTCAGCTCTGGAATGTTGCTACTTTTTGGGTTTCTGATGGCAGATAAAGACCCGAATGGTCCATCCAGTTTGCCCATTAGTTCTACCCATTAAAAATACATGATTAGATTAACTTGTCTCTCCTTTGATACTTCTGGGCCATAGACTGTAAAGTCCACCTGGTATTGTCCTGGGTTCCAACTGCTGAAGTTCCATCTAATCAAGCAATTGTGACATCACTGCAGAGGTTGGCTCTTAGGCATTGGTGGAATGAGGCATTATGACATCACAATCTCAGCTCTAGAATGTTGCTCTCATTGGGGTTCTGGAATCTTGCTATTCTTTGAGATGCTGGAATGTTGCTACTCCTTGGTATAGGACAATCAAGCCATTGTGACATCACTGCTGAGGTTGGCTCTTAGGCATTGGTGGAATGAGGCATTATGACATCACAATCTCAGCTCTGGAATGTTGCTCTCATTGGGGTTCTGGAATCTTGCTATTCTTTGAGATGCTGGAATGTTGCTACTCCTTGGTATAGGACAATCAAGCCATTGTGACATCACTGCTGAGGTTGGCTCTTAGGCATTGGTGGAATGAGGCATTATGACATCACAATCTCAGCTCTGGAATGTTGCTCTCATTGGGGTTCTGGAATCTTGCTATTCTTTGAGATGCTGGAATGTTGCTACTCCTTGGTATAGGACAATCAAGCCATTGTGACATCACTGTTGAGGTTGGCTCTTAGGCATTGGTGGAATGAGGCATTATGACATCACAATCTCAGCTCTGGAATGTTGCTACTCTTTGGGTTTCTGCCAGGTACTTGAGACCTGGGTTGGCCACTGTTGGAAACAGGATACTGGGCTTGATGAAAGGAAAAGGGAATGGGGACTTGTATATACTGCCTGTTTGTGGCTTTGGCACTGGAGGATTAAGTGACTTGCCCAGGGTCACAAGGAGCAGCTCCGGGATTTGATCTCACAACCTCCGGATGCAGAGGCAGCAGCTCTACCAGTGAGCATGTATTGGTGAAGGGCAAGAATAGCGCACATTTTTGATAGGACATCTAAGTTCCGCAAGACGTCCAAACGTCAGGGCGAGAAAACAGCCATTTTCAAAAATCAAAACGTCCATAGCAAGCCCATTTGGATGTGGGAGGGGCCAGCATTTTAATAGACTGGCCACACAGATGTGCCAACAGAGCAGCGTGGCACCTTAGGGGGCACTGCTGTGAACTTCATATAAAGGATGGCAGGTACACAGGTCAGTATAACCCCCTTATGGTGGCTCCTCCAAGACCTGAAGTTTATCCAATGTTCAGGAGAGCTTTCCCAAGCGAATGAACTGATTTAACATTTTAATTTTTTTTTATTTTTCAGAGCCAATGATGTTCAATTGCAAAACAACATCTACTATAATAAAATCCTAAGCGCTCATGTGCACTTCAAACTTCGTGTTCCGTGATCCGTGGCTCTGTGGCAGTCCTACTGCGCATGCGGACTTTTAAATGGCCACGGACGCAAGGAGGCAGAGAACACGCCGGCGACTGCCCCCTCCCGCCCTCACTCACTCTAAGGCCCGCAGGGTGTTCAAAATTGGCCCACTAGACAACAAACCGCTGCGGCTCTTCATTCGCCTCTTCAAAGCAGCCTGCTGAGGATCGCCGGCCGGCTGTAGCGAACCTCGCAGGCTGCTCTCCACCTCAGGAGCGCATTCCCTCTGACACGATCCCGTTCGTCAGAGGAGGGGCGGGATCGCGTCAGAGGGAATGTGCTCCTGAGGTAGAGAGCGGACTGCGAGGTTCGCTACAGCCGGCCGGCGATCCTCAGCAGGCTGCTTTGAAGAGGCGAATGAAGAGCAGCAGTGGCGAAAGTGGTTCGTGCCAGTGGGCCAGAAGAGACCAGGAAGCCGGGATGGAGGGAGGGTAAGAAACGGTGGTTTGGGACCGGTTCATAGACAAAAGCGCGTGACGACAACCCAGTGCAGACAACTGAGCGCAAGGCGGAAGCGCGCTGAAGAAAAACAGTATTTTAAGGGGCTCCGACAGGGGGTGTTGGTGGGGAACCCACCCACTTTACTTAACAGAGATCGCGCCGGCGTTGTGGGGGATTTTGGGGGTTGTAACCCCCCTCATTTACTGGAAACTTAACTTTTCCCTCTTTTTTAGGGAAAAAGTTAAGTTTTCAGTACAATGTGGGGGGTTACAACCCCCCAAACCCCCCCCAACGCCGGCGCGATCTCTGTTAAGTAAAGTGGGGGGGATTCCCCCCTACACCCCCCATCAGAGCCCTTTAAAATACTGCTTTTCTTCGGCGCGCTTCCGCCTTGCGCTCAGTTGTCTGCGCTGGGCTGTCGGCACGCTTTTGACCTGTCATCTTTCGGACCAGGTATTAGGGAGCAGGGAAGGGATGCTGCTGGACAGGGGGGGAGGTACAAGGAAGGGAGAAGGGCTACTGCTGGACAGGGAGAGCAGGCAAGGGGTAGTGGTGGACAGCCAAGGAAAGAGAGACAGAAAGAAAGACAGAGACAGCGGCCAAGGAGAGAGAGCGTGAGAGAAAGAAAGACAGACACACACATCTATTCTAGCACCCGTTAATGTAACGGGCTTAAAGACTAGTTTGGAAATAAGAGGACAACTCTACAGTTATACAGACACACCGTGAGATAGATCCTACCGTGTTTCCCCGATGATAAGGCAGGGCCATCAAATAAGACAGCCCCCCCTTTTTAGAAAAAAATTGTAAAATAAGGCAACCCCCCCCCCTCCGCAAATAAGCCACCCACCGATACCTGCGCTTACCCGAATCGGGTGGTACGGTGGGTGACTCCATGTGGTCCCTCCGTCTACCGCGGGGGTCGGTAACCCGCGGCTCCAGAGCCGCATGCGGCTCTTTTCCACCTTTGCCGTGGCTCCGGTAGTGTGTCACGCAGGCGTGCATCTTACAAGTCCGTGCCGCCGGACCAATCAGCAAGCAAGGCTTTCATCTGTGTACGTGCTGAGCTCACTCAGCATGGCTATTTCCCGCCGCGACGCCGGACTTGTAAGATGCACGCCTGAAAAAGAAATCATCCTGGCCGGGGTCGGTGTCATGCTCCGGAGATCTACAGCCTTCCTATCTCCCTCTCCCTTCTACCTGCTTCCGGCCACATCCCCTGCTCCGCGGCTCTCTTCGGCAACTCAGCAGCAGCGATCGACACAAGCTTCTGACGTCGGGGCCTACCCTCTGCGAGTCCCGCTTGTTTCAACTTCCTTTTTCCACAAAGGCGGGACTCGTAGAGGGAAGGCCTCGATGTCGGCAGCCTGTCTTGATCACCGCTGCTGACGAGTTGCTGAAGAGAGCCGCGGAGCAGGGGGGGTGTTGCCAGGTGCAGGTAGAAGGGAGAGGGCCAGATGCAGGACTCGTGGGTGAGGGAGCAGAAGAGAGAGAGAAAGAGAGAGGGGAGGGAAACAAAAGGAAATATTTCATACTGGGCTGGGCCGGAGTGGAGGGAGGGTGGAAAGATTCTAGCTACAGGGTGCAGTAACAAAGGAAAAGGGGGGGGGGGAAAGCTGAAAATGGAGATAGTGACACAAAGAAGAGAAAGGGGTAAGCAGGACCTACTGAATAAGGATAGAGTAAATAAGGGTAAATAAGGCATCCCCCCGAAAATAAGCCCTAGAGCATATTTTGGCCTTCCAAAAAAAATAAGACAGTGTCTTACCATCGGGGAAACACGGTAAAAAGATAAATTTGTCTTCTAACCATTAACTTTACTTCATAATATACCAAACTGCTTGCACTAAGTGTCTTGAGAATTGCAATACTGAAGTTTTACAAGCCTCCATTTCCTGGAATAAAGGGATCTGGAGACCAAATGGTATCTGTCTATTTACACATTTGAAAGCATCAAGACATGTATAGCAGGGTGATGGAAACGGCCTCTTCGGATGTATAAACAACATTTCTGTTGAATACATGAGGAGTTTATTAGCGTTAATTCATCATTAATAGGAAACAAAACAAGGCTCGTTAAAAGAGGATTGGAGGGATATGGCGATGTACCGCCAACATTCACTACGGTGAAAGAGCCTTTTGAAAGGGTAAAGAGGAATTATTGTCGTTTTTCTATCCAAATACGTGGGAAGCTTCAGCTTACAGAGGCAAAAGCTGGCAGGTGTTTGAAAATAGGCCACGTCTTCATTCTCTTTAGACAAAGTTATCTACCGGGAGTGAATAAACTTCCAGTTGGTTAAATATTTTACCTGAATGGGCCTTGGTTTCTCATGAGTTTCAACATCTCTTGGGATTAGCTCCAACATGGCCATCTGAGCAACACAGGAATAATATATGTAGTTTGACAGACTCATGGGTTAACTTCAGGCAGAGGAGTAGGAGAGAAAAGACCCAGAATGAAACTTTTCTCAGAGTAAACAGATACCCAGTCATATAACGAGAGACACTCTTGGGCCTTCCTTATGGTCTTTTACTGATCCATGATCACACATCTGGTCATTACTTATTAAGATTTCCTTAGTGTTGGAAATTTCTGATCATAAGAATAGCCTTACTGGGTCAGACCAATGGTTCATCAAGCCCCGTGGCCAATCCAGGTCACCAATACCTGACCAAAACCCAAGGAGTAGCAACATTTCATACAGAATCTCAAAGAATAGCAAGATTCTGGAACCCCAGTGAGAGCAACATTCCAGAGCTGAGATTATGATGTCATAATGCCTCATTCCACACTGCCTCAGAGCCAACCTCATCAGTGATGTTACAATGGCTTCATTGTCCTATACTTGCTCACGTAAGAACAGCCTTACTGGGTCAGCCCAATGGTCCATCAGGCCCAGTAGCCCGTTCTCACGGTGGCCAATCCAGGTCCCTAGTACCTGGCCAATATTCAAGGAGCAACAACATTCCAGCATCTCAAAGAATAGCAAGATTCCAGAACCCCAATGAGAGCAACATTCCTGAGCTGAGATTGTGATGTCATAATGCCTCATTCCACAGTGCCTCAGAGCCAACCTCAGCAGTGATGTTACAATGGCTTCATTGTCCTATACTTGGCTCACGTAAGAGCATAAGAACAGCCATACTGGGTCAGACCAATGGTCCATCTAGCTCAGTAGCCTGTTCTCACGGGAGCCAATCCAGGTCACTATTATCTGACCAAAACCCAAAGAGTAGCAACATTCCAGCATCTCAAAGAATAGCAAGATTCCGGAACCCCAATGAGAGCAACATTCCTGAGCTGAGATTGTGATGTCATAATGCCTCATTCCACAGTGCCTCAGAGCCATGCTCATCAGTGATGCTACAATGGCTTGATTGTCTTAAACTTGGCATATGTAAGAATAGCCTTACTGGGTTACACCAAAGGTCCATGAAGCCCAGTAGTCCGATCTCATGGTGGTCAATCCAGGTCCCTAGTACCTGGCCAAAACTCAAAGAGTAGCAACCTTCCATGCTACTGATCCTTAATTGGATGTATTTGAATCTCTAGAAAGGCAAGGTAGCAGGAGTCTGGCCAGCAAGTGTGGTACGAAAGGTTAGAGTAAAAGTCATGAGCCCCTGAACTTCAAAGCATTCCATAAGCAGCGTTTGGAAGTAAATGGTAGGCAAATCTCCCTCTTTGCCTTGCTGGCACAGATAGAACCCTGGATGTTCAGATTTAAACTCAAACTTAACTCAGAAAAACTAAATTTTTTCTTGCCAGTCCAAATGACATCATTACAGATTTTAAAAAACTCCAAATTAATGATCAAATCTTTGATGCTTTGGGATAATAATTGCCCTTTTAAGGGCTAAATTTAAATTTCTGCTACTTTTTACCTAACCTATTGTCGTATCCTTCTATGTCTCACCTTTTCTATATCAATTGTAGTTCTTCCCTACTATCCCATTGTTGTGTAGTCTGTACATCTTTGACTTTTATCTATTATCCCTGTTTTTATACGTTCTTATGCATTTTATTATTCGTTTTTATGTAATTTTATATTGTTAACCGCTTAGAAACCAGAATAAGCGGTCTAAAAAATATTTTAATAAACTTGAAACTTGAACCTCAATTAAGATCTTGGGGCTGACATTAGACTGTCACTTAATTTTGGAAGTTCACACAGACCTATTGATAAAAAAATATTTTATGATCCTCTGGAAACTTCGAACCATTAAAAAATATTTTGACTTTTGTTTCTTTCAGACGGATAGTTCAGTCTCTAATTCTGTCTGCTCTTGACTATTGCAACTTTATTTACTTGGCATCTTATAAAAAAAAAAAAATCTTAAATCATATTTGAGTAATACAGAACCCGGCAATGCGCCTAATTTTTGGCCAAAAAAAATACGACCATATCATTCCTTTTTATCAGCAGTTACATTGGCTACCATTTGAAGCATAAATTCTTTTTAAATTTGGCTGCATTTGCTTTAAAGCTCTTTTTGGTCTGGTTCCGGGGATACCAATTTAAATTATATAGATCATCTAAAAATGTCTGTAACAACCATATGTTCTGTAACAACCTTCTGTAAAGACTTGGCGCTACCATATTCTCCAGTTAGAACACTTAGATCAGTGGTCTCAAACTCAAACCCTTAGTGGAGCCACATTTTGGATTTGTAGGTACTTGGAGGGCCGCAGAAAAAATAGTTAATGTCTTATTAAAGAAATGACAATTTTGCATGAGGTAAAACTCTTTATAGTTTATAAATCTTTCCTTTAACATCGGAGGTGACCAGTGGAGTGCCGCAGGGCTCGGTCCTGGGTCCACTCCTTTTCAACATATTCATAGGGCTTCAAGGTAAAATAACACTATTCACCAATGACGCCAAACTATGTAATATAGTTAGTGAATGCAGTTTACAGAATTATATTGCGCAGGATCTGCTTACATTGGAAAGTTAGTCCTCAACCTGGCAGCTAGGCTTCAATGCTAAGAAATGTAAGGTCATGCACCTCGGAAGCGGAAATCCATGCAGGACGTACTTCTTGAACAGAGAAACTTTAACTAGGACTTCAGCAGAACGAGATTTAGGAGTAATCATCAGTGCAGACATGAAAACTGCCAATCAAGTGGAGAAGGCAGATATTGGGTTGTATCAATAGAAGTTTCGTCAGCCGAAAGCCTGAAGTCATAATGCCGTTGTACAGGGCCATGGTGAGACCTCATCTGGAGTACTGTGTGCAATTCTGGAGGCCACATTACAGTAAAGATGTGCGCAGAATTGAATCGGTTCAGCAGACGGCCACCAAGAAGATCTCGGGGCTCAAGGGTCTCTCGTACGAAGAGAGACTGAACAAATTGCAGCTCTACACTCTCGAGGAACGTAGGGAGAGGGGAGACATGATCAAAACATTTAAGTACCTCACGGGACGTGTCGAAGTGGAAGATGATATTTTCTTTCTCAAGGGACCCTCGGCCACAAGAGGGCACCCGCTCAAACTCAGGGGCGGAAAATTTCATGGCGACACCAGAAAGTATTTCTTCACAGAGAGAGTGGTTGATCATTGGAACAAGCTTCCAGTGCAGGTGATCGAGGCAGACAGCGTGCCAGACTTTAACCCTTTCAGGACCAAGGGACATATTTGTCCCATAACTTTAAAATCCTATAAATTTTGATTGGGATAGTCTACAGTTCTAAATTTGATATGTACGGATTCCATATGATACTGCCTTTATGTAAACAAACTGGTTCCGACATTCATTCATTAGCGTCGTTGCCAGATTGACGAGAAGATTCACTTGCCACACTGTCCATAAGCCAGAAGTTTGATTTTTTTAAATAAAAATAATGATATTTCACCAAAAAAATCAATTTTTTGGCATCTGCTAGCCCTTTTTACCATAAAAATGTCGTTGAAACCACAAAAATTGGCCTACGATCCTTATGGTCCTGAAAGGGTTAAGAATAAATGGGATACCCATGTGGGATCCCTAAGAGAGTCAAGATAAGGAAATTGGGTCATTAGGGCATAGACAGGGGGTGGGTAAGCAGAGAGGGCAAACTTGATGGGCTGTAGCCCTTTTCTGCCGTCATCTTCTTCTATGTTTCTATGTTTCTATGCTCTAATACCTAATTTTAATCAGACTTTACGTATAGGTCGCAATCTCCTTTACCTTCTCCTCTAGGCTTAGCCATGCTTTCAAGATTATTTTTATTACCCTCCAGATGTTTTTTCCCTAAATGGATCTCCATTTTCTTTAAAGATTGTAGTTCACCCTCCTTTCCTTTTATACTGGTAATTATTTCTACATATACACTGTGGGCTCCTTTTACGAAGCTGCGGTTAGCGGCTTTATCGTGCATAACTTTTAATCACGCGCTAACCCCCGCGGCTGGCTAAAAAACTAACGCCTGCTCAATGCAGGTGTTAACGGCTAATGCGGCAGGTGGTTTAACACGTGGTATTACGCACGTTAAACCCCTACCACAGCCTGATAAAAGGATCCCTAAGGTGCGCTAACGTTTTTAGCGCAAGCAGGAAATTACCGCACGCTACGCTTCTAGAACTAATGCCGGCTCAGTGCTGGCGTTAAGGTCTAGCGCGCGCATCAATGTAGCGCACGCTATTCCACGCGTTAAAGCCCTAACCCCGGCTTAGTAAAAGTTTCAAGTTTATTAAAAGATTTTTTAGACCGCTTAATCAAATATCTAAGCGGTTTACAATGTAGAATTACCTAAAAACATAACTTTATAAAAACAAATAAAACAAGGGGAACTGGAAGACAATCCGATTATTAAAAACACAAGATGTACGGACCAACTGCCAACAATAGGGGAATGGGAGAGAACTACAATTTTTATAGAAAAGATAAAGGGAAAGTACGATAGGCTGGGGTAAAAGATTAACAATTTACTTTATATTTTAAGTTTTTGAAATTTTTTAAAACTTTCAAAATTTTAAAATATTAAATTATCAAAATATCATGTATAATAAAATGCTAGAGCGCGCATGCGCTCTCAAAAATTCATGCGGTGTGGCGCCGTGACGTGCGCTTCTGTGGCAACATTCTAACCTCACGGCGCATGCGGGGGCTGAAGGCGCGCGACGGTGCTCTCTCCCTGCCTCGGCGCGTCACCGCCTGCCCTCACTCACCGCTGCCTCTCACTCGCTGCCTGCCCGCGTCCTCGCCGTGTCACCTCACTCGCCGCCGCCGCCGCTCTTCAGAGCAGCCTGCGATCGTGGCCGGCTTTAAAGAACCTCGCAGGCCGCTCTCCAACCTCAGCAGCACGCTCCCTCTGACGCACAGGATCGCGTCAGAGGGAACGTGCTACCGAATTGGAGAGCAGCCTGCGAGGTTCGCTAAAGCCGGCCACCACGATCGCAGGCTGCTTTGAAGAGGAGCAGGCCAGAAGACGCCGGGATGGAGGGGAGGGTAAGAAGGGGATCAGGAGCCAGGGGGAGAGGGAAAGGGAAAGGGGGCTGCTTTGGGGGGGAGGGGTGTGCTGGGGGGAGACAGAAGGGGCCATGGATAGGGAGAGGGAAAGGGGGCTGCTTTGGGGGGGAGGTGTGCTGGGGACAGCTTTGCTCTGGGAGGAGACAGAAGGGGCCATGGAGAGATAGGGAGAGGGAAAGGGGGCTACTTTGGGGGGGAGGTGTGCTGGGGACAGACAGCTTTGCTCGGGGGGGGGGGGGAAGACAGAAGAGGGCCATGGAGAGACAGTTAAGGAGAGGGATTCTAGCACCCGTTAATGTAACGGGCTTAAAGACTAGTTATATTATAAAACTTTAACAAGACAGAATATTAAAGTATTTAAATATTAAAATATAGAGTATTAAAATATGCCCTTAAAAGGACAGTAGTTATCCACAGGCGTCTTGGAACAAGAATGTTTTCAGTTTTGCTTTAAATTGTTTTAAGTAGTCTATATAGGAGATTACTAAAGAATGGATCCGTGTGTTTAGAGAGGCTGGTTCAAGCAACTTAGCAAGAGAATGTATCATTCTAAGTCGGTAAAAGCAACTGTGCTAATATGAGAATGATAAGAAAATTTACTATCAAAGGTAACTCCTAATAATTTTAATGTTGGGACAATTTTGATAGGGAGTAAATCAAACTTCAGGGGAGCTTGGAGTGATGTTCCTTCTTTAAATGGAAAAATCATAAGTTTGGAGCCCTTATTGCTGTTGGGATCCAAACTATTTTGAAAACATGGAAAGAGGCTTCTTTATTATCTTTTCAATTTTGGCGGAACTCAGTTTGCTTAATTGGAAAATATGAGGCAGCCATAATGGAAAAGAGAGGCAAGAAGGGTATATTTAAAAGGTTGTGGTTACCTATACCAGAATATGTAGACAATGGTTGAGTGTTATTAAAGAATGGATAAGTATGAAGGCATGAACGTATGGTTTTGGGTTTGGGATAGTTTTTCTTAGAAGTTTTAAGAATATCCTTTGCATTGTGACGATATTGTTTGTGAACAGACTTGTTAGAATTTATATTCTCACCTGCTTAAATGTATGTTTAATAGATAAAAAATTTTAATAAAATTTTGGAAATTTAAAAAAAAAAAAGGAGTCGGTCCAGAGGAAGGCGACACAAATGGTGCGTGGTCTTCGTGATAAGGCGTATGGGGACAGACTTTTAAAAGATCTCAATCTGTAGACTTTGGAGGAAAGGCGGGAGGGAGGAGATATGAGAGAGACGTTTAAATACCTACGTAATATAAATGCGCTTAAGTTGAGTCTCTTTAATTTGAAAGGAAGCTCTGGAATGAGAGGGCACAGGATGAAGTTAAGAGGTGATGGGCTCCGGAGTAATCTGAGGAAATGCTTTTTTACAGAAAGGGTGGTAGATGCGTGGAACAGTCTCCCGGAAGAGGTGGTGTTTCTGAATTCAAGAAAGCCTGTGGTATCTCTCGGAGAGAGAAAGAGATACTGGTTACTGCGGATGGGCAGATTAGACGGGCCACTTGGCCTTTATTAAGTAATGCTTCCAGATTCTGTCAGTTTGGACGAGTTGGAGTTGGAGGAATCGCTTACACTCGTTGATGCTCTTGGAGCGTAAATTGGCACTGGCTAGCCCTAAGGGCAAGAAGCGCTTCCTCCAGATCTGGAACTCCTATAAACAGGTTTTGCCACCTCGTCCCCATAGTGAGATTCTAAATTCCTTCTGATTTTACGGAGACATTTTGTGTTTCCCCTTTTGGGAGGCTCAGGGGTGTTGGTATGCCCTATTTTTTTTCTTTTCTTTACTTACATTTTTTTCTGTATACACTTAGGGGGGGGGGGAACAGAGGGGTGAGATGGGCCTTAGTCCAGTGCTGCACGCTGTTTGTTGTGTGCGATTGGTACTATTTGTTTTCTTTTGGGAGGGGGAGTGTTCTGTGTTTACTTCGTCCTTACTTTTCAATTACTGCAATGGAAGGGGCTACCTGAGGCTGAGATGTACCTTATAGATGTCGTTGGAACTTGTTGTTTTGGCTGAAGTTTTGAGGGGGGGGGGGTTTCTGACATTCTTTGGTTTTCTTTGTTACTAAACAGGAAATATTTGGATAATTTGAAGTCTATGCTTACCTTGATGGATTCTCTTTGTATTTTGGTATCTTGCATATTGGATTTTTTCAGCCATGTTGTCATCAGTAATGAATTATTTCAACATATGTAATGCTTCCATCTTCCACAGGTCATGGGTTCAAACCCACAGGAAGCTGAAATAGGGTCAGGTGCCACAGCACATAGTCCTAATTTTTTTAGTGACATTCTGCCATCTAGGTGCACACTGATGATGTCAGTGATGTCAAGATTGTGCATCTGACACGTCCACTTGCTCTGAACCACAGCCATTGTGAGTATGGTATCTCTTTTCATTGCAAGAGTTGATACCGTTTCAGACCTCTCAGTCCATAGTCTGTTATTGAGACTGACATTGGGGGAAACCTCTGTTTGCCCTGGATCGGTAGCATGGAATATTGCTACACCTTGGGTTTTGGCCAGGTACTAGTGACCAGGATTGGCCACCGTGTGAATGGGCTACTGGGCTTGATGGACCGTTGGTCTGACCCAGTATGGCTGTTCTTATGTTCTTATGTGTGCCAAGTATAGGGCAATGAAGCCATTATAACATCACTGATGAGGTTGGCTCTGAGGCACTGTGGAATGAGGCATTATGACATCACAATCTCAGCTCTGGAATGTTGCTCTCATTGGGGTTCCGGAATCTTGCTATTCTTTGAGATGCTGGAATGTTGCTACTCTTTGGGTTTTGGCCAGGTACTAGGGACCTGGATTGGCCACCGTGAGAACGGGCTACTGTGCTTGATGGACCGTTGGTCTGACCCAGTAAGGCTGTTCTTACGTTCTTACATGAGCCAAGTATAGGACAATCAAGCCGTTGTGACATCACTGCTGAGGTTGGCTCTGAGGCACTGTGGAATGAGGCATTATGACATCACAATCTCAGCTCTGGAATGTTGCTCTCATTGGGGCTCCGGAATCTTGCTATTCTTTGAGATGCTGGAATCTTGCTACTCCTTGGGTTTTGGCCAGGTACTAGAGACCTGGATTGGCCACCGTGAGAACGGGCTATTGGGCTTGGTGGACCTTTGGTCTGACCCAGTATGGCTATTCTTATGTTCTTATGTTAATTTTATTCAGTTCACTGCATGAATCTCCTTCTGCTTTCAAATGTTCTTCTCAATAAAAGAAATCCCTTTAATATAATGCAGAGGCTTTCAGGAATCTTTCAGAGAGTGGCATGAATCACTATGAAAGTGACACTTTGAGCTCCTGAAGGAACCAGGCCAAACCTAGAAGTATTTTTTTTTTCCTCTGCCATAACTCAGTGGTTAAAAGAAGTACATTTCAGTCAGTAAACAGAGCAGATATGAGTTATAAATCATGGGGGGTCACCTCACATAAATCATGTGAAGGCCTTACTTTGACAAAGGAGATTCTTTGCTGGCTGTGATCGCTTTTATTGGCCAACACGGGAATTAGCCAGAGATGTTGTAACAAGCGAGCTTGCCAGATCACATAGGTTCTCCCCCCTTCAGCTAAGGGTCACGTCTTTTTTTTTAATATACTGCCCGCTCCTTGCTGCAGCTGTGATATCTAAATGAACAGGAACCCACAGGAAGTCTATGGGAAGGGCCTCCGTACGCCAATAAACGCAGAGAGCCAACTCTGGAGCTCCAGAAACAACATAGCCCCTTCCCCTCCTCAAGTGCTGTTTTCCATCAGTCTCTGCTATGTGGCACATGCAAAGGGGAAGGCTGGAGAGAGCTGTGCGCTTTGAGACAGGGTGTTATCGGAACTAGGTCTTCATCAGATGGGGAGGGAGTGGGGAGAAGGGGGGGGGGTGGTCTCGGCATCTGAAAACCAAAGTTCATTAAATGAATTAGGGAAATAACTGCCATGTCAAGCATATTTTCGCTCAAACCCAATGAATTATAGCGATGTTTGTGCAAACACACTTCATTATTAAATCCCTCTTGCAGGGAACAGCTGGCCTAGACCCTCCGTATCGCTGCCTTCCATTCAGAAAGATATATTGTTTTACTAGCACTGGGATTTCCTGTGTGGAATTATTAACTTTAATAACGGAGAGGCCCAAAAACAAAGGGTGGGGCGGGGGGGGGGGGGTGAGTGCTGCCACTGAAACGTGTTCATCGCTGGGGCCTAGCACAGCGGTCTACAACCTTTTTTCATGTAGACGCCTGCACTGTGAATACGAGAAAACTCTTGAGGGCCACCAAAAGATTTCAAGCTTGCGCATCCTACTAATACGTAAACCGCCTTGACCGGCTTGTTGAGACTGGGCATTAGACATTAAAAATGAATGCAAATATTGATTCGGCAACACTTCAAGGACCTGCTTAGGATACATACTTTGAAAAATACGTTATGGTATAAAAATTATGGCATAAAATGTCTGTATTGAAAACCATCTCAGAAAATGCTAACTCTAGGTTGTGCACTCCCCCCTCCGTATTCGCAGGGGCAGAGCCGACCCCCCCCCCCCCCCCCGAATATTGAAAATTCGCAAATAACTTTTGGGCCGACTCTGACCCACCCCTGCCTCCCTCCTGTGTCCCGGCCCTTACACTCCTGCCCCGTGTAGAGCCGTCATCAAAAATGGCTGCCGTGAGCTCCCGTTCTACTCTCGTTTTTGATGATGGCTCTGCAAGGGGTCAGGAGTGTAGGAAATTTGCGACTGCTCTGCGTCAGATAAAGTCAATTCATGGGAGGGGGGGAGGGGGGGTCTCGGCACAAAAAACCCACGATTAGTCGAAACCGTGGGTGCCGAAACCGCAAATAAGGAGCGAGGAGTGTAACATCTTTAGAGAAGCTCATGTAAACCGATCTGAATTGACTCCACAGTCCTTAGCAGAGGTAAAGAAGCTCCCAATAAACACTTTAGTTTAAAAACTCAGTTTATTTTTGATTACCAGCAGTAGCAAATTCCATAAATGAGACACCTAAGTAACATAGGGGTCCGTTTACAACGGCGTGCTAAACGATTTAGCGCATGCTAAATGCTAAGTCACTATATCAAATGGGCAAGACTGAAATTACCGTATTTCCCCGCATATAGGCCACCCCTCTGCATAGGCCGCCCCCATGTATAGGCCGCAGAAAGTGGCGGCCTATGTTTAAAAACCGGAAGATAAGCCGCCCCATGGTATTAGCCACAGTTTATCTTCCCATACCTCCCCTGCCTTTTAAAATCATCTCCCACCCCCGGTACCTTTTTCGGAGCCCCCCTGGACGGCGGACGGCGAATCTCCAGCGGTGCAGGGCAGCCGCGGTCTCTTCGGCGTCCAGCCTGCCCCCTCACCACCCGCCGACTGGCTGACGTCAGCTCTCGCGGACTCGCGAGAACAGACGTCAGCCACTCAGTCAAGCGGTGCGGGGGCAGGCCGGATGCCGAAGAGATCACGGCTGCCCTGCCCCGCTGGAGATTTGCCGTTCGCCGTCCCAAAAAGGTACCGGGGGTGGGGGGATGATTTACAATCGCTGCATAGGCCGCCCCATATAACTAGGCCACGCCCCATCTTGGGTTTGTACAACCCATGTATAGGCCGCGGCCTATATATGAGGAAATACGGTAATAATAAAAGATTATTGATATCCTGCAGTACCTTGCAGTTCGGAGCAATTAACGTCAAGAGAAACTGCACAAAAAGCAGCAAAAATACATCAGCACGTACAGTCATGTGAAAAAATTAGGACACCCCATGAAATATTCAGTTCTTTCTTAAGAAATGTTCACATATCGATGTCAAATCCTTTTTTTTTTTTTATCCCACCTCTACTTAGAGACTACCTCCCGTTCTATAAAAAGGTATTTCCTTAGAGTATTCCGGAGCCTCTCACCTCTTAACGTCATCCCATTCCCTCTCATTCCGGAGCTTCCATTCAAACGGAAGAGACTGGCCTTGCCCAACACATCCCTTAGTGCCCTTGCAGCACGGCAACTTCAGGGGACAAAATGGTATCCCTTTCTCCCTTGCGCTTCCTAAGGCCGCACCAGTCAAAAACGCCCTTGGGATGACCTTGGTGCAAGTTTTCTGCCCTGGTTTCTTCGTAAGCCACCAAACGGATCAGTACAGAAGTAAATGCTACTGGTTTTTTTTTTTTTCTAGAAGCTTCTTTAATGAGCTCCGGATGTTGTCTCCCCCCTCTCCGTGATTATATCTGGCCTTCAAAGTCATGCCAATCCATCAGTGGCTGGGCGCTGAGGATTCCTCATTTCTCTGGAGGTTTGGCATTTTGGTAACATGTACCGTAGCTGTTCAATCCCCCCCCCCCCACCCCTCCCCAGTACAATGGCAGCTCATTGACAGCTGGGACAGCGGCAGCCTGCTGCTCATTCCCGTGTCAGGCGATCATCTGTGTCCTGTTCAGTGGGTGTCATGTTCAACATTATCTCTAACAGATGAGACTGCCAGCTCCTTTCTTCTCTTAGGAAGACCTAATTAGCACCTGTAGGTACAGGCTTCCTTTCACTGCCAGCACTCTCTCTTTCAACCCCTGGGGATCCTGTCAGGTTTTATCAGAGCTATGTGGAAACTGGCGGGATACGCATGACCTGTTGCAGTCAACGCAGTGACAGGGATGTTTCTGGGCCACATGCAGAAACTTTTTTTTTTTTTTCAGGAGGGGAGCATGAACATCGGGGTAACTCACTGAAACAGTTCTTTTGCCCTGTATCTGGATTAATTGCACCTCTTTCCAATCCAGCACTCAACACCGGTTATTATCTATTATCACTTTCGCAGCGCTACTGGTGATAAGTAATTAGGAACAATCAATCCCTGCCCTAAAGAGCATACCATTGCGATGGTCAGTTTTATAACGTGGGCACTCGCATTTACAAGCTTATTAGCAAGGGTGGGATATGTGAGCGCTTATGAGCATAAAAGATGTGCAGGGGCATAATCAAACATATGTCCACGTCCGATTTGGACGTTCGGCACTAGGTAGTGAGAAAATATCCATTCTCCAAAAATGCATCTAAATTTACTTATTTTTAATTGTCTATCTGGACGTCCAGACTTTATATCACATTCTCAACCAAAGTCTTTTATTGAAGTAAAGTCACTGAAATATGTAAAAACAAACGAAATGCACACTAGGACCCAGTTTCAGCGACGGCGTCGCCTTCTTCAGGGGACAATATCAATCTTGAAAAATGCGTAACCAAATGTACATATAAATTAAACAAGTAGATACGCAAAAAATTCAATATAATGGCTCAGTGGCAGACATCAAAGGGTGGTGGTAAACGGTACTCCCTCTGAAAAGTCGGAAGTGCACAGTGGAGTACCGCAGGGCTCGGTCCTGGGTCCAATCCTATTTAATATCTTCGTACGAGATCTGCCTCAGGGACTTCGGGGTAAAATTGCATTATTTGCCGATGACGCTAAATTATGCAATACAGTGGGCGGAGGTACCGTGCCCAACACTATGACACAGGACCTACTTTTACTGGAGAAATGATCTGCTATTTGGCAGCTGAGCTTTAATGCCAAGAAGTGTAAAGTTATGCACCTTGGTAGCGGAAACCCATGCAGAACCTAAACTCTGAATGGTGAGACCTTAACTAGAACTGTTGCAGAACGGGACCTGGGAGTAATCATTAGTGAAGATATGAAGACAGTCAATCAAGTGGAGAAAGCCTCATCCAAGGCTAGACAAATGCTGGGTTGCATCCGGAGAAGTTTTGTCAGCCGAAAGCTTGAAGTGGTAATGCCGCTATGCAGGTCCATGGTGAGACCACATCTGGAATACTGTGTACAATTTTGGAGGCTGACAGAAGGATGTGCTGAGAATGGTTCAACAGTTCAACGGTTGGCCACCAGGATGGTGTCAGGACTCAAGGATATCCCATATGAAGAACGTCTAGGTAAGTTGCAGCTATACTCTCTCGAGGAACGCAGAGAGAGGGGTGACATGATAGAGACGTTCAAATACGTTACTGGCCGTATTGAGGTGGAAGAAGACAGCTTTTTCCTTACAGGACCTATGGCGACAAGAGGGCATCCGCTAAAAATCAGGGGCGGGAGATTTCATGGTGACACTAAGAAGTACTTCTTCACCAAAAGGGGGGTTGACCGTTGGAATGATCTTCCACTTCAGGTACTTGAGGCCAATAACGTGACTGATTTTAAGAACAAATGGGATCAACATGTAGGTTCACTTCAAGGAAGAACCTAGGGGGGGGGAGGGTTATTTGAGTGGGCAGACTTGTTGGGCCGAAGGCTCTTTTCTGCCATCATATTCTATGTTTCTATGTAACATAACAAAATGAAAAAAGATACTACCAAATGTTGATCAAATAAATAAACTACCAATGACTGATGAAAATTTGCCTATGATTTTATAATGACTCTCACATGACTTTATAATCAACTTTTCAAACGTATCAATTTGAGTCTGTGATCAAATTTCATTTTCAGAAATTCTCTTTTGCATACAATGTTCTGTGTTCTTTTTCATCCTCTAACTTTTAAATGAGTAATCATTTCATGATTTTATAATGTTTCTGCATAACTTTAAAATTAATTTGGGTCTGTATTTATATTTCTTTTTAAGAAATAATATTTTTGGCATACAATGTTATGCGTTTTAAATATCTTTTGATCAAAAAATGTGAATATTTTGTTCAAGTCCAATCCTATATTCAGTTAATGTACCATAGTTTTAATTTATCATTATGATTTCAAAACATTTTTTAATTCAATAGGCAAATTTTCATCAGTCATTGGTAGTTTGTTTATTTGATCAACATTTGGTAATATCTTTTCTTTCATCACAAAGAACATAAGAATTGCCGCAGTCTGCTCACGCGGCGGACCCTAGGTCAAGACCAGTGCTCCAAATGAGTCCAGTCTCACTAGTTTAGCATGAACTTATCAAACTTTGTCTTGAATCCCTGGAGGGTGTTTTCCCCTATAACAGACTCTGGAAGAGCGTTCCAGTTTTCCACCACTCTCTGGGTGAAGAAGAACTTCCTTACGTTCGTATGGAATCTATCCCCTTTCAACTTTAGAGTGCTCTCTCGTTCTCTCTACTTTGGAGAGGGTGAACAACCTGTCTTCATCTACTTTATATTGAATCCCTGGAGGGTGTTTTCCCCTATGACAGACTCCAGAATAGCATTCCAGTTTTCCACCACTCTCTGGGTGAAGAAGAACTTCCTTACGTTCGTATGGAATCTATCCCCTTTCAACTTTAGAGAGTGCCCTCTCGTTCTCCCTACCTTGGAGAGGGTGAACAATCTGTCTTTATCTGCCCCTGGAGGGTATTTCCCCTATAACAGCCTCCGGAAGAGCGTTCCAGTTCTCTCCACTCTCTGGGTGAAGAAGAACTTCCTTACGTTCGTATGGAATCTATCCCCTTTCAACTTTAGAGAGTGCCCTCTCGTTCTCCCTACCTTGGAGAGGGTGAACAATCTGTCTTTATCTGCCCCTGGAGGGTGTTTCCCCTATAACAGATTCCAGAAGAGCGTTCCAGTTTTCTACCACTCTCTGGGTGAAGAAGAACTTCCTTACGTTCGTACGGAATCTATCCCCTTTCAACTTTAGAGAGTGCCCTCTCGTTCTCCCTACCTTGGAGAGGGTGAACAACCTGTCTTTATCTACTAAGTCTATTCCCTTCAGTATTTTGAATGTTTCGATCATGTCCCCTCTCAGTCTCCTCTTTTCAAGGGAGAAGAGGCCCATTTTCTCTAATTTCTCACTGTACAGCAACTCCTTCTGCCCCTTAACCATTTTAGTCGCTTTTCTCTGGACCCTTTCGAGTAGTACCGTGTCTTTCCTCATGTATGGCAACCAGTGCTGGATGCAGTACTCCAGGTGAGGGCGCATCATGGCCCGGTACAGCGGCATAATAACCTTCTCTGATCTGTTCGTGATCCCCTTCTTGATCATTCCTAGCATTCTGTTTGCCTTTTTCGCCGCCACCGCACATTGCGCGGGCGGCTTCATTGACTTGTCCATCAGAACTCCCAAGTCTCTTTCCTGGGAGGTCTCTCCAAGTACCTACCCGGACATCCTGTATTCGTGCATGAGATTTTTGTTCCCGACATGCATCACTTTGCACTTATCCACATTGAACCTCATTTGCCATGTCGATGCCCATTTCTCGAGCTTGATTATGTCACGTTGCAGATCTTCGCAATCCCCCTGTGTCTTCACTACTCTGTACAACTTAGTATTGTCTGCACTTTGTTATGTTTTCATTATATTGAATTTTTTGTGTATTTACTTGTTTAATTTATATGTACATTTTGTTATGCGTTTTTCTAGATTGATATTTTCCCCTGAAGAAGGCGACGCAGTTGCCGAAACTGGGTCCTGGCTGGGATTTTCTTTGTTTTTACATATTTCAGTGACTTTACTCCAAAATGAAAAAAAAAACCCGGCAGAAGCCCTGACAGCAGTGACAGGAGGCTCCTGGCATGCAAAAAAGATAGTGAATCAATCGCTGTTTTAAAATCGGCCAACAGCGATTTAATCACTATCGTTAGTAAATCTGGGCTTAAGTTATTTATATATGATCTTGAAATTGGAATGACTGATGTGATTAAATTTGCAGATGACACTAAACCATTTCGAAGTTGTTAAAATGCATGCAGATTGTGAAAAATTGCAGGCAGACCTTAGGAAATTGGAAGACTGAGCATCCAAATGGCAGATGAAATTCCAAGTTGTTCTGTCTCCATGTTATGAGGGCATTTGCTCAGATTCTTGTATAAGAACAAGTTAAATGTTTATAATAGATGTATAAGTAATGTGGACTTAAATTCCCAGAGGGCTTTGCTTTCCCTGATAGCTAGGCTGTTTCCACAAGGCGTAAGCCCATCTTCTTCTCCAGTCTGGGAGAGAGCAATAGCCATATTGCAGAGCACACAACTGTACGACGGCCTTCTAGCCACACAGGCAGCAAAACTAGACCACCAACTCTCCAATCTACTAATCGCGACCCCAGACTACAAAACTTTCAGAAAAGAAATAAAAAACCCTCCCATTCAAGAAATCCATGAAGACTAAACGTATGAAACATTTCAATCCTCTGAAGCAACCCGCTCTACTCTGTAACAACTCTGGACATGTCCAGAAATCCTCTTCTGTAATCTGCCTTGAACCGCAAGGTAATGGCGGAATAAAAATCGCTAATGTAATGTAAAAGCTTGTATCCATTTGTTGGTTGTGACATCTCCAGTGCCTCTTTCTGCTGTTCTTATTATAGAAACATAGAAACATAACGTCAGATAAAGGCCAAATGGTCCATCTGCAGCATCCGCTATCTCCTCCTCTCCCTATTGGCTAAGGCTCTTAACATTTGCATCTCCTCTTCCTATAGGCTAAGGCTCTTTACACCTGCATTGTGAGGTCATAGAGCTTTATGGTTATAGAAACATAAAGGCAGATAAAGGCCAAATGGCCCATCCAGTCTGCTCATCCCCAGAATCCACTATCTCCTCCTCTGCCTAAGAGATCCCATGTGCCTGTCTCACACTTTCTTGAATTCAGACATTTTATGTACATTTACTTTGTAATCTGCCTAATTGATAGGTAGAACAGAAATTTTTTAAATAAATTAATGTTTTCCCCTGCTGATGCATCCCCACTAGCTCACATTCAATCTTTCCACTGAGGGTATTATCAAGGAGGTAACATTTCCAAATACATTGCCTTTGCTTATTGGAAATGCCTTCTTGAAGCATGCAATCTTCTGACCCACCCCCAGTCCACAGTCCCCTTTCTATTGCAAATTTAGGTAGAGAGGCAGAAAGTAGCAAAAAGAAGGACACCCCCCCCCCCCCCATGAACAAACTAGGTAAACCAAAGGAGGGGGGAAGGGACTGAACACATCCACCTTAAGGAACAAATACAATTTTATTATAAGCAAAAATAGCATAAAATCATGTCATATATGTAAAACCAAGCCTTATAAAAAGTCCAAGTCTTGTGAATTTGATGGACTCACCACGGTCCGTGTTTCGGCTTCCGTGGAGAAGTCTTCCTCAGGGGTCAGCCCAGTAGATGGCGCTCAATGAAAGACTCTTCAAAGGACAAGGCTTCAAGGCTGGTAAAGCTGGATTGAAGAGGGCATATAAACCACCAAAGACGCCGTGGAAGCTTGCACACAGCCTCCCAGAGGTCTCCATAGACCAGGGATCTCAAAGTCCCTCAATCCAGTTGGGTTTTCAGGATTTCCCCAATGAATATGCATTGAAAGCAGTGCATGCACATAGATCTCATGCATATTCATTAGGGAAATCCTGAAAACCCTTCTGGATTGCGGCCCTCAAGGAGGGACTTTGACACCCCTGCTCAACAGGAAGATCACTTGCACCACTGATGAGAGGTAGAAGAAAAGTGGGGGGAAGGGGGTGCATGTGATATCCCAGCGGGAATAGAACCACAGCAAATAGCATTCTTAAGATATGGATTCACCCTCTAGAGCAGGGGTGTCAAAGTCCCTCCTTGAGGGCCGCAATCCAGTCGGGTTTTCAGGATTTCCCCAATGAATATGAATTGAAAGCAGTGCATGCACATAGATCTCATGCATATTCATTAGGGAAATCCTGAAAACCCAACTGGATTGCGGCCCTCGAGGAGGGACTTTGAGACCTCTGCCATAGACCGACATTGGCTCTGAAGCTTTACATTGAAGAACACTGCCATAGGACCCTGTTTGTACATAGGCATTGTTATCACTCTCCTTCCATTGCTCATCCCTCTCTCCCTGGGCACCCTTCCATTTCCTGTGCCATTCTTTGCCATCCTCCAGTGCTTTTTTCTTCTAGCTCAGGGGTAGGCAATTCCAGTCCTTGAGAGCCGGAGCCAAGCCAGGTTTTCAGGATATCCCCAATGAATATGTATGAGATGGATTTGCATGCACTGCCTCCTTGAGATGCAAATCTATCTTATGCATATTTATTGTGGATATCCTGAAAACCTGACCTGGCTCCAGCTCTCAAGGACCGGAATTGCCTACCTCTGTTCTAGCTGAGCAACAGTACTTCACTCTTCATCACACACTTCAAGCCATATATATATTTATGCAAATTTCTGTTTCAGACTCATGACCAGACTGAGCGGCATCTACTTCTTAATATCCAACCAGTTTCTAAGTTTACCTGCACTGAGAACCCTGTAACCCGCTGCCCTGAGTGTAAAAATCCAGTGACAAGGATTGCAAATAATCTTCACCCTTACCCCAGGGCCAGCTGAACCATTGGACCAGCTGAGGCCCAGGCCCTAGGTGCCTGCGATTAAGGACACCAAAATATCCAGTCTCTCCCTTTTGCTCTTTCCCCCCTCCCTGCAGGTCCTGCACCGCTTCTCCCCGCATTCCCCGTGATCCTGTAAAGCTTACGCAATAGGCTGTTATACGCCAGGTCCTGAGTCTTCTCACTGGTTCTCCTGCATCCACTGATGCAATTTCCTATGAGAAGATGCAGCAGTGGGAAGACCCAGGCTCACGATACTGCTACGGCCGCTGGCAAGGGCAATTGACAGCTGAGGTGAGGGAAAGGGGCTGGTCTCACTGGGAGGGGAAAAGAGAGACTGTACCAGGGGGTAGGGGGTGGGAGAAGGGGAGTATTGTCAGAGCAAGTTGGCTCAGGGCACTACTGCCCCTTAAGCTGGCACTGCCATGAAGAAGGAGGTCATACCAGCTGCTTTGCCTGAATCTATTCTTATTTATTTAAAGATCCAATTTTCTATAATGTTCTCCCCGGGGAACTCAGAATGGTTTATGTGGATTTATTCAGGTACTCAAGCATTTTTCCCTGTCTGTTCTGTTGGGCTTACAATCTGGGGTAATGGGGGTTTAAGTGACTTGCCCAAGGTCATGAGAAGCAGCGTGGGTTTAAACCCACAACGGCTGTAGCTTTAACCACTATGCCACACTCTCCCCATTCTCTTCTTGGTTGGTCTGAGAACTTTTCACATTGTGATGTCATAATGCCTCATTCCACCAATGCCTAAAGAGCCAACCTCTCTGGTGATGTCACAATGGCTTGGTTTCCCTATTCACAAGAAAAGTGTGAAATAACTTGCAAGTTTCATGGCCCCACATCATATTTATTTATGCAATTTTCTCTACTGTTCTCTCAGGGGCGTTCAGAATAGTTTATGTGGATTTATTCAGGTACTGAAGCATTTTTCCCTGTCTGTGCTTCTGTTATGCACCTTTGCTATCTTAAGTACCTTCCCTTGGTTTTGCTAGATATTTTCCCTGTCCTATTTTTTCCTTCTGAATACCAATACAGTATATATATATATTTTTTTTTTTTTTAATTGAGGGGAGGAGGACATATGGAGCTCTTCCTAGGGTGCCTTATAATGCAAGCATACATTGATTACAGGTAGTACAGAGGTAATGAGCCCAGGCAGTCCAAACAAAGCAGCCTGGGGGTGCAGCTGTTTGAAGCGGTTTTAACTTGGGCACAGAGAAAGGTGAGGATGAAACCCTTGGACGGCAGATGCTATGTTGTTTTGTACAGGAGATACAGTCTGGGAGAGAGCCTGAAAGTGAGATTAGGACTCAGGGGGGATGGGAGGGGGGAGAAATCTGTGTGATAGAGACCCGAGAGCACAAGACGGAGAGGAAAGACAAGAAAAATCATTGAACTGGACATTGGCACAGTGCGTGAAGTCAGACGCATTTGTACAGGGATTCACGAGTCTCTGAATGTTATACAAGGCTGCACAGGGCACCGTTGAAGTCAGAGCATTGGCATGTAAAGTGAAAATAGCTAAGCGGACAATGTAATAACCAAACAAGGCTGCCCCCCTCCCCTGCTATACTATTCAAGTGCCGCCTAAAAATCTTGGGGCTGAGATTCATCAGCTGGACCTGATAGTTGAGAGTTCAGCTCACCAGACAAATAGGGGAGAGTGTGGGATAGTAATTAAAGCTACAGCCTCAGCACCCTGAGGGTTCAAACCCATGCTGCTCCTTGTGACCCTGGGCAAGTCACTTAATCCCTCCAATACCCACTAGCTTTTCAAAACCCAGCACTTTGAGTTGTTTTTTTTAAAAAAAATAATTTATATTCTGCATATCCTACAATTCTATGCAGAGTACTCGGGTACTCAAGCCTTTTTACCTATCTGTCCCAGTGGGCTCCCAAGTTTCAAGTTTATTTATTCTTGATGAATCGCCTATTTAAATTACTAGGCGATGTACAATAATAATAACATAAATTAATAAATTAAACAAATAAAATGTTAATGTTGACATAAAAACAAATTTGTTGTTAGTTAAAATTTAACAAACTTAACAAACTGAGTGTAGACATAACTTTAAAATAATTTTGTGGGTAAGACTTACAAGACATGTGTGGTTAAGAGGGGGAATAGTTACAATTTTTGATAGAAGAGAAGAAAAAACATAAAAGGGAAGAACAAGGAGAGGGATAATAATAGCTGTTTAAAAAAAAACCAAACAAAAAAAAAACTCCAGGTTGCGGTTAAAAAATAATCGATTTTTTAGTGTCCTAAGATCCATACGCATCTTTAAAAAGAAAGGTTTTTAACGTTTTTTTAAACAGTGTTAGGTCTTTTAGTTCTCTGATGTATTGTGGTAAAAGAATCCATGAATGTGGGGCCATAACTGAGAACATGGCGTGTCTTCTAGTTCCTATCATTTTAATTGAAGGCACGGAAAGAAGATTAAATGAAGTTGAACGAAGTGATCGTGTTATACTATAGGGGATAAGCCATCTGTTAATAAATTGGGGTTCATTAAAGTTTAAAGCTTTAAACACCAAAATCTATCTAATGTACCTGGGCCAACGGGGGAGTAAGTGACTTGCCCAGGGTCACAAGGAACAGTGTGGGATTTGAACCCACACCCTCAGTGTGCTGAGGCTGTAGCTTTAACCACTGCACCACTCAAGAAATCAAAAATAGCAAAAGTGAGCCAAGTATAGGACAATCCGGCCATTGTGACATCACTGATGAGGTTGGCTCTTATTGGTGGAATGAGGCATTATGACATCACAATAGCAGCTCTGGTTATCAGAGGCTGAAACTTTTCACACTATTTATTCAGTTTTCTATAGTGTTCTCCCAGCGGAGCTCAGAACGGTATATATTAATTTATTCAGGTACTGAAGCATTTTCCCTGTCTGTCCCGGTGGACTCACAATCTACCTGGGGCAATGGGGGATTAAGTGACTTACCCAGGGTCACAAGGAACAGTGCAGGATTTGAACCCACAACTTCAGGGTGCTGAGGCTGTAACTCTAATCACTGCATAACACACTCCCACTCCCAACAAATCGCCGTCAGGCGAAAGGGCATCCGCACATGCGCAGATGACGCCAAGCGTGTGCGCATGACATCACGTTGTATCCGTGCATGCGCGGATGCCCTCCTGCCTGACGAGAGCAAGCAGCAGGGGGGCGGGACTGGGGCGCAATGGGGCGGGTCTAGGGGTCTGGATTTTCCATTTAGAAAATCTGGTAACCCTACCCCTAATGAATATGCATGAGAGAGATTTGCATATAATGGAAGTGACAGGTATGCAAATCTGGCTGGGGGTCCCCCCAGGATAGGTTTGAGACTCACTGTTCTAGAGTTTTCTTTCCACTGAAGAAAAGACCCCGTTTGCATAATCTTTATCATTTTAACCTTTTCCTATCGTGTCCCCCGGATGACGGGACATTCCAAAAATGTCGTTGCCATCGTGGATAAACAGTCTGTATCTACTATAATAAAACCCTAAGCGCGCATGCGCACTCTTACCTGCGTGTTCCATTTTCCGTGATCTGTAGGTCCCTGGCAGGCAGGAGTGAGCATGCGCGCTAGAAGACTCCTCCCTAGCCCCAGCCACACTGACCAGCTTCGGCCCCACGGGCCTCTCATGGAGTCCCTCTTCCTGCCCAGCATGGATGGCGGCGCTGGCAGCGATGCCGGGAGCAGGCCAGTACTAGGGTGACTTGAGGCGGCTGTCGACTTGAGGCGCACACAGCGGCTGTCGGCATGTGCAGACCACGGCAGCTTGAGGCAGCTGTCGGCGCATGCAGGCACTTGAGCTGTGGCGAAAGGCATCATGCGGGTGCTGACAGGACGGTAGGAGTAGGCAAGGGGTGCTGCTGGACAGGGAGAGCATGAAAGAGATGCTGCTGGACAGGGGGGGTAAAAGAAAGGGAGAAGGCCTACTGCTGAACAGGGGGAGCAGGGAAGAGGTGCTGCTGGACAGGGGGGAGGTAAAACGAAGGGAGAATGGCTGCTGCTGGACAGGGGGAGCAGTGAAAGGGTGGTGGTGGACACAGGGGAGGTAAAAGGAAGGGAGAAGGGCTACTGATGGACAGGGGGAGCAGGCAAGGGGTGGTGGTGGACAGCCGAGGAAAGAGAGAGACAGAAAGAAAGACAGACAGACAGAAAGCGGCCAAGGAGAGAGTAAGAAAGAAAGAAAGACAGACACACTCATCTATTCTAGCACCCGTTAATGTAACGGGCTGTAAGACCAGTGGACTAATAAAGAGCCAGGAACACAAAATATTTGAATTTACAGACTTATGACTTATTTACATTATGCTTATGGTGAATAATACAAAACTTTGCTAAAATAATTACGATGGGAACCAGCGTAACGTAAAATTTATTACGATAGGAAAAGGTTAAGGTGTAGGGGTACATATCATATCCCATCCCATTCCCTGGGATTTCTAGAATGTGAGCCTCAAGCACACTTGGAGGAGAGTGTGGCATAGGAGTTAGAGTTAAGGCCTCAGCCCCCTGAGGTTGGGGGTTCAAACCCCATGCTGTTCCATGGTTCATTAAATAGGCCATGAGCCAGCCAGGACAGAGAGGGAAAATGCTTTAATACCTGATTTGTAACCTGTTCTGAGCTCCTTTGGGAGCATAGGCTAAAAAAATCAAATAAATTGTTGCTGCTCAAAAAACCCTCCCTGTAGTGATAGAATGCTGCCATCCAGTGGTAGAATTGGAACATTTCCTCCTTCAGCCCCAATAGGTTCACCCAGAAAAGACCAAAAACAGGCCAGATTTAAGTTTCAAGCTTGATATACCGCTTAACATTCCCAAGCGGTTTACGTAATACAAAGCCACAAAACATGAAGGAGAGATTTCACAAGATACAAAAGTGGGGAGGGGTCAAATCTGGCAAATCAGTTTGCAGGACTGATTTTAGAGGGTCTTTTGCTCTATGACTGAGCACTTTATAACTTCAGGAAGTGGAAAATATGCAGAAAGCATTGGAAAGGGAAAAGTCCAGCACCAGGATATCCTCCATGAATATTCATGAGATGGCGTCACATGTCTTTGGTCCAAGATCTAATTAGATTTGTATATTTGATGACTCATTTAGGGAGTTTTGAGGACTGAGTTTGGGAATCAGTGATCTTAGGGTTACCAGACGTCTGGATTTCCCTGGACATGTCCGGGGGTCCAGACGGCTTTTCAACACCCGGCACTTTGCCTGCATTTTTGTTTAAAATCCTGTGTTTTAGGGTGGTATAGAGCAGGGGTCTCAAAGTCCCTCCATGAGGGCCACAGTCCAGTCAGATTTTCAGGATTTCTCCAATGAATATGCATGAGATCTATGTGCAAGCACTGCTTTCAATGCATATTCATTGGGGAAATTCTGAAAACCCGACTGGATTGCGAGATCCCTGGTATAGAGCCTGTATTTCTGACTTACTAGTTTTTAGCCATTGTTTTCTGCTGATTAGGTGGAGAAGGGAGGGGCTCTGATTTACTTCTAAGGTTAACTGCATTATCTTCGGGACAGTGCTGTGAACAAGGCTGCCCTGTGAACTTCTAAAAGCTAAGTTACTCAGCATTTCAAATTCTGCTCTTTTCAGTTTTTCTGCATTATATCTGCTTAATTTCTCTTCTCCTCCCTGTTTCTTACTAAAAAAAAACCCTTCTCTTTCCTCTGTTAAATCTTATTTCCTCTTCCTCTTCAGAGGAATAAGGGTAAGACTTATAGTCCCACAATATATAGAGACCCAAATAATCAGGATTACTCAAATCAAGTCACTTCACAACCAATCAAGATGACCTTTATTCTATGCAATCACTGTGGTGCTTTAATTCCAAGACACACTATTTGGAGGCTTAAGGCTTGCCCCATCTGTCTTCAACTTGCCAGTATTAAGGAGGAGCTCTGCAAACTTAAACAGGAATTGAATACAATTAAAGCAGCTTCCATCACTCCACAAAATCATACCAACTTACCACCTCTACCTCAAAGAATAAAACAGCCCAGGAATAAATGGGTCACAGTAGGCTCAGGAAGACTGCGACATGTAACACAGAAACATCCACCTTCACTAATATTACCTATACAGAATTCCTTCGCTCCACTAGTGCACTGCGAAACTCAGGAAAACAGAAGGGAGGTGGGACTGGAACCAATGAAGGTAACTCAAGAGAACAAGAGCACCCTAAGTACAAATAAAAAAGCCAAAAACAGAAAACTATTACTGTTGGGGGATTCCATCATCAGAGGCATTAACCTTGGAACACAGGGCGAGGAGTCCAAAATAGTGAAATGTCTTCCAGGATCCTCAGCTACCAGGAGTTCCAGGCAAATACTGACTATAATTAAGGAAGAAACTAAGGATTTTAACACTGATGTTGTTATCCATCTGGGAACAAATGACCTGGCCAACAACTCCACACTTGCAGCACAGAAAGCTTTTCGGGAGCTTGGTGAGGGCGTGAAACCTTTTGTAAAGACTTTAGCTTTTTCTGAAATACTGCCTGCATATGGAAAGGGAGAGCAAAGAGTGAAAAACACAGAGGACTTTAATAGATGGCTCAGAGCCTGGTGTCATCAAGAAGGCTTCAGGTACATAGGAGGATGGGGAAATACATGGAAGGACAAGAAGCTATATTGCACTGATGGGCTACATATTACTACAGCAGGAAAAAGAAAGCTTGCAGAGAAATTTAGACAATATTTCTCTAGGCATTTAAACTAGAAGGTGGGGGTGGTGTATGTATGAAGGACAATTATAGAGACCACCCCCGGCAAAAGAAAAGATGTGATAGTAGTAAAGGCTGCAACATAAGCAATATCAGCAACTCATTTCTTAGTATTGCAACGGAACGTGAAACGACACAAAAATTCATACGAAAAAGGAGATTATCGCTGAAAAATAGCTGGAAAGCGATGACCACAAATGCTCGCAGTCTAAGCAACAAAGTTCATGATCTGCAAGCCCTGATATTAGAGGCAGATCTAGATATTGTTGCTATCACAGAGACATGGTTCAGTGAATCACATGGATGGGATGCAAACATACCGGGATAAAATCTTTTTAGGAAGGACAGAGATGGTCAAAAAGTAGCTCTCTATGTAAAGATCAATATCCAAGCGACTGAAATGCAAGGGACCTGGGGAAAGGAAGAAGCGATATGGATTGCTCTGAAAAGAGAAGATGGAACTTCTATCTACGTGGGTGTAGTCTACAGACCTCCGACTCAATCGCAGCAAATTGATAAGGATCTGATTGTGGATATCCAAAAGTTTGGAAGGAAAGAGGAGGTTCTGCTGTTGGAAGATTTCAACCTGCCGGATGCGGACTGGAATGTTCCGTCTGCGGAATTGGAAAGAAGTAGGGAGATTGTGGATGCCTTTCAAGAGGCTCTGCTCAAACAAATGGTGACGGAACCCACAAGGGAAAAAGCGATATTGGATCTGGTCCTCACAAATGGAGAGAGTATCTCTAATGTTCGAGTGGGTGCTCACCTGGGAAGTAGCGATCATCAAACGGTTTGGTTTGATATAACGGCTAAAGTGGAGAGCGGCCACACGTTACTTAAAGTCCTAGATTTCAAACGTACAGACTTTAATGCAATGGGAAAGTACCTGAAGAAAGAGCTGTTAGGATGGGAGGACATAAGAGAAGTGGAAAGACAGTGGTCTAAGCTGAAAGGAGCAATAAAAATGGCTTTATGTGAAGAAAATCAATAAAAACAAGAGAAGAAGGAAGCTGATATAGTTTTCCAAACTAGTGGCGGAGAAAATAAAGGCGAAAGAGTTGGCGTTCATGAAATATAAAAAAATCCCAAGAAGAGGAGTACAGAAAGGACTACAGGGTGAAACTTAAAGAAGCCAAGAGAGGGATACGTCTGGCGAAAGCACAGGCGGAAGAACAAATAGCTAAAAATGTAAAAAAGGGAGACAAAATTTTTTTCAGATATATTAGTGAAAGGAGGAAGATGAAAAATGGAATTGCTAAACTAAAAGATGCTGGGACCGATATGTGGAGAGTGATGAGGAGAAAGCAAATGTGCTAAACAAATACTTCTGTTCTGTGTTCATAGAAGAAAATCCTGGAGAAGGACCGAGATTGTCTGGCAAAGTTACACGAGAAAATGGAGTAGATTCTGCGCCGTTCACGGAGGAGAGTGTTTATGAGCAACTTGAAAAACTGAAGGTGGACAAAGCGATGGGACCAGACGGGATCCATCCCAGGATACTAAGGGAGCTCAGAGAGGTTCTGGCGAGTCCTATTAAAGACTTGTTCAACAAATCTCTGGAGATGGGAGTGATTCCTGGAGATGGGAGTGATTCCTGGGGATTGGAGAAGAGCGGATGTGGTCCCTATTCATAATAGTGGTCACAGGGATGAAGCAGGAAACTACAGGCCGGTGAGCCTCACTTCAGTTGTTGGAAAAATAATGGAAGTGTTGCTGAAAGAAAGGATAGTGTACTTCCTTGAATCTAATGGGTTACAGGATCCGAGGCAACATGGCTTTACAAAAGGTAAATCGTGCCAAACGAACCTGATTGAATTTTTTGATTGGGTGACCAGAGAGCTGGATCGAGGACATATGCTAGATGTAATTTACTTGGATTTCAGCAAAGCCTTTGATACAGTTCCTCATAGGAGGCTGTTGAACAAACTTGAAGGGCTGAAGTTAGGACCCAAAGTGGTGAACTGGGTCAGAAACTGACTGTCGGACAGACGCCAGAGGGTGGTGGTTAATGGAAGTCACTCGAAGGAAGGAAAGGTGACTAGTGGAGTCCCTCAGGGTTCGGTGCTGGGGCCAATCCTGTTCAATATGTTTGCGAGTGACATTGCTGAAGGGTTAGAAGGAAAAGTGTGCCTTTTTGCAGATGATACAAGATTTGTAACAGATTAGACACCGAGGAGGGAGTGGAAAATATGAAAAAGGATCTACAAAAGTTAGAGGAATGGTCTAATGCCTGGCAACTAAAATTCAATGCAAAGAAATGCAGAGTAATGCATTTGGGGATTAATAATCGGAAGGAACCGTATATGCTAGGAGGAGAGAAGCTGATATGCACGGGCGGGGAGAGAGACCTTGGCGTGATAGTGTCCGAATATCTAAAGGCGAAAAAACAGTGTGACAAGGCAGTGGCTGCTGCCAGAAGGATGCTGGGCTGTATAAAGAGAGGCGTAGTCAGTAGAAGAAAGAAGGTGTTGATGCCCCTGTACAGGTCATTGGTAAGGCCCCACTTGGAGTATTGTGTTCAGTTTTGAAGACCGTATCTGGCGAAGGACGTAAGAAGACTTGAAGCGGTCCAGAGGAGGGCGATGAAAATGATAGGAGGCTTGCTCCAGAAGACGTATGAGGAGAGACTGGAAGCCTTGAATATGTATACCCTAGAGGAAAGGAGGGACAGGGGAGATATGATTCAGACGTTCAAATACTTAAAGGGTATTAACGTAGAACAAAATCTTTTCCAGAGAAAGGAAAATGGTAAAACCAGAGGACATAATTTGAGGTTGAGGGGTGGTAGATTCAGGGGCAATGTTAGGAAATTCTACTTTACGGAGAGGGTAGTGGATGCCTGGAATGCGCTCCCGAGAGAGGTGGTGGAGAGTAAAACTGTGACTGAGTTCAAAGAAGCGTGGGATGAATACAGAGGATCTAGAATCAGAAAATAATATTAAAAATTGAACTAAGGCCAGTACTGGGCAGACTTGCATGGTCTGTGTCTGTATATGGCCATTTGGTGGAGGATGGGCTGGGGAGGGCTTCAATGGCTGGGAGGGTTTAGATGGGCTGGAGTAGGTTTTAACGGAAATTTCGGCAGTAGGAACCCAAGCACAGTACCGGGTAGAGTTCTGGATTCTTGGCCAGAAATAGCTAAGAAGAAAAAAATTAAAAAAATTTTAATTGAATCAGGTTGGGCAGACTGGATGGACCATTCGGGTCTTTATCTGCCATCATCTACTATGTTACTATGTTAGAGGAAAGGAGAGACAGAGGAGATATGATTCAGACGTTCAAATACTTGAAGGGTATTAACGTAGAACATAATATTTTCCAGAGAAAGGAAAATGGCCACACAAGCAGCGAGATTAGACGGCCAACTCTCTACTTTGCTGATAACGACCCCTGACTACAGAACATTTAGAAAAGAAATAAAAACCATACTATTTAACAAATCCCTGATATCCAACAATCGAAACCAACCTACGCCTCCCCACTCTATAAAACAACCTAACGCCGTAAGAACTACTTCATCCCTATGAACCAAGTTGACTATTCCATAACTATTCTATAATTCCTCTGGAAATGGCCAGATAGATCTTTTTTGTAATCTGCCTTGAACCGCAAGGTAACGGCGGAAATAGAAATCACTAATTAATGTAATGTAAAATAGTAAAACCAGAGGACATAATTTGAGGTTGAGGTAGATTCAAAGATTTGAGGTTGAGGTAGATTCAAAGGCAATGTTAGGAAATTCTACTTTACGGAGAGGGTGGTGGATGCCTGGAATGCGCTCCCGAGAGAGGTGGTGGAGAGGAAAACGGTGACTGAGTTCAAAGAAGCGTGGGATGAAACCAGAGGATGTAGAATCAGAAAATAATATTAAATATTGAACTAAGGCCAGTACTGGGCAGATTTGCACGGTGAGGCCCCACCTGGAATACTGTGTGCAATTCTGGAGACCACATTATCGCAAAGATGTGCTGAGATTGGAGTCGGTACAGAGAATGGCCACCCGGATGGTCTCGGGACTCAAAGATCTCCCGTACGAAGAAAGGTTAGACAAACTGCAGCTATACTCGCTTGAGGAGCGCAGAGAGAGGGGGGACATGATCGAGACGTTCAAGTATCTCACGGGCCGCATCGTAGCGGAAGAAGATATCTTCTTTTTCAAGGGACCCACGGCAACAAGAGGGCATCCGTGGAAAATCAGAGGCGGGAAACTACGAGGTGACACCAGGAAATTCTTTTTCACTGAAAGGGTGGTTGATCGCTGGAATAATCTTCCACTGCAGGTGATTGAGGCCAGCAGCGTGCCTGATTTTAAGGCCAAATGGGATCGACACGTGGGCTCTATTCACTAGGCAAAGGTAAGGGAGGGTCATCAGGGTGGGCAGACTAGATGGGCCGTGGCCCTTATCTGCCGTCAATTTCTATGTTTCTATGTGTTTGTGTATGGCCGTTTGGTGGGGGATGGGCTGGGGAGGGCTTCAGTGGCTTGGAGGGTGTAGATGGGCTGGAGTAGGTTTTAACAGAGATTTTGGCAGCTGGAACCCAAGCACAGTACCGGTTAGAGCTTTGGATTCTTGCCCAGAAATAGCTAAGAAGAAAACATTTTAAAAAATTAAATTGAATCAGGTTGTGCAGACTGGATGGACCATTCGGGTCTTTATCTGCCGTCATCTACTATGTTACGATGTTACTATTCAGGCTAAACCATCCATGAGACATTATCAACCGTTATCATGAATTTCTCACAAAGGTCACAATCTTAATGCAAGCTAAGAAGGCAATAGAATAGAAGTGCTCTTGGATTTGACACCAGCAACTCTTCAGTGGTGGAGGGAGTTCCAGAAGGTTATTTAAAACTGAGAGTTGACTGAATGTTATCATTGGACACCATTGGAGTCATCACAAGGGTTACCTCAGTGTTGGCGTCATGGAAGACTGCTTATGGAGGCAGGCTCTCATCCCAAATGCAACCGTTCCACCTGTGTCAGTACACCAGAAACGAGGGTCTGTCTTGATAGTTACTTGGATTAGATGGTTTTGGGGGGGAAGGGAGAGCTTTTGGGTTGGGGATTTCATTCCTTTGGATTAGCAAGATCTGCAAAGAGCAGGAGGCAGGCTATATAGTTCAAGCCCTAATTTTAGCTTGCCTGTCTGACATTGCCGCTCCACTTGATTGGCAGTCTTCATGATCGTCAGTGAGAACATGAAGACTGCCAATCAAGTGGAGCAAGTTTCATCCAAGGCAAGGCAAATCCTAGGTTGCATACGCAGGAGTTTCATCAGCCGTAAGCCTGAAGTCATTATGCCATTGTATATATCCATGGTGAGGCCCCACCTGGAATACTGTGTGCAATTCTGGAGGCCGCATTACCGTAAGGATGTGCTGAGACTGGAGTCGGTCCAGAGAATGGCCACCCGGATGGTCTCGGGACTCAAGGATCTCCCGTACGAGGAACGGCTGGATAAGTTGCAGCTGTACTCACTCGAGGAACGCAGAGAGAGGGGTGACATGATCGAGACATTCAAGTATCTCACGGGCCGCATCGAGGTGGAAGAAGATATCTTCTTTTTCAAGGGTCCCGCGGCAACAAGGGGGCATCCATGGAAAATCAGGGGCGGGAAACTGCACGGGGACCACCAGGAAATTATTTTTCACTGAAAGGGTGGTTGATTGCTGGAATAGTCTTCCACTTCAGGTTATTGAGGCCAGCAGCGTGCCTGATTTTAAGGCCAAATGGGAGAGACACGTGGGATCTATTCACAGAGAAAGGTAGGGGAGAGTCATTGGGGTGGGCAGACTAGATGGGCCGTGGCCCTTATCTGCCGTCTATTTCTATGTTTCTATGTTTCTATGGATGTCTCTCCGCCATCTCAAACTAAATATGGCTAAAACTGAACTCCTTATCTTTCCCCCTTAATCCACCTCCCCCCTCTCGCCGTTCTCTATCTCTGTGGATAATACTATCCTCCTCCCTGTCTCGTCGACTCGCAACCTTGGGGGTGATCTTTGACTCCTCTCTCTCCTTCTCTGCTCAGATCCAACAGACCGCCAAATCCTGTCACTTCCTCCTGTATAACATTACCAAAATCCATCCTGTTCTCTCTGAACATACGACCAAAGCCATTGTCCACGATCTCATCACCTTGCCCTTAGACTACTGCAACATACGTCTCTCGGGCCTCCCGCGCGCCCGTCTCTCGTCTCTCCAATCCATTCAAAATGCTGCTGCACGACTCATATTCCATGAGAACCGCTATTCTCACATGACCCCTCTCAAGTCATTTCATTGGCTCCCCGTCCATTTCCGAATGCAGTTTAAACTCCTCTTGCTGACTTATAAGTGCATTTGCTCTGAAGTCCCCCGGTATCTCTCCTCGTTTATCTCCCCCTATGCTCCCCCTCCCCCATGATCTCCACTCAGTGGGCAAGCCCCTTTTATCTGTACCCTTCTCTTCCACTGCCAACTCCAAACTCCGACTCTTCTTTCTTGCGGCGCCATATGCCTGGAACAGGTTGCCTGAAACAATATGTTGTGCTCCGACCTTGGCAGTGTTCAAATCCAAGCTAAAGGCTCACTTTATTGAAACTGCTTCCAACTCTTAACTCCCCAACTCTGCTGCTGTTCTCTAAATTAGATTGTAAGCTCTTCTGTGCAGGGACTGACTGAAGGATCCCTAGCTAGCTGACATAGCTGGGTCACGGTGTAGATGAAGAAACTCCATTTTAGATCAGTGGGTCATAATTAGTACAAAGAACAACCTGTGACTCCATTTTATTGCTCTGAGAAATCACGTATGCATGCAGGCCTGTTCTATGTATCTGTCTTAGTGCCTGGCACGGCAAGGAGGCAACAGGATGTAGATGTTAGTTAGCCTTGATGTATAGATTATAGGATGGATTTATGGTTTTGTTTTTCTCTCTGCTGTTACCTTTTGGCCAGAGCTGGTTAGAACTGGTTTGGACTGGTTAGGACCCAATATAACCTTTGTGTCTGAAATTCTCAGGGTCTTCTGTTTATGCAGCCAGTTCTGCCCAGAAGTCCAGCATATATGCTTGTTTAATAAAAGCCTTTTTAAATCTCTTCAGTCTCTGGCTCAAGTCTCTGCACTACTAACGGAGGGCCTTATCCTAAAAGGTACCTTCACTGACTATTGTATATTAAAATGTACAGCGCTACGTACGCCTTTCAGCCCTATAGAAATAATAAATAGTAGTAGTAGTATTTAGTTGGGGGAAGGGGGAAGGGGGATGGGGAGCTGCCATGGGTGGTGTGTGGAAAGGATTTGAAGTGTAAGTGTGAAAGTAGGATGGATGTGGAAAGAGAAGGGAGGAGTGGGAGGAGCTCGTGGTTTGGCGGAAGAGTGAGGATGTGAGATGAATATTCACTTTCTAGGGAGGCTGCATTTTAAAATTGTTAGTTTCAATGTAAAAGGGCTGTACTCTCAATCAGTGGCATAGCAAGGGTAGGAGGTGCCCTGGGCGGTGGTCCCCCCCCCCCCCCCACTCCACACTTGCGCTCTCCCTTCCCCTAAGTATCTCTGTAAATCTTTGCTAGCATAAGTGGTTTCTCCAGCATGTCCTCGCACCAGCGTTGGGTTTCCCTCTGATGTCACTTCCTGACCCTGTGATTCGGAGGGGAACCAGGCCGGCATAAGCAACAGCCAGGAAAAGTTGCTCTTGCTGGTGAAGATCTACAGAGGTATGAGGTGGGGGAGGGGAGGGATGGCACAAGCAGGACGGGACAGAGAGGTGCTGGCTGCCCCATCGAGAGGGTGGAAGAGGAGCCTGTAGTCCTCATCTCCCTGTACTTCTATGTGCAGGACACTAATCTCAGGAGAAGGGGTGACAGCACAAACATTAGTCCAGAATCATCTGTGCTTCCAAGAAAAAGGAACCTCACAAGGGAGGGGCAGCGATCTGGATTTCCTCCCAGATCCAAGCAGAAGGGCTAGAGGCAGGAGGAAGGGGGATTTGATGTACTAATATTTCTGGCATGAATATTCCTCTGCTGACTTATCTAGGCCTCATAGGTGATTTCTAGCATTGTAAGGTATGCGTTTGGTTATCTGTGATTGAATTTGATTTATTCATGTGTTTTTAATTTTGTTTTCTTTATATTTGTCCATATATTAGTAAAATAAGACTTTAGGACTCCTGAAGACTTTAGGACTCCGTGCCAAGTCTTGATAGTTTTAACCTATTTGGATATCAATCAAATTCCCTTGGACTGCTCTGCTCTCTTTTGGGCCCTCATTTCCTGCCATAGTGTGTGAGCAAAGCATTATGTGAAATGTAGTCTAATCCATACTGCAGCCACTCCTGCTTTGTTTCTAGTGGTCTTTCTCCTAAGACCGCCTCCCTTTTCCTCTCACCTAAGCTTGAGTCCTTGGTCTCACTGCTGTACTTCCTGGTCACCTCTACCACCTTTGCTCTGATAGGTCTCTCTGTTGCCGGTTGCCAAACCTTGTTCCTATTGGTTCCCTCTTCTTCCCCTAGGCTTATGGGGGTTTTCACTGAGGACATACCTTGGCTGTCTTATAAAAATCTATAAAGAGACAAAAAGGAAAAAGAAAGAGAACAGCAGATGTCAAAATCTGAGAGGAGTACTTAAAAAGAGAACTATTTAAAACATATTTTAAAAATCCCGTGCTGCAACTGTGCACATTATGTGACAATCTATATGAATATGAGAAAAGAGACGGCAATCCCAAAAGAAGGAATAAAAAGTACATAAAACCTATAGAAAATTGAACCAGTGCGAGTACAATATACAGTAAACCTCTGCGAATTTGCGGTTCGCAAATCGTGGACTAAGTAATTTGTGGTATTTTCCGACTGCCTCTTCCTGGAACTAATGTCATGGTTACATCAATCAAGAGCTGCTTTGACACGCTATCTGGCGTATCAAAGCAGCTCCTCATTGGTGTAACCATGACTTTAGTACCAGGAAGAGAGGGTCGGATAATGTGCCTGGTTTCGTAAGTACAATTTAAGCACCCGCTGGCACCCCAGCTGCCCTCTCCTGCCTTTGATCAGCTGAAAAACTGTATTCGTGGGTTTTTTGAAATTTGCGGGAGTTCCTGGAACGGAACCCCCGCGAATTTCAGGGGAGTACTGTACTTACAAATGGAAATTCATAGCACACTGCGTTTTAACCTAAAAAGAACAATCTTAAGGAACATGTTCAGAAAATTAAATACCACCCACCCAATGCGATCTGAATGATGCTGGGAATCGAACATATTCAAAAGAAAGTCATGAAAACGGATGCCCAAAAGTGCCAGGATTTGCATTCACTAATTTAGACCCAAAATCCAAACAGGGCTCCCAGACGTCCGGATTTACCCAGACATGTCCCCTTATTAGAGGGCATGTCTGGGTGTCCGGAAGGTTTTTCAAAACCCAGCACTTCTTCTTTGGGACCACGTCAGGAGGGCATCCGATAATGTCACATACATGTGTCAACTCATGTTGTCATGGCTGAGGCCCCGGGGGGGAGTCAATTTTGACCTGCAGCTCATACCAATAATCATTGCATTGGAGAAAGGAGGTCTTAGGCTTGCGATCGCAATGATTAAACAAGTGAAGAGATAATCAGTGTATGGGGGGGGGGAGTTAACTATGCAGGATCTATTGAACGTATGAGACACATTACGGTCTCCCAGAATCAAATTCTACCTGGGTAAAGTGGTTCATTGTTAAGTGACACTATGGTGAGGGTCAGCTAGGAATTTTTATGTTAGCTGGTATGATTGTTATTTTATATTACTGAATTTAAGCCACTGTGAATAAGTAAACGCTAGCTTGGCAGCATATACATTCTAATAGAAGACCCCTTTTACCGAGAGCCGTGGTAGCCATGCTGTCATGGTAAATGCGCCAAAGCTCGTTCAGTTCCTATGGGCTTTGTGTGGCATCACTATCGCGGTTTTATAAAAAGGGTCCAGAAATAGGATGGAAGGAGAGGGTCCAGAGGAGAGCGACACGAATGATTAAGGGTATGGAGAACCTTTCATATGCTGAAAGGTTAGAGAAACTGGGGCTCTTCCCCCTGGAAAAGCGGAGACTCAGAGGTGACATGATAGAGACTTACAAGATTATGAAAGGCATAGAGAGGGTGGAAAAGGACAGGTTCTTGAGCATACTAGGAACAACAAAAACAAGAGGGCACTCGGAGAAATTGAAAGGGGACAGGTTTAGAATCAATGCTAGAAAGTTCTTTTTAACTTAAAGGGTGGTGGATACCTGGAATGCACTTCCGCATGATGTAATAGGACAGACTACATTAAGGGGTTTCAAAGAGGGACTAGATAAATTCCTGAAGGATAAGGGGATTGAAGGTTACAGATAAAGGAGGACACAGGAGCAAAAAGGGGTTTAGTTAAAAGGGAAAAAAAGGGGTTACTCAGAATATAAGGGAATAGGAATCAACGGGTTAGACTCTACAGGTCATAGACCTGATGGGCCGCCGCGGGAGCGGACCGCTGGGCCCGATGGACCTTTGGTCTGACCCAACGGAGGCAAATTCTTATGTTATTATGTTCTTATATAAACATTGCTTTTAATTATAAACGGCACTGGTTTGGTGTCTATTTCTTGATATTTAAATTTAATTGGAGCTTATATTTGGGTATTTACATTTTTATTTTTTGCATTTTAGCTGTAGTATAGCTGGAGATTTGCTAAATTTTGTAGCCCTCCAGCTTGCTGTGGAGAGAGGCTTGTGGTTACATGTGGATGTTTGAGGATGGCTAGCTAAAACCTTGAGCAATGATGTCAGTCAGAGAGTATTGTGACATGGGACCCGTGATGTCATAGCTGAATGTCAGAAAGAGTAAGCACTGACCAGCAGCTCATATCAGTGATCAGAGTGTTGGGAGTTGGGTGTGTTTTTGCTGTGATCACCGCGATTTTTAGAAAGTTGTTTGTTTACTGCCTTTTGTGTTTTTCCTTACCCACCCTTTCATTTATTTTTATATTGTATTTAATCCATTTTTTTTTCCTTCCCTCATTTTCTTTAGTGTTTTTATATCATAATTGTCTTTTATCCCCTGTTTGTTGAAAAAATTTAATTTTTTAATTTTATATTTTACCTTCTTTTAATTTTGTATAAATTTTGTAAATTTAGTTTTGTAAAAAATTTAATTTTTTAATTTTTAATTTTACCTAGTTTTATTTTTGTAAAAATTTTGTACATTTAATTTTGTAAAAATTTTTATTTTTTAATTTTTTATTTTACCTAGTTTTATTTTTGTAAAAATTTTGTACATTTAATTTTGTAAAAATTTTTATTTTTTAATTTATTATTTTTGTAACATCTTTCTGAGAGGAGAGGAAGAGAGTCTATACCGCTGGGTAAGTATACATTATTTTGATCAGCTTTGATAAGTTTGGGGTGAAAAGTTAATTTGTAGGTTCCATTATATTGGCAGTTTAGATCTTAAGAGCAAACTTTAATCTAGCTAGTCTCCATAGAAACCTGATGGCAGATAAAGGCCAAATGGCCCATCCAGTCTGCCCATGCAGAGTAACCATTGTCTCTTCCTCTCAGAGAGACTAGATAGGCCATTTGGCCTTTATCTGTCATCAGGTTTCTGTTTCTCTCCTGCCATCCTTGAATTTAAAGGTGTGGGGTAGAGGGGGGCAGGGAATCCCTGCGGTGGAATTATTAGAAAAGGGATGGTAAACAAGACTGAGAATGTGAGACTCATCTTGAGTATTGCATTCAGTTCTGGTCTCCTTATCTCAAAAGAGATATAGCAGCACTAGAAAAGGATCAAAGAAGAGCAACCAAGATAATAAAGGGGATGGAACTCCTCTCGTATGAGGAAAGACTAAAGAGGTTAGGGCTTTTCAGCTTGGAAAAGAGATGACTGAGGGTAGATGATTGAAGTCTACAAAATCCTGAGTGGTGTAGAACGGGTACAAGTGCATTGATCTTTTACTGCATTCTTCACTCCAGTTCCATCAGCATCTGACCCCTATCTCTCCCTCCACCTCCCTTTCAAACCTCTCTTCAGACCTTCAAACCCTTTCTCTCCCCTTCACCCCAATGCCATCCAGTATCTTCCCCCTCACCTCCCCACCTCTACTGTATCCTTCTCAAAACAGCAGCAGCGGTTGTAAAACTTTTAAATGAAGTCATTGTGGGACTTTGCTGCACCTCCCTGGCTGCTGGCTCTGCTTTGGAACAAGGAAGTGGTGTCAGAGGGAGTGGACCGGCAGCCACATGGAAGTTCAGGAAGATCCCGCAATGACTGAATATAAAGGTTACTGTCGCTGTTGCTGGTTCAGGAAAGCAGCAGTGGCAGAGGAAGGCGGGAGATTCCTGACACGGTGTGCCACCCGTTGTGAAATTGCTGAAGGGTTAGAAGGAAAAGTTTGCCTTTTTGCGGATGATACCATAGGACATAAAAAGAGGAAGGCGATGAAAACGGTAGGAGGTTTGTGCCAGAAGATGTATGAAGGAAGACTGGAAGCCATGACTATGTAGACCCTAGAGGAAAGGAGGGACAGGGGAGGGTCAATTGCTTATTTTATTTAATTTCTCATTTATCTTTTCATCCACAGAATGGCGAAGAGGACAGAGAAGCAGAACTTCGTGGACCCCATGTTACTGGTAGGTGCCACACATGCTCTGAAGCCTCCCTCATTGTCAATTAATTGGTTAATGATATTTATTTATTGAATTAATTTGTTTCCTCTCTCGTTCTCCCCAAAGAGCTCAGAACGGGATACAGCTTGACATACATAATACACAGTCAACCGATTACAATTTGTCATAGTTACAGGATAGATTCAGATTCTACAAAAGCCGCAGAAGGTTTAGGCGGTGGTTGCCACCCTACCTCCACCTAACTTAATTGTTGTAATTAGGCTTCAGCGGTGGAATAATTAGTGGCCCCATTTAAAACCAATTAAACCCTTGTTAAAAAAAATAAATAGCCGTCGCAATGTAGCCTCCAGGACCAGCACCTGGGTCAGTGGTGGCTACTGGTACCTAATGATGCCGAAGCCCAGAAGTAGGCATGGTTAGAGGCGGTGCCGGACTTCAGCCATTGGCCGCGATTCAGGAAGGACCTTAGGCCGGTGCCAGACTTCAGCCACTGGCCGCGTTTCAGGAAGGACCCTGGGCCGGTGCCGGACTTCAGCCACTGGCCGAGATTCAGGAAGGACCCTGGGCCGGTGCTAGACTTCAGCCACTAGCCGCGTTTCAGGAAGGACCCTAGGCCGGTGCTAGACTTCAGCCACTGGTCGCGATTCAGGAAGGACCCTGGGCCGGTGCCAGACTTCAGCCACTAGCCGCGTTTCAGGAAGGACCCTGGGCCGGTGCCAGACTTCAGCCACTGGCCGCGTTTCAGGAAGGACCCTGGGCCGGTGCCGGACTTCAGCCACTGGCCGCGATTCAGGAAGGACCCTGGGCAGCGGAAATGTCGACCTGTAAAATTCTGGCCTACATTTCTGGCACCTGTCACCATCCCCTGTTTCCTCTCAAATATCAGCCTCCCTAACCCAGGGATCCATGATCTTTTTCCCTCTCCTTCCTATGTTCCTGAATCTTCCCCCTGCAGTCCGGTCTCTCTCCTCCTCCTGTATATCTGTCAACCACTTTGAGTGTGGTCGTAGAACAAGTCCCGATCCCTTGCCCTAAACTACAATAGCTTTCTAGGAAATAAACATGGTGCAGTTTATTTGCTGATATCAGGCATCATTTCTAATACATTCTTTATCATTTTTCAGAGGTCTGAAGTCATGGGGACCACAGGAAAGTAAGTAGATTTTCATTATAAATATAAAATTAAAGATTTGTACATTGAATGGAATGCAAATTTAATAAATGAAATGATTACTGTATGTGATTGATTTGAACTTTATTAGTCTATGAAATTTTTTAACGTTATTTATTTTTATACTTTTAGTGACTGGTGGCCAATCAGACTCGATCTGTCCAAGACATATTTAACAATATATTTAGTAAGTAATATGCCAGTATTTATGTCGGGCTTAGTAAAGGCGGGTGGGGGTGGGGATAAATGTTTTTGGCCTGTTAATCCCAAGTTATGGTAATATGGACCTTGGTTCTGGAATAGAATAGACATCTACTGAATGCTTTTGCATTACCTAAACAGAGGCACTTAATTATAGAAATGCCTCCTGTCCTCAAAGGGCTCGATGCACTAGAGATAGCGACTCGATCGCTGTTGGTTGATTCTCTGGCCGATTCTCCAGCAGCGATCGTTTGCATGCAAATGATTTGAACAACTGATCATTCACTCAGTGAGCGATTGACACATGCGCAGAGTCTTCACAGCAGTGACAGGGAAGGAGCCTCCTGTCACTGCTATTAGGGCTTTTTTGAAATGGCAACCCCACTTCCGAGTGTCAAATATGGTGAAATCCACTTAATTGCAAATGCATATTTCAGTGGGCAATGATATTCGTCTTTGAACCTTATTTTCACCTTCTCCTTGATGTCTTTCTCAATACATACTGTTGTTTAATACTTATCTTTTAATATGCAGAATCATTAGCCTGCTCCAGGGGGAGGGTTGGGGGGCCATTGGCAGGAGACGGTAGGCATCCCTCCTTCCATTCTGCCATGGGTGGGGGGTCAGAGCGTGGAAGTCTGGAAGTCAGAGGGGAGGATCAAAAATATGTAAAGGAGGCTTCCTACAAGAGATCTTGCGAAATGGGATGCATAACCCACTAGTTCGGGAATAGACTGGGATTGTAAAAACCTGGGGTTTCTTTATACTGGTTCTTGTCTCTTTTTTTTGCTTTAATTAGGGAGAAGACCCTCCTAATAAGGAATATGCTCTTAATTGCCGGCTGGAGGAGACGGATGATGAGCACATCATTTTAATCCTTACTCGTAAGTTTCTGCTGTGGTTGAAAAAAAGTAGAAAAACAAATACAAAAGAGGTACAAATAATCAGTCTAAGCCAAAAATCACCTCTGATAGCACCTTAGTGAATAAATAACTATACGAAGACAAGCCTCAGAGACCTTAAATTCAAGCAGTATGCTGCTAGATGTGTTAACAGGTCAGAATCTCGATCATTGGCTCATACTTCGTGAATATTTGTAGCTTTTTAATATATATCAAAAAATCAAAACAGCACTTATCTTGTTAGCGGTATTGAACAGCACTGCGGGGCCGCTGTTTCACCATTACCGGCTTCGTCAGGGGATAAACTGAAACAGTGCGGAACAAAACTTTCCCTTGGCTCAAAATGTTTCTCTCAAGATGGCCATATCTAGCAGCATACAGCTTGAATTTAAGGTCTATGATTTTTGGCTTAGGTTGAAAAAAAGTACCCAAAAGATGCCAGCATTCATAGCGGGGACTTTTTGCTGACTGATTTCTATTTTCTGTCTCCTGCAGCTGAACAATCCTACACCATCCATGCCAGCACGGAGCATAACGAGGCGTAAGGCACACGTTCTCTAAAAGACTTCGTTCCTTTATCTGCTGCTTCCAGGAGCGACTGTTCCACTTTGTTTTGGCTTTTAGCTTAGATTATAAACTAGAAAGTTTTACACTCTTTCTTTCTTTTTTCTTTTAGATGGCTGAGAGCGATGGACAAGTGCCATCGTTTTATCTGGAACATGCTCCGAACCAACAGATATGCTGTGGAGCATCGATTTCAGTGGATGGTCTATAAAGAGTCCCCTAAAGGATGCGCTGAATGTGGCGCTGGAGGTAACTTCACTATTAAGCGAAAACCAAACTCCTGTCCCCATAAAAAGCAGCAATTACTTCTGACAGTTCTGATTTGGTTTTAAAGTCTTAGTTTATTTAAATCAGCAATAAAATACAATATAAAGAATTAGAATAGACATTAGGTCATGTGACTGTAGGGTCGACCATTTCTTGTTCAAAGAGTTGGATTTTTGGGCAATATAAAGCTCATATCTGTAGAGCAAAGAAATCTGGTTCCACCATCTGGCACAGGTAACTTGTGAGAGGTCCTTCCAAGACCCACAAATGGTTTTTAATGCAGCAACGAGTAAAGAATCAAACAATACAGCATCAAAATCATTTCAAGCACTTTTCAGGACAAGGGTTGCCTAAGAAAAATGGGCCAAAACTATACTGGAAGCCCCAAAACAAACTCAGCAAGTTCTTCATTTTGGACTAAACACAATTGGTGGCATAACCAAGAGAGGGGAGCCCCCCCCCCTCAAAATGAACATCTCCCTTGCTGTAGCTGGTGGGACATTTTGTTTTTCCATCATCTTGGTCCCAGTTTCTGCTTTTGTCTATCTTCTACTAATTCTCTTTCCAGGCCTCGGGAATCCTGGTTCCATCCCTGTGGGAGCCTTTGGGGGGGGGGGTTTCCCCGTGGGAGTCCCATAGACTTGGGTCTTCATCATATAGTTTATGACTGGTTAAATTCTAATAAGCTCTCTTTAAGCATTTCAAAATCTAATACTCTTTTATTCCCTGAAAAAGAGGGGGCGCAACTAATCTCCCCAGTTACTATCGATAACACCCCACTTGCACCGACTACAACTATAAAAATTTTAGGGGTCCTCATAGACAGCAGGCTTACTTTCCGTCCGCAAATAAGCGCCTTAGTCAAAAACTGCTTTTACAAACTAAGAATGATTCGAACACTGGCTCCTCTTCTCGACACCAGCTCCCTTAACGTACTGATTCATTCACTTGTAATCTCAAAAATAGACTATTGCAATTCACTTTTAAAAGGAATATATCATAAGGATTTGAAACGTTTACAGTTAATTCAAAATACGGCCATTAAGTTAATTTCAAAAGCATCAAAGTACGATCATGTTACCCCTCTGCTAAAAGACGCCCACTGGTTGCCAATTTCACATAGGATAACTTATAAAATAGCTCTTTTAACATTTAAAACCATGCAAACTAATTCTCCAGCTTTTATTGATAGATTATTGATCCCTTATGACCCACCAAGATCTTTGAGATCCATAACCCAATCTAACCTTAATATCCCTTCATTGAAGATGATTGGCACACGTCATACTACCATTTTTTCGGTAACAGCCCCAACGATTTGGAATTCTCTTCCGTTGTATTTAAAAATGGAAAATAATCTAACATCATTCAAAAGCAAATTAAAATGCTTCCTATTTAAAGATGCTTTTAACTGAAGTTTTACTTTATCTTAAATTTAATTTTAACTGACGTCTTAATTTTAATCTCTTTTTTACTTTTTTTAATCTCCCTGCCCTTTTGTTCTTTCCATTAATGTCTCTTCCATTTACTATAACTATTGTATTTCTCCCCTCTTTACCTTGTGTGTCTTTTGTTCGTTCGTCCACAACAACTTTGTATGTATTATAGTTCGTCTGTAGTTTTCTTTTTTTTTAAAAAAAAAAGTATGTATTAATTGTAATATTGTTTGTCTAAAGGAAAAAAAAAAAAAAAAAATTTTTTTTACTCTGTACAACGCTTTGTAGAATCGATAAGGCGTTTAATCAAATAATTAAAATAAACAATAAACAATAAAAAAAAAATTAAATAAACAATAAGGCGTATGGGGACAGACTTTAAGATCTCAATCTGTACACTTTAGAGGAAAGGCAGAAGGGGGAGATGATATGATAGAGACATTTAAATACCTAGGAGGCCTAAATGCATATTACATTACATTTATTGACTTCTATTCCACCTTTAACTTTCAGTTCTAGTATATTAAGTTGTTGATAATAATATTGTTAGGGATATTTTGCTTATTAAAGCATTGTTTTATTTTAGAGGCATCTTTTATTATGCTCAACTTGGGGCTTAACATCTGCCATAAATGCTTCCATCGCCACGAAGTTGATGGTGGGCCATCCACTGAGTACATTATAAACAGTTCGGCTTGTCAGGTAAGTCTCAGAGACGGCATATCCATCAAGAAAGTGGGTTTTTTGAACAATACACTCTTGGCTGATCTCTTGACATCCTTCCCTCACGACTCCCTCGTAGTGTGAATGAAAGATCCACCATTTCTTTTCAGACTCCAGAACTGTTGGGCTGTTTTGATCCTGCTCAAATTTTACAGTTTAGCTTCATGTAATATACATCAAATAATAATGAAATATCTAAGTTCACATGAAAGTTACTATGTTTAGAATTAATAGAGATAGATTAGGTTACATGGGGATAGTGATGTGCGGATAGCGTAGCAAGTTTTAAGAAAGGTTTGGATAAGTTCTTGGAGGAAAAGTCCATAGTCTGTTATTGAGAAAGACAAGGGGAAGCCACTGCTTGCCCTGGATCGGTAGCATGGAATGTTTTGCCAGGTACTAGGGACCTGGATTGGCCACTGTGAGAACAGGCTAGTGGGCTTGATGGACCGTTGGTATGACCCAGTAAGGCTATTCTTATGTTCTTAAGTCTTCCCCTCTCTGCTCCCCATTTTCTATTTTTTCACTCAATGAATTGTTAAGCTCTGGAACGCATCCTCTGGTAATGTGGTAACAGTGGTTAGTGTATCAGGTCCAAAAAAGATTTGGGCAACTTCCTGGAGGAAAAGTCCGTAATAGATAGTAGCAGACTATGAACTTTTCCTCTATGAACTGAATGGTAATTTACTACGAGGGTGAATCAAAAATGAAAGGCAATTCTTAAATTACACGATAACCAGAACAGAGCTAGCAAAATTCAACATATGTACTCATAAATTCCCTGTTGGATAGTGTCACCTGCCGGGGTCTCTGGAAGCTTGTGGAAGACCACCGACAGGCGGCAGCACGACCCTGGCGTGGCTCCCAAAGTGGAAGACCTCACTGGCGTCCCAATACTCCGGGCTTCGCTACAATAAACCACAGCGAGAGCCAAGTCAAATCAAAAATGTCCAAGGTTTAATTTGTCACCAAAAACAAAAATCATACAAGGAAGCACTAGCACTATCTTCCTTTTGCTCCAAAGGAAAAAGGTTTCTATCCTCCCAAAAGAGTTCAATGGAAGAACAGCAGTTCTTATAGTAGGTAAGTCCATAGAAGTCCACAATAAAGGTTCTAGCGGCTTCCCCAGCAAGAGAAAACAAAACTAGTCCCAAAAAGGAAAAGTCCTCAAGAATACTCTTGAGTCCTGGACTTTCAGTCATATAATCCTGTTTCTTCACATTGCAAAGCAAACTTCAAACATGAAAAGAAAAGTAAGGCCTTACTGCAGGCTCTTGTCATTCCAGCACTAGCTAGTCTCCAGTTGGGCAGCAGAATTGCTGGTTCCCCTTTATTCAATAGCTTTAACAAGCTCCCACAGATCTTCGGGGATCCTACCCCAATCCTGAAAGTCCCTTGGAATATAACAGGCAACAGGGAAACTGCTCCACAAGCCCAAAAGAAAACTCCTTTGAGTTGCCCCTGGCTTTTGCACAATGTAATTAATGCTGAATGCTGCTGCAGCACTGCTCTCAGCTTGGTTTTTCAGTAGAACCAAAATTAACAGTCCTAATAACTATCTCCTTATGGAAACCAGTACCTCCAGTCCTTAGTGAGAGACTGCCAAGCGGACATCCATAGCTTCCATGTTCTCAGCTCCAGGCACATTTTCTTCAGCTGTGTCCATACTTTCTGGAGCCCCCAACTGCTCAGCTGACTCTTGGTCAATGGAATCCTCCCATTCCATAGGCTCCTGTGTGAGGTCTGGCCTTTGCCTGGCCCGGAGAACCTTCTCTGCCACGTCCTCGTGTGCAGCCTGCCTTACTGCCTTGGAGAGCTGTTTAAGAGAGTTTGTGCCACTCCCTGTTCTAGGTGTCTGTTTTCCTAGCTTTCTTGCTCTTTGGCTCCCCCCCAGAATACAACTGGGAGTCTGATTAAACCTCTTAAGGGAGCTGGGTTTTTTTACTGGGACGTGGAGCTAACCTGTATTCTGGCTCCTGCTCAGGTTCAGATGGCTCAGGATAGGCAATTCTGCTTTCAGGATCTCCTGCCTGATCATTCTCGGTCAGTCTCTGATCTCGGTCAAAGGATTTACTATGGGGTTTCACTCTGACATGATCGTCTCAGGGAGCGGAAATGTCACAATAGTTTGTCCATACATAGTGCAGCGCTCGGCCTTTAGTCATGTGGCAGCCACAAGGTCAGAAACATGGACGCTCCATTGGAAGATTGCACCATCGAAGAACAACGTGCAGTGGTGCTCTCTCTTTTGGCAGAGGGAGTGACATCTGTAGAAAGCCACCTTCAGATATTGACTCAGTATCTAGAGAACACCATGAATCAAGAAAAGGTTTATGAGTGGGAGAAAAGGTTTAAAGCGGGAAGAACATGTGTAACCCATGAAGGTCATTCTGGCTGCCCATCAACACACATGAGCACATTGACAGGGCTGATGCCTTGATTAGAGAAGACCGACACATAACGGTGTCTCAATCGGCTCAGTTGGGATATCGGCTATGGATCTGCCTGTGCCATAATGCGTGATGACTTGGGATTCAGGAAAGTCTGTGCACGATGGGTTCCCAAACAGCTTAGCAACAGGGTGTGGAGTTTGCGACCCAGTTCCTGAGACGGTATGAAGAAGATCCGAGTATTCTGGAGAGAATTGTCACCGGCGACGAGACACGGGTGCCTCACTGCGACCCGGAGATCAAAAGACAAAGCCCGATGAAGTAAAGGAAGCGGTGCTCACCTGGCTTCGGGAGCAGCCAAAAACCTTCTCTGCAGGAATCCTGAAGCTAGTTGAACGATACAACAAAGGCGTCATCTTGCATAAGGACTATGTGGAAAAGTGTATTTTTCCCTCCTATAGGGGATTCTGCCAGGTCTTGGGATTTTGTCAAGGCCCTCTTGTGTTACTGGGTGAAAAGAGTTCCATATGAATGTGGCAGGAGGGGTGAGTTTGTGAGCTCCTGGTTATCTGATTGGAGACTAGTTGGCAAAGTCTGAATAAGTGGGTGGATATGTGCTAAAGGGTTTAGATTTGTAGCAGGATGAGACGTGACCACATAATTATCAGTTTGCTCATTTTTCAATTTTAAATAATCAGAGAAATGCAGTAGGAAAAGTAACTTTAAACATTTGCCAAATTGTGTTTTCTGCTTCAAGTTTGAAGAATCAATTCTCCAGATACTGATGGCTTCATTGTTCTTTTTTTGTCAGAGACAAGATCGAGAGATGCGTGCGGCCACGTGAGTATTCTGAAAATGTACGATACTCTAGAGGTCCCCATTAGGCCTTCTTTCCCCTTTCTCCTTCAGTCTCCCCGGCTCCCTCCACTCACCTTCTCACCTCTGTGTGCTCCTGTGGCCGATATGGAAAGATGTGCATTTAATTTTCATTTGGCAGAGTTAACCCATATAGTGAGAGTCAGGGACAGATTTATCCATTGCATGCCTAAAGGCACAGGGACAGGGGAGTCCCGGCCTCCTGGTTTAAGGGTAACCTCACCAAACCACTACCACCTCTTGCTGTTCCTGGCTGACCAGAACAAGTGCAACCTGGTTTGTGTTTGAGAAATAAAATCTTTCTGTTTCAAAGAGGAAATCTGGTAACCCTATCTTTAGGCCTAGCCTTAGATTCCTCCCACCACAGGAGAGCAATCTGAGAAAGGAAAGGGACTTGTCTCTGCTCTTTTGCAGTTGCAAATTCAAAGCAGTTTATATATATACAGGGACTTATTTTGTACCTGGGGCAATGGAGGGTCACAAGAAGCAGCGCTGGGATTCAGTCCCACAACCTCAGGGTGCTGAGGCAACAGTTCTAAGCCACTCCTCACCTCCTGGGGAACTGGGTTCGATTCCCACTGCGGCTGTTGTAGTTCTGGCCAAGTCACTTAACACTCCCAGGTACAAACTGAGCACTTGTATATAATATGTCAACTGCCTTGCTTGTAACCACAGAAAAGGGGACGATCAAATCCCATCTTTCTCCTCTTTCGGCTGATTGGAGGGATTGCCTTGCATCAGAATCATTGCCCTGCTTGTCCTCTGAGCAATCAAAGTTACTCACCCTTAGCAGGTGTTCTCACTTCCTTTCCCGCCTTCCCTAGGAGTTGTGTTCTTTTGCTTTCATATTGGGCTAGATTCACTAAAGATAGCGACTCAATCGCTGTTGGCCAATTCTCCAACAGCGATTGATTCACTCTCAAGTCTGCATGCAAATCCACCGACTCAATCCCTCATTGAGTGATTGACACAATACAGAGCCCTAACAGTAGTGACAGAGGAAACAGCCTCCTGTCACTGCTGTTAGGGCTTTTGGGTTTTTTTTAATGGCCCAGATGTTGTGCATGTGTTAAACACGTACCATCTGTCTCATTAGAAAAAAGCCCCCACTGTCTACCACCCAAAAGCCATCATGCCCCCAAACCCCAAAAAGATGGCAGAAAGGATGCTCACTCCCTCCTGCCATCCCGACTGACTCACCACCCCCTGGCAAAACAGAGGGAGGGATGCCCACTCTCTCCTGCCAGAAAGGTGACCTCTACCTCCAGGCCCCCAGGCCCCCTACCTTAAAAGTTGAGACCCAGAGGTACTGATAACACCTGCACCTCCTCTCTCACCGACGACCACTGGGCCTTAGGCCCCTCCCTGGGGCATCACTTTATCCAATTATGTGTAGATAATACTGGTTTGTGTACTCTAAGTTTTTAAATCTGAAATAGATTCTCTCTTTTTCCAATTCAGAGAGCAAGGAGTCCAGAGTGACCTGAGGTACGATTCTGAGATGTCACAGAAATAATTTTAGTGGTGTTCTTACCTTGGGGTGGGGGTAGATGTAAGAGCTCAAAAGTTACAGCAGTCAACGAATGTTGAAAGCATTCCCACAGAAGGGTTGGGACAACAACGGCCTTGCTGTGCTGCTATGCAAGATCCGAGCAACCAGCACTGTGGATCGTAAGGCAGTGGACGACTGCGCTCGGTTCGCACACAAGAGTACATTGAAGTTGTACGCGATCTTGTACTGAGCCAGTAGGATGCGCTGCAAATACACCGAAGAACTCGCCAAATAGCAAGAGAAACTGGAATAAGCCAGTCAACTGTGGTTGGAATAATTCATGATGATCTGAAATTAAAGTGTCTTAAAATGTGTCGTGTCCAGAACAAAGACACATGACTAAAATGGTGCAATCAGCTTTTGACCAAGTACACAGAGCACAGTGTCAGCTTCATCTGGTTTACAGATGAAAAGATATTTACAGTAGCTCTACCAGTTAACACATAGAATGATTGCCTATGCGTGCCCTCAACAACACTGAAGCGTGAGGTTAATGCCATTCGCCTACTACGAACCTGCCCGACCTCCAGCCAATCAGTCATGATCTCGGTCGCAATCTCAGATTTACAGATTTCTTCTTCATTGATCCTGGAGTTAAGATCAGCGACGCATACTACTGGGACATCCTCTTGATGCAGAAGCTGTTGCCAGCGATAAGTCGCATGTCACAGCTTCAAACAGGACAATGCCCCAGTAAATCAGACAAAGAACACCTTAGAACTGCTACTTCGGGAGACCCCAGACTTCATTGGTCCAGACTTCTGCCCTGCGAATTCACCAAATCTAAGTCCAGTTGACTACCGGATCTGGGGGCTGATAGAGGAACGCAACTACCAGACAGCGATATCTTACGTCAAACAGCGTCTCATCTCTGTTTGGGCTGAGCTGAAGCAGCTGTTCATAGCATAATATAAAATCACATATGTATATCGCAAAACCTTTTAGTTCTGTGCGGTTTAAAAACTAAGAAGACTGAACAATCTCAGTGATTAACAAGTCAATTCTACATACAAGAGGAAGAAAGAGATAACAGTCCGTGAAACTCTGCATCCCAACTAGCTGCTTGGTAAGACAGCAATCTTTGTCAAAAATCTCTTCTATGTACAACCACGAGCAGAAGGGAAAACAAGCATTGCAGTGGCTCGAAATGAGTGAACGTAAACTGATCAACTGGATAATTGGGTATATGTAACCATGCAAGGCCTAATAACACATGGTTCCAAACTTGAAAAACACCCTAGCCTCTACTGGCAACCAGTGAAGGTGTAATATGATCTGGGGTTTTTTCCCAAATTAAATATTAAATGCATGGCAGTATTTTGAACAGTACGAAATCTTTGAAAATGTTTACGATAACCTGCCAGATGTTGTATATTGCAATAGTCCAAAATACTCAACACTAAAGATTGTACCAATAACCTGAATGGAGTAATATTGAAGTATGATCCAATTGTTCATAGTTTCCATGATGTAAAGAAGCTTTTTCGAACTAGAACATCAATGTGATTGATCACTCATGGATAGATTTTTTTTTATTCAAAGTATACACCTAAAATCCTGATTGTTGGGGTAATAGGGTAGGACACTCCATTCAGAGTCAAATGTTCTGTACGTTTGGTAGGAGATGCAAAGCAAAATGTAGTTTTATCTGGGTTAAGCTTTCATTTAAAACCCCTCATCCAATAATCTACAGTCTGAAAAACCTTTAAAATTAACTGAGAAGCTGATGAAAGATTAGAAAACATAGGAATTACTAAAGTTATGTCATCTGCATAATTAAAAAATTGATATCAAAATTTGATCATCTTGAACTCAAGAAGGCAAGATAAATATTGAAAAATACTGGGGAAAGAGGGGATCCTTGATGAACTCCACAAGGATTACTCCAAGTATCTGACAAGACCCCATTAAAACTGACTTGATAAGTATGTAAATAAATGAGAGTGTATAGAATATGAAAACTGTTTCTATTGTAACCACAGAAAGATAGTATAGAAAAATCCTAAATTAGTTTTCACTCTTTTCTTTCCAGGAGACACGGGAGAATGAGGAGAATAAGGAATGGGTAATTATAGTCAATTTTTTTAAAATATTGATAAAGGAGGTTTTTTAAAAAATACTTTTGCCCTTGTATAAAAGGCTGACCCCTAGTGGTAGTACTGTGAGACTACTACTATTTGTTATAACTGCCTTTTGGAACCCTGTGCTAGACGGGGCCCACTAGCAACCTAGGATCACCTTGGATAAGTTCTAGGGGTGGTGCAAACTGAAGGTCTATCAAGCCCTATATCCTGTTTCAAACAAACATTGACAAATCAGGTCACAAGTACCTGGTAAGACCCCAAAGAGTAAAACAGATTCTATTTCATGCTGCTGAACCCAGAAATAAGCAGTTGATTTTCCCAAGTCCATCTTAAGGATGGTTTATGGACTTTTCTTTAGGATCATTTTCAATCGAATTCCAGAACTTAAATTACAGATTGGATTGGATTGGGGAGTCAGCTGATGGGATTGTTTCTGGAACCCAGGGGATTGTAGGAACCAAGTGGGGGAATGGGGAGATCATGGGAGGGAAACAGATTAGTGACCCTGAAGCTGTGCAGGTGCTGATCCATATTCAGGAAGCAGACATCCACCTAGTTAAGCACAGAAAGATAGGCTAACGTTTTATGCAGTTCTGTCTGGCCACTTAGCTATGTGGGCACCAACCCAGAATATGGCCTATACCTGCATAAGTGCCAGCTCCTTTCCGTATATGGCCTGTGTAGTCTGAGCTTGTAGTTAAGAGCAGAATTTCAGCAGCTGGTCCGCTCAGTGGACCTAAGTGGGCAGGAGACTCTGAATAGTGACCTCAGAATGATTCTGGAGAACTCAAAACCAAAATTCCCTTAAGGAAAGGATTTATTTGAGGTCTCGGTGCAAATAGGGTGAACAGGCAAAGTACTGGACAGACTAGATGGAACTTCATTTTGACTGATAACTTTCTTGGGCTATATTTGATTATAATTTATTTTGCCTATTATACTTAAAATAATCTGTTCTATTATCTGCTTTATTATATTCAGACTGAAAAGAATGTGGCAGAATATGCGCGCCTGTTTTACATGTCAGTGAAAGGTAAGATTTCTAACAAATACAAGGAGCGTTCAATAATTTATCTACCTCAGTAGGAAAAGAAAGAGTTTTCAATAAATAGCTCCATATACTCCATCCACTTTTCCTGCAATGACTTTAATCCCTTCCAACCAGGACATTACAGCTTCCTTGACGTCTTCATCACTTGAAAACCGCTATTCACAGAGAGATTTCTTCAAAACACGGAACAGGAAATAATCCTAGGGATCCAGGTCAGGACCGTAGGGTGGGTGGTTCATCCCAGAAGACAGTTGCCATGAGTTTTCCTGCAGATTTTTCTGTCTTGAACATTTTGGGGGTGGGGGATGACTTGTGCTTCCACTGCATTGCAAAAAAATTCACTTGGTCTTCACAGAGCACCTCCAAGTTCTCTTGACAGCACTGAAGCCTCTAGGCCTTCTGACCTGGCGTCAGCATTCTTGGAACGCATCTTGCATTAACCTTGGACATGCCCAACTTTTCATGAATTATTTTCTAAACTGTACCTGCCAAGATGCCCACTTCTTCAGCTATTTTGGAAATCTTAACTCGTCTGTCAAACAAAATTAAATCCTCTATTTTCTTGCATACTTCTGTTGAAGTTGCTCCAATTGGCCGTCCAGGGTGAGGGCCATCTTCAATGGGTTCTCTACCCGCACTTACATTGCTTGCTCCAAAATATTACTTTATTGAAAATGGAGCAGACTGCAATCATGCGTTCATGGATCTCCTTTGGATTTTTCCCTACTTTTGTGAGAAATTTTATCACTGAACTGTGCGCATGAGGACTCTTTTGACATCCTGTCTCTTGGAATGTGAGACTCACACTGAGCCACAACTGTGCAAGAATAACCTTGAGACATGTTATATGCCCCTCTTTCAATGGAAATTTACCTGCCTCAAGCATGGAAGGCTTGCACAGGCTGTATGTCTAAGGTTCTGAGTGATTTGTGGTTCTGATCCGACTGTCTTTGCTTACAGAATATTGTATGGATGTGTGCTGGTGTGTCATTTCGGTGTCCATGTGAGTGTGTCTCCTCTGGTTCTAATCTGAGCTATCTCTTCCTGGGTCGTTTGTATCGGTGGGTGCATAGGTATCCGTCTCCTCAGGTTCTGATCCAACTCTTTTGTTGCATGAGCTGTGTATATGAATATGTGCATCAGTTTCTGTATTTGTGTGCATCTTCTCGAGTTCTAATCCCAGCTCTGTCTCTTCACACAGGCAGGAACGGCTGGGGCTTCACTGACAACACTGAGGCCTATTTATGGTTTCCAGCTGCACTCAAATATGCGGCTTTCCCTCAGTATCCTTATGTGCCTCCTGTCACCATAGCCATCCACTGCCACTACTTCCTGGCGGAATCTGTCCACATCTTCTTCATGTTCTTCTCCACGGTGAGTACTGAGGCATAGAGATTTTAAAAAATCTTACTTGGGGTTCACTGAGAGAATGACAGGCAGAGTTGGAAGGCCAACTGATTGGAGAAGATCCCTGAGGTACAGAGAGATAAAGTTATTCACTTGGGGTCACACAGCGAATAATTGAAATAGAGGGATTAATGTTGAGGCACAAGCAGATAAGGTGACCACGTTTGATCATGCTTAAATCTAGGAAGCTAAACTTTGAACCCTTAGATTTTGATCTGCCACTCTTCTGAAGGGGCTAAATTTAGTGGAGTAGAGTGGTAGAATGGAATGATCAAAGTTCAAGGACTTACTTGTCTTTCAAGAAGTACAAAGATGAGAAGACACATCACAAAGTTAGTAATATGCAATTTTATAACAAACTAGAGAAAATATTTTTCACTCAATCTATAATCTATCTATCCAGGTCTGTCTCCTCAAACAGGCTGGAACATCAGGGCTTCAGTTCTAACACCGAGGCCTGATCCTATGGATACCAGCTGTGCTCCACTCTGCTGCAAACCCTCATGGACTTTATAGTCATGCCTCTGTTCGCCAAAGCCATCCACAGCCACTTTGTCCTGACGGCATCTGTCTACATCTACACGATGTTCTGCTCCATGGTGAGTATTGAGGCATCGAGATAAAGTAACCTACCCAGGCTGTGAGGCTCATAATCAAAACAAAAATACATCCCCAAACCGGCCTAAGTCAGTACTTGGATGACCTAAAAGACAGGTCGTCCAAGTACCGATAATCAAAACGGGTTTTTGGATGTATTCAGAGACTTTTTAGGCCTCTGAATCCCGCTGCGCGCCCATAGCTCAAAGGGGTGGTTTTGGAGGAGTGGTTAGGGCGGGAGGTGAGCAGGATGTGGACTGAACTGGACTTAGTTGTCCTACAGTGATAACCAAAAGTTTTACAAGGTTGCCTGGACAGAACTTGTACCTTGTGACTTAGTGCCTGATTGGTATAAGTTCTGGATTGGGTTGCCGTTCAGCTGATCGCAGCTAGGATATCTCCCAGGTGCCATCAATTTGGTGCGGGAGGCAAAGATTGTAGGGAGTAGAGATGCCCAATTCCTTCTACTGGAACACCTCGCCAAAAGTTAGGCATCTAGGGCCAACCTGAATCTTAGACCTATCTCACAGTGCATTCAGAGATGCGCTGGGAGTAGCCTAAGATTCCGATTGGCCAGATCCCTTAGGCCACCCCCCCAAAAAATCTTAGGCCACTCCCAGTGCATCCCAGAATGCATTGTGGGACAGGCCTAAGATTCCGTTGGACCCAAGCACCTAATGCCCCTCCCATGTGAGGGCCTTAGGCCCTTGGGACAAAAGGGCCTAAGGACTAGGACCACCATTCAGTGAAGGCGGGCTTGCCGGACGGACAGAGAAAGCATCCGTCTGGTCAGCCAACTTATAATGAGGTATTTTGGGGTCTAGGTGGGTTTGGGGGGGTTCCGGTGGCATCTGTCTACATCTACACTATGTTCTTCTCCACGGTGAGTACTGAGGCATAGAGCTAAAATAACCTTCCCAGGGTCAATCAGAGAGTGACAGGCATGTTTGGGATTAGTACTAAGGCACAGGCAGATAAGGTGATCACGTTTGATCATTCTTAAATCTAGGAAGCTAAACTTTGAAACCTTAGATTGCGATCTCTCACTCTTCTGAAGGGGCTAAATTTAGTGGAGGAAGAACTCTGATATGACTAAGTGGCTAACAAGTAGAGATGCTGCTTCTGCAGATAGAGGTTTTGAGATCAAATCCCAGTGCTGCTCCTTGTGACCCTGGGCAAGTCACTTAATCCTCCAGTGCCTACTGCTTTGAATTTCAGCTTTGCATGCCAAAGCCACAAAAAGGCAGTATACAAGACCCCATTCCCTTTCCTTTGCTGTGGAATTTAGATAGCAGAAGATTCACTCTGATAAAGGCATTTAAAACAGTGGAAGTAGGTGAAAGAGACAACTAGGGTAGCATATTTGTTTGTATCTGACAATGCTGTTACTCTTTCATATACAACAGGTGGAAAAAGAAGAAACCCCAGAACAGCACTCTTTAAAGCTGAGACTGGGGTGCCAAATGCAAAACCTTAGACTCCATGAGAGACTCTACACTGTAGAAAAATCATGTTTTAAATGTGAGAACAGCTTCAATGAAAAACAATACCTCAGGAAAAAAACAAAACAATTCAGCAAAATTCATAAAAGAATCCATATATTTTCTTCCGTCATTTTGAGTTATGCAATCTGAAGATTTTCTATATATTGCACTTGAGAATGCTAATAGAGATTGTTTAAAAAAGAAAAGAATCCAAACTGAAGAAAATCAGAAATATTCTGAATGTGACAAACGCTTCAATCAAAAACAATACCTCAGGAAAAAACCCCAATACGTCAAAATTCTTGAAAGAATCCATATATTTTCTTCTGCCCTTCTGAAGTATGGAATCTGATGTTTTTGTATACTGTATGCTGCACTTGAGAATGCTAATAAAGATTATTAAAAAAAAAAAAAGAATCTAAACTGGAGAAAAACATAAATATTATGAATATGACAAACACTTCAATCAAAAACAATACCTCAGGAAAAAAAAAACAATTCGTCAAAATTCTTCTGTCATTGTGAGGTATGGAATCTGATATTTTTGTATATGTGGTACTTGAGAATGCTAATAAAGATTGTTTCCAAAAAAAACAATCCAACCTGGAAAAAAACTTTAAAATATTCTGAATGTGACAAACGCTTCAATCAAAAACAATACCTCAGGAAAAAAAAAAAAAAAATCAAAATTCATAAAAGAATCCATTTATTTTCTTCTGACATTGTGAGGTATGAAATCTGAAAGTTTTGTATATATTGCACTTGAGAATGCTAATAAAGGTTATAAAAAAAATAAAAAAGAATCCAAACTGGAGAAAAACATAGAAATATTTTGAATATGACAAATGCTTCAATCAAAAACAATACCTCAAGGAAAAAACCACAGAATTCTTCAAAATTCATAAAACAATTCATATATTTTCTTATGTCATTGTGAGGTATGGAATCTGATATTTTTGTATATGTTGCACTTGAGAATGCTTATAAAGATTGTTTACAAAAGAATTTAAAAAAAAAATCCACATTGAAGAAAAAGCTTAAAAAATATTCTGAATGTGACAAATGCTTCAATCAAAAACTATACCTCAAGAAAAAAAAAAAACCAATACGTAAAAATTCATGAAAGAATCCATATATTTTCTTCTGCCATTGTGAGGTATGAAATCTGTTATTTTTGTATATATTGCACTTGAGAATGCTAATAAAGATTATTAAAAAAAAAAATATCCAAACTGGAGAAAAACATAACTATTCTGAATATGAGAAACGCTTCAATCAAAATCAACACCTCAGAAAAAAAACACACCATCAATTCAGCAAAATTTATAAAAGAATCCATATATTTTCTTATGCCATTGTGAGGTATGAAATCTGTTATTTTTGTATATATTGCACTTGAGAATGCTAATAAAGATTATTAAAAAAAAAAAAAAGAATCCAAACTGGAGAAAAACATAAATATTCTGAATATGACAAACGCTTCAATCAAAATCAACACCTCAGCAAAAACACCAACAATTCAGCAAAATTCATAAAAGAATCCATATATTTTCTTCTGCCATTGTGAGGTATGGAATCTTATTTTTGTATATATTGCACTTGAGAATGCTAATAAACCTTGTTTACAAAAAAAAAAAAGAATCCAAACTGGAGAAACAGCTTAAAAATATTCTGAATATGACAAATTCTTCAATCAAAAACACCTCAGAAAAGAAAAAAGCAGCAATATGTCAAAATTCATTAAAATAATCTATATATTTTCTTCTGCCATTGTGAGGTATGGAATCTTATTTTTTTATATATTGCACTTGAGAATGCTAATAAACCTTGTTTACAAAAAAAAGAAAAAGAACCCAAACTGGAGAAAAAGCTTAAAAATATTCTGAATGCTTCAATCAAAAACAACACCTCAGAAAAGAAAAAAAGCAACAATAAGTCAAAATTCATAAAAAAAATCCATATATTTTCTTCTGTTTATATATTGTATGTTGAACTTCAGAATGCTAATAAAGATTATTAAAAAAGAAAAAGAAAATCTAAACAGGAGAAAAACATAAATATTGTGAATATGACAAACGCTTTAATCAAAAACAATACCTCAAGAAAAAAAGCAACAATATGTCAAAATTCACAAAAGAATCCATATATTATCTTCTGCCATTGTGAGATATGGAATCTTATTTTTGTATATATTGCACTTAAGAATGTTAATAAACCTTGTTTACAAAAAAAAAAGAATCCAAACTGGAGAAACAGCTTAAAAATATTCTGAATATGACAAATGCTTCAATCAAAAACACCTCAGAAAAGAAAAAAGCAGCAATATGTCAAAATTCATTAAAATAATCTATATATTTTCTGCCATTGTGAGGTATGGAATCTGTTATTTTTTTATATATTGCATTGGAGAATGCTAATAAAGATTATTAAAAAAAAAAAATATCCAAACTGGAGAAAAACATAACTATTCTGAATATTAGAAACGCTTCAATCAAAATCAACACCTCAGAAAAAAACATACCATCAATTCAGCAAAATTTATAAAAGAATCCATATATTTTCTTCTTCCATTGTGAGGTATGAAATCTGTTATTTTTGTATATATTGCACTTGAGAATGCTAATAAACCTTGTTTACAAAAAAAAAAAAAAGAATCCAAACTGGAGAAAAAGCTTAAAAATATTCTGAATGCTTCAATCAAAAACAACACCTCAGAAAAGAAAAAAAGCAACAATAAGTCAAAATTCATAAAAGAATCCATATATTTTCTTCTGTCATTGTGAAGTATGGAATTTAATGTTTATATATTGTATGTTGAACTTGAGAATGCTAATAAAGATTATTTAAAAAGAATCCAATCTGGAGGAAAACATAGAAATATCCTGAATGTGACACTTTCAATCAAAAACAATATCTCAGGAAAAAAAACAATTCATCAAAATTCATAAAAGAATCCATATATTTTTTTCTGTCATTCTGAGGTATGGAATCTGAAATTTTTGTATGTATTGCACTTGAAAATGCTAATAAAGATTGTTTACAAAATCTGTCTTTCATAGTTAGATTGTAAGCTCTTTTGGACAGGGACTGTCTCTTGTGTATTTGATGTATAGTGCTGCATGCATTCGGTAGCACTATAGAAATAATAAATAGGAGTAGTAATACTGTATTTTATCTTGCTGTATGTTGCACATTCTTTTTGAACTGCTTTGAATTTGATGCTAATAAAATATAACTTATCTGTCTGATTATATTGACTTTCTTTGCATAAATCCAAAGACCACCAAAACCTGCCATTTCTATCTCTAAAATACCAACATCTTACCCTTCCTCTATGAGATCACCTCTCACCTGGACTACTGCAACTTGTTTCTCACAGCTCTTCCGCGTAACCATCTCTCTCCCATTTAATCTGTTCAAAATTCGCACAATTTATATTCCACCAGAGTTGCTATGCTCACACTACCCTCCTCCTCAAGTAACTTCATTGGCTCAATATACAGCTCCACAAACAGTTCAAATTCCTCTTATTGACCTACAAGTGCATTCAATCTGCAACTCCTCTCTTCCTATACTCCTTGCCTGGAACTCAATTCATCGGGAAAGTCTTTCCTATTTGGACCCTTCTCCTCTGCTGGGAACTCCAGGCTATAGTCAGACATAGTATGGTGGGAACATGCATAGGCGTGGAGGCTATACATTATAGACCGTTATATGCTATGTCCTCTTCCTCTGGAATTTCCTTTTAGAAACATGATGATAGATAAAGGCCAAATGGCCCATCCACTCTGCCCATCCACAGCACCCTCTTTCTCCTCCTCTCTCTATTGGCTAAGGCTCTTAACATTGTCATCTCCTCGTTCTATAGGCTAAGGCTCTTTACACCTGTATTGTGAGGTCATAGAGCTTTATGGTTATAGAAACATGATGGCAAATAAAGGCCAAATGGCCCATCCAGTCTGCCCATCCGCAGTAACCATTATCTTTTTCTCTAAGAGATTGCAAGTGCCTACCTCACACCTTCTTGAATTCAGACACAGTCCCTGTCTCCATCACCTCTTTTGGGAGACTGTTCCATGCATCTACCACCCTTTCTGTAAAAAAGTATTTCCTTAGATTACTCCTGAGCCTATCACAGCTTATTTATTTTTTTAAATTTCTTACTCGCTGACATCCTACAGTTCTGAGCGAGTTACAAAGAAACACTCATAATTAACATGACAGACATCCTATGCCCTCTCATTCCAGAATTCCTTTCAATTGAATGAGACTCAACTCATGCACATTTATGCCACATTGGTATTTAAACATCTCTATCATATCTCCCCTCTCCCGTCTTTCCTCCACAGTATTCAGATTGAGATCTTTAAGTCTGTCCCCATACGTCTTATAACGAATTGAAAAAGACTTGCCTCGTGTGTATTTATGCCAAGTAGATCATGTGAATTCCAGTAGGTAAAGCCAAGCACCTAAAGAAAAGTTTGTAATAGTGGTAGGAGACTGCTTGTCAACACGTACGCTAGTGGAAATTTGACAAATAACTTTGAAGAGAGCCAGTACAACTGGAAGGCAGACTTGAAGGACCAAAATCATTCAGTCAGACCAGAAGAGTGCCAATACAGGAGCTTGACTGGCCTTGCAAGGCCAAAAGCATTGGAACAGTGCCATCATAGCAGGAAGATAGACTGGAAGGTCCAAAAACACCTGAGGTGGTCTTCAAAGCAGTAGGAGAGGCTACAACATCAAAAATGTATTTATTTATTTATTCAATTTTCTAAACCGTTCTCCCAAAGGAGCCCAGAACGGTTTACATGAATTTATTCAGGTACTCAAGCACTTTTCCCTGTCTGTCCTGGTGGGATCGCATTCTATAATGTACCTGGGGCAACGGGGGGATTAAGTGACTTGCCCAGGGTCACAAGGAGCATGTGGGTTTGAGCCCACAACACCAGGGTATTCAGGCTGTAGCTTTAAACACAGCGCCACACACTCCCCACAATATCACTCGTGAGCCAACAGAACCACAAGACTGAAAGGTCCTGAACATGGCATAAGTGCAACAAGGTAGTAAGACTTTCTAGATCAGCGTCCCGCAAATTTTCTCGATCTAAGGTACACTAAACGTAGTGGCCGTGGCTCGAGGTACCCGGAGTCATGTCAACGTCCGCGCATGCGCAAAGGCACTCCTGACGGACCCGGAGGTGCCAGCAGGGAAGAGAGCCAGAGAGAAGGAGCGGCGCTGGCACCAACTGATTGCATGAAGGACGTGCCTCGCGCCACGAGCGGCACATCTTGTAGACGGTCGCCAGCGCCGATGCCTCTCTCCAGTGTCTCGTGGCACACCTGAAAACTCAGGAGGCACACTGATATTTAGTTATTTATTTAGTTCGTCCTCCCAAAGGAGCCCAGAACGGGTTACAAGAGTACATTCATAGTATGGGTAGGACACACTTTAGTGAGAAATACAGAGTTTACAGCATTTTCATTATAGAGAAAGGGTCTTAGATATCAGCATTTACAGAGTTAGAATACAGACTTAGTGGACATGGAGGTAAAGTAGCTTTTCTTAGAAGGTGGGTGAATCTTTGATTGTTTGAGAATGTGGTACTAATTATGGTTATATTTGCAATGGCAAGCGAGTTTTAGTGAGATTCTGTTTGGTGTATTTGGTGGTGTCTTTGCAATCCATCCGTCAGAGATGTGGACGTGGGTCGTTAAGGAGCTGGGTTTGTAAAGAGGAAGGTTTTCACGGCTTTCCTGAAGTTCCAAAGACTGTCTTGAGATCTAATGCAGGGGTGATGTGGTCGCAGAAGCCCAGGTTTGTCATGGATTTCTTGAATAGCAGGGTTTTTACTGCTTTTCTGAAAGTTTTGTTGTCTGGAGTCGCGATTAGTAGATTAGAGAGTTGCTGGTCTAGTTTTGCTGCCTGTGTGGCTAGAAGGCCATCGTACAGTTTTTTCCGTTTGATGCCTCTGATTGGAGAGTGTCTGGGTTTTCCTGGGTCTGGTTGTGGTAGTTTGGATTAGGCGGTTGTTCAAGTAGGCTGGGCTGTCACCATTTATGGATTTAAATAATAGACAGTAGAATTTAAATAGTATTCTTGCTTGAATTGGGAGCCAGTGTAAGTCGAGGTATGTCTCGGTGATGTGGTGGTGTTTTCATAGTGAATAGATTAGTGTCAGGGCTGTGTTTTGTACTGTTTGTAATTGTTTTATCATTGTTGCGGGGTCTAGATAAACACTAAAATACCTGCACATTGTCAACATAGAAGCAAGAGAGGATCAAAGGCCAAAATATGCCAAACGAATTCCAGCACAGTGCCAGGAAAGGCTAGAAGGCCCTAAAACAATTCATGAGTGCCAACTAAGCAGGACAACTGGCTGAAGGCCCTAAAATGAGTTCTAAGGCTCAAAGTAGGAGATTTCTTGTCAAGAAGTAAAGTAACTGAACTTTGAAGAGCCAAAATGAACCATAGAGAGCCAACACAGCAGCAAGACTGACTGGAAGTCTGAAAAGATAGGCTGCAGTTCTTTTCATAAACTGACCTCACAACTACCCAATTGTTGTTATAATTCAGGTTTATTAGCAATAAACAAAAGGCAGCTTACATGAAACAGCAAAAGTACAGCACATTGAGCTAAAAGGAAAACATACATAGAAAGTGTCCTGCTTCTTTTCATGGATCCGTTCTCCCTCTCTCCCCCCGCGGGCTATGCCAACCAGCATGCCACTTATATACTTTAGTTCAGTAGCCTAGGGTATCACCTAGTTACAGATTACATACCCACTTTCCATTGGTTTGTTACATGCATCATTTCTATTGGCTATATGGTCCATACAGTTATCATATTGAAGCATGACATCACCTAGTGTCAAAACTGACCTTTCTATTTCCCTGACACTGCATTCTTAATACTAAGGCACTAATTTCTGAGGACAAGCCTTCTCTGTGCTGAGTTTGATTGTAGTTCTGTCAATAGTTCTGATAATTTTTTGGTAGGACATTTTATCTTGTACTGTTGCTTGAGTTTATCCAATGATATCACAGCAGATCTCTGCCAGTTACTAGAGCACACGTGAATCTCTCATAGAGCATATTGTCTCCTGCTGACAGGCAGAAATATGACTGTCCAGAGGCTTGAATTCATAAGCACTTTGTCTCTCTTAAAAGTATAACTTTATTTTTGGGGTCTCAGAGGTCTTCGCCTACATTTTCATGCAGGTCTTATTCCTGATTCTTCCTCATTGCCTACATTTTCATGCAGATCCTATTCCTGATTCTTCCTCAAATCCCCCAAAAATTGGCCAGAAAAAATGCAAAAGGCAACAAGTCCCGTAATGTAATTTTGTAAAGAACTTTGAAGAGAGACTTCAAGAATTGATCATGGTTCAGTTTTTGTTGGAGTTATATTCTTCAAAACTGATTTACAAATTTTAAAAAAGGGAAGAGCATGGAGATTTTTAATCTGAGCCACTGAAATGTGGCATTCTGCAGGAGAAATAGGACTGCAGATCCCAGAATGCTCTAGTGGTCTCTACCAAATCTAGATGAAGAATGTGATAGAACTGCAGTTTGTAGAAATGCCACTATATGGCAGCTTTAGATAGAAAAAGATCTATTCCATCTACTGTATATAAAGCATTACTTTGATCTCTTCTGTAGAAAACCAAATTTGGTAAATTGATAGCAGACCCAGGAAACATAGACAATCACCCCTAGCGCCAAATTTTGATAGATGCTGGAGCATTTCCACTCTCTTCTAGGCCTGCTGCCACCAGCTGCAGCAATAACTTGAGCAAAAATCAGTGTGAGGCCTGTGAGTGAGTGTACAAGCGCATAGGTCTTGTGGCAGCCTCACCTCTCATGCAGCAGGAAGCCATGGGTCCCCCACAGGCTCCGTGAGCATGGATGCTGACTTACAGGCTCCATCCTGCCATTGAGTCAAATTGTCACTGTGGCATCGCTGAAGAGGGCTGAGGTGGCACTGACACGCTCACAGAATACCTGTATGATTTATGGTGGTCAAGATTCAGGAGGGAAGTCATGCAGGAAGGCAAGGAAAGAGAAAGACCTGAGTGTGTATGGGGGGAGGTGGTGGTGACAGGTACAGCATGCTTTCCTTTAGGTTCAATCATTCCCACCAGTCTGTCACTCAAATGGAATAATTCAAGCTGAAACAAGTGAAACAGCTGGAACACCTTTACTGAATAGGTGACTTGTAGGTCCAACTGGTAACTATTTACATCTTGGTTCTAGAATACGTAAATTGGTAAAAGCTTTCATGATACAGTCAAATCTATCATGTCTTCATTGTGTTTCCCAACCTTTTCACACCAATTCTTTCCATTTTCGCGGTGAACTGTTCTGGGTCTCACCCTCTTCCAGCCAAGCTGTAACACTCCACTGGGGCTCCACCATAAGCAAAGTCCTTTACCCGCCCCACAGAGGTGGGTATTCACACTAACAATCCTTGTCCCCTCTTGGTATCAACCCTCATGTGAAGGGTCCCTTTGCATTAATGCTCAGTAAGCACCCAATCTCATTCTCTGCCCTCAGCACAAGGCCACCCTTTTTTCCTCGCCAAGCTGAAACAGCCTTCTGCTCACTGGCAAACTCACTCGGACTTTCATCACATGAGCTGATCACACTTCCAAGAGTCTCCCTCAGTACTGGGGGCTCTTGCTGGAGGGCAGGATAACCAGAAACCCTGCTTCTTCTCCTGTCCTGCCTTTTATTTGCTCTTCCCACCAACTAAACAGGTCAGGGCCTTCTAACTCGTGCCACACAGTTTTTCTATCTACATACGTAATCAATGACTCCCTAAAGAATCTCCCACTCTCTCTACAGCTGAGGCACTCTTGGAGGCAGGGGATTTCACATATATATACCTGAAAGGTACATGTAGAGTTTCAAACAAGCACAAAAGAGTTCAATATTGGCTTGTAATGTGGTTAAATATACGAGGGTGGTTTGAAAAGTTTGGTAAAAAAGCAAGTTAAACAACATAGTCTCCATCGAGGGTTATACACTTAGTTGACAGGGAAAGAGACAGAGTGTTACACAGTGGTTAAAGCTACAACCTCAGCACCCTGGGGTTGTGGGTTCAAACCCACGCTGCTCCTTGTGACCCTGGGCAAGTCACTTAATCCCTCTCATTACCTCAGGTACGTTAGATAGATTGTGAGCCTGCTGGGATAGACAGGGAAAAATGGTTGAGTACCTGAATAAATTCATTTAAACCGTTCTGAGCTCTTCTGGGGGAACGGTATAGAAAATTGAATGAATGAATGAGTCCAACGAGTTTCCAGGTTTCTTTTGTAAGCTATTTTTCCTACGATACAAAAAAACTAGAAACTCGCTGGACTAAAGGATTTATTCTACAAATGGGCATCGAGATTGTAGGCAGCGGTAGGCGAACTTAAGCGGCCACTTGGTGGAAGGGCAACAGTGGGGGAGGGGTGATAAGCTCCTTAGTAAGAATGTCTCTGTACCCTACATGTCAGTTCTTGTAGAAAAGAACTGTTTCCATGATATCAGTAGTTGGTTGGACTTAGATGGACCTCTGGTCTTTTTAAAAATTTAAGCCAATACTGTGAAAGGGAAGAGCAGGGAGATTTTTAATCTGAGCCTCTGAAATTTGGGATTCTGGGGTAGAAATAGGACTGCAGATCCCAGAATGCTCTACTGGTCTCTAAAGGTACCAAATCAAGATAAAGAATTTGATAGAAATGCCACTAGAGGGCCGCAAAGGACACCTGAAATATAGGCCAGCAAACTGACTACATTTCAAACAGATGCGGCTGCTGAGCTGATCGTGGCAAGGGAATATCCCTGTTGTGATCAGCTGAGCTGATGTGGCAGGGCCCCACCACAAGTCCCGCCAAAATTGGCAGGAGGGGTGCCCACTCCCTCCTATATTCAAACCCTTGCCCTCCAGAAGCAGCCGGGCAGGAGGGATGCCCACTACCTCCTGTCCCCAAACCCCACTATTGAAGACCAGCAAGAGGGATATCCACACCCTCATGCTAACCCCTCCCCAGATCCTCCAACACCTCCCGGAACCACTGACACTCTGCAAACCTGCACACCCACAACAACCCCCTAAATCTGGAGACCCCCCACCCTGCATCCTTACATCTAGCCTGACCACCTACCCCCTCCTTACCTCTGAGAAGAAAATCCAGTCAGAGGGATGCTTACATCCTCAGGCCAGCAGGCCAGCCACTCCAAAACGGCAGGCCTTCCCCTACTTGGTGCATTATGAGTCTTTGACCTCCTTCCTGGTGCATTCTGGATACACTGGGAGTGGCTTAAGACTCTGGCCAGATACCTAAGATCAATCTACCCTGACACTCCCCTTACCTCTGAGAAACATCCTCTGAGGGATGCTTACTCCCTCCAGCTGGCAGGCTCTCCAAACCAAAATGATGGGCCATCCCCTTCCTGGTGTATTCAGGGAGGGGCTAAGGCTCTGATTGGCCCATGGGAGTGACTTGTTGCTTTGGCTTCTTTTTTACAACATTTTTTTGGGAAGGGGAAGAAACCTAAATTGAGATTGGATTATATGATGGGGAGTTGGAAAAAGACGGGGATGGGGGTGCCCACTCTTCATATGTATAATTTGGCTTGTGACCTTCGACATCTTAGAGATTGGTTTCTAGGAACTTGGGAATATACATGGTGTGAGACGGAACGCTCTCTTTTTCGGCCTTTGAACCTTCAATTCTTCTACAAACACATCTTTGTAATTGACCCATTGATTATAGGGATCATCCGATATTGAAATGTATGAGGATGATATGGACTGCTTTGATGACGGTTTGGAAAATTAAGGGACCGCATACTGATTCTCTTCCAATAGTGGGGAATTCCACCTTTCCTCCTGGGATGGAACAGGGCCCTATTCGCAGATGGGCAGATTCTTTCTTGGAACATATATTTTCTTTTGTAGGAGAAGACAACAATATACTTTCATTGGACGTATTATTGACTAATTTGGGAGTGAGGCACACAGACATATGCTTATGCGCCATTAGTTCATTATATTACCACACTGAAAAATGAAGGTTTGACATTTTGAGTGGGATATAGCCTAGGAACGTTGTTTGAACATCTGGAAGCTCTAACCTGAATTTCATACTTTAAAAAGACCCTTGACTTTGTATATCCACATATGAGCTATAAACGGTTTGCAGATAAGTGGACTGAGGGATTTGGAGTAGAAATTAGTGAGGTAATAATAGAAAAGGCTCTTCAATTAGACAGTTCATCAATTTCCAGCATTTATTAAAGAGAGAGTCTATTTCGAATGGTTATGAAAGCTTTTATGTTTCTCAGGTTCAGGCTTTACATTTTGGTTGTGTTGAGAGAAGAATATGCCTAAAATGTAATTAAAAAAAGGATAATACATTGGGTCATGCTTTTTGGTTATGTCCCAGAATTTGGAATTTTTGGAATGTTATTTGTGTTTTTCTTGGATCAATTATTTCTACAATTGTGGTTCCTTCCCCCAGATGGTATTATTTCTTCAATGGGACAGGATTTTTAAGAAAGGGGTTAGGGAATTATTTCGTAAATCCTTTATTATAGGTCAAAAATGTATTTTAACACATTGGTTGGAAGAAAGTCTACCCTCATTTTGGCCTTGGAGACTCTTATGATTATGGAAGATAGGGCGACCTCCCCATCTTATAAAAAACAGTAAATTTTGGATGACCTGGGAATTATCAGTCAGAGCAGGCAGTTTTGTAGTGAACTCATTACATTTGTAATCAGAAAGTGAAGCACTATTTATTAATAATATTTTGGAATTGGGTAGGGTGGAGGTGGAAGGGGGAGGGAATGTTGGGAGGTACTTTACTGTGATTGTATTGTGGTGATAATTGATTGTTGATTTATTGGAATTGTATTAACTGAGTTGCGATATTATTCTTTGTTCACTTTCTAGGGAGGCTGCATTTTAAAATTCTTAGTTTCAGTGTAAAAGGGCTGTACACTCAATCAGGGCAGTGGTCCTCCCCCCCCCCCCCCCCACTCCCCACACTGTGACAGGGATCCGGCTAGGCCTAATAATGCCAAGAGAATAGCTCCTGTAAACATCACTAAAGTTCCAGTGACTAAGTGGAAGAAACATCCTGGGTATAGTGGAAATCCTGTGCACAATGTCAAGAGTGAGCCTGCCCCTTTAAAAGTTCACAGAGCTCAGGCAGGAACTAGAAGGACAGGGCTCTTTAAGAATTTAGCTGACTCTGCTGTTAGGGGGCATGGTTGCTGGCCGAGTCTCCCTTTTTCTGAGCTTCCCTCATCAGAAGGAGAGGAGAGGCAGCTGGGACTGGAAGCTGAGAAGGAAGTCAGCTAGAGCAGCTAACTTATGGCCAGCACAGGAAGGTTCTCACAAGGATTGGGAAATGGAAAATCCTGAATTATGGACTGGCTGGAGAACAATGTTATGCCTCAGGGGGAAGAGCACCCCATGGAATGGGAGTAGGTTTGGAAAGCCTGAATTTTCTTTTCCTTTGTGAAGGGGTTTTTCTTTTGGGAGTTTTGTGTTGTGAAAGTATTTTTATACACTGTTTTGAACCTGTGCTGGAAGCTGCAGAATTTGCCTTGAGTTTAGATGATTGGAAAGAGTGGCAACACCTGTAGGAGAACCGGCCTCTCTGCTCCTGCTATTAGGGGGAGCTGCTGTTCAAGGTTACTCCAAACCAGCTTTAGAGCTAGTACTATTAAAAGCCTTATATCCTAAACCATTACCAGAGGCATGAACTGTTCTAGAAGGTGGCATATAGGATGAATTGGGTTTTGTGTTATTATTGTTTTGAACTTATTTCTGAAAGCACAGCCGGTGCTGGGATTGGAACTTGCATGTATGAGAAAAGAAGCAGCAGAGAAAACTGGAATGTTTGGTTTTTTTATGGATGCCAAATTTTGATCTTTTGGTTTGGAACTTTCATTGATGTTCAATAAAAGTGTAATATTTGGACAAACCAGGCCATGTTGGTGTGCAATTTATGGGAGACACCAGGCAAGCTGTGTTCCACCACCTTTACGCTCGCGCCAAAACTAGGATTCTGTGGAGCTACTAGGCCTCGCCAGGATCCCGGTCCCACAGCACACACCACTCCCCCACCCCCCTACTCTAGGCTTACGCTCTCCCTTCCCCCTACGTATCTCTGTAAATCTTCGCTAGTAAATTGGCTTCTCCAGCATGTCCTCACACCAGTGTTGGGTTTCCCTCTGATGTCACTTCCTGGCCCTACGACCGGGAAGCGATTCAGAGGGGAACCATGCTGGTGCGAGCAACAGGCAGGAAAAGTTGCTCATGCTGGTGAAGATCTACAGAGGTATGAGGTAGGGGAAGGGAGGGATGGCACGAGTGTGGTGTGGCGGGGCAGAGAGGTGCTGGTTCCCCATCGAGAGCCTGTAGTCCTCATCTCCCTGTACTTCTATGTGCAGGACACTAATCTCAGGAGAAGGGCTGACAGCAGAAAGATTACTACAGAATCATCTGTGCTTCCAAGAAAAAGGAACCTCACAAGGGAGGGGCAGCGATCTGGATTTCCTCCCAGATCCAAGCAGAAGGGCTAGAAATAAAAAGGAAAATGTGGGGAGGGGGGATTTGATGTACTAATATTTCTGGCATGAATATTCCTCTGCTGACTTAACTAGGCCTCATAGGTGATTTCTAGCATTGTAAGGTATGCGTTTGGTTATCTGTGATTGAATTTGATTTATTCATGTGTTTTTAATTTTGTTTTCTTTATATTTGTCCATATATTAGTAAAATAAGACTTTAGGACTCTTGAAGACTTTAGGACTCCGTGCCAAGTCTTGATAGTTTTAACCTATTTGGATATCAATCAAATTCCCTTGGACTGCTCTGCTCTCTTTTGGACCCTCATTTCCTGCCATAGTGTGTGAGCAAAGCATTATGTGAAATGTAGTCTAATCCATACTGCAGCCACTCCTGCTTTGTTTCTAGTGGTCTTTCTCCTAAGACCGCCTCCCTTTTCCTCTCACCTAAGCTTGAGTCCTTGGTCTCACTGCTGTACTTCCTGGTCACCTCTACCACCTTTGCTCTGATAGGTCTCTCTGTTACTGGTTGCCTATTGGTTCCCTCTTCTTTCTCTAGGCTTAAGGGGTTTTCACTGAGGACATACCTTGGCTGTCTTATAAAAATCTATAAAGAGACAAAAAGGAAAAAATAATAATAATGTTATACTGAAAATAAGAAAGAGAACAGCAGATGTCAAAATCTGAGAGGAGTACTTAAAAAGAGAACTATTTAAAACATATATTTTAAAAATCCAGTGCTGCAACTTTGGGACTGTGTCAGGAGGGCACCACACATGCGCAGATGCCCTCCCTCCCAAGAACAGTTTGAGGGGGTGGGGCCAGGGCTGGGGTCTTGCTCCCTCTACCCTTCTCTCTCTACGTCCCCTCACTTGCCTCTTCTTCGAATGCCTATAATTTTTTTGTCCTGTAACTTTACTGTGAGTGTCAATTCTTACCTGTTCTGAGCTCCCGGGAAAACAGGATAGAAATCTAAATAAATAAATAATGGGGGTGGGCCTGGGGGCGGGGCTATGGGTCATGGCTGAGGCCCGGGGGAGTTGGGGGGAGTCAATTTTGACCTGCAGCTCATACCAATAATCATTGCATTGGAGCAAGAGATCTTTGGCTTGCGATTGCAATGATTAAAGAAGTAAAGAGATAATCAGTTTTATTAGTGCATGGGGGGGGGGGGGGGAAGTTAACTATGCAGGGTCTATTGAAGTTATGAGACATTACGGTCTCCCAGAATCAGCTTCTACCGGGGTCTAGTGGTTCATTCTTAAGTGACCTTATAGTGAGGGTGAGCTAGGAATTTTGATGTTAGCTGGTATGATTGTTATTTTATATTACTCAATTTGTAAGCCACTGTGAATACGTAAAGGCTAGCTTGGCAGCATGAACATTTTAATAGAAGACCCCTTATACCGAGCCGTGGAAATGCACCAAAGTTCATTCAGTTCTTATGGGCTTCGTGCGGCATCACTACTGCGGTTTTATAAAAGGGGTCCAGAAGTAGGATGGAAGGAGATGCATGTGAACATTGCTTTTAATTATAAACGGCACTGGTTTGGTGTCTATTTCTTGATATTTAAATTTAATTGGAGCTTATATTTGGGTATTTACATTTTTATTTTTTGCATTTTAGCTGTAGTATAGCTGGAGATTTGCTAAATTTTGTAGCCCTCCAGCTTGCTGTGGAGAGAGGCTTGTGGTTACATGTGGATGTTTGAGGATGGCTAGCTAAAACCTTGAGCAATGATGTCAGTCAGAGAGTATTGTGACATGGGACCCGTGATGTCATAGCTGAATGTCAGAAAGAGTAAGCACTGACCAGCAGCTCATATCAGTGATCAGAGTGTTGGGAGTTGGGTGTGTTTTTGCTGTGATCACCGCGATTTTTAGAAAGTTGTTTGTTTACTGCCTTTTGTGTTTTTCCTTACCCACCCTTTCATTTATTTTTATATTGTATTTAATCCATTTTTTTTCCTTCCCTCATTTTCTTTAGTGTTTTTATATCATAATTGTCTTTTATCCCCTGTTTGTTGAAAAAATTTTATTTTTTAATTTTATATTTTACATTCTTTTAATTTTGTATAAATTTTGTAAATTTAGTTTTGTAAAAAATTTAATTTTTTAATTTTTTATTTTACCTACTTTTATTTTTGTAAAAATTTTGTACATTTAATTTTGTAAAAATTTTTATTTTTTAATTTATTATTTTTGTAACATCTTTCTGAGAGGAAAGGAAGAGAGTCTATATCGCTGAGTAAGTATACATTATTTTGATCTGAGCTTTGATAAGTTTGGGGTGAAAAGTTAATTTCTGGTTCCATTATATTGGCAGTTTAGATCTTAAAAGAGCAAGTTTTAATCTAGCTAGTCTCCATAGAAACCTGATGGCAGATAAAGGCCAAATGGCCCATCCAGTCTGCCCATGCAGAGTAACCATTGTCTCTTCCTCTCAGAGAGACTAGATAGGCCATTTGGCCTTTATCTGTCATCAGGTTCTGTTTCTCTCCTGCCATCCTTGAATTTAAAGGTGTGGGGTAGAGGGGGGCAGGGAACCCCTGCGGTGGAATTATTAGAAAAGGGATGGTAAACAAGACTGAGAATGTGAGACTCATCTTGAGTATTGCGTTCAGTTCTGGTCTCCTTATCTCAAAAGAGATATAGCAGCACTAGAAAAGGATCAAAGAAGAGCAACCAAGATGATAAAGGGGATGGAACTCCTCTCGTATGAGGAAAGACTAAAGAGGTTAGGGCTTTTCAGCTTGGAAAAGAGATGACTGAGGGTAGATGATTGAAGTCTACAAAATCCTGAGTGGTGTAGAACGGGTACAAGTGCATTGATCTTTTACTGCATTCTTCACTCCAGTTCCATCAGCATCTGACCCCTTTCTCTCCCTCCACCTCCCTTTCAAACCTCTCTTCAGACCTTCAAACCCTTTCTCTCCCCTTCACCCCAATGCCATCCAGTATCTTCCCCCTCACCTCCCCACCTCTACTGTATCTTTCTCAAAACAGCAGCAGCGGTTGTAAAACTTTTAAATGAAGTCATTGTGGGACTTTGCTGCACCTCCCTGGCTGCTGGCTCTGCTCTGGAACAAGGAAGTGGTGTCAGAGGGAGTGGACCGGCAGCCAGATGGAAGTTCAGGAAGATCCCACAATGACTGAATATAAAGGTTACTGTCGCTGTTGCTGGTTCAGGAAAGCAGCAGTGGCAGAGGAAGGCGGGAGATTCCTGACACGGTGTGCCACCCGTTGTGACATTGCTGAAGGGTTAGAAGGAAAAGTTTGCCTTTTTGCGGATGATACCATAGGACATAAAAAGAGGAAGGCGATGAAAACGGTAGGAGGTTTGTGCCAGAAGATGTATGAAGGAAGACTGGAAGCCATGACTATGTAGACCCTAGAGGAAAGGAGGGACAGGGGAGGGTCAATTGCTTATTTTATTTAATTTCTCATTTATCTTTTCATCCACAGAATGGCGAAGAGGACAGAGAAGCGGAACTTCGTGGACCCCATGTTACTGGTAGGTGCCACACATGCTCTAAAGCCTCCCTCATTGTCAATTAATTGGTTAGTGATATTTATTTATTGAATTAATTTGTTTCCTCTCCCGTTCTCCCCAAAGAGCTCAGACGAGTTACAGCTTGACATACATAATACACAGTCAACCGATTACAATTTGTCATAGTTACAGGATAGATTCAGATTCTACAAAAGCCGCAGAAGGTTTAGGCGGTGGTTGCCACCCTACCTCCACCTAACTTAATTGTTGTAATTGGGCTTCAGCGGTGGAATAATTAGTGGCACCATTTAAAACCAATTAAACCCAATTAAAAAAAATAAATAGCCGTCGCAATGTGGCCTCCAGGACCAGCACCTGGGTCACTGGTGGCTACTGGTACCTAATGACGCCGAAGCCCAGAAGTAGGCATGGTTAGAGGCGGTGCCGGACTTCAGCCACTGACCGCGATTCAGGAAGGACCCTGGGCCGGTGCCAGACTTCAGCCACTGGCCGCGTTTCAGGAAGGACCCTGGGCCGGTGCCGGACTTCAGCCACTGGCCGCGATTCAGGAAGGACCCTGGGCAGCGGAAATGTCGACCTGTAAAACTCTGGCCTACATTTCTGGCACCTGTCACCATCCCCTGTTTCCTCTCAAATATCAGCCTCCCTAACCCAGGGATCCATGATCTTTTTCCCTCTCCTTCCTATGTTCCTGAATCTTCCCCCTGCAGTCCGGTCTCTCTCCTCCTCCTGTATATCTGTCAACCACTTTGAGTGTGGTCGTAGAACAAGTCCCGATCCCTTTCCCGAAACTACAATAGCTTTCTAGGAAATAAACATGGTGCAGTTTATTTGCTGATATCAGGCATCATTTCTAATACATTCTTTATCATTTTTCAGAGGTCTGAAGTCATGGGGACCACAGGAAAGTAAGTAGATTTTCATTATAAATATAAAATTAAAGATTTGTACTTTGAATGGAATGCAAATTTAATAAATGAAATGATTACTGTATGTGATTGATTTGAACTTTATTATCTATGAAATTTTTAATGTTATTTATTTCTATACTTTTAGTGACTGGTGGCCAATCAGACTCGATCTGTCCAAGACATATTTAACAATATATTTAGTAAGTAATATGCCAGTATTTATGTCGGGCTTAGTAAAGGCGGGGTGGGGGTGGGGATAAATGTTTTTGGTCTGTTAATCCCAAGTTATGGTAATATGGACCTTGGTTCTGGAATAGAATAGACATCTACTGAATGCTTTTGCATTACCTAAACAGAGGCACTTAATTATAGGAATGCCTCCTGTCCTCAAAGGGCTCGATGCACTAGAGATAGCGACTCGATCGCTGTTGGTTGATTCTCTGGCCGATTCTCCAGCAGGGAAGGAGCCTCATGTCACTGCTGTTAGGGCTTTTTTGAAATGACAACATCCACAATAACAAAACACCCCACTTCCGAGTGTCAAATATGGTGAAATCCACTTAATTCCAAATGCATATTTCAGTGGGCAATGATATTCGTCTTTGAACCTTATTTTCACCTTCTCCTTGATGTCTTTCTCAATACATACTGTTGTTTAATATGCAGAATCATTAGCCTGCTCCAGGGGGAGTGTTGGGGGGCCATTGGCGTGGGAGGTCCTTCATGGCAGGAGACGGTAGGCATCCCTCCTTCCATTCTGCCATGGGTGGGGGGTCAGTCGGGATTGCAGGAGAGCGTGGAAGTCTGGAAGTCAGAGGGGAGGATCAAAAATATGTAAAGGAGGCTTCCTACAAGAGATCTTGCGAAATGGGATGCATAACCCACTAGTTCGGGAATAGACTGGGATTGTAAAAACCTGGGGTTTCTTTATACTGATTCTTGTCTCTTTTTTTTGCTTTAATTAGGGAGAAGACCCTCCTAATAAGGAATATGCTCTTAATTGCCGGCTGGAGGAGACGGATGATGAGCACATCATCTTAATCCTTACTCGTAAGTTTCTGCTGTGGTTGAAAAAAAATAGAAAAACAAATACAAAAGAGGTACAAATAATCAGTCTAAGCCAAAAATCACCTCTGATAGCACCTTAGTGAATAAATAACTATATGAAGACAAGCCTCAGAGACCTTAAATTCAAGCAGTATGCTGCTAGATGTGTTAACAGGTCAGAATCTTGATCATTGGCTCATACTTCGTGAATATTTGTAGCTTTTTAATATATATCAAAAAATCAAAACAGCACTTATCTTGTTAGCGGTATTGAACAGCACTGCGGGGCCGCTGTTTCACCTTTACCGGCTTCGTCAGGGGATAAACTGAAACAGTGCGGAACAAAACTTTCCCTTGGCTCAAAATGTTTCTCTCAAGATGGCCATATCTAGCAGCATACAGCTTGAATTTAAGGTCTCTGATTTTTGGCTTAGGTTGAAAAAAAGTACCCAAAAGATGCCAGCATTCATAGCGGGGACTTTTTGCTGACTGATTTCTATTTTCTGTCTCCTGCAGCTGAAAAATCCTACACCATCCATGCCAGCACGGAGCATAACGAGGCGTAAGGCTCACGTTCTCTAAAAGACTTTGTTCCTTTATCTGCTGCTTCCAGGAGCGACTGTTCCACTTTGTTTTGGCTTTTAGCTTAGATTCTTTCTTTCTTTTTTCTTTTAGATGGCTGAAAGCGATGGACAAGTGCCATCGTTTTATCTGGAACATGCTCCGAACCAACAGATATGCTGTGGAGCATCGATTTCAGTGGATGGTCTATAATCAGTCCCCTAAAGGATGCGCTGAATGTGGCGCTGGAGGTAACTTCACTATTAAGCGAAAACCAAACTCCTGTCCCCATAAAAAGCAGCAATTACTTCTGACAGTTCTGATTTGATTTTAAAGTCTTAGTTTATTTAAACCAACAATAAAATACAATATAAAGAATTAGAATAGACATTAAGTCATGTGACTGTAGGGTCGACCATTTCTTGTTGGGCAATATAAAGCTCATATCTGTAGAGCAAAGAAATCTGGTTCCACCGTCTGGCACAGGTAACTTGTGAGAGGTCCTTCCAAGATCAACAAATGGTTTTTAATGCAGCAACGAGTAAAGAATCAAACAATACAGCATCAAAATCATTTCAAGCACTTTTCAGGACAAGGGTTGCCTAAGAAAAATGGGCCAAAACTGTACTGGAAGCCCCAAAACAAACTCAGCAAGTTCTTCATTTTGGACTAAACACAATTGGTGGCATAACCAAGAGAGGGGAATTCCCCCCTCAAAATGAACATCTCCCTTGCTGTAGCTGGTGGGACATTTTGTTTTTCCATCATCTTGGTCCCAGTTTCTGCTTTTGTCTCTCTTCTACTAATTCTCTTTTCAGGCCCAGGGAATCCTGGTTCCATCCCTGTGGGAGCCTTTGGGGGGGGGGGGGGTTTCCCCGTGGGAGTCCCCATGGGAGTCCCATAGACCTGGGTCTTCATCATAAGGCGTATGGGGACAGACTGTAAGATCTCAATCTGTACACTTTAGAGGAAAGGCAGAAGGGGGAGATGATATGATAGAGACATTTAAATACCTAGGAGGCGTAAATGCATATTACATTACATTTATTGACTTCTATTCCACCTTTAACTTTCAGTTCTAGTATATTAAGTTGTTGATAATAATATTGTTAGGGATATTTTGCTTATTAAAGCATTGTTTTATTTTAGAGGCATCTTTTATCATGCTCAACTTGGGACTTAACATCTGCCATAAATGTTTCCATCGCCACGAACTTGATGGTGGGCCATCCACTGAGTACATTATAAACAGTTCGGCTTGTCAGGTAAGTCTCAGAGACGGCATATCCATCAAGAAAGTGGGTTTTTTGAACAATACACTCTTGGCTGATCTCTCGACATCCTTCTCTCACGACTCCCTCGTAGTGTTAATGAAAGATCCACCATTTCTTTTCAGACTCCAGAACTGTTGGGCTGTTTTGATCCTGCTCAAAGTTTACAGTTTAGCTTCATGTAATATACATCAAATAATAATGAAATATCTAAGTTCACATGAAAGTTACTATGTTTAGAATTAATAGAGATAGATTAGGTTACATGGGGGTAGTGATGTGCGGATAGCGTAGCAAGTTTTAAGAAAGGTTTGGATAAGTTCCTGGAGGAAAAGTCCATAGTCTGTTATTGAGAAAGACAAGGGGAAACCACTGCTTGCCCTGGATCGGTAGCATGGAATGTTTTGCCAGGTACTAGGGACCTGGATTGGCCACTGTGAGAACAGTGATGGACCGTTGGTATGACCCAGTAAGGCTATTCTTATGTTCTTATGTCTTCCCCTCTCTGCTCCCCATTTTCTATTTTTTCACTCAATGAATTGTTAAGCTCTGGAACGCATCCTCTGGTAATGTGGTAACAGTGGTTAGTGTATCAGGTCCAAAAACGATTTGGGCAAATTCCTGGAGGAAAAGTCCGTAATAGATAGTAGCAGACTATGAACTTTTCCTCTATGAACTGAACGAGGGTGAATCAAAAATGAAAGGCAATTCTTAAATTACACGATAACCAGAACAGAGCTAGCAAAATTCAACATATGTACTCATAAATTCCCTGTTGGTTAGTGTCACCTGCCGGGGTCTCTGGAAGCTTGTGGAAGACCACCGACAGGCGGCAGCACGACCCTGGCGTGGCTCCCAAAGTGGAAGACCTCACTGGCGTCACAATACTCCGGGCTTCGCTACAATAAACCACAGCGAGAGCCAAGTCAAATCAAAAATGTCCAAGGTTTAATTTGTCACCAAAAACAAAAAACCAAAATCATACAAGGAAGCACTAGCACTATCTTCCTTTTGCTCCAAAGGAAAAAGGTTTCTATCCTCCCAAAACAGTTCAATGGAAGAACAGCAGTTCTTATAGTAGGTAAGTCCATAGAAGTCCACAATAAAGGTTCTAGCGGCTTCCCCAGCAAGAGAAAACAAAACTAGTCCCAAAAAGGAAAAGTCCTCAAGAATACTCTTGAGTCCTGGACTTTCAGTCATATAATCCTGTTTCTTCACATTGCAAAGCAAACTTCAAACATGAAAAGAAAAGTAAGGCCTTACTGCAGGCTCTTGTCATTCCAGCACTAGCTAGTCTCCAGTTGGGCAGCAGAATTGCTGGTTCCCCTTTATTCAATAGCTTTAACAAGCTCCCACAGATCTTCGGGGATCCTACCCCAATCCTGAAAGTCCCTTGGAATATAACAGGCAACAGGGAAACTGCTCCACAAGCCCAAAAGAAAACTCCTTTGAGTTGCCCCTGGCTTTTGCACAATGTAATTAATGCTGAATGCTGCTGCAGCACTGCTCTCAGCTTGGTTTTTCAGTAGAACCAAAACTAACAGTCCCAATAACTATCTCCTTATGGAAACCAGTACCTCCAGTCCTTAGTGAGAGACTGCCAAGCGGACATCCATGGCTTCCACGTTCTCAGCTCCAGGCACATTTTCTTCAGCTGTGTCCATACTTTCTGGAGCCCCCAACTGCTCAGCTGACTCTTGGTCAATGGAATCCTCCCATTCCATAGGCTCCTGTGTGAGGTCTGGCCTTTGCCTGGCCCGGAGAACCTTCTCTGCCAGGTCCTCGTGTGCAGCCTGCCTTACTGCCTTGGAGAGCTGTTTAAGAGAGTTTGTGCCACTCCCTGTTCTAGGTGTCTGTTTTCCTAGCTTTCTTGCTCTTTGGCTCCCCCCCAGAATACAACTGGGAGTCTGATTAAACCTCTTAAGGGAGCTGGGTTTTTTACTGGGACGTGGAGCTAACCTGTATTCTGGCTCCTGCTCAGGTTCAGATGGCTCAGGATAGGCAACTCTGCTTTCAGGATCTCCTGCCTGATCATTCTCGGTCAGTCTCTGATCTCGGTCAAAGGATTTACTATGGGGTTTCACTCTGACATGATCGTCTCAGGGAGCGGAAATGTCACAATAGTTTGTCCATACATAGTGCAGCGCTCGGCCTTTAGTCATGTGGCAGCCACAAGGTCAGAAACATGGACGCTCCATTGGAAGATTGCACCATCGAAGAACAACGTGCAGTGGTGCTCTCTCTTTTGGCAGAGGGAGTGACATCTGTGGAAATCCACCTTCAGATATTGACTCAGTATCTAGAGAACACCATGAATCAAGAAAAGGTTTATAAGTGGGAGAAAAGGTTTAAAGCGGGAAGAACATGTGTAACCCATGAAGGTCATTCTGGCTGCCCATCAACACACAAGAGCACATTGACAGGGCTGATGCCTTGATTAGAGAAGACAACTGAATGAAGGAATGGAAAACAAAATAGTGTCCAAATGAGTCACGTAATGTAGCAAAAATAGATGGAACACTAATAGTGTATATAACGTGATTTAAATCAAGGGAAAAAAGACCTCAAAATACCCCTAAAATGTGAACAATGAAGTCACAAATATTTCGGGGTTGGGTATCATCACTGGTCAAAAACCCTTGAAGTATTTTTAAATTTTTACTTTTAATTAATTTTTTAAATCTTTTTAAGTACTTTTGTGAATATAGTGTATATCATTTCTGTGTTCACGTTTTCTTTCTATGAACAAATGAGCAATTAAATGGCTGGCAACCATTCATTCAATGCCAAGATAATCAACATGCTTATACTTAAATGTTGATAAACTTATCTTTGATAACCCGACGGGGGCCCAGTCCGTTTCGCACTGATGGGCTTCTTCAGGGGTAATGAAAAAACTTGTTGAATTGCCAGTTGAATTTCAACTTTTGCTCAAAGATCTTTAAATGAAAGAAAAATATATAAGAATATACATTATATATCAGATATTCAACCGAATAAATCAATAATGAAAAACATTAAACACCCTGTATGTTGATGTTAATCCTGCAATTTCATCTGTAGTGTTATATTGCATTTATCATTAAAGCATTATCACAATAGATTCAAATGTGTCTGAGTTGAACCAATGAAACTATGAGTCAACATATAGTTTAAATGTTGCAATAATGGTTACAAGCTATCTGTTTCTTTGTAGCAATTTAAGAATCTCTCAAATGAATGTGTCAATAGATGTACTAACCAGTATAAACAATTTCTTAAAGCTTAACAATGTTTAAGCAAACGGCAGTACTTTTAGATCTAGCAATTTGAAACCATATTGTACTTGCCGTTGTTTGAATTCTCACAAACATTTTAGATAGACGTATGTGATGAAAAAATGGCGTCCGTAACTAAACAGAACGCTATGTATTGGTTAGCCAATCCATGGATGTACTAACCAATATAAACAATTTCTTAAAGCTTAACAATGTTTAAGCAAACGGAAGTACTTTTAGAACTAGCAATCTGAAACCACATTATGCTTGCCGTTGTTGAAATTCTCACAAACATTTTAGATGGTCATGTGTGATAAAAAAATGGCGCCCGTAACTAAACAGAACGCTGTGAATTAGTTAGCCAATCAGGATGCTAGATACACAAATGTTCCGTGTGTTTAAAAAAACAATTTTTTGATCTATATGAGTTTTATTTGATTCTTTAATCACTTGTTTTAAGTGTAATAGTTAAGGCATCTGAGTATTTACATGAGTTCACGATCTATCATAGTCAATTGCCATTACACCGACTTAAAATTTTAACGAAGACAAAATATTGTGAACTGTAGCTGTAAGTTCGATTTCTTTTTCTTTTTGAATGCTTTACCAGTCACAATAATGCTCAAAAAGGTTAAACATATAATGGTGTTTAAGTAGGAAGCAATATTCTGCACTATAACCGCTTTAGAGTTAAAAAATATACTTGCCGGTGGTGAAACTTTCATCAACTCCTCACCGAGTTTATACAAAAACAAAATGGCGATCGTATTTAAACTAGACGCTGTGAATTTACTGGCCAATCAAAACGCAGATGCATAACCAATGTGATACACGAATATAATCATTTTAGATTGATTTATTTATATGTTGATCTTAAAATGTTATTTTGGGACATTTGAATTTACCTGAGATATGTGATAGATAATTGCTGTAACGTTTGTGAATGAATACACAAAATTGAAATCGATGTTTATAGCTTTATGTGTTTCAACCCAAATTTTTACACTTAAAGTGACACATTTGAATTTATACTTAAAGTGACACATTTGAATTTAGATGCTGAAATAAAGTACCAAAATGTGAATGACAATAATTCAACCAGAAGAACTTTTAGAAAGTGCCATTCCAATATTAAAATTAGAATTCATGTTGTTACAAAACATCATGACTTGATTGCATTTCATGTTCTTCTGGTTGAATTATTGTCATTCACATTTTGGTACTTTATTTCAGCATCTAAATTCAAATGTGTCACTTTAAGTATAAATTCAAATGTGTCACTTTAAGTGTAAAAATTTGGGTTGAAACACATAAAGCTATAAACATCGATTTCAATTTTGTGTATTCATTCACAAACGTTACAGCAATTATCTATCACATATCTCAGGTAAATTCAAATGTCCCAAAATAACATTTTAAGATCAACATATAAATAAATCAATCTAAAATGATTATATTCGTGTATCACATTGGTTATGCATCTGCGTTTTGATTGGCCAGTAAATTCACAGCGTCTAGTTTAAATACGATCGCCATTTTGTTTTTGTATAAACTCGGTGAGGAGTTGATGAAAGTTTCACCACCGGCAAGTATATTTTTTAACTCTAAAGCGGTTATAGTGCAGAATATTGCTTCCTACTTAAACACCATTATATGTTTAACCTTTTTGAGCATTATTGTGACTGGTAAAGCATTCAAAAAGAAAAAGAAATCGAACTTACAGCTACAGTTCACAATATTTTGTCTTCGTTAAAATTTTAAGTCGGTGTAATGGCAATTGACTATGATAGATCGTGAACTCATGTAAATACTCAGATGCCTTAACTATTACACTTAAAACAAGTGATTAAAGAATCAAATAAAACTCATATAGATCAAAAAATTGTTTTTTTAAACACACGGAACATTTGTGTATCTAGCATCCTGATTGGCTAACTAATTCACAGCGTTCTGTTTAGTTACGGGCGCCATTTTTTTATCACACATGACCATCTAAAATGTTTGTGAGAATTTCAACAACGGCAAGCATAATGTGGTTTCAGATTGCTAGTTCTAAAAGTACTTCCGTTTGCTTAAACATTGTTAAGCTTTAAGAAATTGTTTATATTGGTTAGTACATCCATGGATTGGCTAACCAATACATAGCGTTCTGTTTAGTTACGGACGCCATTTTTTCATCACATACGTCTATCTAAAATGTTTGTGAGAATTCAAACAACGGCAAGTACAATATGGTTTCAAATTGCTAGATCTAAAAGTACTGCCGTTTGCTTAAACATTGTTAAGCTTTAAGAAATTGTTTATACTGGTTAGTACATCTATTGACACATTCATTTGAGAGATTCTTAAATTGCTACAAAGAAACAGATAGCTTGTAACCATTATTGCAACATTTAAACTATATGTTGACTCATAGTTTCATTGGTTCAACTCAGACACATTTGAATCTATTGTGATAATGCTTTAATGATAAATGCAATATAACACTACAGATGAAATTGCAGGATTAACATCAACATACAGGGTGTTTAATGTTTTTCATTATTGATTTATTCGGTTGAATATCTGATATATAATGTATATTCTTATATATTTTTCTTTCATTTAAAGATCTTTGAGCAAAAGTTGAAATTCAACTGGCAATTCAACAAGTTTTTTCATTACCCCTGAAGAAGCCCATCAGTGCGAAACGGACTGGGCCCCCGTCGGGTTATCAAAGATAAGTTTATCAACATTTAAGTATAAGCATGTTGATTATCTTGGCATTGAATGAATGGTTGCCAGCCATTTAATTGCTCATTTGTTCATAGAAAGAAAACGTGAACACAGAAATGATATACACTATATTCACAAAAGTACTTAAAAAGATTTAAAAAATTAATTAAAAGTAAAAATTTAAAAATACTTCAAGGGTTTTTGACCAGTGATGATACCCAACCCCGAAATATTTGTGACTTGATTAGAGAAGACAGACACATAACAGTGTCTCAATCGGCTCAGTTGGGATATCGGCTATGGATCTGCCTGTGCCATAATGCGTGATGACTTGGGATTCAGGAAAGTCTGTGCACGATGGGTTCCCAAACAGCTTAGCAACAGGGTGTGGAGTTTGCGACCCAGTTCCTGAGACGATATGAAGAAGATCCGAGTATTCTGGAGAGAATTGTCACCGGCGACGAGACACGGGTGCCTCACTGCGACCCGGAGATCAAAAGACAAAGCCCGATGAAGTAAAGGAAGCGGTGCTCACCTGGCTTCGGGAGCAGCCAAAAAACTTCTCTGCAGGAATCCTGAAGTTAGTTGAACGATACAACAAAGGCGTCATCTTGCATGAGGACTATGTGGAAAAGTGTATTTTTCCCTCCTATAGGGGATTCTGCCAGGTCTTGGGATTTTGTCAAGGCCCTCTTGTGTTACTGGGTGAAAAGAGTTCCATATGAATGTGGCAGGAGGGGTGAGTTTGTGAGCTCCTGGTTATCTGATTGGAGACTAGTTGGCAAAGTCTGAATAAGTGGGTGGATATGTGCTAAAGGTTTTAGATTTGTAGCAGGATGAGACGTGACCACATAATTATCAGTTTGCTCATTTTTCAATTTTATATAATCTGAGAAATGCAGTAGGAAAAGTAACTTTAAACATTTGCCAAATTGTCTTTTTTGCTTCAAGTTTGAAGAATCAATTCTCCAGATACTGATGGCTTCATTGTTCTTTTTTTGTCAGAGACAAGATCGAGAGATGCGTGCGGCCACGTGAGTATTCTGAAAATGTACGATACTCTAGAGGTCCCCATTAGGCCTTCTTTCCCCTTTCTCCTTCAGTCTCCCCGGCTCCCTCCACTCACCTTCTCACCTCTGTGTGCTCCTGTGGCCGATATGGAAAGATGTGCATTTAATTTTCATTTGGCAGAGTTAACCCATATAGTGAGAGTCAGGGACAGATTTATCCATTGCACGCCTAAAGGCACAGGGACAGGGGAGTCCTGGCCTCCGGGTTTAAGGGTAACCTCACCAAACCACTACCACCTCTTGCTGTTCCTGGCTGACCAGAACAAATGCAACATAATGATTGAGGGTTATGTTAATCAGGTTTTCTATTCCGCCTTTACCTATTCAGTTTAAGGCTGGATTATATTACAAGAGGTTGAGTCAGGAAGTTGCAATGGACAGTTTGACACAGACATTCAATAGAGTTGCTAGAACAGGTAGATCAGGACAGTTAGGTCATAGTTACAAGTTCAAGTAAATCATCATTGGCTCATCGATATGTCCCGGGAGTTGCATTAGACAGTTTAGAAATGGGCTTTTACCATTTCCATTTCAGTTACATCTGGGTTGGCTCCCTGTATTGGTAGAGAAATGCTTTTAAAAGTTTTCTGAATCTAAGATAGTGGTCACAAGATCATTGTGTTTTCTTGGGAAGTATAAGTTTATCAAAACAAAACAAAATGGCAGGAGTTCAGTGGCCAAACTAATTAAAAGCGCCCGGATGGACTTCCAAAACTGGGTATTTGGAGAGCCCTGAGCTCAGGGCTGCATCTGAAGGGCCTCCGAGCATGAGTGGATGCGATGTGATGACATCACATGCATGTGTGTGACATCATCACATTGCATCCATGAATGCTCACAGACCCTCCAGATGTGAAAAAGAGATGAGGTTTCTGGGGCTGGGGCAGGGGGCTGAACAGGGCATGGCTGAAGGAGGAAATCTGGTAACCCTATCTTTAGGCCTAGCTTTAGATTCCTCCCACCACAGGAGAGCAATCGGAGAAAGGAAAGGGACTTGTCTCTGCTCTTTTGCAGTTGCAAATTCAAAGCAGTTTATATATATACAGGGACTTATTTTGTACCTGGGGAATGGAGGATTAAATGACTTGCCCAGTGTCACAAGGAGCAGCGCTGGGATTCAGTCCCACAACCTCAGGGTGCTGAGGCAACAGTTCTAAGCCACTCCTCACCTCCTGGGGAACTGGGTTCGATTCCCACTGCGGCTGTTGTAGTTCTGGCCAAGTCACTTAACACTCCCAGGTACAAACTGAGCACTTGTATCTAATATGTCAACTGCCTTGCTTGTAACCCCAGAAAAGGGGACGATCAAATCCCATCCTCTTTCTCCTCTTTTGGCTGCATGGAGGGATTGCCTTGCATCAGAATCATTGCCCTGCTTGTCCTCTGAGCAATCAAAGTTACTCACCCTTAGCAGGTGTTCTCTGAGGACAGCTGGTTACAAATTCTCACTTCCTTTCCCGCCTTCCCCAGGAGTTGTGTTCTTTTGCTTTCATATTGGGCTAGATTCACTAAAGATAGCGACTCAATCGCTGTTGGCCGATTCTCCAACAGCGATTGATTCACTCTCAAGTCTGCATGCAAATCCACCGACTCAATCCCTCATTGAGTGATTGACACAATCCAGATCCCTAGCAGTAGTGACAGGGTAAGCAGCCTCCTGTCACTGTAACTTCACATATCCTGTCCCATTAGAGAAAAAGCCCCTGAAGCATGAGCTACCATCCCCCCAAACCCCAAAAAGATGGCAGGAAGGATTGTCGCTAAACCTGACATTAGTGAATCTAGCCCATGTACTGCTGGTCCCATGCTGGGTGGGAAGGCACTGGTTACACGTGTAGTGGATGCTGCAAAAAGCTTCAGAAAACTCTAGAATGCAGAGTGGCGTCTGCACTGGGTCTCCATCGGATGATATCACCCATGTGTGAGAATTTGTGTCCTGCTGTCCTGGGAGAACTCCTGCTACAGATGAGTAACTTCACTTTATCTAATTATGTGTAGATAATACTGGTTTGTGTACTCTGTTTAAATCTGAAATATATTCTCTCTTTTTCCAATTCAGAGAGCAAGGAGTCCAGAGTGACCTGAGGTACGATTCTGAGATGTCACAGAAATAATTTTAGTGGTGCTTTTACCTTGGGGTGGGGGTAGATGTAAGAGCTCAAAAGTTACAGCAGTCAACGAATGTTGAAAGCGTTCCCACAGAAGGGTTGGGACAACAACGGCCTTGGTGTGCTGCTATGCAAGATCCGAGCGACCAGCACTGTGGATCGTAAGGCAGCGGACGACTGCGCTCGGTTCGCACACAAGAGTACATTGAAGTTGTACGCGATCTTGTACTGAGCCAGTAGGATGCGCTGCAAATACACCGAAGAACTCGCCAAATAGCAAGAGAAACTGGAATAAGCCAGTCAACTGTGGTTGGAATAATTCATGATGATCTGAAATTAAAGTGTCTTAAAATGTGTCGTGTCCAGAACAAAGATACATGACTAAAATGGTGCAAGCAGCTTTTGACCAAGTACACAGAGCAGAGTGTCAGCTTCATCTGGTTTGCAGATGAAAAGATATTTACCGGTTAACACACAGAATGATTGCCTATGCGTACCTTCAACAACACTGAAGCGTGAGGTTAATGCCAATCGCCTACTACGAACCTCCCCGACCTCCAGCCAATCAGTCATGATCTCGGTCGCAATCTCAGATTTACAGATTTCTTCTTCATTGATCCTGGGGTTAAGATCAACGACGCATACTACTGGGACATCCTCTTGATGCAGAAGCTGTTGCCAGCGATCCGTCGCATGTCACCCCAGTAAATCGGAGAAAGAACACCTTAGAACTGCTACTTCGGGAGACCCCAGGCTTCATTGGTCCAGACCTCTGGCCTGCAAATTCACCAAATCTAAGTCCAGTTGACTACCGGATCTGGGGGCTGATAGAGGAACGCAACTACCAGACAGCGATATCTTACGTCAAACAGCGTCTCATCTCTGTTTGGCTTGAGCTGAAGCAGAGCGTCATTGACAAGTCCATAGATCAGTGGCGGCCAAGGCTGATTTTATGTAGGGTCAGTTTCAGGATTGACCACATAGCTTCCACATTATCAGTTTCCTCCTGAACCTGTAGCGTTTGCTGGACGAAATCTCCCATGCGTGCGAAGTCCGCGCCCCGGAATTTGAGTATCCTCGTTTTTGTTTGTGATTTAGGGAAGCCCTTCCTAAGGTTGAACCATACCATGTTATGGTCACTGGAGGCTAGCGTTTCTCCCACCGAGACCTCCGAGACGCTTTCTCTGTTTGTAAGTACTAGATCTATGTCTTATGTCAAACAGCATCTCATCTCTGTTTGGGCTGAGCTGAAGCAGGGTGTCATTGACAAGTCCATAGATCATTGGCGGCCAAGGCTGATGGCGTGCCTTTGTGGATAGGGAGTTAACTTAAACATTACTTCTTTATTTATTTATTCAATTCTCTATACCGTTCTCGCAGGGGAGTTCAGAATGGTTTACATGCATTTATTCAGGTACTCAAACAGTTTTTCCCTCTCTGTCCCAGCGGGCTCACAAACTAACGTACCTGGGGCAATGGGGGGGGGATTAAGTAACTTGCCCAGAATCACAAGGAACAGTGTGAGATTTGAACCCACAACCTCAGGGTGTTGAAGCTGTAGCTTTAACCACTGCGCCACACTCTCCCTCTTTTTGACTTTACATTTTTCTGCAATATACGCCATAAAACTGTTTTATGTGTTTTTATTCAGTTCACAATTCATTTTCACAAGGCAGTATTGTGGTGCGGTAGGAAATAGTTTCAACATTTTAAGTCAACTTCATTCAGAATATGACGCACTAAATTTCATAAGAATCGGCCGAGTTCTGTGGAAGATACAACAAAAATCATTTTGGTGTGGTTTTTTTCAGTTCATAGCATAATATAAAATCATATATGTATATCCCAAAACTTTTCAGTTCTGTATGGTTTAAAAACTAAGAAGACTGAACAATCTCAGTGATTAACAAGTCAATTCTCCATACAAGAGGAAGAAAGAGATAACAGTCCATGAAACTCTGCATCCCAACTAGCTGCTTGGTAAGACAGCAATCTTTGTCAAAAATCTCTTCTATGTACAACCACGAGCAGAAGGGAAAACAGGCATTGTAGTGGCTCGAAATGAGTGAACGTAAACTGATCAACTGGATAATTGGGTATATGTAACCATGCAAGGCCTAATAGCACGTGGTTCCAAACTTGAAAAACACCCTAGCCTCTACTGGCAACCAGTGAAGGTGTAATATAATCTGGGTTTTTTCCCCTAATTAAACATTAAATGCATGGCAGTATTTTGAACAATACGTAATCTTTGAAAATGTTTACGATAACCTGCCAGATGTATATTGCAATAGTCCAAAATACTCAACACTGATGATTGTACCAATAACCTGAGTGGAGTAATATTGAAGTATGATCTAATTGTTCATAGTTTCCATGATGTAAAAAAGCTTTTTTGAACTTTAACTCATGGATAGATTTTTTTAAAATCAAAGTATACACCTAAAATCCTGATTGTTTGGGTAATAGGGTACGACACTCCATTCAGAGTCAAATGTTCTGTACGTTTGGTAGGAGATGCAAAGCAAAATGTAGTTTTATCTGGGTTAAGCTTTCATTTAAAACCCCTCATCCAATAATCTACAGTCTGAAAAACCTTCGAAATTAACTGAGAAGCTGTTGAAAGATTAGAAAATATAGGAATTACTAAAGTTATGTCATCTGCATAATTAAAAAATTGATATCAAAATTTTATCATCTTGAACTCAAGAAGGCAAGATAAATATTGAAAAATACTGGGGAAAGAGGGGATCCTTGATGAACTCCACAAGGATTATTCCAAGTATCTGACAAGACCCCATTAAAACTGACTTGATAAATATGTAAATAAATGAGAGTGTATATAATATGAAAACTGTTTCTATTGTAACCACAGAAAGATAGTATAGAAAAATCCTAAATTAGTTTTCACTCTTTTCTTTCCAGGAGACACGGGAGAATGAGGAGAATAAGGAATGGGTAATTATAGTCAATTTTTTTAAAATATTGATAAAGGAGGTTTTTTTAAAAATACTTTTGCCCTTGTATAAAAGGCTGACCCCTAGTGGTAGTACTGTGAGACTACTACTATTTGTTATAACTGCCTTTTGGAACCCTGTGCTAGACGGGGCCCACTAGCAACCTAGGATCACCTTGGATAAGTTCTAGGGGTGGTGCAAACTGAAGGTCTATCAAGCCCTATATCCTGTTTCAAACAAACTGACAAATCAGGTCACAAGTACCTGGTAAGACCCCAAAGAGTAAAACAGTTTCTATTTCATGCTGCTGAACCCAGAAATAAGCAGTTGATTTTCCCAAGTCCATCTTAAGGATGGTTTATGGACTTTTCTTTAGGATCATTTTCAATCGAATTCCAGAACTTAAATTACAGATTGGATTGGATTGGGGAGTCAACTGATGGGATTGTTTCTGGAACCCAGGGGATTGTAGGAACTAAGTGGGGGAATGGGGAGATCATGGGAGGGAAACAGATTAGTGACCCTGAAGCTGTGCAGGTGCTGATCCATATTCAGGAAGCAGACATCCACCTAGTTAAGCACAGAAAGATAGGCTAACGTTTTATGCAGTTCTGTCTGGCCACTTAGCTATGTGGGCACCAACCCAGAATATGGCCTATACCTGCATAAGTGCCAGCTCCTTTCCGTATATGGCCTGTGTAGTCTGAGCTTGTAGTTAAGAGCAGAATTTCAGCAGCTGGTCCGCTCAGTGGGCCTAAGTGGGCAGGAGACTCTGAATAGTGACCTCAGAATGATTCTGGAGAACTGAAAACCAAATTTCCCTTAAGGAAAGGATTTATTTGAGGTCTCGGTGCAAATAGTGTGAACAGGCAAAGTACCGGACAGACTAGATGGAACTTCATTTTGACTGATAACTTTCTTGGGCTATATTTGATTATAATTTATTTTGCCTATTATACTTAAAATAATCTGTTTTATTATCTGCTTTATTATATTCAGACTGAAAAGAATGTGGCAGAATATGCGCGCCTGTTTTACATGTCAGTGAAAGGTAAGATTTCTAACAAATACAAGGAGCGTTCAATAATTTATCTATCTCAGTAGGAAAGGAAAGAGTTTTCAATAAATAGCTCCATATACTCCATCCACTTTTCCTGCAATGACTTTAATCCCTTCCAACCAGGACATTACAGCTTCCTTGACGTCTTCATCACTTGAAAACCGCTATTCACGGAGAGATTTCTTCAAAACACGGAACAGGAAATAATCCTAGGGAGCCAGGTCAGAACCGTAGGGTGGATGGTTCATCCCAGAAGACAGTTGCCATGACTTTGTCTGCAGATTTTTCTGTCTTGAACATTTTGGGGGTGGGGGATGACTTGTGCTTCCACTGCATTGTAAAAAAATTCACTTGGTCTTCACAGAGCACCTCCAAGTTCTCTTGACAGCACTGAAGCCTCTAGGCCTTCTGACATGGCGTCAGCATTCTTGGAACGCATCTTGTATTAACCTTGGACATGCCCAACTTTTCATGAATTATTTTCTAAACTGTACCTGCCAAGATGCCCACTTCTTCAGCTATTTGGGAAATCTTAACTCGTCTGTCAAACAAAATTAAATCCTCTATTTTCTTGCATACTTCTGTTGAAGTTGCTCCAATTGGCCGTCCAGGGTGAGGGCCATCTTCAATGGGTTCTCTACCCGCACTTACATTGCTTGCTCCAAAATATTACTTTATTGAAAATGGAGCAGACTGCAATCATGCGTTCATGGATCTCCTTTGGATTTTTCCCTACTTTTGTGAGAAATTTTATCACTGAACTGTGCGCATGAGGACTCTTTTGACATCCTGTCTCTTGGAATGTGAGACTCACACTGAGCCACAACTGTGCAAGAATAACCTTGAGACATGTCACATGTAATATGCCCCTCTTTCAATGGAAATTTACCTGCCTCAAGCATGGAAGGCTTGCACAGGCTGTATGTCTAAGGTTCTGAGTGATTTGTGGTTCTGATCTGACTGTCTTTGCTTACAGAATATTGTATGGATGTGTGCTGGTGTGTCATTTCGGTGTCCATGTGAGTGTGTCTCCTCTGGTTCTAATCTGAGCTATCTCTTCCTGGGTCGTTTGTATCGGTGGGTGCATAGGTATCCGTCTCCTCAGGTTCTGATCCAACTCTTTTGTTGCATGAGCTGTGTATATGAATATGTGCATCAGTTTCTGTATTTGTGTGCATCTTCTCGAGTTCTAATCCCAGCTCTGTCTCTTCACACAGGCAGGAACGGCTGGGGCTTCACTGACAACACTGAGGCCTATTTATGATTTCCAGCTGCACTCAAATATGCGGCTTTCCCTCAGTATCCTGATGTGCCTCCTGTCACCATAGCCATCCACTGCCACTACTTCCTGGCGGAATCTGTCCACATCTTCTTCATGTTCTTCTCCACGGTGAGTACTGAGGCATAGAGATTTTAAAAAATCTTACTTGGGGATCACTGAGAGAATGACAGGCAGAGTTGGAAGGCCAACTGATTGGAGAAGATCCCTGAGGTACAGAGAGATAAAGTTATTCACTTGGGGTCACACAGCGAATAATTGAAATAGAGGGATTAATGTTGAGGCACAAGCAGATAAGGTGACCACGTTTGATCATGCTTAAATCTAGGAAGCTAAACTTTGAACCCTTAGATTTTGATCTACCACTCTTCTGAAGGGGCTAAATTTAGTGGAGTAGAGTGGTAGAATGGAATGATCAAAGTTCAAGGACTTACTTGTCTTTCAAGAAGTACAAAGATGAGGAGACACATCACAAAGTTAGTAATATGCAATTTTATAACAAACTAGAGAAAATATTTTTCACTCAATCTATAATCTATCTATCCAGGTCTGTCTCCTCACAAAGGCTGGAACGTCAGGGCTTCAATTCTAACACCGAGGCCTGCTCCTATGGATACCAGCTGTGCTCCACTCTGCTGCAAACCCTCATGGACTTTATAGTCATGCCTCTGTTCGTCAAAGCCATCCACAGCCACTTTCTCCTGACGGCATCTGTCTACATCTACACGATGTTCTGCTCCATGGTGAGTATTGAGGCATCGAGATAAAGTAACCTACCCAGGCTGTGAGGCTCATAATCAAAACAAAAATACATCCCCAAACCGGCCTAAGTCAGTACTTGGATGACCTAAAAGACAGGTCGTCCAAGTACCGATAATCAAAACGGGTTTTTGGATGTATTCAGAGACTTTTTAGGCCTCTGAATCCCGCTGCGCGCCCATAGCTCAAAGGGGTGGTTTTGGAGGAGTGGTTAGGGCGGGAGGTGAGCAGGATGTGGACTGAACTGGACTTAGTTGTCCTACAGTGATAACCAAAAGTTTTACAAGGTTGCCTGGACAGAACTTGTACCTTGTGACTTAGTGCCTGATTGGTATAAGTTCTGGATTGGGTTGCCGTTCAGCTGATCGCAGCTAGGATATCTCCCAGGTGCCATCAATTTGGTGCGGGGGGCAAAGATTGTAGGGAGGAGAGATGCCCAATTCCTTCTACTGGAACACCTCGCCAAAAGTTAGGCATCTAGGGCCAACCTGAATCTTAGACCTGTCTCACAGTGCATTCAGAGATGCGCTGGGAATAGCCTAAGATTCCGATTGGCCAGATCCCTTAGGCCACCCCCCAAAAAAATCTTAGGCCACTCCCAGTGCATCCCAGAATGCATTGTGGGACAGGCCTAAGATTCCGTTGGGCCCAAGCATCTAATGCCCCTCCTATGTGAGGGCCTTAGGCCCTTGGGACAAAAGGGCCTAAGGACTAGGACCACCATTCAGTGAAGGCGGGCTTGCCGGACGGACAGAGAAAGCATCCGTCTGGTCAGCCAACTTATAATGAGGTATTTTGGGGTCTAGGTGGGTTTGGGGGGGTTCCGGTGGCATCTGTCTACATCTACACTATGTTCTTCTCCACGGTGAGTACTGAGGCATAGAGCTAAAATAACCTTCCCAGGGTCAATCAGAGAGTGACAGGCATGTTTGGGATTAGTACTAAGGCACAGGCAGATAAGGTGATCACGTTTAATCATTCTTAAATCTAGGAAGCTAAACTTTGAAACCTTAGATTGCGATCTCTCACTCTTCTGAAGGGGCTAAATTTAGTGGAGGAAGAACTCTGATATGACTAAGTGGCTAACAAGTAGAGATGCTGCTTCTGCAGATAGAGGTTGTGAGATCAAATCCCAGTGCTGCTCCTTGTGACCCTGGGCAAGTCACTTAATCCTCCAGTGCCCACTGCTTTGAATTTCAGCTTTGCATGCCAAAGCCACAAAAAGGCAGTATACAAGACCCCATTCCCTTTCCTTTTCTGTGGGATTTAGATAGCAGAAGATTCACTCTGATAAAGGCATGAAAAACAGTGGAAGTAGGTGAAAGAGACAACTAGGGTAGCATATTTGTTTGTATCTGACAATGCTGTTACTCCTTCATATACAACAGGTGGAAAAAGAAGAAACCCCAGAACAGCACTCTTTAAAGATGAGACTGCTTTGCCAAAAGCAAAACCTTAGACTCCATGAAAGAATCTACACTGTAGAAAAATCATGTTTTAAATGTGAGAACAGCTTCAATGATAAACAATACCTCAGGAAAAAAACAAAACAATTCAGCAAAATTCATAAAAGAATCCATATATTTTCTTCTGCCATTGTGAGGTATGAAATCTGTTATTTTTGTATATATTGCACTTGAGAATGCTAATAAACCTTGTTTACAAAAAAAAAAAAAAGAATCCAAACTTGAGAAACAGCTTAAAAATATTCTGAATATGACAAATGCTTCAATCAAAAACACCTCAGAAAAGAAAAAAGCAGCAATATGTAAAAATTCATTAAAATAATCTATATATTTTCTTCTGCCATTGTGAGGTATGAAATCTGTTATTTTTGTATATATTGCACTTGAGAATACTAAAAAAGATTATTAAAAAAAAAAAAAAAAAAAAAAAGAATCCAAACTGGAGAAAAACATAACTTCTGAATATGAGAAATGCTTTAATCAAAATCAACACCTCAGAAAAAAACACACCATCAATTCAGCAAAATTTATAAAAGAATCCATATATTTTCTTCTGCCATTGTGAGGTATGAAATCTGTTATTTTTGTATATATTGCACTTGAGAATGCTAATAAACCTTGTTTACAAAAAAAAAAAAAGAAGAATCCAAACTGGAGAAAAAGCTCAAAAATATTCTGAATGCTTCAATCAAAAACAACACCTCAGAAAATAAAAAAAGCAACAATAAGTTAAAATTCATAAAATAATCCATATATTTTCTTCTGCCATTGTGAGGTATGAAATCTGTTATTTTTGTATATATTGCACTTGAGAATGCTAATAAACCTTGTTTACAAAAAAAAAAAAAAAAAGAATCCAAACTGGAGAAAAAGCTCAAAAATATTCTGAATGCTTCAATCAAAAACAACACCTCAGAAAATAAAAAAAGCAACAATAAGTTAAAATTCATAAAATAATCCATATATTTTCTTCTGCCATTGTGAGGTATGAAATCTGTTATTTTTTTATATATTGCATTTGAGAATGCTAATAAAGATTATTAAAAAAAAAAATAAAAAATGAATCCAAACTGGAGAAAACCATAAATATTCTGAATATGACAAACGCTTCAATCAAAACCAACAACTCAGAAAAAAACACACCAACAATTCAGCAAAATTCATAAAAGAATCCATATATTTTCTTCTGCCATTGTGAGGTATGGAATCTGTTATTTTTGTATATATTGCATTGGAGAATGCTAATAAAGATTATTAAAAAATATATATATCCAAACTGGAGAAAAACATAACTATTCTGAATATGAGAAACCTCAGAAAAAAACACCATCAATTCAGCAAAATTTATAAAAGAATCCATATATTTTCTTCTGCCATTGTGAGGTATGAAATCTGTTATTTTTGTATATATTGCACTTGAGAATGATAATAAACCTTGTTTACAAAAAAAAAAGAATCCACACTGGAGAAAAAGCTTAAAAATATTCTGAATGCTTCAATCAAAAACAACACCTCAGAAAAGAAAAAAAGCAACAATAACTCAAAATTCATAAAAGAATCCATATATTTTCTTCTGTCATTGTGATGTATGAAATCTGATGTTTTTGTGTTGCACTTGAGAATGCTAATGATTGTTTGCAAAAAAAGCAAAAAACAAACAAACTGGAGAAAAACATAAATATTCTGAATATGCCAAACGCTTCAATCAAAAACAGTACCTCAGGAAAAAAAATACGTCAAAATTCATGAATCCATATATTTTCTTCTGTCAATGTGAGGTATGCAATCTAAAGGTTTTGTATATATTGCATATGAGAATGCTAAAGATTTTTAAAAAAAGAATCCAAACTGAAAAAAATCAGAAATATTCTGAATGTGACAAACGCTTCAATCAAAAACAATACCTCAGGAAAAAAACCCCAATACGTCAAAATTCTTGAAAGAATCCATATATTTTCTTCTGTCATTGTAAGGTATGAAATCTTATATTTTTGTATATATTGCACTTGAGAATGCAAATAAAGATTTTTTACAAAAAAAAGAATTCAAACTGGAAAAAAGCTTAAAAATATTCTAAATGTGACAAATGCTTCATTCAAAAACAATACCTCAGGAAAAAACAATACGTCAAAATTCATAAAAGAATCCATATATTTTCTCTGTCATGAGGTATGCAATCTGAAGTTTTTGTATATATTGCACATGAGAATACTAATAAACATTATTTAAAAAAAAGGAATCCAAACTGGAGAAAAACATATAAATATTTTGGAATATGACAAACGCTTCAATCAAAACAATACTTCAGGAAAAAAAAAACAATTCGTCAAAATTCTTCTGTCATTGTGAGGTATGGAATCTGATATTTTTGTATATGTGGTACTTGAGAATGCTAATAAAGATTGTTTAAAAAAAAACAAAAACAATCCAACCTGGAAAAAAAGCTTTAAAATATTCTGAATGTGACAAACGCTTCAATCAAAAACAATACCTCAAGAAAAAAAAATAACAATTCATTAAAAATTCATAAAAGTATCAATATATTTTCTGACATTGTGAGGTATGAAATCTGAAAGTTTTATATATATTGCACTTGAGAATGCTAATAAAGGTTATTAAAAAAAAAAAAAAAAATCCAAACTGGAAAAAAACATATAAATATTCTGAATATGACAAATGCTTCAATCAAAAACAATACCTCAAGAAAAACCCCCCAAAATTCTTCAAAATTCATAAAACAATTCATATATTTTCTTCTGTCATTGTGAGGTATGGAATCTGATATTTTTGTATATGTTGCACTTGTAAATGCTTATAAAGATAGTTTACAAAAAAATTAAAAAAAAAGAATCCACATTGAAGAAAAAGCTTAAAAATATTCTGAATGTGACAAATGCTTCAATCAAAAACTATACCTCAGGAAAAAAAAAACCAATACGTAAAAATTCATGAAAGAATCTATATATTTTCTTCTGTCATTGTGATGTATGAAATCTGATGTTTTTGTGTTGCACTTGAGAATGCTAATGATTGGTTGCAAAAAAAGCAAAAAAAAACCAAACTGGAGAAAAACATAAATATTTTGAATATGACAAACGCTTCAATCAAAAACTATACCTCAGGAAAAAAAAACCCAATACGTAAAAATTCATGAAAGAATCTATATATTTTCTTCTGTCATTGTGATGTATGAAATCTGATGTTTTTGTGTTGCAATTGAGAATGCTAATGATTGGTTGCAAAAAAAAACCCAAACTGGAGAAAAAATAAATATTCTGAACATGACAAACGCTTCAATCAAAAACAATATCTCAGGAAAAAAAAACACAACATGAGTACCATGAGGAGCACTATTTTTATCCAATGTGTCTTTCATAGTTGGATTGTAAGCTCTTTTGAGCAGGGACTGCCTCTTGTGTATTTGATGTATAGTGCTATTTGGTAGCACTATAGAAATAATAAATAGGAGTAGTAATACTGTATTTTTTCTTGCTGTATGTTGCACATTCTTTTCGAACTGCTTTGAATTTGATACTAATAAAAATAAATTTTCCTCTTGATGTATCATTTTCCTGATTGTTAGGTCTGATTATGTTGACTTTTCCTGAATGTTACATGTTGACTGTTTTATTAGTTGTTTATCAAATATCAATAAAAATATTGAACTTAAAAATATATACAGTATATATATCTAAACCTACCTCTCTTGTCCCACTACTCTCTATCTCAGTGGATAACACTCATCCTCCTTCTCTGGTCAGCTGACAACCCCAGGGTCATCTTTGACTCTCTCTTTCTTTACACAAATCCAACGACCACCAAAACCTGCCATTTCTATCTCTAAACTATCACCAACATCTTACCCTTCCTCTATGAGCATACCAACAAGACCCTTATCACCTCTCACCTGGACTACTGCAACTTGCTTCTCACAGCTCTTCCGCGTAACCATCTCTCTCCCATTTAATCTGTTCAAAATTTGCAGAATTTATATTCCACCAGAGTTGCTATGCTCACACTACCCTCCTCCTCAAGTAACTTCATTGGCTCAATATACAGTTCCACAAACAGTTCAAATTCCTCTTATTGACCTACAAGTGCATTCAATCTGCAACTCCTCTCTTCACTTCCTATAGTTGCCGGGAACTCAATTCATCGGGAAAGTCTCTCCTATTTGGACCCTTCTCCTCTGCTGCCAACTCCAGGCTATAGTCAGACATAGTATGGTGGGAACATGCATAGTCGTGGAGGCTATACATTATACCACAGGAGGGGTACTTGGAGCGTTAGAACATTATATGCTATGCCCTCTTCCTCTGGAGTTTCCTTTTAGAAACATGATGATAGATAAAGACTAAATGGCCCATCCACTCTGCCCATCTGCAGTAACCATTATCTCTTCCTCTAAGAGATACCATGTGCCTACCCCACAGCTTCTTGAATTCAGACATAGTCTCTGTCTCCATCACCTCTTCTGGGAGACTTTTCCTTGCATCTACCGCCCTTTCTGTAAAAAAGTATTTCCTTAGATTACTCCTGAGCCTATCACCTCATATTTCATTATTTTTTAAAATGTCTTACTGACATTCTACAGTTCTGAGCGAGTTACAAAGAAACACTCAAGTTTCAAGTTTCAAGTTTATTAAAATTTTTGATTAATCGCTTTGTCTTTTTTTTCAAAGCGATGAACATACATATATATAAATAGAAATAATTAATATTACAATACAAAAAATAGAAATTAAGACATTAATTATACATGACCTTAAAAATTAATTTAAAAGAGAATAAAAAAATAAAAAAAATCCTAAATACATATTTAACAAAACATGAGTAAAGGGAAAAGGGGATAAGAACTACAAAATATAATAAAAAGAAGGTTGAGAAAAACATAAGGTGGGAAAATTTTTTTTTAATTTTTTAATTTTTTTTAAATTATTAAATTATTGTGATCCAGATTATAAATTATTAATCAAAGGCGTCTTTAAAAAGGAACGTTTTTAAATTAATCTTGAATTTTTCAATATCATGCTCTTTTCTTAGGTAGATTGGCAAGGAATTCCACATTTGTGGTGCAGTAACAGAAAAAATAAATTGTCTTCTGGTATTTATAATTTTAAGAGATGGAATTGTCAATAAATGCTGTTCGTTAGACCGCAATATTCTATTTGTGGAATAGGGAATCAGTGTTTTATAAATAAAAGCAGGAGTTTTAAAAAACATTGCTTTAAAGGTAAGTAGACATATTTTATATGTTATTCTATGGGTTACTGGAAGCCAGTGAGCGTTCTTAAGAAGTGGCGTCACGTGATCAAATTTTTTCTTTTTGGTTATTAGTTTAATGGCAGTATTTTGTATTATTTGTAACCGTCTTATTTCATTTTGTGCAATTCCCTTAAAAAGGGCATTGCAATAATCGATTTTGGAAATTATTAAAGAATGTGTAAGAATATTTAATGATTTAGAACAAAGATATTGTGACACAATTAAGTTTTCAAAAATGGAAAAACAAAACTTCCAAAAAAAAAATCCTTGCTTAATTCAGCCTAGTACAAATCCACTCTTTAACATGAGTTAGATTAATTCAGTCTGAGAAAAGTTAGTCCAAAACAAACTTGCAATAAACTTCAGCAATATTCAAATAATACTTGCTTTTGTGAGGCAATCCTCCATAGGAGCATTATCAGGAGTCAGCCCAACACTGGCTTCAGGGCTTGTTTCTAACTCCATGGCCAATGGTTCCTCACTCAGACTGGAAGGTGATTCTCCTCCAGCCTCTGTAAACTCCATGTCCTCTGGAGCTTGACTGCTATCAGGAGCTCTCAGCCCTGAGCATTGTGACCTTCCTTGCTGCTATTCCTCTCTCTTCTGATTCTCTAGGAGCCTAGTCTTCAGAGAGAACAGCTTGCAGCCCCGCCCCCAACCCTCAGGTGGAAAGGATTTCCAGTGATTCACCTTGTGATCCAGAGGGGGATGGGAACCTAGCACTGCCGCTCTCTTACTCCCTCTACAGGCCCTAGAAGAAAATTCAGACTGAGAGGCAGAAAATGGGGAATAAGGCAGATTATGGACAGTGTCTGGATTTGCGCTGGAATCTGTGCTAGGGACACTCCTAGCAGGCATAGTCTGCTTATCACAAGTTACAATACTACTTGATTCTATGTAAAGCAACAAATCTTCTTTCTATTCAGCATTTGTCCTCGCTCCCTTCCATGCAACATCTGTCCTCTCTTTGCCACCCAGCCTCTGCCCTCTCTCTCTCTACCCCTTCCATCTACTGTCCACCCTCTCTCTGCCTCTTGCATCCACTGTCCACCCTGTGCCCTTTCCATCCAGTGTCCACCCTTTCTCTGTTCCATATGGCATCTTCCCTCTTTCTATGTCCCTTCAATAAACTGTATATCCTGTGCCCTTTCTCTCCTTTGTACATGATTCATTTCAGCTTCACCCCCTCCCCTATGCTCTGGCATCTCTCTCTTCTCCTTTCCTTCCTTCCTTCCTTCCCACTTCACCCATGGTCTGGCATCTCTATCTCCTTCCCTTCTCTTCCCCAATGCCCTGGCATCTCCCTCCTCCTCCCATATGCGCTGACATCTCTCCCGCACTCCATGGTCTGGTAGTTCCTTTCCTTTCTCTCCCTCCCATAGTGTTGGTGTCTCTTGCCTCTGCTCTCCCTTCCCAGGTCTTCCTTCTCCCCTCTCTCTCCCCAATTGGGCGCTGCTGCAGCAGCACTTCTCATCCCCCCCTTTCCAATTGGGTGCTGCAGCAGCACTTCTCTTCGCCTCCCCCTCCCCATTTCAGTGCTGCTGCAGCACTTCTCTTCGCCTCCCCCTCCCCATTTCGGTGCTGCTGCAGCACTTCTCTTCCCCTTCCCCCTCCCCAATTGGGTGCAGCAGCAGATTTTCTCTTCCCCTCCCCCATTGGGTACACCAGCTTTTCGCTTCCCCCTCCCCCCAAAAAAATTGGGTGCAGCAGCAACATTTCTCTTCCCTTCCCCCCAAAATGGGTGCAGCAGCAGAATATTTCTCTTTGCCCTCCCCTCCCCTATTCAGTACAGCAGCAGCATTTCTCTTCCCATCCCTCCCAGCTCAAACCCGTCGGTAGAGTTGCTAGGGAAGTTGTAAGCTTCCCTCCATCGCTGACCTATCTTTCATAGGTCAGCGAAGGAGGGAAGCTTACAACTTGCTGCTTTTACTTGCTTCGGGCCTTCTTCGTTGCCGGGTCCTGCCTACTTTGTTTCCGCGAAGGCAGAAACCGGCAGCGAGGAAGGCCCGAAGGAAATAAAAGCAGTAAGTTGTAAGCTTACCTCCGGGGCTCTATCAGGTGCGTGCCGGCTTCCCTTCTCTTCTCTCCGAAACCGGAAGTTGCGTCCCGTGGGGGGGTAGGGAAGAGAAGGGAAGCCGGCACGCACACGATAGAGCCCCGGAGGGAAGCTTACAACTTACTGCGTTTACTTCCTTCTGGCCTTCCTCGCAGCCGGGTCCTGCCTTCGCGGAAACAAAGTAGGCAGGACCCAGCAACGAAGCAAGTAAAAGCATGCTGGCAAAAAAAAAAAGACACGCGTCAAACAAAATTTTCGACGGACAGTCAGCACGGGAAGGAGCATCGGCAGCTACAGAAGGATTCGTCGGGCGGTCATCTAAATTAGCTGGGCGGTGTGCTCGACTATAAGACCCTGGGGAGAACACTGCTCGTATGAATTTATGCCAAGTAGATCATGTGAATTCCAGTATGTAAAGCCAAACACCTAAAGAAAAGGTTTGTAATAGTGGTGGGAGACTGCTTGTCAACACGTACGCTAATGGAAATTTGAAAACTTTGAAGAGAGCCTGCACAACTGGAAGACAGACTTGAAGGACCAAAATCATCCGATCAGATTTGAAGAGTGCCAATACAGGAGCTTGACTGGCCTTAAGAACATAACATAAGAACATAAGCAGTGCCTCCGCTGGGTCAGACCACAGGTCCATCCTGCCCAGCAGTCCGCTCCCGCGGCGGCCCGAACAGGTCACGGCCTGTCTGAGACACCAGAAGGGGCCCCCTTGCCACCTTGGTTTCCCATTGAGTTTTATCTTCCCATCGAAGTCCTAACCCTCCGGTCTTGCACATGCACGACCTGGTTGGCTTTCTATACTTATTACTTGGTTTGCTTTCTATACCTGTGTTACATCCCAGCACCTCTCTCAGTATCCCACGATCCCCCTATCCCTCAGGAATCCGTCCAATCCCTGTTTGAATCCCTGTACCGTACTCTGCCTGATCACTTCCTCCGGTAGCGCATTCCAAGTGTCCACGACCCTTTGGGTGAAGAAAAACTTCCTTGCATTTGTTCTGAACCTATCTCCCTTCAGTTTCTCCGAATGCCCCCTCGTGCCTGTTGACCCCTTCAGCCTGAAGAATCTGTCCCTATCCACCCTCTCTATGCCCCTCATGATCTTGAACAGTGCCATCATAGCAGGAAGATAGACTGGAAGGTCCAAAAACACCTGAGGTGGTCTTCAAAGCAGCAGGAGAGGCTAGAACATCAAAAATGTATTTATTTTATTCAATTTTCTAAACCGTTCTCCCAAAGGTACTCAAGTACTTTTCTCTGTCCTGGTGGGATCACATTCTATAATGTACCTGGGGCAATGGGGGGATTAAGTGACATGCCCAGGGTCACAAGGAGCATGTGGGTTTGAGCCCACAACACCAGGGTGTTGAGGCTGTAGCTTTAACCACTGCGCCACCCACTCCCCACAAAATTACCTGTAAGCCAACACAGTCTGTCACTCAAATGGAATAATTAAAGCTGAAACAGGTGAAACAGCTGAAACACCTTTACTGAATAGGTGACTTGTAGGTCCAACTGGTAACTATTTACATCTTGGTTCTAGAATACGTAAATTGGTAAAAGCTTTCATGATACAGTCAAATCTATCGTGTCTTCATTGTGTTTCCCAACCTTTTCACACTAATTCTTTCAATTTTCGCAGTCTGGGTCTCACCCTCTTCCTGCCAAGCTCTAACACTCCACTGGGGCTCCACCATAAGCAAAGTCCTTTACCCGCCCCACAGAGGTGGATATTCACACTAACAATCCTTGTCCCCTCTTGGTATCAACCCTCATGTGAAGGGTCCCTTTGCATTAATGCTCAGTAAGCCACCCAATCTCATTCTCTGCCCTCAGCACAAGGCCACCATTTTTTCCTCGCCAAGCTGAAACAGCCTTCTGCTCACTGGCAAACTCACTCGGACTTTCATCACATGAGCTGATCACACTTCCAAGAGTCTCCCTCAGTACTGGGGGCTCTTGCGGGAGGGCAGGATAACCAGAAACCCTGCTTCTTCTCCTGTCCTGCCTTTTATTTGCTCTTCCCTCCAACTAAACAGGTCAGGGCCTTCTAACTCGTGCCACACAGCTCTTCTATCTACATACGTAGTCAATGACTCCCTAAAGAATCTCCCACTCTCTCTACAGCTGAGGCACTCTTGGAGGCAGGGGATTTCACATATGTATACCTGAAAGGTACATGTAGAGTTTCAAACAAGCACAAAAGAGTTCAATATTGGCTTGTAATGTGGTTAAATATACGAGGGTGGTTTGAAAAGTTTGGTAAAAAAGCAAGTTAAACAACATAGTCTCCATCGAGGGTTATACACTTAGTTGACAGGGAAAGAGACAGAGTGTTACGCAGTGGTTAAAGCTACAACCTCAGCACCCTGGGGTTGTGGGTTCAAACCCACGCTGCTCCTTGTGACCCTGGGCAAGTCACTTAATCCCTCTCATTACCTCAGGTACGTTAGATAGATTGTGAGCCTGCTGGGATAGACAGGGAAAATTGGTTGAGTACCTGAATAAATTCATTTAAACCGTTCTGAGCTCTTCTGGGGGAACGGTATATAAAATTGAATGAGTCCAACGAGTTTCCAGGTTTGTTTTGTAAGCTATTTTTCCTACGATACAAAAAAACTAGAAACTCGCTGGACTAAAGGATTTATTCTACAAATGGGCATCGAGATTGTAGGCAGCGGTAGGCGAACTTAAGCGGCCACTTGGTGGAAGGGCAACAGTGGGGGAGGGGTGATAAGCTCCTTAGTAAGAATGTCTCTGTACCCTACATGTCAGTTCTTGTAGAAAAGAACTGTTTCCATGATATCAGTAGTTGGTTGGACTTAGATGGACCTCTGGTCTTTTTAAAAATTTAAGCCAGTAATGTGAAAGGGAAGAGCAGGGAGATTTTTAATCTGAGCCTCTGAAATTTGGGATTCTGGGGTAGAAATAGGACTGCAGATCCCAGAATGCTCTACTGGTCTCTAAAGGTACCAAATCAAGATAAAGAATTTGATAGAAATGCCACTAGATGGCATTTAGGGCCGCAAAGGACACCTGAAATATAGGCCAGCAAACTGACTACATTTCAAACAGATGCGGCTGCTGAGCTGATCGTGGCTAGGGAATATCCCTGTTGTGATCAGCTGAGCTGATGTGGCAGGGCCCCACCACAAGTCCCGCCAAAATTGGCAGGAGGGGTGCCCACTCCCTCCTATATTCAAACCCTTGCCCTCCAGAAGCAGCCGGGCAGGAGGGATGCCCACTACCTCCTGTCCCCAAACCCCACTATTGAAGACCAGCAAGAGGGATATCCACACCCTCATGCTAACCCCTCCCCAGATCCTCCAACACCTCCCGGAACCACTGACACTCTGCAAACCTGCACACCCACAACAACCCCCTAAATCTGGAGACCCTCCACCCTGCATCCTTACATCTAGCCTGACCACCTACCCCCTCCTTACCTCTGAGAAGAAAATCCAGTCAGAGGGATGCTTACATCCTCAGGCCAACAGCCAGCCACTCCAAAACAAGCCTTCCCCTTCCTGGTGCATTATGAGTTTTTGACCTCCTTCCTGGTGCATTCTGGATACACTGGGAGTGGCTTAAGACTCTGGCCAGATACCTAAGATCAATCTACCCTGACACTCCCCTTACCTCTGAGAAACATCCTCTGAGGGATGCTTACTCCCTCCAGCTGGCAGGCTCTCCAAACCAAAATGATGGGCCATCCCCTTCCTGGTGTATTCAGGGAGGGGCTAAGGCTCTGATTGGCCCATAGGAGTGACTTGTTGCTTTGGCTTCTTTTTTACAACATTTTTTTGGGAAGGGGAAGAAACCTAAATTGAGATTGGATTATATGATGGGGAGTTGGAAAAAGACGGGGATGGGGGTGCCCACTCTTCATATGTATAATTTGGCTTGTGACCTTCGACATCTTAGAGATTGGTTTCTAGGAACTTGGGAATATACATGGTGTGAGACGGAACGCTCTCTTTTTCGGCCTTTGAACCTTCAATTCTTCTACAAAAACATCTTTGTAATTGACTCATTGATTATAGGGATCATCCGATATTGAAATGTATGAGGATGATATGGACTGCTTTGATGACGGTTTGGAAAATTAAGGGACGGCATACTGATTCTCTTCCAATAGTGGGGAATTCCACCTTTCCTCCTGGGATGGAACAGGGCCCTATTCGCAGATGGGCAGATTCTTTCTTGGAACATATATTTTCTTTTGTAGGAGAAGACAACAATATACTTTCATTGGACGTATTATTGACTAATTTGGGAGTGAGGCACACAGACATATGCTTATGCGCAATTAGTTCATTATATTACAACACTGAAAAATGAAGGATTGACATTTCGAGTGGGATATAGCCTAGGAACGTTGTTTGAACATCTGGAAGCTCTAACCTGAATTTCATACTTTAAAAAGACCCTTGACTTTGTATATCCACATATAGAAACATAGAAACATAGAAATAGACGGCAGATAAGGGCCCACGGCCCATCTAGTCTGCCCACCTTAATGTCCCTCCCCTACCTTTGCCCTGTGAAGAGATCCCATGTGCCGATCCCATTTGGCCTTAAAATCAGGCACGCTGCTGGCCTCAATCACCTGTAGTGGAAGACTATTCCAGCGATCAACCACTCTTTCAGTGAAAAAGAATTTCCTGGTGTCACCTTGTAGTTTCCCGCCCCTGATTTTCAACGGATGCCCTCTTGTTGTCGTGGGACCCTTGAAAAAGAAGATATCTTCCTCCGCCTCGATGCGGCCCGTAAGATACTTGAACGTCTCGATCATGTCCCCCCTCTCTCTGCGCTCCTCGAGCGAGTATAGCTGTAATTTGTCAAGCCGTTTTTCGTATGGTAGATCCTTGAGTCCCGAGACCATCCGGGTGGCCATTCTTTGCACCAACTCCAGTCTCAGCACATCCTTGCGATAATGCGGCCTCCAGAATTGCACACAGTATTCCAGGTGGGGCCTCACCATGGATCTATACAATGGCATAATGACTTCCGCCTTACGACTGACGAAACCCCTTCGTATGCAGCCCATGATTTGTCTTGCCTTGGACGAAGCCTGCTCCACTTGATTGGCAGACTTCATGTCCTCACTGACGATTACCCCCAAGTCTCGTTCTGCTACCGTTTTTGCTAGGATCTCGCCATTAAGGGTATAAGACTTGCATGGATTCTGGCTGCCCAGGTGCATAACTTTGCATTTTTTGGCATTGAAGTTGAGTTGCCATGTCCTAGACCATCGCTCCAGTAGGAGTAGGTCGTGCATCATGTTGTCGGGCACTGAATCTACGTCTGTTGTGCATTTGCCCACTACATTACTCAGTTTGGCGTCATCGGCGAATAATGTTATTTTACCTCGAAGCCCTTCTGCCAAGTCTCTTATAAAGATGTTGAATAGGATTGGGCCCAAGACTGAGCCCTGTGGTACTCCACTAATCACCTCCGTCATTTCAGAGGGGGTGCCGTTCACCACCACCCTTTGGAGCCTACCTCCAAGCCAGCTCCCAACCCATTTCGTCAATGTGTTACCTAATCCTATAGAACTCATCTTACTCAGTAACCTGCGGTGTGGTACGCTATCGAATGCTTTGCTAAAGTCCAGGTACACGATGTCCAGGGACTCCCCAATATCCAGCTTCCCCGTTACCCAGTCAAAGAAGCTGATCAGGTTGGATTGGCAGGATCTCCCCTTAGTAAATCCATGTTGTCGGGGATCCCGTAGATTCTCTTCATCCAGGATCTTATCTAATTGGTGTTTGATTAGAGTTTCCATTAGTTTGCTCACTATCGATGTTAGACTCACTGGTCTGTAGTTTGCTGTCTCCATCTTTGAGCCTTTCTTGTGGAGTGGAATGACGTTAGCCGTCCTCCAGTCCAACGGGACGCTGCCTGTACTAAGGGAGAGGTTGAAGAGCGCGGACAGTGGCTCCGCCAAGACATCACTCAGCTCCCTAAGCACCCTGGGGTGCAGGTTGTCCGGCCCCATTGCTTTGTTAACCTTGAGCTTTGACAGCTCACCGTAGACACTGCTGGGCGTAAACTCAAAGTTACTAAACGGGTCAACTGAGCCAACCCTTGTCTGTAGCTGAGGGCCGAGCCCTGGCGCTTCTCGGGTGAAGACTGAGCAGAAGTATTCATTTAATAGTTGGGCTTTTTCCGAATCCTTTTCCACATAGTCTCCGTCTGGTTTCCTAAGACGTACAATCCCGCCTGAGTTTTTTCTTCTATCACTGATATACCTGAAGAAGGATTTATCTCCCTTCTGGATGTTCTTTGCTAGAGACTCCTCCATGAGGAATTTAGCCTCCCTGACTGCTGTTTTGACAGCTTTTGATTTGGCCAGGTAGTCTGCTCTAGAGTCCTGCTTCCCTGATTGTTTGTAAGAGATGAATGCTTTTTTCTTCTCCTTGATCAGGTCTGAGATCTCCGCAGTAAACCACTGTGGCTTATTGTTCCTTCGCCGTTTACTTACTGATTTTACATAGCGGTTTGTTGCTTCTTGTATGGTTGCTTTCAAAGTCGACCACATGTCTTCCACGTTATCAGTTTCTTCTTGGCTTTGTAGCGCCTGGTGAACGAAGTCTCCCATTTCTTTGAAATTTGTGTCCTTGAATTTGAGGACTTTGGTTAGTGTAGTAGATTTAGTGAAACCTTTCCTGATATTGAACCATACCATGTTGTGGTCACTGGAGGCCAATGTGTCGCCCACCGAGACCTCTGTGACACTTTCTCCATTGGTAAGTATCAGGTCCAGTATTGCCTGATCCCTTGTCGGTTCCAACACCAGTTGCCTGAGGCTTGCTCCTTTCATAGAGTTTAATAGCCTCCTGCTGCTGCCGGAAGCAGAGGTAAGTGTAACCCAATCCACATCAGGCATGTTGAAGTCACCTAGCAATACTGTGTCCCCACGCAAGGTGATATTTTCTATATCTTCGATTATTTCCATATCCAGGTCATCCTGTTGTCTTGGGGGTCTGTAAATTACGCCAAGATACAAGCATTTGTCCTTCCCTCTGGCCAAATTAACCCAAAGGGATTCCCCAGTATAATGGACATCTGAGATTCTCGTGACCTTAATGTCATCTTTAGTATATAATGCTACACCCCCTCCCTTCCTACCCTCTCTGTCCCGGCGAAGCAAGTTGTAACCCGGTATGACCATGTCCCACCCGTGGGAGTCTGTGAGCCAGGTTTCGGATATCGCCACCACATCCAGGTCGGCATTCCTTATTTCTGTTTCCAATTTCAGGATCTTGTTTCCTAAACTGTGTGTGTTGACGTACATAGCCCTCCATGTTATATTTTTGTTATGTCTCATATGAGCTATAAACGGTTTGCAGATAAGTGGACTGAGGGATTTGGAGTAGAAATTAGTGAGGTAATAATAGAAAAGGCTCTTCAATTAGACAGTTCATCAATTTCCAGCATTTATTAAAGAGAGAGTCTATTTCGAATGGTTATGAAAGCTTTTATGTTTCTCAGGTTCAGGCTTTACATTTTGGTTGTGTTGAGAGAAGAATATGCCTAAATGTAATTAAAAAAAGGATAATACATTGGGTCATGCTTTTTGGTTATGTCCCAGAATTTGGAATTTTTGGAATGTTATATGTGGTTTTCTTGGATCAATTATTTCTACAATTGTGGTTCCTTCCCCCAGATGGTATTATTTCTTCAATGGGACAGGATTTTTAAGAAAGGGGTTAGGGAATTATTTCGTAAATCCTTTATTATAGGTCAAAAATGTATTTTAACACATTGGTTGGAAGAAAGTCTACCCTCATTTTGGCCTTGGAGGCTCTTATGATTATGGAAGATAGGGCGACCTCCCCATCTTATAAAAAACAGTAAATTTTGGATGACCTGGGAACCTTTTATACAGCAATTATCAGTCAGAGCAGGCAGTTTTGTAGTGAACTCATTACATTTGTAATCAGAAAGTGAAGCACTATTTATTAGTAATATTTTGGAATTGGGTAGGGTGGAGGTGGAAGGGGGAGGGAGTGTTGGGAGGTACTTTACTGTGATTGTATTGTGGTGATAATTGATTGTTGATTTATTGGAATTGTATTAACTGAGTTGCGATAATATTCTTTGTTCACTTTCTAGGGAGGCTGCATTTTAAAATTCTTAGTTTCAGTGTAAAAGGGCTGTACTCTCAATCAGTGGCATAGAAAGGGTAAGAGGTGCCCAGGGCGGTGGTCCTCCCCCCCTCCTCCCCTCCCCCCACACTGTGACAGGGATCCGGCTAGGCCTAATAAAGCCAAGAGAAAAGCTCCTGTAAACATCACTAAAGTTCCAGTGACTAAGTGGAAGAAACATCTTGGGTATAGTGGAAATCCTGTGCACAATGTCAAGAGTGAGCCTGCCCCTTTAAAAGTTCACAGAGCTCAGGCAGGAACTAGAAGGACAGGGCTCTTTAAGAATTTAGCTGACTCTGCTGTTAGGGGGCATGGTTGCTGGCCGAGTCTCCCTTTTTCTGAGCTTCCCTCATCAGAAGGAGAGGAGAGGCAGCTGGGACTGGAAGCTGAGGAAAAGCTGAGAAGGAAGTCAGCTAGAGCAGCTAACTTATGGCCAGCACAGGAAGGTTCTCACAAGGATTGGGAAATGGAAAATCCTGAATTATGGACTGGCTGGAGAACAATGTTATGCCTCAGGGGGAAGAGCACCCCATGGAATGGAAAGCCTGAATTTTCTTTTCCTTTGTGAAGGGGTTTTTCTTTTTGGAGTTTTGTGTTGTGAAAGTATGAGGTTTGTGATATGGACTGGCTGGAGAACAATGTTATGCCTCAGGGGGAAGAGCACCCCATGGAATGGGAGTAGGTTTGGAAAGCCTGAATTTTCTTTTCCTTTGTGAAGGGGTTTTTCTTTTTGGAGTTTTTATACACTGTTTTGAACCTGTGCTGGAAGCTGCAGAATTTGCCTTGAGTTTAGATGATTGGAAAGAGTGGCAACACCTGTAGGAGAACCGGCCTCTCTGCTCCTGCTATTAGGGGGAGCTGCTGTTCAAGGTTACTCCAAACCAGCTTTAGAGCTAGTACTGTTAAAAGCCTTATATCCTAAACCATTACCAGAGGCATGAACTGTTCTAGCACTGTTCTAGAAGGTGGCATATAGGATGAATTGGGTTTTGTGTTATTATTGTTTTGAACTTATTTCTGAAAGCACAGCCGGTGCTGGGATTAGAACTTGCATGTATGAGAAAAGAAGCAGCAGAGAAAACTGGAATGTTTGGTTTTTTTATGGATGCCAAATTTTGACCTTTTTGTTTGGAACTTTCATTGATGTTGAAGTGTAATATTTGGACAAACCAGGCCATGTTGGTGTGCAATTTATGGGAGACACCAGGCAAAACTAGGATTCTGTGGAGCTACTAGGCCTCGCCAGGATCCCGGTCTCACAGCACACACCACTCCCCCACCACTCCTTCCCCACCCCCCTACTCTACGCTTACGCTCTCCCTTCCCCCCACGTATCTCTGTAAATCTTCGCTAGTAAATTGGCTTCTCCAGCATGTCCTCACACCAGTGTTGGGTTTCCCTCTGATGTCACTTCCTGGCCCTACGACCGGGAAGCGATTCAGAGGGGAACCATGCTGGCGCGAGCAACAGGCAGGAAAAGTTGCTCATGCTGGTGAAGATCTACAGAGGTATGAGGTAGGGGAGGGGAGGGATGGCACGAGTGTGGTGTGGCGGGGCAGAGAGGTGCTGGTTCCCCATCGAGAGGGTGGAAGAGGAGCCTGTAGTCCTCATCTCCCTGTACTTCTATGTGCAGGACACTAATCTCAGGAGAAGGGCTGACAGCAGAAAGATTACTACAGAATCATCTGTGCTTCCAAGAAAAAGGAACCTCACAAGGGAGGGGCAGCGATCTGGATTTCCTCCCAGATCCAAGCAGAAGGGCTAGAGATAAAAAGGAAAATATGGGGAGGTGGGGAGGGGGGATTTGATGTACTAATATTTCTGGCATGAATATTCCTCTGCTGACTTAACTAGGCCTCATAGGTGATTTCTAGCATTGTAAGGTATGCGTTTGGTTATCTGTGATTGAATTTGATTTATTCATGTGTTTTTAATTTTGTTTTCTTTATATTTGTCCATATATTAGTAAAATAAGACTTTAGGACTCCTGAAGACTTTAGGACTCCGTGCCAAGTCTTGATAGTTTTAACCTATTTAGAAATCAATCAAATTCCCTTGGACTGCTCTGCTCTCTTTTGGGCCCTCATTTCCTGCCATAGTGTGTGAGCAAAGCATTATGGGAAATGTAGTCTAATCCATACTGCAGCCACTCCTGCTTTGTTTCTAGTGGTCTTTCTCCTAAGACCGCCTCCCTTTTCCTCTCACCTAAGCTTGAGTCCTTGGTCTCACTGCTGTACTTCCTGGTCACCTCTACCACCTTTGCTCTGATAGGTCTCTCTGTTACTGGTTGCCTATTGGTTCCCTCTTCTACCCCTAGGCTTAAGGGGTTTTCACTGAGGACATACCTTGGCTGTCTTATAAAAATCTATAAAGAGACAAAAAGGAAAAAAATAATAATAATGTTATACTGAAAATAAGAAAGAGAACAGCAGATGTCAAAATCTAAGAGGAGTACTTAAAAAGAGAACTATTTAAAACATATATTTTAAAAATCCAGTGCTGCAACTTTGGGACTGTGTCAGGAGGGCACCACACATGCGCAGATGCCCTCCCTCCCAAGAACAGTTTGAGGGGGTGGGGCCAGGGCTGGGGTCTTGCTCCCTCTACCCTTCTCTCTCTACGTCCCCTCACTTGCCTCTTCTTCGAATGCCTATAATTTTTTTGTCCTGTAACTTTACTGTGAATGTCAATTCTTACCTGTTCTGAGCTCCCGGGAAAACAGGATAGAAATCTAAATAAATAAATAATGGGGGTGGGCCTGGGGGCGGGGCTATGGGTCATGGCTGAGGCCCGGGGGAGTTGGGGGGAGTCAATTTTGACCTGCAGCTCATACCAATAATCATTGCATTGGAGCAAGAGATCTTTAGCTTGCGATTGCAATGATTAAAGAAGTAAAGAGATAATCAGTTTTATTAGTGCATGGGGGGGGGGGGGGGAAGTTAACTATGCAGGGTCTATTGAACTTATGAGACATTACGGTCTCCCAGAATCAGCTTCTACCGGGGTCTAGTGGTTCATTCTTAAGTGACCTTATAGTGAGGGTGAGCTAGGAATTTTGATGTTAGCTGGTATGATTGTTATTTTATATTACTCAATTTGTAAGCCACTGTGAATACGTAAAGGCTAGCTTGGCAGCATGAACATTTTAATAGAAGACCCCTTATACCGAGAGCCGTGGAAATGCACCAAAGCTCATTCAGTTCTTATGGGCTTCGTGCGGCATCACTACTGCGGTTTTATAAAAGGGGTCCAGAAGTAGGATGGAAGGAGATGCATGTGAACATTGCTTTTAATTATAAGCGGCACTGGTTTGGTGTCTATTTCTTGATATTTAAATTTAATTGGAGCTTATATTTGGGTATTTACATTTTTATTTTTTGCATTTTAGCTGTAGTATAGCTGGAGATTTGCTAAATTTTGTAGCCCTCCAGCTTGCTGTGGAGAGAGGCTTGTGGTTACATGTGGATGTTTGAGGATGGCTAGCTAAAACCTTGAGCAATGATGTCAGTCAAAATATTGTGACACGGGACCCGTGATGTCATAGCTGAATGTCAGAAAGAGTAAGCACTGACCAGCAGCTCATATCAGTGATCAGAGTGTTGGGAGTTGGGTGTGTTTTTGCTGTGATCACCGCGATTTTTAGAAAGTTGTTTGTTTACTGCCTTTTGTGTTTTTCCTTACCCACCCTTTCATTTATTTTTATATTGTATTTAATCCATTTTTTTTCCTTCCCTCATTTTCTTTAGTGTTTTTATATCATAATTGTCTTTTATCCCCTGTTTGTTGAAAAAATTTTATTTTTTAATTTTATATTTTACCTTCTTTTAATTTTGTATAAATTTTGTAAATTTAGTTTTGTAAAAAATTTAATTTTTTGATTTTTTATTTTACCAACTTTTATTTTTGTAAAAACTTTGTACATTTAATTTTGTAAAAAAATTTTTTATTTTTTAATTTATTATTTTTGTAACATCTTTCTGAGAGGAGAGGAAGAGAGTCTATATCGCCGGGTAAGTATACATTATTTTGATCTGAGCTTTGATAAGTTTGGGGAGAAAAGTTAATTTGTAGGTTCCATTATATTGGCAGTTTAGATCTTAAAAGAGCAAGTTTTAATCTAGCTAGTCTCCATAGAAACCTGATGGCAGATAAAGGCCAAATGGCCCATCCAGTCTGCCCATGCAGAGTAACCATTGTCTCTTCCTCTCAGAGAGACTAGATAGGCCATTTGGCCTTTATCTGTCATCAGGTTTCTGTTTCTCTCCTGCCATCCTTGAATTTAAAGGTGTGGGGTAGAGGGGGGCAGGGAATCCCTGCGGTGGAATTATTAGAAAAGGGATGGTAAACAAGACTGAGAATGTGAGACTCATCTTGAGTATTGCGTTCAGTTCTGGTCTCCTTATCTCAAAAGAGATATAGCAGCACTAGAAAAGGATCAAAGAAGAGCAACCAAGATAATAAAGGGGATGGAACTCCTCTCGTATGAGGAAAGACTAAAGAGGTTAGGGCTTTTCAGCTTGGAAAAGAGATGACTGAGGGTAGATGATTGAAGTCTACAAAATCCTGAGTGGTGTAGAACGGGTACAAGTGCATTGATCTTTTACTGCATTCTTCACTCCAGTTCCATCAGCATCTGACCCCTATCTCTCCCTCCACCTCCCTTTCAAACCTCTCTTCAGACCTTCAAACCCTTTCTCTCCCCTTCACCCCAATGCCATCCAGTATCTTCCCCCTCACCTCCCCACCTCTACTGTATCTTTCTCAAAACAGCAGCAGCGGTTGTAAAACTTTTAAATGAAGTCATTGTGGGACTTTGCTGCACCTCCCTGGCTGCTGGCTCTGCTTTGGAACAAGGAAGTGGTGTCGGAGGGAGTGGACCGGCAGCCACATGGAAGTTCAGGAAGATCCCGCAATGACTGAATATAAAGGTTACTGTCGCTGTTGCTGGTTCAGGAAAGCAGCAGTGGCAGAGGAAGGCGGGAGATTCCTGACACGGTGTGCCACCCGTTGTGACATTGCTGAAGGGTTAGAAGGAAAAGTTTGTCTTTTTGCGGATGATACCATAGGACATAAAAAGAGGAAGGCGATGAAAACGGTAGGAGGTTTGTGCCAGAAGATGTATGAAGGAAGACTGGAAGCCATGACTATGTAGACCCTAGAGGAAAGGAGGGACAGGGGAGGGTCAATTGCTTATTTTATTTAATTTCTCATTTATCTTTTCATCCACAGAATGGCGAAGAGGACAGAGAAGCGGAACTTCGTGGACCCCATGTTACTGGTAGGTGCCACACATGCTCTGAAGCCTCCCTCATTGTCAATTAATTGGTTAGTGATATTTATTTATTGAATTAATTTGTTTCCTCTCTCGTTCTCCCCAAAGAGCTCAGAACGGGTTACAGCTTGACATACATAATACACAGTCAACCGATTGCAATTTGCCATAGTTACAGGATAGATTCAGATTCTACAAAAGCCGCAGAAGATTTAGGCGGTGGTAGCCACCCTACCTCCACCTAACTTAATTGGTGTAATTGGGCTTCAGCGGTGGAATAATTAGTGGCCCCATTTAAAACCAATTAAACCCTTGTTAAAAAAAATAAATAGCCATCGCAATGTGGCCTCCAGGACCAGCACCTGGGTCACTGGTGGCTACTGGTACCTAATGACGCCGAAGCCCAGAAGTAGGCGCATGGTTAGAGGCGGTGCCGGACTTCAGCCACTGGCCGCGATTCAGGAAGGACCCTGGGCCGGTGCCGGACTTCAGCCACTGGCTGCGATTCAGGAAGGACCCTGAGCAGCGGAAATGTCAACCTGTAAAACCCTGGCCTACATTTCTGGCACCTGTCACCATCCCCTGTTTCCTCCCTAACCCAGGGATCCATGATCTTTTTCCCTCTCCTTCTTTGGCAAATCTTCCTATGTTCCGGAATCTTCCCCCTGCAGTCCGGACTCTCTCCTCCTCCTGTATATCTGTCAACCACTTTGAGTGTGGTCGTAGAACAAGTCCCGGTCCCTTTCCCTAAACTACAATAGCTTTCTAGGAAATAAACATGGTGCAGTTTGGCTCTGCAAGCAGCTGAGCAGCAGGAGGAGAGCTAGCAGGAGAGGAACGGAGGGGGACAGCAGGTGAAACTCGGAGGAGGAGGGGAGAGCAGGAGAGAAGGAGGTAGGATCGGCAGGGGCAGCGGTGAGAGTTAGCTCCGCCCACCCCCGACGGCATGCATCAAAGAAGGCGAATAGAATGCTAGGTATTATCAAGAAAGATATTACAGCCAGAACGAAAGAAGTTATTGAGCGATGGTGTGCCCGCATCTGGAGTACTGCGTCCAATATTGGTCGCCGTACCTTAAGAAGAATATGGCGATACACGAGAGGGTTCAGAAAAGAGCGACATGATTGATAAAAGGTATGGAAAACCTTTCATATGCTGAAAGATTAGAGAAACTGGGGCTCTTTTCCCTGGAAAAGCGGAGACTTAGAGGGGACATGATAGAGACTTACAAGATCATGAAGGGCATAGAGAAAGTGGAGAGGGACAGATTCTTCGAACTTTCGAAAACTACGAGAGGGCATTCGGAAAAATTAAGAGGGGACAGATTCAAAACCAATGCTAGGAAGTTCTTCTTCACCCAAAGGGTGGTGGACATCTGGAATGCGCTCCCAGAGGGTGTGATAGGACAGAGTACGGTATTGGGGTTCAAGAAGGCATTAGATAATTTCCTGAAGGAAAAGGGGATAGAAGGGTATGGATAGAGGATTACTATACAGGTCCTCGACCTGATGGGCCGCTGCGTGAGCGGACTGCTGGGCATGATGGACCTCTGGTCTGACCCAGCAGAGGCACTGCTTATGTTCTTATATTCTTAAGTTTATTTGCTAATATCAGGCATAGATTCTAATGCATTTCTTTATCATTTTTCAGAGGTCTGAAGTCATGGGGACCACAGGAAAGTAAGTAGATTTTCATTATAAATATAAAATTAAAGATTTGTACATTGAATGGAATGCAAATTTAATAAATGAAATGATTACTGTATGTGATTGATTTGAACTTTATTAGTCTATGAAATTTTTAACGTTATTTATTTCTATACTTTTAGTGACTGGTGGCCAATCAGACTCGATCTGTCCAAGACATATTTAACAATATATTTAGTAAGTAATATGCCAGTATTTATGTCGGGCTTAGTAAAGGCGGGTGGGGGTGGGGATAAATGTTTTTGGCCTGTTAATCCCAAGTTATGGTAATATGGACCTTGGTTCTGGAATAGAATAGAAACATAGAAACATAGAAATAGACGGCAGATAAGGGCCCACGGTCTAGAATAGACATCTACTGAATGCTTTTGCATTACCTAAACAGAGGCACTTAATTATAGAAATGCCTCCTGTCCTCAAAGGGCTCGATGCACTAGAGATAGCGACTCAATCACTATTGGTTGATTCTCTGGCCGATCCTCCAGCAGCGATCGTTTGCATGCAAATGATTTGAACAACTGATCATTCACTCAGTGAGCGATTGACACATGCGCAGAGCCTTCACAGCAGTGACGGGGAAGGAGCCTCCTCTCACGTCTGTTAGGGCTTTTTTGAAATGGCAACATCCACAATAACAAAACACCCCACTTCCGAGTGTCAAATATGGTGAAATCCACTTAATTGCAAATGCATATTTCAGTGGGCAATGATATTCGTCTTTGAACCTTATTTTCACCTTCTCCTTGATGTCTTTCTCAATACATACTGTTGTTTAATACTTATCTTTTAATATGCAGAATCATTAGCGTGCTCCAGGGGGAGGGTTGGGGGGCCATTGGCAGGAGACAGTAGGCATCCCTCCTTCCATTCTGCCATGGGTGGGGGGTCAGTCGGGATTGCAGGAGAGCGTGGAAGTCTGGAAGTCAGAGGGAAGGATCAAAAATATGTAAATGAGGCTTCCTACAAGAGATCTTGCGAAATGGGATGCATAACCCACTAGTTCGGGAATAGACTGGGATTGTTCAAAAACCTGGGGTTTCTTTATACTGATTCTTGTCTCTTTTTTTTGCTTTAATTAGGGAGAAGACCCTCCTAATAAGGAATATGCTCTTAATTGCCGGCTGGAAGAGACGGATGATGAACACGTCATCTTAATCTTTACTCGTAAGTTTCTGCTGTGGTTGAAAAAAAGTAGAAAAACAAATACAAAAGAGGTACAAATAATCAGTCTAAGCCAAAAATCACCTCTGATAGCACCTTAGTGAATAAATAACTATACGAAGACAAGCCTCAGAGACCTTAAATTCAAGCAGTATGCTGCTAGATGTGTTAACAGGTCAGAATCTCGATCATTGGCTCATACTTCGTGAATATTTGTAGCTTTTTAATATATATCAAAAAATCAAAACAGCACTTATCTTGTTAGCGGTATTGAACAGCACTGCGGGGCCGCTGTTTCACCATTACCGGCTTCGTCAGGGGATAAACTGAAACAGTGCGGAACAAAACCTTCCCTTGGCTCAAAATGTTTCTCTCAAGATGGCCATATCTAGCAGCATACAGCTTGAATTTAAGGTCTCTGATTTTTGGCTTAGGTTGAAAAAAAGTACCGAAAAGATACCAGCATTCATAGCGGGGACTTTTTGCTGACTGATTTCTATTTTCTGTCTCCTGCAGCTGAACAATCCTACACCATCCATGCCAGCACGGAGCATAACGAGGCGTAAGGCACACGTTCTCTAAAAGACTTCGTTCCTTTATCTGCTGCTTCCAGGAGCGACTGTTCCACTTTGTTTTGGCTTTTAGCTTAGATTATAAACTAGAAAGTTTTACACTCTTTCTTTCTTTTTTCTTTTAGATGGCTGAAAGCGATGGACAAGTGCCATCGTTTTATCTGGAAGATGCTCAGATCCAACAGATATGCTGTGGAGCATCGATTTCAGTGGATGGTCTATAATCAGTCTCCTAAAGGATGCGCTGAATGTGGCGCTGGAGGTAACTTCACTATTAAGCGAAAACCAAACTCCTGTCCCCATAAAAAGCAGCAATTACTTCTGACAGTTCTGATTTGGTTTTAAAGTCTTAGTTTATTTAAACCAACAATAAAATACAATATAAAGAATTAGAATAGACATTAGGTCATGTGAATGTAGGGTCGACCATTTCTTGTTCAAAGAGTTGGATTTTTGGGCCATATAAAGCTCATATCTGTAGAGAAAAGAAATCTGGTTCCACCGTCTGGTACAGGTAACTTGTGAGAGGTCCTTCCATGATCCACAAATGGTTTTTAATGCAGAAAAGAGTAAAGAATCAAACAATACAGTATCAAAATCATTTGAACACTTTTCAGGACAAGGGTTGCCTAAGAAAAATGGGCCAAAACTGTACTGGAAGCCCCAAAACAAACTCAGCAAGTTCTTCAATTTGGACTAAACACAATTGGTGGCATAACCAAGAGAGGGGAGCCCCACCCCCCTCAAAATGAACATCTCCGTTGCTGTAGCTGGTGGGACATTTTGTTTTTCCATCATCTTGGTCCCAGTTTCTGCTTTTGTCTATCTTCTACTAATTCTCTTTCCAGGCCCAGGGAATCCTGGTTCCATCCCTGTGGGAGCCTTTGGGGGGGGAGGTGGTTCCTCGTGTAGTCCCATAGACCTGGGTCTTCATCATAAGGCGTATGGGGACAGACTGTAAGATCTCAATCTGTACACTTTAGAGGAAAGGCAGAAGGGGGAGATGATATGATAGAGACATTTAAATACCTAGGAGGCCTAAATGCATATTACATTATATTTATTGACTTCTATTCCACCTTTAACTTTCAGTTCTAGTATATTAAGTTGTTGATAATAATATTGTTAGGGATATTTTGCTTATTAAAGCATTGTTTTATTTTAGAGGCATCTTTTATTATGCTCAACTTGGGACTTAACATCTGCCAAAAATGCTTCCATCGCCACGAACTTGATGGTGGGCCATCCACTGAGTACATTATAAACAGTTCGGCTTGTCAGGTAAGTCTCAGAGGCGACATAGCCATCAAGAAAGTGATCAAGATAATGACAATTTTTAGCACTATTAGCTAGATAATCTTCTGGATAGTTTGGGAGAGCTTATTTGCTGTTCTGAATTATGCAGATGGATTATCCAGATATTAGAGATAAATATCGCCAGTACCGGGTAACACCCGACTCCACTTAGGCTTCACTCCTGAATCTTCCCCCTCCCTGCTCCCTATTTTCTATTTTTTCACTCAATGAATTGTTAAGCTCTGGAACGCATCCTCTGGTAATGTGGTAACAGTGGTTAGTGTATCAGGTCTAAAAAAGATTTGGGCATCTTCCTGGAGGAAAAGTCCATAATTGATAGTAGCAGGCTATGGACTTTTCCTCTAGGAACTTGTACAAAACTCATATCGTTAGTAGAGATAGACATGGGGAAGTCCCTGCTTACCAAGGGAATGGTGAATCAAAAATGAAAGGCAATTCTTAAATTACACGATAACCAGAACAGAGCTAGCAAAATGCAACATATGTACTCATAGATTCCCTGTTGGATAGTTTGTCCACACATAGTGCAGCGCTCGGCCTTTAGTCATGCGGCAGCCACAAGGTCAGAAACATGGACGCTCCATTGTAAGATTGCACCATCGAAGAACAACGTGCAGTGGTGCTCTCTCTTTTGGCAGAGGGAGTGACATCTGTGGAAAGCCACCTTCAGATATTGACTCAGTATCTAGAGAACACCATGAATCAAGAAAAGGTTTATGAGTGGGAGAAAAGGTTTAAAGAGGGAAGAACATGTGTAACCCATGAAGGTCATTCTGGCTGCCCAACAACACACAAGAGCACATTGACAGGGCTGATGCCTTGATTAGAGAAGACCGACACATAACGGTGTCTCAATCGGCTCAGTTGGGATATCGGCTATGGATCTGCCTGTGCCATAATGCGTGATGACTTGGGATTCAGGAAAGTCTGTGCACGATGGGTTCCCAAACAGCTTAGCAACAGGGTGTGGAGTTTGCGACCCAGTTCCTGAGACGGTATGAAGAAGATCCGAGTATTCTGGAGAGAATTGTCACCGGCGACGAGACATGGGTGCCTCACTGCGACCCGGAGATCAAAAGACAAAGCACGATGAAGTTAAGGAAGCGGTGCTCACCTGGCTTCGGGAGCAGCCAAAAACCTTCTCTGCAGGAATCCTGAAGCTAGTTGAACGATACAACAAAGGCGTCATCTTGCATGAGGACTATGTGGAAAAGTGTATTTTTCCCTCCTATAGGGAATTCTGCCAGGGATGGAGGGAGCAGGTCTTGGGATTTTGTCAAGGCCCTCTTGTGTTACTGGGTGAAAAGAGTTCCATATGAATGTGGCAGGAGGGGTGAGTTTGTGAGCTCCTGGTTATCTGATTGGAGACTAGTTGGCAAAGTCTGAATAAGTGGGTGGATATGTGCTAAAGGGTTTAGATTTGTAGCAGGATGAGACGTGACCACATAATTATCAGTTTGCTCATTTTTCAATTTTAAATAATCAGAGAAATGCAGTAGGAAAAGTAACTTTAAACATTTGCCAAATTGTGTTTTCTGCTTCAAGTTTGAAGAATCAATTCTCCAGATACTGATGGCTTCATTGTTCTTTTTTTGTCAGAGACAAGATCGAGAGATGCGTGCGGCCACGTGAGTATTCTGAAAATGTACGATACTCTAGAGGTCCCCATTAGGCCTTCTTTCCCCTTTCTCCTTCAGTCTCCCCGGCTCCCTCCACTCACCTTCTCACCTCTGTGTGCTCCTGTGGCCGATATGGAAAGATGTGCATTTTATTTTCATTTGGCAGAGTTAACCCATAGAGTGAGAGTCAGGGACAGATTTATCCATTGCATGCCTAAAGGCACAGGGACAGGGGAGTCCTGGCCTCCGGGTTTAAGGGTAACCTCACCAAACCACTACCACCTCTTGCTGTTCCTGGCTGACCAGAACAAATGCAACATAATGATTGAGGGTTATGTTAACCAGGTTTTCTATTCCGCCTTTACCTATTCAGTTTAAGGCTGGATTATATTACAAGAGGTTGAGTCAGGAAGTTACAATGGACAGTTTGACACAGACATTCAATAGAGTTGCTAGAACAGATAGATCAGGACAGTTAGGTCATAGTTACAAGTTCAAGTAAGTCATCGTTGACTCATCGATATGTCCCAGGAGTTGCATTAGACAGTTTAGAAATGGGCTTTTACCATTTCCATTTCAGTTACATCTGGGTTGGCTCCCTGTATTGGTAGAGAAATGCTTTTAAAAGTTTTCTGAATCTAAGATAGTGGTCACAAGATCATTGTGTTTTCTTGGGAAGTATAAGTTTATCAAAACAAAACAAAATGGCAGGAGTTCAGTGGCCAAACTAATTAAAAGCGCCCGGATGGACTTCCAAAACTGGGTATTTGGAGAGCCCTGAGCTCAGGGCTGCATCTGAAGGGCCTCCGAGCATGAGTGGATGCGATGTGATGACATCACATGCATGTGTGTGACATCATCACATTGCATCCATGAATGCTCACAGACCCTCCAGATACAGAAAAGAGATGAGGTTTCTGGGGGTTGGGCAGCAGGCAGAACAGGGCATGGCTGAAGCGGAATGGTGTGGAGCCAGGTGTCTTTTTTTCAAGGAGGAAATCTGGTAAACCTATCTTTAGGCCTAGCCTTAGATTCCTCCCACCACAGGAGAGCAATCTGAGAAAGGAAAGGGACTTGTCTATGCTCTTTTGCAGTTGCAAATTCAAAGCAGTTTATATATATACAGGGACTTATTTTGTACCTGGGGCAATTAAATGACTTGCCCAGGGTCACAAGAAGCAGCGCTGGGATTCAGTCCCACAACCTCAGGGTGCTGAGGCAACAGTTCTAAGCCACTCCTCACCTCCTGGGGAACTGGGTTCGATTCCCACTGCGGCTGTTGTAGTTCTGGCCAAGTCACTTAACACTCCCAGGTACAAACTGAGCACTTGTATCTAATATGTCAACTGCCTTGCTTGTAACCACAGAAAAGGGGACGATCAAATCCCATCCTCTTTCTCCTCTTTTGGCTGCATGGAGGGATTGCCTTGCATCAGAATCATTGCCCTGCTTGTCCTCTGAGCAATCAAAGTTACTCACCCTTAGCAGATGGATACAAATTCTCACTTCCTTTCCCGCCTTCCCTAGGAGTTGTGTTCTTTTGCTTTCATATTGGGCTAGATTCACTAAAGATAGCGACTCAATCGCTGTTGACCGATTCTCCAACAGCGATTGATTCACTCTCAAGTCTGCATGCAAATCCACCGACTCAGTCGCTCAGTGAGCGATTGACACAATACAGAGCCCTAACAGTAGTGACAGAGGAAACAGCCTCCTGTCACTGCTGTTAGGGCTTTGGGGTTTTTTTTAATGGCCCAGATGTTGTGCATGTGTTAAACACGTACCATCTGTCTCATTAGAAAAAAGCCCCCACTGTCTACCACCCAAAAGCCATCATGCCCCCAAACCCCAAAAAGATGGCAGAAAGGATGCTCACTCCCTCCTGCCATCCCGACTGACTCACCACCCCCGTGGCAAAACAGAGGGAGGGATGCCCACTCTCTCCTGCCAGAAAGGTGACCTCTACCTCCAGGCCCCCAGGCCCCCTACCTTAAAAGTTGAGACCCAGAGGTACTGATAACACCTGCTCCTCCTCTCTCGCCGACGACCACTGGGCCTTAGGCCCCTCCCTGGTGCATCACTTTATCCAATTATGTGTAGATAATACTGGTTTGTGTACTCTAAGTTTTTAAATCTGAAATATATTCTCTCTTTTTCCAATTCAGAGAGCAAGGAGTCCAGAGTGACCTGAGGTACGATTCTGAGATGTCACAGAAATAATTTTAGTGGTGTTTTTACCTTGGGGTGGGGGTAGATGTAAGAGCTCAAAAGTTACAGCAGTCAACGAATGTTGAAAGCGTTCCCACAGAAGGGTTGGAACAAAAACGGCCTTGGTGTGCTGCTATGCAAGATCCGAGCAACCAGCACTGTGGATCGTAAGGCAGCGGACGACTGCGCTCGGTTCGCACACAAGAGTACATTGAAGTTGTACGCGATCTTGTACTGAGCCAGTAGGATGCGCTGCAAATACACCGAAGAACTCGCCAAATAGCAAGAGAAACTGGAATAAGTCAGTCAACTGTGGTTGGAATAATTCATGATGATCTGAAATTAAAGTGTCTTAAAATGTGTCGTGTCCAGAACAAAGATACATGACTAAAATGGTGCAAGCAGCTTTTGACCAAGTACACAGAGCAGAGTGTCAGCTTCATCTGGTTTACAGATGAAAAGATATTTACCGGTTATCACACAGAATGATTTCCTATGCGTACCTTCAACAACAGTGAAGCGTGAGGTTAATGCCATTCGCCTACTACGAACCTGCCCGACCTCCAGCCAATCAGTCATGATCTCGGTCGCAATCTCAGATTTACAGATTTCTTCTTCATTGATCCTGGGGTTAAGTTTATCAAGTTTCAAGTTTATTAACTTTTTAATATACCGACCATCACCAAGTATCTGGCCGGTTCACAGTACAATTTATAAAAAGAAAAGCAAAGATAATATTTAAAATATAAAATGTGGTGAGTAAACATTAAAGACATAATTGACTAACATGAAAGTGAGGATATGAGGGGAAGGGGAGGGAAAGTTACATATTCTGGAGAAGAGAGGGAAATAGTGGGGGTAGGGAAACACATATTGGGTAGGATCGCTTTAATTAAAGCGGTTGGCTAGATAAGTTAAAACGAATCAGTTGAAAAGGAAAAAATGATAGGAAAAGAGAGTGGAATAGAGGAGATAAAGGTAGGCAAAGATTGAAAAAGTGGGGTAAGTAAAAAAGAGAATTTAGGGGATAGAGAAAAGAGAAAAAGAAGAAAAAAGAAAAGAAAAGGAGGAACTAAGAACTAACAAAAGCATCGCGGAATAAGAATGTCTTCAGATTGGTCTTGAAATTATTTAGATGTTGTTCTTCTCTTAGTTCTTGTGGTAAAGCATTCCATAGTGTTGGAGCGACAACTGTAAAGTTTGTTTTTCGGATATAATAGAATTCTTTGATTGAAGGAATTTGTAGAAGTTTTTGGTCTGCTGATCTCAGAGCACGTGGAGAGTAATGGGGGATTAGTTTCTTATAAAGATATAAAGGCTGATGTGCAAGATTTATTTTAAACGTAAGCAGAATGATTTTATAGGTTATGCGGTGTGTAATAGGTAACCAGTGTGCCTCTTTCAGTAATGGGGTGACGTGATCATATTTGCCTATTTTATATATGATTTTTATTGCCGTATTCTGTATTAATTGTAAACGACGGGTTTCTTTTTGTGGAAGACCAATGTAGAGAGAATTACAGTAGTCTAAATGAGAAATGACGAGGGAGTGAATTACATTACATTACATTACATTCGGGATTTCTATTCCGCCATTACCTTGCGGTTCAAGGCGGATTACAAAAGGTTAGTTTAAGGACAGGATTACAATGAATTACAGAATTACAGAATTACAGAGTTAGAGAATTATAGAATTACAGAGTTACATAATTACAGAATTACATAATTACATGAATTATAATGAATAGCTAGATAGGTTAGATGTAGATCTTAAGGGCTTTTAGAGGTCGTGTTGTTATTGCTGTTTTAGGAATTTCTTGAAAAGTGTGGTTTTTATTTCTTTTCTGAACGTCTTATAGTCTGGGGTTGTCATCAGAAGGTTGGAAATCTGTTTGTCCAGTCTTGCAGCTTGTGTGGCTAGGAGGCCGTCATGTTGTTTTGTTCTTTTTACTTCTTTGGATGGGGGGGGTATGAATGGGGAGTGCGTTTTTCTGTGTCTGGTGTTGGTTGCTTGGATGAGGCGATTGTTCAGGTATGATGGGCTGTCTCCGTGTAGGGTTTTAAATAATATGCAGTAGAATTTGAATTGGATTCTTTCTTGGATTGGGAGCCAGTGTGAGTTGATGAAGGCCTCAGTGATGTGGTCGTGTTTTTTCAATGAATAGACGAGTCTTAAGGCTGTATTTTGGATTGTTTGGAGTTGTCTTATCGTATTTGCTGGACATGGGAGGAATAGTATGTTACAGTAGTCCAATATGCCTAGTATCAGGGATTGTACTATAAGTAGGAATTGTGTACTTTCAAAGAATTTTCGGACTTGTCTCAGGTTTCTCATGATTGCGAATGATTTTTGAGTTGTTTTGTTTATTTGCGGTTGCATTGTGCAGCATCTGTCTATGGTCATGCCTAGTAGTTTTATGGTTGTTTGGATGGGATATTTGGTTGCGTTTATGTCTAGTATGGTTGTGGTTTGGATCTTGTCGTTTTCTAGGAGGATGAATTTGGTTTTGTCTTGGTTGAGTTTAAGTTTGTGATTTTCCATCCAGGTTGTGACTGCTTCCAGTGTTTGGTGAAGTTCGTCCGTCATGGTTGGTTTGGAATGATCGTATGGGATGAGGATGGTGATGTCATCCGCATAGCTATAGGATGTTATGCCTAGATTATCCAGATGAGTTCCTAGAGAGGCAGTGTATAGATTGAAGAGGGTGGGGGATAGTGGAGATCCTTGTGGTACGCCGCAGGGGTTTGACCAGGATTCTGATTTTTCTTTGTTTGATTTTACGCTGTAGGTTCTGAGTTTTAGGAATCCTTCGAACCAGGCGTATACTTTATCTGAGATGCCTATTGCATCTAAGATCTGTAGAAGGATGTTGTGGTCTACTAGGTCGAATGCCGCCGATAGGTCCAGTTGTATGAGTAGCATTTTTTTTCCTGTACTAAGTTGTTGTCTAACGGTATCCATGAGGGAGCCTAGTAATGTCTCTGTGCTGAAGTTTGTTCTGAATCCTGATTGCATGGGGTGGAGTAGGTTGTGGTCCTCTATGTAATTGGTGAGGAGTTTGGCTACTAGGCCTTCTATAATTTTGACATATAGCGGAATTGAGGCTATAGGTCTATAGTTAGCTGGGAGGTTTTGTGGTGCCTTTGGATCTTTTTGGATTGGGATGATGACGATTTCGCTGAGGTTGTCAGGGAATGTGCCCTCTGTGAGCGTGAATTGGATCCATTGTAGAGTTATGGTGCGGAACTTTACACTAGAGGTGGTAAGGAGATATGAGGGGCAATGGTTGAGGTCACAGGAGGCATGGCTGTATTTTTTGTAGAATTTGTTGAATTCTGACCATTGTATGTTTGGGAATTGAGTCCAAATTCTGTCTGCTGCGATTGCCTCTTTTCCTGTAGGGTGGATTGTGATTGGATTTTGCTTGGATGGGTTGAGGATGAGTGTGGCTCTGGTGTTGGTGATTTTATTCTTGAAATGTTCTGCTAAGAGGGTAGGTGATGGTAGAGGTGTGTTCGTGGTGGTAGTGTGTGGTTTGGTGTCTGTTAATTCTTTCAGGATTTGGAAAATTTTTTTGGAATCTTGTGTTTCTGTGCCTATGAGCTTGGTATAGTAACTTTTCCTCTTGTCTTTTAGTCGATTTTTGTATAGTTTGTTGATTTTTTTCCAGTCGGTTTTTGTTTGTTCTTGGTTCTTTTTTCTCCATTTTCTTTCTAATCTTCTACACTGTCTTTTGAGTTGGAGTAATTCATTATCAAACCATTGGTCTGATTTCCTGCTGATTCTGGTTTTGGTTTGTAGGGGTGCCAGATTATCAAGGATGTTGGTGGATACATTTTTCCAGTGGGAGATGAAGTTTTTTGGGTCGCAGTCTTGGATGGTTTCGTCTACCTTTGACCAGAAGATGGTTGGGTCGATATGTTTGCGTGAGGTATATGTGGTTTTTTTTGATTGAGGTGTGAATTTGGTTTTGGTCCAATTGATATTGAAGTTATAGATGTAGTGGTCTGACCATAGGGATGGGGACCATGTTCCGTTAGGAGTTTGGATTTCTTGATTGGATGGTTGGTGAGACATGAATGCTGCAATGTCCAGTTGATGACCTTTTTCATGCGTGGTTTGTGGGTTTAGGATCTGGAAGGATAATGCATTGAGAAAGGATAGACAGTTGTTTGCTGGTATGGAGGTTGGGTCTTCTAGGTGTAGGTTTAGGTCTCCTAGTATGAGGTTAAAATCAGCTGTTAGTGAATTTTGGTAGATGAAGTTTTCAAATTCGGGTCTCACTGTGGTCCAGTTTCCTGGTGTTATGTAGCAGAGCAGGCAGTTTAGAGGGTTTTTTTGTGTTGTGTTTGTGAGTTGGCACGCTAGGAAATCCATTTGTGGAGTGGATACTTTCTCGAGTATGTTTAGAGTTATGGAGTTTTTGAATATTATTGCTAGTCCTCCTCCTCTTTTTTTCTCTCTGCAGGTTACTGTTATTTTGTATCCCGGCGGGCATACTTCTTTTATTCTAGGGTCTGTGTCTGAGGTTAGCCAGGTTTCAGTGAGGAATAAGCAGTCAAGTTTTTCTGTTGTTATCCAATTTTTTATGTTTTCTGTTTTGGGTCCTAGAGATCTGATGTTGACATAGGCACATGTAAGGGAGGTCGTGTTTGTCTGTGGAATGTAAGTTGTTTCCGGGTATATGAGTGTTGTTGTGGTTGTTTGAGGTTTTGTTTTCGGGGATGTTGATCTTCTTCTCCAGATAACAGTGATGGGGTGTTGATTGTTGGTGTGGTGGTTTGGGTATCTTGGTGTGAGTATTCTTCTGTTGGGGATTTGGAAGTTGGTTGTGCTTGCGGTTGAGGTTGTGGTGGGCAGGTTGTTTGCTGTTGTATTCCAGCTAGAAATGAGGAGGATTATCAGGATGGTGGCTATTTTGTGTGTATTTCGGGAGGGCTTCATGTTTGATGTCAGGTTTGGAGTGTACGAGTTGTTAGGTAGAGGGAGTGGTTCTCTCTTAGAGACCTGGTTGTAGGGGGAGGAGCGGGGGATCTTTCGCTCCTTACCTTATAATGGAGGTAGGAGGTAGGCAGGCGGTCCGGTGGAGTGGTCTCCGGGGTGTAGGTGCTCACGTCTCTAAGGTCCACTGGTGCTCCTCTCAGGTGCTCCACGAAGGCGCCCACTAAGGCGCATGCGCCTTTGTCGTGCGCCTTCGTCGGCACGCCGAACGGCGGCGCGCCGTTGGCGCTGTGTCTTTTTAAAGTATGTAGTCCTCCTGCGGGATCGGGGGGGCGGAGCAGGGCTCCCACGCCGGCCCGGTCGTGCTGGGAAATGGCGGGTGCTGGCGCTGTGTCTTTTTAAAGTATGTAGTCCTCCTGTGGGATCGGGGGGGCGGAGCAGGGCTCCCACGCCGGCCCGGTCGTGCTGGGAAATGGCGGGTGCTGGCGCTGTGTCTTTTTAAAGTATGTAGTCCTCCTGCGGGATCGGGGGGGCGGAGCAGGGCTCCCACGCCGGCCCGGTCGTGCTGGGAAATGGCGGGTGCTGGCGCTGTGTCTTTTTAAAGTATGTAGTCCTCCTGCGGGATCGGGGGGCGGAGCAGGGCTCCCACGCCGGCCCGGTCGTGCTGGGAAATGGCGGGTGCTGGCGCTGTGTCTTTTTAAAGTATGTAGTCCTCCTGCGGGATCGGGGGGGCGGAGCAGGGCTCCCACGCCGGCCCGGTCGTGCTGGGAAATGGCGGGTGCTGGCGCTGTGTCTTTTTAAAGTATGTAGTCCTCCTGCGGGATCGGGGGGGCGGAGCAGGGCTCCCGCGCCGGCCCGGTCGTGCTGGGAAATGGCGGGTGCTGGCGCTGTGTCTTTTTAAAGTATGTAGTCCTCCTGCGGGATCGGGGGGGCGGAGCAGGGCTCCCACGCCGGCCCGGTCGTGCTGGGAAATGGCGGGAATTAGAATTGTAATCGCTTCTGTTCCTAAGATTGAGGTTAATGAACGGATTAGACGAAGTTTGAAGAAACAAATTCGTACAACTGAACTGATTTGGTCATGAAAGGTGAGATATTTATCGATTATGACTCCTAGTAGTTTTATCTTTGATTCCATTTGTATTGGAATGGATTTGATAGAGATTTTACCTTGTAAGGATTCACTATTTTTGATTGGGAGCAATAAAGCAGAAGATTTATCAATGTTAAGAGAAAGTTTGTTAGTATATAACCAATCATTTATAGTGTCAAGTTTATGGTTTATGTCTATTACATCTGAAGTATTTGAGGTATTGATTGGGTGAAGTAGTTGAATGTCATCAGCATAAGCGAAGATAGTGAAACCAATAGATTGAGCTAGCGTAAGAAGAGGGGAGAGAAAGATGTTGAAGAGTAGTGGGGATAGAATGGAGCCTTGTGGAACTCCATAGGTCGGAGATATGGATTGAGAAACTTCATTTTTTACCTGCACTGTAAAGCTTCGATCAGTAAAGTATGAGATGAACCATTGTAAAGCTGGACCTATAATACCACAGTCTTTGAGTCTATTAAGAAGAAGTGAGTGATCAATAGTATCGAAGGCTGCAGAAAGGTCAAGAGAGATAAGAAGGACCGATTTTTGGTGTTCATGATAATAATGAATAGTTGAGATTAGGCCTATTAGTGATAGTTCGGTGGAGTGTGAGGAACGAAAACCTGTTTGACAAGGATGAAGGGCATTGGTATTTTCAATGAATTCAGTAAGTTGCGTATGAATGATTTTTTCTGTAAGTTTAGAAATAAGCGGTAGATTAGCAATAGGACGATAATTTTCTGGTAGCGAAGGGTCTAGGTTGTGTTGTTTCAATTTTGGAATAACAAGTGCTGTTTTCCATGAAGTCGGTATTTGGTGATCAGAAAGAGATTTAGAAATCATTTCCCAGATAAAAGGACCGAAAAAAGAAAAGTATTTTTTAAGGAGTAGGGGGGGAATGCTCTCCCTAGAAGTATTGGAAGTGTTTAAAGATTGAAGGATTAGAAGAAGAGTGGCTAAAGATGGCATTTTGAAATTTGAGCAAGTGCTGAATGAGATATGGGAGGAGTCGTCAGAAGTGTGAGAAAGAGAAGCAGGTGGGGAAGGTCCTAGATTTGATCTAATGTTTTTAATTTTAGAATCAAAGAAGAGAGCCAATTCATTGGCAGATGGTTGAGTAGTTGAGGGAGTGGATTTCTTTTTAGAGTATTTTGAAAGAGATTGGACTAGATTGAAGAGAGATGAAGAATTACGAGCAGAGGAGATTAACTTGGAATAGTATTCTTTTTTGGTTTGTTGTATAGTTATTTTATACTGAGAAGCCTTTTCCTTGTAGAGAATGAGAAAGTTGTTTTGGTGTGTTTTACGCCATTTATGTTCGACTGATCGAAGTTGTTGGCGAAGAAGGGTACGCATACTACTGGGACATCCTCTTGATGCAGAAGCTGTTGCCAGCGATAAATCGCATGTCACAGCTTCAAACAGGACAATGCCCCAGTAAATCAGACAAAGAATACCTTAGAACTGCTACTTCGGGAGACCCCAGACTTCATTGGTCCAGACCTCTGACCTGCGAATTCACCAAATCTAAGTCCAGTTGACTACCGGATCTGGGGGCTGATAGAGGAACGCAACTACCAGACAGCGATATCTTACGTCAAACAGCGTCTCATCTCTGTTTGGGCTGAGCTGAAGCAGCTGTTCATAGCATAATATAAAATCACATATGTATATCGCAAAACCTTTCAGTTCTGTGCGGTTTAAAAACTAAGAAGACTGAACAATCTCAGTGATTAACAAGTCAATTCTCCATACAAGAGGAAGAAAGAGATAACAGTCCGTGAAACTCTGCATCCCAACTAGCTGCTTGGTAAGACAGCAATCTTTGTCAAAAATCTCTTCTATGTACAACCACGAGCAGAAGGGACAACAAGCATTGCAGTGGCTTGAAATGAGTGAACGTAAATTGATCAACTGGATAATTGGGTATATGTAACCATGCAAGGCCTAATAACACGTGGTTCCAAACTTGAAAAACACCCTAGCCTCTACTGGCAACCAGTGAAGGTGTAATATAATCTGGGTTTTTTCCCCTAATTAAACATTAAATGCATGGCAGTATTTTGAACAATACGTAATCTTTGAAAATGTTTACGATAATCTGCCAGATGTAGTATATTACAGTAGTCCAAAATACTCAACGCTGATGATTGTACCAATAACCTGAGTGGAGTAATATTGAAGTATGATCCAATTGTTCATAGTTTCCATGATGTAAAGAAGCTTTTTCGTACTAGAACATCAATGTGATTGATCACTCATGGATAGATTTGTTTTCAATCAAATTATACACCAAAATGTGGGTGTAATAGGGTACGACACTCCATTCAGAGTCAAATGTTCTTCTGTACGTTTGGTAGGAGATGCAAAGCAAAATGTAGTTTTATCTGGGTTAAGCTTTCATTTAAAACCCCTCATCCAATGATCTACAGTCTGAAAAACCTTCGAAATTAAATGAGAAGCTGTTGAAAGATTAGAAAACATAGGAATTACTAAAGTTATGTCTTCTGAATAACTAAAAAAATTGATATCAAAATTTGATCATCTTGAACCCAAGAAGGCAAGATAAATATTGAAAAATATTGAGGAAAGAGGGGATCCTTGATGAACTCCACAAGGATTACTCCAAGTATCTGACAAGACCCCATTAAAACTCACTTGATAAGTATGTAAATAAATTAATCAGTGTATATAATATGAAAACTGTTTCTATTGTAATCACAGAAAGATAGTATAGAAAAATCCTAAATTAGTTTTCACTCTTTTCTTTCCAGGAGACATGGGAGAATGAGGAGAATAAGGAATGGGTAATTATAGTCAATTTTTTAAAAATATTGATAAAGGAGGTTTTTTAAAAAATACTTTTGCCCTCGTATAAAAGGCTGACCCCTAGTGGTAGTACTGTGAGACTACTACTATTTGTTATAACTGCCTTTTGGAACCCTGTGCTAGACGGGGCCCACTAGCAACCTAGGATCACCTTGGATAAGTTCTAGGGGTGGATGGAGATCCAGGGGGCCTAAGGGATTGGGGAGCAGGGGGTGTAATTATAAAATGATTCACTATATTGGGCAAACTGAAGGTCTATCAAGCCCTATATCCTGTTTCAAACAAACATTGACAAATCAGGTCACAAGTACCTGGTAAGACCCCAAAGAGTAAAACAGATTCTATTTCAAGCTGCTGAACCCAGAAATAAGCAGTTGATTTTCCCAAGTCCATCTTAAGGATGGTTTATGGACTTTTCTTTAGGATCATTTTCAAACCTTTTTTAAACCCCGCTACACTAAGAGCTTTTACCACATTTTCTGGCAATGAATGCCAGAACTTAAATTGTAGATTGGATTGGGGAGTCAAAAGAGATAAGAACCGAGGGCATCGGGGGATTGTTTCTGGAACCCATGGGGTTGTAGGAACCAAGTGGGGGAATGAGAAGATCAGGGGAGGGAAACAGATTAGTGACCCTGAAGCTGTGCAGGTGATGGTCAATATTCAGGTAGCAGACATCCACATAGTTAAGCACAGAAAGATAGGCTAACGTTTGTGCAGTTCTGTCTGGCCACTTAGCTATGTGGGCACCAACCCAGAATATGGCCTTTCCGTATATGGCCTGTGTAGTCTGAGCTTGTAGTTAAGAGCAGAATTTCAGCAGCTGGTCCGCTCAGTGGGCCTAAGTGGGCAGGAGACACTGAATAGAGACCTCGTAGTGATTCTTCCAGTGTCCAGTACAGTGGATTCTGGGGAACTGAAAAACAAAATGCCCTTAAGGAAAGGATTTAATAGAGCCATTGGTGACTGGGATATTTCTTGGGCAATATTTGATTATAATTTATTTTTTCTATTATACTTAAAATAATCTGTTTTGTTATCTGCTTTATTATATTCAGACTGAAAAGAATGTGGGGGAATATGCGAGCCTGTTTTACATGTCAGTGAAAGGTAAGATTTCTAACAAATACGAGGGGCGTTCAATAATTTATCTACCTCAGTAGGAAAGGAAAGAGTTTGCAATAACTTTAACCCTTTGAAAAGTATTCTTCTGTTCAACCTTCAAACCAGGATGTCACAGCTTGCATGACATCTTCATCACTTGAAAACCGCTATTCACGGAGAGATTTCTTCAAAACACGGAACAGGAAATAATCCTAGGGAGCCAGGTCAGGACCGTAGGGTGGATGGTTCAGCTGCCTAAAACCATATTCTCAGATGGGAGCATGTGATTCTCGTGACATGTTTACTGGCGCATTGTTGTGAAGAAGCAGCACACCTGCTGTGAGTTTTCCTCATCTTTTCTCCATGATTGACTCCTATAAAGTGTCCATTGTGTTGGCGTAACTCTCCCCAGTTATGGTTATCTTGTGTGGCATGAACTCCAGAATCAAAAATCCATCATCCCAGAAGACAGTTGCCATGACTTTGCCTGAAGATTTTTCTGTCTTGAACATTTTTAGGGGTGGGGATGACTTGTGCTTCCACTGCATTGACTTCGTTTTGGACTCAGGATCACCAAATAATGGAAAAAATTCACTTGGTCTTCACAGAGCACCTCCAAGTTCTCATCTGGCTTTGCTTACAGAATATTGTATGGATGTGTGCTGGTGTGTCATTTCGGTGTCCATGTGAGTGTGTCTCCTCTGGTTCAAATCCGAGCTCTCTCTTCGTTTGTATCGGTGGGTGTATAGGTATCTCTCTCCTCTGGTTCTGATCCAACACTTTTGTTGCATAAGCTGTGTATATGAATATGTGCATCGTTTTCTGTATTTGTGTGCATCTCCTTGAGTTCTAATCCTAGCTCTGTCTCTTCACACAGGCAGGAACGGCTGGGGCTTCACTGACAACACTGAGACCTATTTATGGTTTCCAGCTGCACTCCAATCTGCGGCTTTCCCTCAGTAACCTTATGTTCCTCCTGTCACCAAAGCCATCCACTGCCACTACCTCCTGGCGACATCTGTCTATATCTTCTTCATGTTCTTCTCCACGGTGAGTACTGAGGCATAGAGATTTTAAAAAATCCTACTTGGGGGTCACTGAGAGAGTAACAGGCAGAGTTGGAAGGCCAACTGATTGGAGAAGATCCCTGAGGTACAGGGAGATAAAGTTATTCACTCAGGGGTCACACAGCGAATCATGGAAAGAGAGGGGTTAGTACTGAGGCACAGGCAGATAAAGTGATCACGTTTGATCATGCTTAAATCTAGGAAGCTAAACTTTGAACCCTTAGATTTTGATCTGCCACTCTTCTGAAGGGGCTAAATTTAGTGGAGTAGAGTGGTGGAATGGAATGGGCAAAGCTGAAGGACTTACTTGTCTTTCAAGAAGTACAAAGATGAGGTGACACACCGCAAAGTTAGTAATACGCAATTTTACAACAAACTAGAGAAAATATTTTTCACTCAATCTATAATTTATCTATCCAGCTCTGTCTCCTCACAAAGGCTGGAACAGCCAGGCTTCACTTATAACACCAAGGCCTGCTCCTAAGGATTCCAGCCGCGCTCCACTCTGCTGCTTCCCTCATGAGCCTTATTGTCATGCCTTCTCTCACCATAGCCATCCACTACCACTACCTCCTGGCGGCATCTGTCTACATCTACACGATGTTCTTCTCCACGGTGAGTACTGAGTTATAGAGATAAAATAACCTACCCAGGGTCAATCAGAGAGTGACAGGCAGAGTTGGGATTAGTACTGAGGCACAGGCAGATAAGGTGATCACGTTTGATCATTCTTAAATCTAGGAAGCTAAACTTTGAAACCTTAGATTGCGATCTCTCACTCTTCTGAAGGGGCTAAATTTAGTGGAGGAAGAACTCTGATATGACTAAGTGGCTAACAAGTAGAGATGCTGCTTCTGCAGATAGAGGTTGTGAGATCAAATCCCAGTGCTGCTCCTTGTGACCCTGGGCAAGTCACTTAATCCTCCAGTGCCCACTGCTTTGAATTTCAGCTTTGCATGCCAAAGCCACAAAAAGGCAGTATACAAGACCCCATTCCCTTTCCTTTGCTGTGGGATTTAGATAGCAGAAGATTCACTCTGATAAAGGCATTTAAAACAGTGGAAGTAGGTGAAAGAGACAACTAGGGTAGCATATTTGTTTGTATCTGACAATGCTGTTACTCTTTCATATACAACAGGTGGAAAAAGAAGAAACCCCAGAACAGCACTCTTTAAAGCTGAGACTGGGGTGCCAAATGCAAAACCTTAGACTCTATGAGAGACTCTACACTGTAGAAAAATCATGTTTTAAATGCGAGAACAGCTTCAATGAAAAACAATACCTCAAGAAAAAAACAAAACAATTCAGCAAAATTCATAAAAGAATCCATATATTTTCTTCTGCCATTGTGAGGTATGAAATCTGTTATTTTTGTATATATTGCACTTGAGAATGCTAATAAATATTATTAAAAAAAAAATATCCAAACTGGAGAAAAACATAACTATTCTGAATATGAGAAACGCTTCAATCAAAATCAACACCTCAGAAAAAACCCCAATACGTCAAAATTCATGAAAGAATCCATATATTTTCTTCTGCCCTTCTGAAGTATGGAATCTGATGTTTTTGTATACTGTATGCTGCACTTGAGAATGCTAATAAAGATTATTAAAAAAAAAAAAAAAGGAATCTAAACTGGAGAAAAACAGAAATATTCTGAATGTGACAAACGCTTCAATCAAAATCAATACTTCAGGGAAAAAAACACAACAATTCGTCAAAATTCTTCTGTCATTGTGAGGTATGGAACTTGATATTTTTGTATATGTGGTACTTGACAATGCTAATAAAGATTGTTTCAAAAAAAAAAAAAACAATCCAACCTGGAAAAAAAGCTTTAAAATATTCTGAATGTGACAAACGCTTCAATCAAAATCAATACTTCAGGGAAAAAAACACAACAATTCGTCAAAATTCTTCTGTCATTGTGAGGTATGGAACTTGATATTTTTGTATATGTGGTACTTGACAATGCTAATAAAGATTGTTTCAAAAAAAAAAAAAACAATCCAACCTGGAAAAAAAGCTTTAAAATATTCTGAATGTGACAAACGCTTCAATCAAAATCAATACTTCAGGGAAAAAAACACAACAATTCGTCAAAATTCTTCTGTCATTGTGAGGTATGGAACTTGATATTTTTGTATATGTGGTACTTGACAATGCTAATAAAGATTGTTTCAAAAAAAAAAAAAAACAAACAAACAATCCAACCTGGAAAAAAAGCTTTAAAATATTCTGAATGTGACAAACGCTTCAATCAAAAACAATACTTCAGGAAAAAAAAAAAAAATCATCAAAATTCATAAAAGAATCCATTTTTTTTCTTCTGACATTGTGAGGTATGAAATCTGAAAATTTTGTATATATTGCACTTGAGAATGCTAATAGAGGTTATTAAAAAATAAAAAAAAATCCAAACTGGAGAAAAATATAGAAATATTCTGAATATGACAAATGCTTCAATCAAAAACAATACTTCAGGGAAAAAAAACCAACAATTCGTCAAAATTCTTCTGTTATTGTGAAGTATGGAATCTGATATTTTTGTATATGTGGTACTTGAGAATGCTAATAAAGATTGTTTCAAAAAAAAACAAACCAAAAAACAATCCAACCTTGAAAAAAAGCTTTAAAATATTCTGAATATGACAAACACTTCAATCAAAACCAATACCTCAGGAAAAAAAAGCAACAGTACGTCAAAATTCATAAAAGAATCCATATATTTTCTTATGTCATTGTGAGGTATGCAATCTGAAGTTTTTGTATATACTGCACATGAGAATGCTAATAATGATTATTTAAAAAAAAGGAATCCAAACTGGAGAAAAACATATAAATATTTTGGAATATGATAAACGCTTCAATCAAAAACAATACTTCAGGAAAAAAAAAACCAATTCGTCAATATTCTTCTGTCATTGTGAGGTATGGAACTTGATATTTTTGTATATGTGGTACTTGACAATGCTAATAAAGATTGTTTCCAAAAAAACCCCAAAAACAATCCAACCTGGAAAAAAAGCTTTAAAATATTCTGAATATGACAAACGCTTCAATCAAAAACAATACCTCAGGAAAAAAAAAAAAAATCAAAATTCATAAAAGAATCCATTTATTTTCTTCTGACATTGTGAAGTATGAAATCTGAAAGTTTTGTATATATTGCACTTGAGAATGCTAATAAAGGTTATTAAAAAAAAAAAAAAAAGAATCCAAACTGGAGAAAAACGTAGAAATATTTTGAATATGACAAATGCTTCAATCAAAAACAATATCTCAGGAAAAATTCATAAAAGAATCCATATATTTTCTTCTGTCATTGTGAGGTATGCAATCTGAAGTTTTTGTATATACTGCACATGAGAATGCTAATAGAGATTATTTAAAAAAAAAAAAAAAAAGGAATCCAAACTGGAAAAAAACATATAAATATTTTGGAATATGATAAACGCTTCAATCAAAAACAATACTTCAGGAAAAAAAAACAATTCGTCAAAATTCTTCTGTCATTGTGAGGTATGGAATTTGATATTTTTGTATATGTGGCACTTGAGAATGCTAATAAAGGTTATAAAAAAAAAAAGAATCCAAGCTGGAAAAAACCATAAATATTTTGAATATGACAAATGCTTCAATCAAAAACAATAACTCAAGGAAAAAAACCACAGAATTCTTCAAAATTCATAAAACAATTCATATATTTTCTTATGTCATTGTGAGGTATGGAATCTGATATTTTTGTATATGTTGCACTTGAGAATGCTTATAAAGATTGTTTACAAAAAATTTTAAAAAAGAATCCACATTGAATAAAAAGCTTAAAAATATTCTGAATGTGACAATTGCTTCAATCAAAACCTCAGTAAAAAAAAAAAAAAAACACAATACGTAAAAATTCATGAAAGAATCTATATATTACATTACATTACATTAGGGATTTCTATTCCGCCTGTGCCTTGCGGTTCTATTTTCTTTTGTCATTGTGATGTATGAAATCTGATGTTTTTGTCTTGCAATTGAGAATGCTAATGATTGTTTGCAAAAAAAAAGCAAAAAAACAAACAAACTGGAGAAAAACATAAATATTCTGTATATGCCAAACGCTTCAATCAAAAACAGTACCTCAGGAAAAAAAAATACATCAAAATTCATGAATCCATATATTTTCTTCTGTCATTGTGAGATATGCAATCTAAAATTTTTGTATATATTGCATATTAGAATGCTAATAAAGATTTTTTTTTAAAAGAAAAAAAGAATCCAAACTGAAGAAAAACATAAATATTTTGAATAAGACAAACGCTTCAATCAAAAACAATACCTCAGGGAAAAAAGAACACAACATGAGTACCATGAGGAGCACTATTTTTATCCAATGTGTCTTTCATAGTTATATTGTAAGCTCTTTTGAGCAGGGACTGCCTCTTGTGTATTTGATGTATAGTGCTGCATGCATTTGGTAGCACTATAGAAATAATAAATAGAAATACTGTATTTTATCTTGCTGTATGTTGCACATTCTTTTCACACTGCTTTGAACTTGATACTAATAAAAATAAGTTTTCCTCTTGATGTATCATTTTCCTGAGTGTTAGGTCTGATTATGTTGACTTTTCCTGAATGTTACATGTTGACTGTTTTATTAGTTGTTTATCAAATCTCAATAAATATATTGAAGTTAAAAATATATACAGTATATATATCTAAACCTACCTCTCTTGTCCCACTACTCTCTATCTCAGTGGATAACACTAATCCTCCCTCTCTGGACAACTGACAACCCCAGGGTCATCTTTGACTCTCTCTCTTTCTTTACACAAATCCAACGACCACCAAAACCTGCCATTTCTATCTCTAAACTACCACCAACATCTTACCCTTCCTCTATGAGCACACCAACAAAACCCTTATCACATCTCACCTGGACTACTGCAACTTGCTTCTCACAGCTCTTTCATGTAACCATCTCTCTCCCATTTAATCTGTTCAACATAGAAGCAAGAGAGGATGAAAGGCCAAAATATGCCAAAAGAATTCCAGCACAGTGCCAGGAAAGGCTAGAAGACCCTAAAATAATTGATGAGTGCCAACTAAGCAGGAAAACTGGCTGAAGGCCCTAAAATGAGTTCTAAGGCTCAAAGCAGGAGATTTCTAGTCAAGAAGTAAAGTGAGCTTTGAAGAGCCAAAATGAACCATAGAGAGCCAACACAGCAGCAAGACTGGCTGGAAGTCTGAAAAGATAGGCTGCAGTTCTTTTCATAAACTGACCTCACAACTACCCAATTGCTGTTATAATTCAGGTTTATTAGCAATAAACAAAAGGCAGCTTACATGAAACAACAAAAGTACAGCACATTGAGCTAAAAGGAAAACATACATAGAAAGTGTCCTGCTTCTGTTCATGGATCCGTTCTCCCTCTCTCCCCCCGCGGGCTATACCAACCAGCATGCCACTTATATACTTTAGTTCAGTAGCCTAGGGTATCACCTAGTTACAGATTACATACCCACTTTCCATTGGTTTGTTACATGCATCATTTCTATTGTCTATATGGTCCATACAGTTATCATATTGAAGTATGACATCACCTAATGTCAAAACTGACCTTTCTATTTCCCTGACACTGCATTCTTAATACTAAAGCACTAATTTCTGAGGACAAGCCTTCTCTGTGCTGAGCTTGATTGTCAATAGTTCTGATAATTTTTTGGTAGGACATTTTATCTTGTACTGTTGCTTGAGTTTATCCAATGATATCACAGAAGATCTCTGCCAATTACTAGAGCACACGTGAATCTCTCATAGAGCATATTGTCTCCTGCTGACAGCAGAAATATGATTGTCCAGATGCTTGAATTCATAAGCACTATGTCTCTCTTAAAAGTATAACTTTATTTTTGGGGTCTCAGAGTTCTTCGCCTACAGTTTCATGCAGGTCTTATTCCTGATTCTTCCTCATTGCCTACATTTTCATGCAGATCTTATTCCTGATTCTTCCTCAAGTCCCCCCAAAATTGGTCAGAAAAAATGCAAAAGGCAACAAGTCCCGTAATGTAATTTTGTAAAGAACTTTGAAGAGAGACTTCAAGAATTGATCATGGTTCAGTTTTTGTTGGAGTTATGTTCTTCAAAACTGATTTACAAATTTTAAAAAAGGGAAGAGCATGGAGATTTTTAATCTGAGCCTCTGAAATGTGGCATTCTGCAGGAGAAATAGGACTGTAGATCCCAGAATGCTCTAGTGGGCTCTACAAGTACTAAATCTAGATGAAGAATGTGATAGAACTGCAGTTTGTAGAAATGCCACTAGATGGCAGCTTTAGACAGAAAAAGATCTATTCCATCTACTGCAGGGGTGCCCACACTTTTTGGGCTTGCGAGCTACTTTTAAAATGACCAAGTCAAAATGATCTACCAACAATAAAATTTAAAAAAAACACAAAGCACACTGTACGCATAGAAAATGTTAATCATCATTCCTATTCCAGGGTTTTTCAAAGAGGTCAAAGCAGATGACTCTATGCACTCACCTCACTAACAACCATACAAAAACAGACAAATACCCTGCTTTCGACGCTCATAGGCTCCCTGCGCTAAAAACCTCTTACGGTTTAGTAAAAGGGGACCACAGTGTAAAATATAGACAGCAGATATAAATTCAGATACATTTTGATCACCAAATTTAAAATAAAATCAATTTTCCTACCTTGGCTGGTGATTTCATGAGTCGCTGGTTGCACTTTCATCTTCTGACTGTGCATCCAATCTTACTTCCCTTCTTTTAGCCTGTATGCTTCCTCTCCTCCTGACCTCATTCCCCCCCCCCCCAACGTTTTCTTCCTCTCTCCCTGCCCCCTCTTTCTCTCTTCATGCCCCCTTTCTTTTTTTCTGTTTCTCTTCTTTCCTTCTGTCTCCCTGCCTGCCCTCTTTCTCCCTCCCTGCCCTCCCCCAAGCCAAGCTCTCCCTGCTTCGGGCCCACCAGCATTCCTCTCCCCGACGTCAATTCTGCCGTCGGAGAGGAAGTTCCGATGGCCAGAACTTCCTCTCCGACGGCAGAATTGACGTCGGGGAGAGGAAGGCTGATCGGCCCAAGATCGACCTATTGGGAAAAATGCTGCCGGTTCCTGCCTTTGAGGAAACAGAAAGTAGGCAGGACCTGGCAGCAAGAAGAGCAAATCGCAAGCTTCACTGACCTGTCTCCCGCTTTAGCCCGCGAACGGGGATCTAACATGTGCCTGCTAGCTTCCCTTCTCCCCCCCCCCCCACGACAAAACTTCCGGTTTCAAAGGGAAGAGAAGGGAAGCCGGTACAAGCACACGTTAGCCCACGGAGCATAAGTTCTCCATGCCGGTTTTTTTTTTTAATATTGAGCAGCGGCGGCAGCAACAGAATTCAGAAGCGGGCCAGTCAGGAGGGGAAAAAAGAGAAGGGAACACGCTCTGCGAGCGACCTGTCGATTGCGATCGACGTATTGGGCACCCCTGATCTACTGTATATAAAGCATTACTTTGATCTCTTCTGTAGAAAACCAAATTTGATAAATTGATAGCAGGCCAAGGAAACATAGACAATCACCCCTAGCGCCAAATTTTGATAGATGCTAAGCATTTCCACTCTCTTCTAAGCCTGCAGCCACCAGCTGCAGCAATAACGAGCAAAAATCAGTGTGAGGCCTATGAGTGAGTGTACAAGCGCATAGGTCTTGTGGAAGCCTCACCTCTCATGCAGCAGGAAGCCATGGGTCCCCCACAGGCTCCGTGAGCTTTGGATGCTGACTTACAGGCTCCATCCTGTCATTGAGTCAAATTGTCACTGTGGCATCGCTGAAGAGGGCTGAGGTGGCACTGACAGGCTCACAGAATACCTGTTTGATTTATAGTGGTCAGGATTCAGGAGGGAAGTGATGCAGGAAGGCAAGGAAAGAGAAAGACCTGAGTGTGTATGGGGGGAGGTGATGGTGACAGGTACAGCATGCTTTCCTTTAGGTTCAATCATTCCCACCAGTCTGTCACTCAAATGGAATAATTCAAGCTGAAACAGGTGAAACAGCTGAAACACCTTTACTGAATAGGTGACTTGTACGTCCAACTGGTAACTATTTACATCTTGGTTCTAGAATACGGAAATTGGTAAAAGCTTTCATGATACAGTCAAATCTATCATGTCTTCATTGTGTTTCCCAACCTTTTCACACCAATTCTTTCAATTTTCGCGGTGAACTGTTCTGGGTCTCACCCTCTTCCTGCCAAGCTCTAACACTCCACTGGGACTCCACCATAAGCAAAGTCCTTTACCCGCCCCACCGAGGTGGGTATTCACACTAACAGTCTTTGTCCCCTCTTGGTATCAATCCTCATGTGAAGGGTCCCTTTGCATTAATGCTCAGTAAGCCACCCAATCTCATTCTCTGCCCTCAGCACAAGGCCACCCTTTTTTCCTCGCCAAGCTGAAACAGCCTTCTGCTCACTGGCAAACTCACTCGGACTTTCACCACATGAGCTGATCACACTTCCAAGAGTCTCCCTCAGTAGTGGGGGCTCTTGCGGGAGGGCAGGATAACCAGAAACCCTGCTTCTTCTCCTGTCCTGCCTTTTATTTGCTCTTCCCACCAACTAAACAGGTCAGGGCCTTCTAACTCGTGCCACACAGCTCTTCTATCTACATACGTAATCAATGACTCCCTAAAGAATCTCCCACTCTCTCTACAGCTGAGGCACTCTTGGAGGCAGGGGATTTCACATATGTATACCTGAAAGGTACATGTAGAGTTTCAAACAAGCACAAAAGAATTCAATATTGGCTTGTAATGTGGTTAAATATACGAGGGTGGTTTGAAAAGTTTGGTAAAAAAGCAAGTTAAACAACATAGTCTCCATCGAGGGTTATACACTTAGTTGACAGGGAAAGAGACAGAGTGTTACGCAGTGGTTAAAGCTACAACCTCAGCACCCTGGGGTTGTGGGTTCAAACCCACGCTGCTCCTTGTGACCCTGGGCAAGTCACTTAATCCCTCTCATTACCTCAGGTACGTTAGATAGATTGTGAGCCTGCTGGGATAGACAGGGAAAAATGGTTGAGTACCTGAATAAATTCATTTAAACCGTTCTGAGCTCTTCTGGGGGAACGGTATAGAAAATTGAATGAATGAATGAGTCCAACGAGTTTCCAGGTTTCTTTTGTAAGCTATTTTTCCTACGATACAAAAAAACTAGAAACTCGCTGGACTAAAGGATTTATTCTACAAATGGGCATCGAGATTGTAGGCAGCGGTAGGCGAACTTAAGCGGCCACTTGGTGGAAGGGCAACAGTGGGGGAGGGGTGATAAGCTCCTTAGTAAGAATGTCTCTGTACCCTACATGTCAGTTCTTGTAGAAAAGAACTGTTTCCATGATATCAGTAGTTGGTTGGACTTAGATGGACCTCTGGTCTTTTTAAAAATTTAAGCCAGAAATGTGAAAGGGAAGAGCAGGGAGATTTTTAATCTGAGCCTCTGAAATTTGGGATTCTGGGGTAGAAATAGGACTGCAGATCCCAGAATGCTCTACTGGTCTCTAAAGGTACCAAATCAAGATAAAGAATTTGATAGAAATGCCACTAGATGGCATTTAGGGCCGCAAAGGACACCTGAAATATAGGCCAGCAAACTGACTACATTTCAAACAGATGCGGCTGCTGAGCTGATCGTGGCAAGGGAATATCCCTGTTGTGATCAGCTGAGCTGATGTGGCAGGGCCCCACCACAAGTCCCGCCAAAATTGGCAGGAGGGGTGCCCACTCCCTCCTATATTCAAACCCTTGCCCTCCAGAAGCAGCCGGGCAGGAGGGATGCCCACTACCTCCTGTCCCCAAACCCCACTATTGAAGACCAGCAAGAGGGATATCCACACCCTCATGCTAACCCCTCCCCAGATCCTCCAACACCCCCCGGAACCACTGACACTCTGCAAACCTGCACACCCACAACAACCCCCTAAATCTGGAGACCCCTCACCCTGCATCCTTACATCTAGCCTGACCACCTACCCCCTCCTTACCTCTGAGAAGAACATCAAGTCAGAGGGATGCTTACATCCTCAGGCCAGCAGGCCAGCCACTCCAAAACGGCAGGCCTTCCCCTACTTGGTGCATTATGAGTCTTTGACCTCCTTCCTGGTGCATTCTGGATACACTGGGAGTGGCTTAAGACTCTGGCCAGATACCTAAGATCAATCTACCCTGACACTCCCCTTACCTCTGAGAAACATCCTCTGAGGGATGCTTACTCCCTCCAGCTGGCAGGCTCTCCAAACCAAAATGATGGGCCATCTCCTTCCTGGTGTATTCAGGGAGGGGCTAAGGCTCTGATTGGCCCATGGGAGTGACTTGTTGCTTTGGCTTCTTTTTTACAACATTTTTTTGGGAAGGGGAAGAAACCTAAATTGAGATTGGATTATATGATGGGGAGTTGGAAAAAGACGGGGATGGGGGTGCCCACTCTTCATATGTATAATTTGGCTTGTGACCTTCGACATCTTAGAGATTGGTTTCTAGGAACTTGGGAATATACATGGTGTGAGACGGAACGCTCTCTTTTTCGGCCTTTGAACCTTCAATTCTTCTACAAAAACATCTTTGTAATTGACCCATTGATTATAGGGATCATCCGATATTGAAATGTATGAGGATGATATGGACTGCTTTGATGACGGTTTGGAAAATTAAGGGACCGCATACTGATTCTCTTCCAATAGTGGGGAATTCCACCTTTCCTCCTGGGATGGAACAGGGCCCTATTCGCAGATGGGCAGATTCTTTCTTGGAACATATATTTTCTTTTGTAGGAGAAGACAACAATATACTTTCATTGGACGTATTATTGACTAATTTGGGAGTGAGGCACACAGACATATGCTTATGCGCAATTAGTTCATTATATTACCACACTGAAAAATGAAGGTTTGACATTTTGAGTGGGATATAGCCTAGGAACGTTGTTTGAACATCTGGAAGCTCTAACCTGAATTTCATACTTTAAAAAGACCCTTGACTTTGTATATCCACATATGAGCTATAAACGGTTTGCAGATAAGTGGACTGAGGGATTTGGAGTAGAAATTAGTGAGGTAATAATAGACAAGGCTCTTCAATTAGACAGTTCATCAATTTCCAGCATTTATTATAGAGAGAGTCTATTTCGAATGGTTATGAAAGCTTTTATGTTTCTCAGGTTCAGGCTTTACATTTTGGTTGTGTTGAGAGAAGAATATGCCTAAAATGTAATTAAAAAAAGGATAATACATTGGGTCATGCTTTTTGGTTATGTCCCAGAATTTGGAATTTTTGGAATGTTATTTGTGTTTTTCTTGGATCAATTATTTCTACAATTGTGGTTCCTTCCCCCAGATGGTATTATTTCTTCAATGGGACAGGATTTTTAAGAAAGGGGTTAGGGAATTATTTCGTAAATCCTTTATTATAGATCAAAAATGTATTTTAACACATTGGTTGGAAGAAAGTCTACCCTCATTTTGGCCTTGGAGGCTCTTATGATTATGGAAGATAGGGCGACCTCCCCATCTTATAAAAAACAGTAAATTTTGGATGACCTGGGAACCTTTTATACAGCAATTATCAGTCAGAGCAGGCAGTTTTGTAGTGAACTCATTACATTTGTAATCAGAAAGTGAAGCACTATTTATTAGTAATATTTTGGAATTGGGTAGGGTGGAGGTGGAAGGGGGAGGGAGTGTTGGGAGGTACTTTACTGTGATTGTATTGTGGTGATAATTGATTGTTGATTTATTGGAATTGTATTAACTGAGTTGCGATATTATTCTTTGTTCACTTTCTAGGGAAGCTGCATTTTAAAATTCTTAGTTTCAGTGTAAAAGGGCTGTACTCTCAATCAGTGGCATAGAAAGGGTAAGAGGTGCCCAGGGCGGTGGTCCTCCTCCCCCCTCCCCCCCCCCCCCCCCCCGCACTGTGACAGGGATCCGGCTAGGCCTAATAAAGCCAAGAGAAAAGCTCCTGTAAACATCACTAAAGTTCCAGTGACTAAGTGGAAGAAACATCCTGGGTATAGTGGAAATCCTGTGCACAATGTCAAGAGTGAGCCTGCCCCTTTAAAAGTTCACAGAGCTCAGGCAGGAACTAGAAGGACAGGGCTCTTTAAGAATTTAGCTGACTCTGCTGTTAGGGGGCATGGTTGCTGGCCGAGTCTCCCTTTTTCTGAGCTTCCCTCATCAGAAGGAGAGGAGAGGCAGCTGGGACTGGAAGCTGAGAAGGAAGTCAGCTAGAGCAGCTAAGTTATGGCCAGCACAGGAAGGTTCTCACAAGGATTGGGAAATGGAAAATCCTGAAGCACAGTCTGAGGTTTGTGATATGGACTGGCTGGAGAACAATGTTATGCCTCAGGGGGAAGAGCACCCCATGGAATGGAAAGCCTGAATTTTCTTTTCCTTTGTGAAGGGGTTTTTCTTTTTGGAGTTTTGTGTTGTGAAAGTATTTTTATACACTGTTTTGAACCTGTGCTGGAAGCTGCAGAATTTGCCTTGAGTTTAGATGATTGGAAAGAGTGGCAACACCTGTAGGAGAACCGGCCTCTCTGCTCCTGCTATTAGGGGGAGCTGCTGTTCAAGGTTACTCCAAACCAGCTTTAGAGCTAGTACTGTTAAAAGCCTTATATCCTAAACCATTACCAGAGGCTTGAACTGTTCTAGAAGGTGGCATATAGGATTAATTGGGTTTTGTGTTATTATTGTTTTGAACTTATTTCTGAAAGCACAGCCGGTGCTGGGATTGGAACTTGCATGTATGAGAAAAGAAGCAGCAGAGAAAACTGGAATGTTTGGTTTTTTTATGGATGCCAAATTTTGACCTTTTTCTTTGGAACTTTCATTGATGTTCAATAAAAGTGTAATATTTGAACAAACCAGGCCATGTTGGTGTGCAATTTATGGGAGACACCAGGCAAGCTGTGTTCCACCACCTTTACGCTCGCGCCAAAACTAGGATTCTGTGGAGCTACTAGGCCTCGCCAGGATCCCGGTCCCACAGCACACACCCCTCCCCCACCACTCCTTCCCCACCCCCCTACTCTACGCTTACGCTCTCCCTTCCCCCCACGTATCTCTGTAAATCTTCGCTAGTAAATTGGCTTCTCCAGCATGTCCTCACACCAGTGTTGGGTTTCCCTCTGATGTCACTTCCTGGCCCTACGACCGGGAAGCGATTCAGAGGGGAACCATGCTGGCGCGAGCAACAGGCAGGAAAAGTTGCTCATGCTGGTGAAGATCTACAGAGGTATGAGGTAGGGGAGGGGAGGGATGGCACGAGTGTGGTGTGGCGGGGCAGAGAGGTGCTGGTTCCCCATCGAGAGGGTGGAAGAGGAGCCTGTAGTCCTCATCTCCCTGTACTTCTATGTGCAGGACACTAATCTCAGGAGAAGGGCTGACAGCAGAAAGATTACTACAGAATCATCTGTGCTTCCAAGAAAAAGGAACCTCACAAGGGAGGGGCAGCGATCTGGATTTCCTCCCAGATCCAAGCAGAAGGGCTAGAGATAAAAAGGAAAATATGGGGAGGTGGGGAGGGGGGATTTGATGTACTAATATTTCTGGCATGAATATTCCTCTGCTGACTTAACTAGGCCTCATAGGTGATTTCTAGCATTGTAAGGTATGCGTTTGGTTATCTGTGATTGAATTTGATTTATTCATGTGTTTTTAATTTTGTTTTCTTTATATTTGTCCATATATTAGTAAAATAAGACTTTAGGACTCCTGAAGACTTTAGGACTCCGTGCCAAGTCTTGATGGTTTTAACCTATTTAGAAATCAATCAAATTCCCTTGGACTGCTCTGCTCTCTTTTGGGCCCTCATTTCCTGCCATAGTGTGTGAGCAAAGCATTACGGGAAATGTAGTTTATTCCATACTGCAGCCACTCCTGCTTTGTTTCTAGTGGTCTTTCTCCTAAGACCGCCTCCCTTTTCCTCTCACCTAAGCTTGAGTCCTTGGTCTCACTGCTGTACTTCCTGGTCACCTCTGATAGGTCTCTCTGTTACTGGTTGCCTATTGGTTCCCTCTTCTTCCTCTAGGCTTAAGGGGTTTTCACTGAGGACATACCTTGGCTGTCTTATAAAAATCTATAAAGAGACAAAAAGGAAAAAAAAATAATAATGTTATACTGAAAATAAGAAAGAGAACAGCAGATGTCAAAATCTGAGAGCAGTACTTAAAAAGAGAACTATTTAAAACATATATTTTAAAAATCCAGTGCTGCAACTTTGGGACTGTGTCAGGAGGGCACCACACATGCGCAGATGCCCTCCCTCCCAAGAACAGTTTGAGGGGGTGGGGCCAGGGCTGGGGTCTTGCTCCCTCTACCCTTCTCTCTCTACGTCCCCTCACTGGCCTCTTCTTCGAATGCCTATAATTTTTTTGTCCTGTAACTTTACTGTGAATGTCAATTCTTACCTGTTCTGAGCTCCCGGGAGAACAGGATAGAAATCTAAATAAATAAATAATGGGGGTGGGCCTGGGGGCGGGGCTATGGGTCATGGCTGAGGCCCGGGGGAGTTGGGGGGAGTCAATTTTGACCTGCAGCTCATACCAATAATCATTGCATTGGAGCAAGAGATCTTTGGCTTGCGATTGCAATGATTAAAGAAGTAAAGAGATAATCAGTTTTATTAGTGCATGGGGGGGGGGGGGGGGTTAACTATGCAGGGTCTATTGAACTTATGAGACATTACGGTCTCCCAGAATCAGCTTCTTCCGGGGTCTAGTGGTTCATTCTTAAGTGACCTTATAGTGAGGGTGAGCTAGGAATTTTGATGTTAGCTGGTATGATTGTTATTTTATATTACTCAATTTGTAAGCCACTGTGAATACGTAAAGGCTAGCTTGGCAGCATGAACATTTTAATAGAAGACCCCTTATACCGAGCCGTGGAAATGCACCAAAGTTCATTCAGTTCTTATGGGCTTCGTGCGGCATCACTACTGCGGTTTTATAAAAGGGGTCCAGAAGTAGGATGGAAGGAGATGCATGTGAACATTGCTTTTAATTATAAACGGCACTGGTTTGGTGTCTATTTCTTGATATTTAAATTTAATTGGAGCTTATATTTGGGTATTTACATTTTTATTGTTTGCATTTTAGCTGTAGTATAGCTGGAGATTTGCTAAATTTTGTAGCCCTCCAGCTTGCTGTGGAGAGAGGCTTGTGGTTACATGTGGATGTTTGAGGATGGCTAGCTAAAACCTTGAGCAATGATGTCAGTCAGAGAGTATTGTGACATGGGACCCGTGATGTCATAGCTGAATGTCAGAAAGAGTAAGCACTGACCAGCAGCTCGTATTAGTGATCAGAGTGTTGGGAGTTGGGTGTGTTTTTGCTGTGATCACTGCGATTTTCAGAAAGTTGTTTGTTTACTGCCTTTTGTGTTTTTCCTTACCCACCCTTTCATTTATTTTTATATTGTATTTAATCCATTTTTTTTCCTTCCCTCATTTCCTTTAGTGTTTTTATATCATAATTGTCTTTTATCCCCTGTTTGTTGAAAAAATTTTATTTTTTAATTTTATATTTTACCTTCTTTTAATTTTGTATAAATTTAGTAAATTTAGTTTTGTAAAAAATTTAATTTTTTAATTTTTAATTTTACCTAGTTTTATTTTTGTATAAATTTTGTAAATTTAGTTTTGTAAAAAATTTAATTTTTTAATTTTTAATTTTACCTACTTTTATTTTTGTAAAAATTTAGTACATTTAATTTTGTAAAAATTTTTATTTTTTAATTTATTATTTTTGTAACATCTTTCTGAGAGGAGAGGAAGAGAGTCTATACCGCTGGGTAAGTATACATTATTTTGATCTGAGCTTTGATAAGTTTGGGGTGAAAAGTTAATTTGTAGGTTCCATTATATTGGCAGGTTAGATCTTAAGAGCAAACTTTAATCTAGCTAGTCTCCATAGAAACCTGATGGCAGATAAAGGCCAAATGGCCCATCCAGTCTGCCCATGCAGAGTAACCATTGTGCCAGAAAACGTATGAAGGAAGACTGGAAGCCATGACTATGTAGATCCTAGAGGAAAGGAGGGACAGGGGAGGGTCAATTGCTTATTTTATTTAATTTCTCATTTATCTTTTCATCCACAGAATGGCGAAGAGGACAGAGAAGCGGAACTTCGTGGACCCCATGTTACTGGTAGGTGCCACACATGCTCTGAAGCCTCCCTCATTGTCAATTAATTGGTTAATGATATTTATTTATTGAATTAATTTGTTTCCTCTCCTGAAAGAACTCAGAACGGGTTACATAGTAACATAGTAACATAGTAGATGACGGCAGATAAAGACCCGAATGGTCCATCCATTCTGCCCAACCTGATTCAATTTAAAATTTTTTTTTTTTTCTTCTTAGCTATTTCTGGGCGAGAATCCAAAGCTTTTCCCGGTACTGTGCTTGGTTTCCAACTGCCGAAATCTCTGTTAAGACTTACTCCAGCCCATCTACACCCTCCCAGCCATTGAAGCCCTCCCCTGCTCATCCTCCTCCAAATGGCCATGCACAGACACAGACCGTACAAGTCTGCCCAGTAACTGGCCTAGTTCAATCTTTAATATTATTTTCTGATTCTGAATCTTCTGTGTTCATCCCACGCTTCTTTGAACTCAGTCACAGTTTTACTCTCCACCACCTCTCTCGGGAGCGCATTCCAGGCATCCACCACCCTCTCCGTAAAGTAGAATTTCCTAACATTGCCCCTGAATCTACCACCCCTCAACCTCAAATTATGTCCTCTGGTTTTACCATTTTCCTTTCTCTGGAAAAGATTTTGTTCTACGTTAATACCCTTTAAGTATTTGAACGTCTGAATCATATCTCCACTGTCTCTCCTTTCCTCTAGGGTATACATATTCAGGGCTTCCAGTCTCTCCTCATACATCTTCTGGCGCAAGCCTCCTATCATTTTCGTCGCCCTCCTCTGGACCGCCTCAAGTCTTCTTACGTCTTTCGCCAGATACGGTCTCCAAAACTGAACACAATACTCCAAATGGGGCTTCACCAATGACCTGTACAGGGGCATCAACACCTTCTTCCTTCTACTGACTACGCCTCTCTTTATACAGCCCAGAATCCTTCTGGCAGCGGTCCTTCTCCAGGATTTTCTTCTGTGAACACAGAACAGAAGTATTTGTTTAGCACATTTGCTTTCTCCTCATCCCTCTCCACATATTTGTTCCCAGCATCTTTTAGCCTAGCAATTCCATTTTTTATCTTCCTCCTTTCACTAATATATCTGAAAAAATTTTTATCTCCCTTTTTTACATTTTTAGCCATTTGTTCTTCCGCCTGTGCCTTCGCCAAACGTATTTCTCTCTTGGCTTCTTTCAATTTCACCCTGTAGTCCTTTCTGCTCTCCTCTTCTTGACATACATAATACACAGTCAACCGATTACAATTTGTCATAGTTACAGGATAGATTCAGATTCTACAAAAGCCGCAGAAGGTTTAGGCAGTGGTAGCCACCCTACCTCCACCTAACTTAATTGTTGTAATTGGGCTTCAGCGGTGGAATAATTAGTGGCACCATTTAAAACCAATTAAACCCTTGTTAAAAAAAATAAATAGCCGTCGCAATGTGGCCTCCAGGACTAGCACCTGGGTCACTGGTGGCTACTGGTACCTAATGACGCCGAAGCCCAGAAGTAGGCATGGTTAGAGGCGTAGCCGGACTTCAGCCACTGGCCGCGATTCAGGAAGGACCCTGGGCCGGTGCCAGACTTCAGCCACTGGCCGCGTTTCAGGAAGGACCCTGGGCCGGTGCCGGACTTCAGCCACTGGCCGCGATTCAGGAAGGACCCTGGGCAGCGGAAATGTCGACCTGTAAAATTCTGGCCTACATTTCTGGCACCTGTCACCATCCCCTTTTTCCTCTCAAATATCTGCCTCCCTAACCCAGGGATCCATGATCTTTTTCCCTCTCCTTCCTATGTTCCTGAATCTTCCCCCTGCAGTCCGGTCTCTCTCCTCCTCCTGTATATCTGTCAACCACTTTGAGTGTGGTCGTAGAACAAGTCCCGATCCCTTGCCCTAAACTACAATAGCTTTCTAGGAAATAAACATGGTGCAGTTTATTTGCTGATATCAGGCATCATTTCTAATACATTCTTTATCATTTTTCAGAGGTCTGAACCCATGGGGACCACAGGAAAGTAAGTAGATTTTCATTATAAATATAAAATTAAAGATTTGTACATTGAATGGAATGCAAATTTAATAAATGAAATGATTACTGTATGTGATTGATTTGAACTTTATTAGTCTATGAAATTTTTAACGTTATTTATTTCTATACTTTTAGTGACTGGTGGCCAATCAGACTCGATCTGTCCAAGACATATTTAACAATATATTTAGTAAGTAATATGCCAGTATTTATGTCGGGCTTAGTAAAGGCGGGTGGGGGTGGGGATAAATGTTTTTGGCCTGTTAATCCCAAGTTATGGTAATATGGACCTTGGTTCTGGAATAGAATAGACTGAATTACCTAAACAGAGGCATTTAATTATAGAAATGCCTCCTGTCCTCCAAGGGCTCGATGCAATAGAGATAGCGACTCGATCGCTGTTGGTTGATTCTCTGGCCGATTCTCCAGCAGCGATCGTTTGCATGCAAATGATTTGAACAACTGATCATTCACTCAGTGAGCGATTGACACATGCGCAGAGTCTTCACAGCAGTGACAGGGAAGGAGCCTCCTGTCACTGCTATTAGGGCTTTTTTGAAATGGCAACCCCACTTCCGAGTGTCAAATATGGTGAAATCCACTTAATTGCAAATGCATATTTCAGTGGGCAATGATATTCGTCTTTGAACCTTATTTTCACCTTCTCCTTGATGTCTTTCTCAATACATACTGTTGTTTAATACTTATCTTTTAATATGCAGAATCATTAGCCTGCTCCAGGGGGAGGGTTGGGGGGCCATTGGCAGGAGACGGTAGGCATCCCTCCTTCCATTCTGCCATGGGTGGGGGGTCAGAGCGTGGAAGTCTGGAAGTCAGAGGGGAGGATCAAAAATATGTAAAGGAGGCTTCCTACAAGAGATCTTGCGAAATGGGATGCATAACCCACTAGTTCGGGAATAGACTGGGATTGTTCAAAAACCTGGGGTTTCTTTATACTGATTCTTGTCTCTTTTTTTGCTTTAATTAGGGAGAAGACCCTCCTAATAAGGAATATGCTCTGAATTGCCGGCTGGAGGAGACGGATGATGAGCACGTCATCTTGATCTTTACTCGTAAGTTTCTGCTGTGGTTGAAAAAAAGTAGAAAAACAAATACAAAAGAGGTACAAATAATCAGCCTAAGCCAAAAATCACCTCTGATAGCTCCTTAGTGAATAAATAACTATACGAAGACAAGCCTCAGAGACCTCAAATTCAAGCTGTATGCTGCTAGATGTGTTAACAGGTCAGAATCTCGATCATTGGCTCATACTTCATGAATATTTGTAGCTTTTTAATATATATCAAAAAATCAAAACAGCACTTATCTTGTTAGCGGTATTGAACAGCACTACGGGGCCGCTGTTTCACCTTTACCGGCTTCGTCAGGGGATAAACTGAAACAGTGCGGAACAAAACTTTCCCTTGGCTCAAAATGTTTCTCTCAAGATGGCCATATCTAGCAGCATACAGCTTGAATTTAAGGTCTCTGATTTTTGGCTTAGGTTGAAAAAAAGTACCCAAAAGATGCCAGCATTCATAGCGGGGACTTTTTGCTGACTGATTTCTATTTTCTGTCTCCTGCAGCTGAACAATCCTACACCATCCATGCCAGCACGGAGCATAACGAGGCGTAAGGCACACGTTCTCTAAAAGACTTCGTTCCTTTATCTGCTGCTTCCAGGAGCGACTGTTCCACTTTGTTTTGGCTTTTAGCTTAGATTCTTTCTTTCTTTTTTCTTTTAGATGGCTGAAAGCGATGGACAAGTGCCATCGTTTCATCTGGAAGATGCTCAAAACCAACAGATATGCTGTGGAGCATCGATTCCAGTGGATGGTCTATAATCAGTCCCCTAAAGGATGCGCTGAATGTGGCGCTGGAGGTAACTTCACTATTAAGCGAAAACCAAACTCCTGTCCCCATAAAAAGCAGCAATTACTTCTGACAGTTCTGATTTGGTTTTAAAGTCTTAGTTTATTTAAATCAGCAATAAAATACAATATAAAGAATTAGAATAGACATTAGGTCATGTGACTGTAGGGTCGACCATTTCTTGTTGGGCAATATAAAGCTCATATCTGTAGAGCAAAGAAATCTGGTTCCACCGTCTGACACAGGTAACTTGTGAGAGGTCCTTTCAAGATCCACAAATGGTTTTTAATGCAGCAACGAGTAAAGAATCAAACAATACAGCATCAAAATCATTTCAAGCACTTTCCAGGACAAGGGTTGCCTAAGAAAAATGGGCCAAAACTGTACTGGAAGCCCCAAAACAAACTCAGCAAGTTCTTCAATTTGGACTAAACACAATTGGTGGCATAACCAAAAGAGGGGAGCCCCACCCCCCTCAAAATGAACATCTCCGTTGCTGTAGCTGGTGGGACATTTTGTTTTTCCATCATCTTGGTCCCAGTTTCTGCTTTTGTCTCTCTTCTACTAATTCTCTTTTCAGGCCCAGGGAATCCTGGTTCCATCCCTGTGGGAGCCTTTGGGGGGGGGGAAGTTTCCCCGTGGGAGTCCCATAGACCTGGGTCTTCATCATAAGGCGTATGGGGACAGACTGTAAGATCTCAATCTGTACACTTTAGAGGAAAGGCAGAAGGGGGAGATGATATGATAGAGACATTTAAATACCTAGGAGGCGTAAATGCATATTACATTACATTTATTGACTTCTATTCCACCTTTAACTTTCAGTTCTAGTATATTAAGTTGTTGATAATAATATTGTTAGGGATATTTTGCTTATTAAAGCATTGTTTTATTTTAGAGGCATCTTTTATTATGCTCAACTTGGGGCTTAACATCTGCCATAAATGCTTCCATCGCCACGAAGTTGATGGTGGGCCATCCACTGAGTACATTATAAACAGTTCGGCTTGTCAGGTAAGTCTCAGAGACGGCATATCCATCAAGAAAGTGGGTTTTTTGAACAATACACTCTTGGCTGATCTCTCGACATCCTTCCCTCACGACTCCCTCGTAGTGTGAATGAAAGATCCACCATTTCTTTTCAGACTCCAGAACTGTTGGGCTGTTTTGATCCTGCTCAAAATTTACAGTTTAGCTTCATGTAATATACATCAAATAATAATAAAATATCTAAGTTCACATGAAAGTTACTATGTTTAGAATTAATAGAGATAGATTAGGTTACATGGGGGTAGTGATGTGCGGATAGCGTAGCAAGTTTTAAGAAAGGTTTGGATAAATTCCTGGAGGAAAAGTCCATAGTCTGTTATTGAGAAAGACAAGGGGAAGCCACTGCTTGCCCTGGATCGGTAGCATGGAATGTTTTGCCAGGTACTAGGGACCTGGATTGGCCACTGTGAGAACAGTGATGGACCGTTGGTATGACCCAGTAAGGCTATTCTTATGTTCTTATGTCTTCCCCTCTCTGCTCCCCATTTTCTATTTTTTCACTCAATGAATTGTTAAGCTCTGGAACGCATCCTCTGGTAATGTGGTAACAGTGGTTAGTGTATCAGGTCCAAAAAAGATTTGGGGAACTTCCTGGAGGAAAAGTCCGTAATAGATAGTAGCAGACTATGAACTTTTCCTCTATGAACTGAATGGTAATTTACTACGAGGGTGAATCAAAAATGAAAGGCAATTCTTAAATTATACGATAACCAGAACAGAGCTAGCAAAATTCAACATATGTACTCATAAATTCCCTGTTGGATAGTGTCACCTGCCGGGGTCTCTGGAAGCTTGTGGAAGACCACCGACAGGCGGCAGCACGACCCTGGCGTGGCTCCCAAAGTGGAAGACCTCACTGGCGTCCCAATACTCCGGGCTTCGCTACAATAAACCACAGCGAGAGCCAAGTCAAATCAAAAATGTCCAAGGTTTAATTTGTCACCAAAAACAAAAATCATACAAGGAAGCACTAGCACTATCTTCCTTTTGCTCCAAAGGAAAAAGGTTTCTACCCTCCCAAAACAGTTCAATGGAAGAACAGCAGTTCTTATAATAATAATAATAACTTTATTCTTGTATACCGCCATACCCAGTGAGTTCTAGGCGGTTCACATTAGTTAAACATGGATTACATGCGGTTGAGAATAGTTGAACAGATTTACATTAGTTAAGTATAATTACATGCATCGTTACATGCGGTTCACATTAATTAAACATAGTTATATGCAGTTAAGTAATAATTGAACAGAATTGCATAGAGTTAGGTGTTAAAATGAGCAGGGATGCAGGCAGCGGAGAAGATGAAATTGGGGAGTAGGATAAGGTGGGTCGGGGGGTGTGGCAAGATGAAAGAAAAAGGGGGAGGAGGGGGGATTCTTTGGGGAGGGGGCCTTTAAGTGTCGTGGCGTTGGAAGAGGTGTGATTTGAGTAGTTTTCTAAAGCTGAGGTAGGTTGGATCCTCGAGGATCAATTGGGTTATCCATGGGTTTAGCTTGGCGGCCTGGAAGGCGAGGGTTTTGTCGAAGAATTTATTGGAGTGACAGAGTTTTAGGGAGGGGAAAGCAAATAACTGGATTCTGCGGGAGTTCTTGTTTCTGTGATTCAGGATGAAGTGTGGGTTGATGTAGTTTGGGGCTAGGCCGAATACTGTTTTGTAGCAGAAACAGGCAAATTTAAATAGGACTCTGGATTCCAGTGGTAGCCAATGAAGTTTGTGGTAGAAAGGGGTGACATGGTCCCATTTTTTCAAGCCGAATATAAGGCGGACAGCGGTGTTTTGGATCATTCTGAGTCTTCTGGTAGTTTTCTTCGTGGAGCTCAGGTAAATGATATTACAATAGTCCAGTATGCTGAGAAAGGAGGATTGCACTAGGTAAGTCCATAGAAGTCCACAATAAAGGTTCTAGCGGCTTCCCCAGCAAGAGAAAACAAAACTAGTCCCAAAAAGGAAAAGTCCTCAAGAATACTCTTGAGTCCTGGACTTTCAGTCATATAATCCTGTTTCTTCACATTGTAAAGCAAACTTCAAACATGAAAAGAAAAGTAAGGCCTTACTGCAGGCTCTTGTCATTCCAGCACTAGCTAGTCTCCAGTTGGGCAGCAGAATTGCTGGTTCCCCTTTATTCAATAGCTTTAATAAGCTCCCACAGATCTTCGGGGATCCTACCCCAATCCTGAAAGTCCCTTGGAATATAACAGGCAACAGGGAAACTGCTCCACAAGCCCAAAAGAAAACTCCTTTGAGTTGCCCCTGGCTTTTGCACAATGTAATTAATGCTGAATGCTGCTGCAGCACTGCTCTCAGCTTGGTTTTTAAGTAGAACCAAAACTAACAGTCCCAATAACTATCTCCTTATGGAAACCAGTACCTCCAGTCCTTAGTGAGAGACTGCCAAGCGGACATCCATGGCTTCCACGTTCTCAGCTCCAGGCACATTTTCTTCAGCTGTGTCCATACTTTCTGGAGCCCCCAACTGCTCAGCTGACTCTTGGTCAATGGAATCCTCCCATTCCATAGGCTCCTGTGTGAGGTCTGGCCTTTGCCTGGCCCGGAGAACCTTCTCTGCCAGGTCCTCGTGTGCAGCCTGCCTTACTGCCTTGGAGAGCTGTTTAAGAGAGTTTGTGCCACTCCCTGTTCTAGGTGTCTGTGTTCCTAGCTTTCGTGCTCTTTGGCTCCCCCCCAGAATACAACTGGGAGTCGGATTAAACCTCTTAAGGGAGTTGGGTTTTTTACTGGGACGTGGAGCTAACCTGTATTCTGGCTCCTGCTCAGGATAGGCAACTCTGCTTTCAGGATCTCCTGCCTGATCATTCTCGGTCAGTCTCTGATCTCGGTCAAAGGATTTACTATGGGGTTTCACTCTGACATGATCGTCTCAGGGAGCGGAAATGTCACAATAGTTTGTCCATACATAGTGCAGCGCTCGGCCTTTAGTCATGTGGCAGCCACAAGGTCAGAAACATGGACGCTCCATTGGAAGATTGCACCATCGAAGAACAACGTGCAGTGGTGCTCTCTCTTTTGGCAGAGGGAGTGACATCTGTGGAAAGCCACCTTCAGATATTGACTCAGTATCTAGAGAACACCATGAATCAAGAAAAGGTTTATGAGTGGGAGAAAAGGTTTAAAGCGGGAAGAACATATGTAACCCATGAAGGTCATTCTGGCTGCCCATCAACACACAAGAGCACATTGACAGGGCTGATGCCTTGATTAGAGAAGACCGACACATAACGGTGTCTCAATCGGCTCAGTTGGGATATCGGCTATGGATCTGCCTGTGCCATAATGCGTGATGACTTGGGATTCAGGAAAGTCTGTGCACGATGGGTTCCCAAACAGCTTAGCAACAGGGTGTGGAGTTTGCGACCCAGTTCCTGAGACGGTATGAAGAAGATCCGAGTATTCTGGAGAGAATTGTCACCGGCGACGAGACATGGGTGCCTCACTGCGACCCGGAGATCAAAAGACAAAGCCCGATGAAGTAAAGGAAGCGGTGCTCACCTGGCTTCGGGAGCAGCCAAAAACCTTCTCTGCAGGAATCCTGAAGCTAGTTGAACGATACAACAAAGGCGTCATCTTGCATGAGGACTATGTGGAAAAGTGTATTTTTCCCTCCTATAGGGGATTCTGCCAGGTCTTGGGATTTTGTCAAGGCCCTCTTGTGTTACTGGGTGAAAAGAGTTCCATATGAATGTGGCAGGAGGGGTGAGTTTGTGAGCTCCTGGTTATCTGATTGGAGACTAGTTGGCAAAGTCTGAATAAGTGGGTGGATATGTGCTAAAGGGTTTAGATTTGTAGCAGGATGAGACGTGACCACATAATTATCAGTTTGCTCATTTTTCAATTTTAAATAATCAGAGAAATGCAGTAGGAAAAGTAACTTTAAACATTTGCCAAATTGTGTTTTCTGCTTCAAGTTTGAAGAATCAATTCTCCAGATACTGATGGCTTCATTGTTCTTTTTTTGTCAGAGACAAGATCGAGAGATGCGTGCGGCCACGTGAGTATTCAGAGGTCCCCATTAGGCCTTCTTTCCCCTTTCTCCTTCAGTCTCCCCGGCTCCCTCCACTCACCTTCTCACCTCTGTGTGCTCCTGTGGCCGATATGGAAAGATGTGCATTTAATTTTCATTTGGCAGAGTTAACCCATATAGTGAGAGTCAGGGACAGATTTATCCATTGCATGCCTAAAGGCACAGGGAGAGGGGAGTCCTGGCCTCCGGGTTTAAGGGTAACCTCACCAAACCACTACCAGCTCTTCTTGTTCCTGGCTGACCAGAACAAATGCAACATAATGATTGAGGGTTATGTTAACCAGGTTTTCTATTCCGCCTTTACCTATTCAGTTTAAGGCTGGATTATATTACAAGAGGTTGAGTCAGGAAGTTACAATGGACAGTTTGATACAGACATTCAATAGAGTTGCTAGAACAGGTAGATCAGGACAGTTAGGTCATAGTTACAAGTTCAAGTAAGTCATCGTTGGCTCATCGATATGTCCCGGGAGTTGCATTAGACAGTTTAGAAATGGGCTTTTACCATTTCCATTTCAGTTACATCTGGGTTGGCTCCCTGTATTGGTAGAGAAATGCTTTTAAAAGTTTTCTGAATCTAAGATAGTGGTCACAAGATCATTGTGTTTTCTTGGGAAGTATAAGTTTATCAAAACAAAACAAAATGGCAGGAGTTCAGTGGCCAAACTAATTAAAAGCGCCCGGATGGACTTCCAAAACTGGGTATTTGGAGAGCCCTGAGCTCAGGGCTGCATCTGAAGGGCCTCCGAGCATGAGTGGATGCGATGTGATGACATCACATGCATGTGTGTGACATCATCACATTGCATCCATGCATGCTCACAGACCCTCCAGATGCGGAAAAAGAGATGAGGTTTCTGGGGGATGGGCAGCAGGCAGAACAGGGCATGGCTGAAGCGGAATGGTGTGGAGCCAGGTGTCTTTTTTTCAAGGAGGAAATCTGGTAACCCTATCTTTAGGCCTAGCCTTAGATTCCTCCCACCACAGGAGAGCAATCTGAGAAAGGAAAGGGACTTGTCTATGCTCTTTTGCAGTTGCAAATTCAAAGCAGTTTACATATATACAGGGACTTATTTTGTACCTGGGGCAATGGAGGATTAAATGACTTGCCCAGTGTCACAATGAGCAGCGCTGGGATTCAGTCCCACAACCTCAGGGTGCTGAGGCAACAGTTCTAAGCCACTCCTCACCTCCTGGGGAACTGGGTTCGATTCCCACTGCGGCTGTTGTAGTTCTGGCCAAGTCACTTAACACTCCCAGGTACAAACTGAGCACTTGTATATAATATGTCAACTGCCTTGCTTGTAACCCCAGAAAAGGGGACGATCAAATCCCATCCTCTTTCTCCTCTTTTGGCTGCATGGAGGGATTGCCTTGCATCAGAATCATTGCCCTGCTTGTCCTCTGAGCAATCAAAGTTACTCACCCTTAGCAGGTGTTCTCTGAGGACAGCTGGATACAAATTCTCACTTCCTTTCCCGCCTTCCCTAGGAGTTGTGTTCTTTTGCTTTCATATTGGGCTAGATTCACTAAAGATAGCGACTCAATCGCTGTTGACCGATTCTCCAACAGCGATTGATTCACTCTCAAGTTTGCATGCAAATCCACCGACTCAATCCCTCATTGAGTGATTGACACAATCCAGATCCCTAGCAGTAGTGACAGGGTAAGCAGCCTCCTGTCACTGTAACTTCACATATCCTGTCCCATTAGAGAAAAAGCCCCTAAAGCGTGAGCTACCATCCCCCCAAACCCCAAAAAGATGGCAGGAAGGATTGTCGCTAAACCTGACATTAGTGAATCTAGCCCATGTACTGCTGGTCCCATGCTGGGTGGGAAGGCACTGGTTACACGTGTAGTGGATGCTGCAAAAAGCTTCAGAAAACTCTAGAATGCAGAGTGGCGTCTGCACTGGGTCTCCATCGGATGATATTACCCATGTGAGAGAATTTGTGTCCTGCTGTCCTGGGAGAACTCCTGCTACAGATGAGTAACTTCACTTTATCCAATTATGTGTAGATAATACTGGTTTGTGTACTCTAAGTTTTAAAATCTGAAATAGATTCTCTCTTTTTCCAATTCAGAGAGCAAGGAGTCCAGAGTGACCTGAGGTACGATTCTGAGATGTCACAGAAATAATTTTAGTGGTGCTTTTACCTTGGGGTGGGGGTAGATGTAAGAGCTCAAAAGTTACAGCAGTCAACGAATGTTGAAAGCATTCCCACAGAAGGGTTGGGACAACAACGGCCTTGGTGTGCTGCTATGCAAGATCCGAGCAACCAGCACTGTGGATCGTAAGGCAGCGGACGACTGCGCTCGGTTCGCACACAAGAGTACATTGAAGTTGTACGCGATCTTGTACTGAGCCAGTAGGATGCGCTGCAAATACACCGAAGAACTCGCCAAATAGCAAGAGAAACTGGAATAAGCCAGTCAACTGTGGTTGGAATAATTCATGATGATCTGAAATTAAAGTGTCTTAAAATGTGTCGTGTCCAGAACAAAGATACATGACTAAAATGGTGCAATCAGCTTTTGACCAAGTACACAGAGCAGAGTGTCGGCTTCATCTGGTTTACGGATGAAAAGATATTTACAGTAGCTCTACCAGTTAACACACAGAAAGATTGCCTATGCGTGCCCTCAACAACACTGAAGCGTGAGGTTAATGCCATTCGCCTACTACGAACCTGCCCGACCTCCAACCAATCAGTCATGATCTCGGTCGCAATCTCAGATTTACAGATTTCTTCTTCATTGATCCTGGAGTTAAGATCAGCGACGCATACTACTGGGACATCCTCTTGATGCAGAAGCTGTTGCCAGCGATAAGTCGCATGTCACAGCTTCAAACAGGACAATGCCCCAGTAAATCAGACAAAGAACACCTTAGAACTGCTACTTCGGGAGACCCCAGACTTCATTGGTCCAGACCTCTGACCTACGAATTCACCAAATCTAAGTCCAGTTGACTACCGGATCTGGGGGCTGATAGAGGAACGCAACTACCAGACAGCGATATCTTACGTCAAACAGCGTCTCATCTCTGTTTGGGCTGAGCTGAAGCAACTGTTCATAGCATAATATAAAATCACATATGTATATCGCAAAACCTTTCAGTTCTGTGCGGTTTAAAAACTAAGAAGACTGAACAATCTCAGTGATTAACAAGTGAATTCTCCATACAAGAGGAAGAAAGAGATACAAGAGGAAGAAAGTGAAACTCTGCATCCCAACTAGCTGCTTGGTAAGACAGCAATCTTTGTCAAAAATCTCTTCTATGTACAACCACGAGCAGAAGGGAAAACAAGCATTGCAGTGGCTTGAAATGAGTGAACGTAAATTGATCAACTGGATAATTGGGTATATGTAACCATGCAAGGCCTAATAACACGTGGTTCCAAACTTGAAAAACACCCTAGCCTCTACTGGCAACCAGTGAAGGTGTAATATAATCTGGGTTTTTTCCCCTAATTAAACATTAAATGCATGGCAGTATTTTGAACAATACGTAATCTTTGAAAATGTTTACGATAATCTGCCAGATGTAGTATATTACAGTAGTCCAAAATACTCAACACTGATGATTGTACCAATAACCTGAGTGGAGTAATATTGAAGTATGATCCAATTGTTCATAGTTTCCATGATGTAAAGAAGCTTTTTCGTACTAGAACATCAATGTGATTGATCACTCATGGATAGATTTGTTTTCAATCAAATTATACACCAAAATGTGGGTGTAATAGGGTACGACACTCCATTCAGAGTCAAATGTTCTTCTGTACGTTTGGTAGGAGATGCAAAGCAAAATATAGTTTTATCTGGGTTAAGCTTTCATTTAAAACCCCTCATCCAATGATCTACAGTCTGAAAAACCTTCGAAATTAACTGAGATTAGAAAACATAGGAATTACTAAAGTTATGTCTTCTGAATAACTAAAAAAATTGATATCAAAATTTGATCATCTTGGACCCAAGAAGGCAAGATAAATATTGAAAAATATTGAGGAAAGAGGGGATCCTTGATGAACTCCACAAGGATTACTCTAAGTATCTGACAAGACCCCATTAAAACTCACTTGATAAGTATGTAAATAAATTAATCAGTGTATAGAATATGAAAACTGTTTTTATTGTAACCACAGAAAGATAGTATAGAAAAATCCTGAATTAGTTTTCACTCTTTTCTTTCCAGGAGACATGGGAGAATGAGGAGAATAAGGAATGGGTAATTATAGTCAATTTTTTTAAAATATTGATAAAGGAGGTTTTTTTAAAAATACTTTTGCCCTTGTATAAAAGGCTGACCCCTAGTGGTAGTACTGTGAGACTACTATTTGTTATAACTGCCTTTTGGAACCCTGTGCTAGACGGGGCCCACTAGCAACCTAGGATCACCTTGGATAAGTTCTAGGGGTGGATGGAGATCCAGGGGGGCTAAGGGATTGGGGAGCAGGGGGTGTAATTATAAAATGATTCACTATATTGGGCAAACTGAAGGTCTATCAAGCCCTATATCCTGTTTCAAACAAACATTGACAAATCAGGTCACAAGTACCTGGTAAGACCCCAAAGAGTAAAACAGATTCTATTTCATGCTGCTGAACCCAGAAATAAGCAGTTGATTTTCCCAAGTCCATCTTAAGGATGGTTTATGGACTTTTCTTTAGGATCATTTTCAAACCTTTTTTAAACTCTGCTACACTAAGAGCTTTTACCACATTTTCTGGCAATGAATGCCAGAATTTAAATTGTAGATTGGATTGGGGAGTCAAAAGAGATAAGAACCGAGGGCATCGGGGGATTGTTTCTGGAACCCATGGGGTTGTAGGAACCAAGTGGGGGAATGAGGAGATCAGGGGAGGGAAACAGATTAGTGATCCTGAAGCTGTGCAGGTGATGGTCAATATTCAGGTAGCAGACATCCACATAGTTAAGCACAGAAAGATAGGTTAACGTTTGTGCAGTTCTGTCTGGCCACTTAGCTATGTGGGCACCAACCCAGAATATGGCCTTTCCGTATATGGCCTGTGTAGTCTGAGCTTGTAGTTAAGAGCAGAATTTCAACAGCTGGTCCGCTCAGTGGGCCTAAGTGGGCAGGAGACACTGAATAGAGACCTCGTAGTGATTCTTCCAGTGTCCAGTACAGTGGATTCTGGGGAACTGAAAAAGAAAATGCCCTTAAGGAAAGGATTTAATAGAGCCATTGGTGACTGGGATATTTCTTTGGCAATATTTGATTATAATTTATTTTTTCTATTATACTTAAAATAATCTGTTTTGTTATCTGCTTTATTATATTCAGACTGAAAAGAATGTGGGGGAATATGCGAGCCTGTTTTACATGTCAGTGAAAGGTAAGATTTCTAACAAATACGAGGGGCGTTCAATAATTTATCTATCTCAGTAGGAAAGGAAAGAGTTTGCAATAACTTTAACCCCTTTGAAAAGAATTCTTCTGTTCGACCTTCAAACCAGGATGTCACAGCTTGCATGACATCTTCATCACTTGAAAACCGCTATTCACGGAGAGATTTCTTCAAAACACGGAACAGGAAATAATCCTAGGGAGCCAGGTCAGGACCGTAGGGTGGATGGTTCAGCTGCCTAAAACCACATTCTTAGATGGGAGCATGTGATTCTCGTGACATGTTCACTGGCGCATTGTCGTGAAGAAGCAGCACACCTGCTGTGAGTTTTCCTCATCTTTTCTCCATGATTGACTCCTATAAAGTGTCCATTGTGTTGGCGTAACTCTCCCCAGTTATGGTTATCTTGTGTGGCATGAACTCCAGAATCAAAAATCCATCATCCCAGAAGACAGTTGCCATGACTTTGCCTGAAGATTTTTCTGTCTTGAACATTTTTGGGGGTGGGGATGACTTGTGCTTCCACTGCATTGACTTCGTTTTGGACTCAGGATCACCAAATAATGGAAAAAATTCACTTGGTCTTCACAGAGCACCTCCAAGTTCTCATCTGGCTTTGCTTACAGAATATTGTATGGATGTGTGCTGGTGTGTCATTTCGGTGTCCATGTGAGTGTGTCTCCTCTGGTTCAAATCCGAGCTCTCTCTTCGTTTGTATCGGTGGGTGTATAGGTATCTGTCTCCTCTGGTTCTGATCCAACACTTTTGTTGCATAAGCTGTGTATATGAATATGTGCATCGTTTTCTGTATTTGTGTGCATCTCCTTGAGTTCTAATCCTAGCTCTGTCTCTTCACAAAGGCAGGAACGGCTGGGGCTTCACTGACAACACTGAGACCTATTTATGGTTTCCAGCTGCACTCCAATCTGCGGCTTTCCCTCAGTAACCTTATGTTCCTCCTGTCACCATAGCCATCCACTGCCACTACCTCCTGGCGACATCTGTCTATATCTTCTTCATGTTCTTCTCCACGGTGAGTACTGAGGCATAGAGATTTTAAAAAATCTTACTTGGGGGTCACTGAGAGAGTAACAGGCAGAGTTGGAAGGCCAACTGATTGGAGAAGATCGCTGAGGTACAGGGAGATAAAGTTATTCACTCAGGGGTCACACAGCGAATCATGGAAAGAGAGGGATTAGTACTGAGGCACAGGCAGATAAAGTGATCACGTTTGATCATGCTTAAATCTAGGAAGCAAAACTTTGAACCCTTAGATTTCGAGCTGCCACTCTTCTGAAGGGGCTAAATTTAGTGGAGTAGAGTGGTGGAATGGAATGGGCAAAGCTGAAGGACTTACTTGTCTTTCAAGAAGTACAAAGATGAGGGGACACACCACAAAGTTAGTAATACGCAATTTTACAACAAACTAGAGAAAATATTTTTCACTCAATCTATAATTTATCTATCCAGCTCTGTCTCCTCACAAAGGCTGGAACAGCCAGGCTTCACTTATAACACCGTGGCCTTCTAAGGATTCCAGCCGCGCTCCACTCTGCTGCTTCCCTCATGAGCCTTATTGTCATGCCTTCTCTCACCATAGCCATCCACTACCACTACCTCCTGGCGGCATCTGTCTACATCTACACGATGTTCTTCTCCACGGTGAGTACTGAGGTATAGAGATAAAATAACCTACCCAGGGTCAATCAGAAAGTGGCAGGCAGAGTTGGGATTAGTACTGAGGCACAGGCAGATAAGGTGATCACGTTTGATCATTCTTAAATCTAGGAAGCTAAACTTTGAAACCTTAGATTGCGATCTCTCACTCTTCTGAAGGGTTAAATTTAGTGGAGGAAGAACTCTGATATGACTAAGTGGCTAACAAGTAGAGATGCTGCTTCTGCAGATAGAGGTTATGAGATCAAATCCCAGTGCTGCTCCTTGTGACCCTGGGCAAGTCACTTAATCCTCCAGTGCCCACTGCTTTGAATTTCAGCTTTGCATGCCAAAGCCACAAAAAGGCAGTATACAAGACCCCATTCCCTTTCCTTTGCTGTGGGATTTAGATAGCAGAAGATTCACTCTGATAAAGGCATGAAAAACAGTGGAAGTAGGTGAAAGAGACAACTAGGGTAGCATATTTGTTTATATCTGACAATGCTGTTACTCTTTCATATACAACAGGTGGAAAAAGAAGAAACCCTAGAACAGCACTCTTTAAAGCTGAGACTGGGGTGCCAAATGCAAAACCTTAGACTCCATGAGAGACTCTACACTGTAGAAAAATCATGTTTTAAAAGCGAGAACAGCTTCAATGATAAACAATACCTCAGGAAAAAAAAACAACAATTCATCAAAAATTCATAAAAGAATTAATATATTTTCTGACATTGTGAGGTATGAAATCTGAAAGCTTTATATATATATTGCACTTGAGAATGCTAATAAAGATTGTTTACAAAAGAAAAGAATCCAAACTGGAGAAAAACAGAAATATTCTGAATGTGACAAACGCTTCAATCAAAAACAATACCTCAGGAAAAAAAAAAACAACAATACGTCAAAATTCATAAAAGAATCCATATATTTTCTTCTGCCCTTCTGAAGTATGGAATCTGATGTTTTTGTATACTGTATGCTGCACTTGAGAATGCTAATAAAGATTATTAAAAAAAAAAAAAAAAAAAAAGGAATCTAAACTGGAGAAAAACAGAAATATTCTGAATGTGACAAACCCTTCAATCAAAAACAATACTTCAGGAAAAAAAAAAAAAATCATCAAAATTCATAAAAGAATCCATTTTTTTTCTTCTGACATTGTGAGGTATGAAATCTGAAAGTTTTGTATATATTGCACTTGAGAATGCTAATAAAGGTTATTAAAAAAAAGAAAAAAAGAATCCAAACTGGAGAAAAATATAGAAATATTCTGAATATGACAAATGCTTCAATCAAAAACAATACTTCAGGGAAAAAAAACCAACAATTCGTCAAAATTCTTCTGTCATTGTGAGGTATGGAATCTGATATTTTTGTATATGTGGTACTTGAGAATGCTAATAAAGATTGTTTCAAAAAAAAAAAAACAAACCAAAAAACAATCCAACCTTCAAAAAAAGCTTTAAAATATTCTGAATATGACAAACACTTCAATCAAAACCAATACCTCAAGAAAAAAAAGCAACAGTACGTCAAAATTCATTAAAAAATCCATATATTTTCTTATGTCATTGTGAGGTATGCAATCTGAAGTTTTTGTATATACTGCACATGAGAATGCTAATAATGATTATTTAAAAAAAAGGAATCCAAACTGGAGAAAAACATATAAATATTTTGGAATATGATAAACGCTTCAATCAAAAACAATACTTCAGGAAAAAAAAACCCAATTCGTCAATATTCTTCTGTCATTGTGAGGTATGGAACTTGATATTTTTGTATATGTGGTACTTGACAATGCTAATAAAGATTGTTTCCAAAAAACCCCCAAAAACAATCCAACCTGGAACAAAAGCTTTAAAATATTCTGAATATGACAAACGCTTCAATCAAAAACAATATCTCAGGAAAAATTCATAAAAGAATCCATATATTTTCTTCCGTCATTGTGAGTTATGCAATCTGAAGATTTTCTATATATTGCACTTGAGAATGCTAATAAAGATTATTTAAAAAAAAAAAAAAAGGAATCTAAACTGGAGAAAAACAGAAATATTCTGAATGTGACAAACGCTTCAATCAAAAACAATACTTCAGGGAAAAAAACACAACAATTCGTCAAAATTCTTCTGTCATTGTGAGGTATGGAACTTGATATTTTTGTATATGTGGTACTTGACAATGCTAATAAAGATTGTTTCAAAAAAAAAAAAAACAACATTCCAACCTGGAAAAAAAGCTTTAAAATATTCTGAATGTGACAAACGCTTCAATCAAAAACAATACTTCAGGAAAAAAAAAAAATCATCAAAATTCATAAAAAAATCCATTTTTTTCTTCTGACATTGTGAGGTATGAAATCTGAAAGTTTTGTATATATTGCACTTGAGAATGCTAATAGAGGTTATTAAAAAAAAAAAAAAAAGAATCCAAACTGGAGAAAAACATAGAAATATTCTGAATATGACAAATGCTTCAATCAAAAACAATACTTCAGGAAAAAAAACCAACAATTCGTCAAAATTCTTCTGTCATTGTGAGGTATGGAATCTGATATTTTTGTATATGTGGTACTTGAGAATGCTAATAAAGATTGTTTAAAAAAAAAAAAAACAAACCAAAAAACAATCCAACCTTCAAAAAAAGCTTTAAAATATTCTGAATATGACAAACACTTCAATCAAAACCAATACCTCAGGAAAAAAAAGCAACAGTACGTCAAAATTCATTAAAAAATCCATATATTTTCTTATGTCATTGTGAGGTATGCAATCTGAAGTTTTTGTATATACTGCACATGAGAATGCTAATAATGATTATTTAAAAAAAAGGAATCCAAACTGGAGAAAAACATATAAATATTTTGGAATATGATAAACGCTTCAATCAAAAACAATACTTCAGGAAAAAAAAACCCAATTCGTCAATATTCTTCTGTCATTGTGAGGTATGGAACTTGATATTTTTGTATATGTGGTACTTGAGAATGCTAATAAAGGTTATTAAAATAAAGAATCCAAGCTGGAAAAAACCATAAATATGACAAATGCTTCAATCAAAAAAAATAACTCAAGGAAAAAAACCACAGAATTCTTCAAAATTCATAAAACAATTCATATATTTTCTTATGTCATTGTGAGGTATGGAATCTGATATTTTTGTAGATGTTGCACTTGAGAATGCTTATAAAGATTGTTTACAAAAAATTTTAAAAAAGAATCCACATTGAAGAAAAAGCTTAAAAATATTCTGAATGTGACAAATGCTTCAATCAAAACCTCAGTAAAAAAAAAAAAAACCAATACGTAAAAATTCATGAAAGAATCTATATATTTTCTTTTGTCATTGTGATGTATGAAATCTGATGTTTTTGTCTTGCAATTGAGAATGCTAATGATTGTTTGCAAAAAAAAGCAAAAAAACAAACGCTTCAATCAAAAACAATACCTCAGGGAAAAAAGAACACAACATGAGTACCATGAGGAGCACTATTTTTATCCAATGTGTCTTTCATAGTTATATTGTAAGCTCTTTTGAGCAGGGACTGCCTCTTGTGTATTTGATGTATAGTGCTGCATGCATTTGATAGCACTATAGAAATAATAAATAGAAATACTGTATTTTATCTTGCTGTATGTTGCACATTCTTTTCACACTGCTTTGAACTTGATACTAATAAAAATAAGTTTTCCTCTTGATGTATCATTTTCCTGAGTGTTAGGTCTGATTATGTTGACTTTTCCTGAATGTTACATGTTGACTGTTTTATTAGTTGTTTATCAAATATCAATAAATACTGCTGGGGTGCCCACACTTTTTGGGCTTGCGTGCTACTTTTAAAATTACCAAGTCAAAATGATCTACCAACAATAAAATTTTAAAAAAACACAAAGCACACTGTACGCATAGAAAATGTCAATCATCATTCCTATTCCAGGGTTTTTCAAAGAGGTCAAAGCAGATGACTCTATGCACTCACCTCACTAACAACCATACAAAAACAGACAAATACCCTTTTTACTAAACCACGATAGCAGTTTTTAGCGCAGGGAGCTGCGTTGAATGCCCAGCGCTGCTTTCGACGCTCATAGGCTCCCTGCGCTAAAAACCTCTTACGGTTTAGTAAAAGGGGACCACAGTGTAAAATATAGACAGCAGATATAAATTCAGATACATTTTGATCACTAAATTTAAAATAAAATCAATTTTCCTACCTTGGCTGGTGATTTCATGAGTCTCTGGTTGCACTTTCATCTTCTGACTGTGCATCCAATCTTACTTCCCTTCTTTTAGCCTGTATGCTTCCTCTCCTCCTGACCTCATTCCCCCCCCAACGTTTTCTTCCTCTCTCCCTGCCCTCTCTTTCTCTCTTCATGCCCCCTTTCTTTTTTTCTGTTTCTCTTCTTTCCTTCTGTCTCCCTGCCTGCCCTCTTTCTCCCTCCCTGCCCTCCCCCAAGCCAAGCTCTCCCTGCTTCGAGCACCAGCATTCCTCTCCCCGACGTCAATTCTGCCGTCGGAGAGGAAGTTCCGTTGGCTAGAACTTCCTCTCTGATGGCAGAATTGACGTCGGGGAGAGGAAGGCTGATCGGCCCAAGATCGACCTATTGGGAAAAATGCTGCCAGTTCCTGCCTTTGAGGAAACAGAAAGTAGGCAGGACCTGGCAGCAAGAAGAGCAAATCGCAAACTTCACTGACCTGTCTCCCGCTTTAGCCCACGAACGGGGATCTAACATGTGCCTGCTAGCTTCCCTTCTCCCCCCCCCCCCACGACAAAACTTCCGGTTTCAGAGGGAAGAGAAGGGAAGCCGGTATAAGCACACGTTAGCCCCCGGAGAATAAGTTCTCCATGCCGTTTTTTTTTTTTTAATATTGAGCAGCGGCGGCAGCAGCAGAATTCAGAAGTGGGCCAGTCAGGAGGGGAAAAAAGAGAAGGGAACCCGCTCTGCGAGCGACCTGTCGATTGCGATCGACGTATTGGGCACCCCTGATCTACTGTATATAAAGCATTACTTTGATCTCTTCTGTAGAAAACCAAATTTGATAAATTGATAGCAGGCCCAGGAAACATAGACAATCACCCCTAGCACCAAATTTTGATAGATGCTAAGCATTTCCACTCTCTTCTAAGCCTGCAGCCACCAGCTGCAGCAATAACGAGCAAAAATCAGTGTGAGGCCTATGAGTGAGTGTACAAGCGCATAGGTCTTGTGGCAGCCTCACCTCTCATGCAGCAGGAAGCCATGGGTCCCCCACAGGCTCCGTGAGCATGGATGCTGACTTACAGGCTCCATCCTGTCATTGAGTCAAATTGTCGCTGTGGCATCGCTGAAGAGGGCTGAGGTGGCACTGACAGGCTCACAGAATACCTGTTTGATTTATAGTGGTCAGGATTCAGGAGGGAAGTGATGCAGGAAGGCAAGGAAAGAGAAAGACCTGAGTGTGTATGGGGGGAGGTGATGGTGACAGGTACAGCATGCTTTCCTTTAGGTTCAATCATTCCCACCAGTCTGTCACTCAAATGGAATAATTCAAGCTGAAACAAGTGAAACAGCTGGAACACCTTTACTGAATAGGTGACTTGTAGGTCCAACTGGTAACTATTTACATCTTGGTTCTAGAATACGGAAATTGGTAAAAGCTTTCATGATACAGTCAAATCTATCATGTCTTCATTGTGTTTCCCAACCTTTTCACACCAATTCTTTCAATTTTCGCGGTGAACTGTTCTGGGTCTCACCCTCTTCCAGCCAAGCTGTAGGCTTCCCTTCTCCCCCCCCCCCCTCCCTGGACATAACTTCCGGTTTCGGAGGAAAGAGAAGAGAAGCCTGCACGCACACGTTAGAGCCCGGAGCATAAGTTGGCTAGGGGCTGAAATCTCCAAGCCGTTTTTTGGGTTTTTTTTTTTTAATGTTCAGCAGCGGCAGATGACAGCTGGGCGGACCGCCCAGCTAAAAGGTCCTAGGGAGAACACTGGAGAGGAAGGCTGATCGGCCCTTAGATCAGGACGGCAACACGAGTGCGATCGACTCGAGTTGCCTTCCTGAGCTACTGGTCGATCGCGATCGACGCGTTGGGCACCCCTGCACTACTTATTAGTAATATTTAGGAATGGGGTGCATGGAGGTGGGAAGGGGGGGAGGGAGTTTTGGGTGGTACTTTACTGTGATTGTATTGTGGTGATAATTGATTGTTGATTTCTTGGAATTGTATTAACTGAGTTCAGATAATATTCTTTGCTCACTTTCTAGGGAGGCTGCATTTATTTTTATTTTTTTTAGTTCAAAATTTTTATTAATATTTCAGTAAAACAAATTAACAGTCCTCAAACTTGAATACAGTGAAAGTACATGAGGAGTAGTGAACAGGAGGAGGAATCTAGCAGTGTACAATTTACCACAATATCTAAAACCAAAACAGGGAAAGCCCTAGAAGGAAAGTAGAAGCGTGAAGTTTAAGGAGCATAAAGGGCAAGAGAGAAAGAAAAGGGGGGTGAAAAAGAAACAAAAGCTTCTACAGAGCAAGTATATCTTCTCATAGCAGTACATAACATGACATAACAAGAGTGGTCAATTCAATCTGTTTGCATGAAATGGTCTAAAAATTTCCACGGAGAGGAAGTAGAGATAACGGATAGATAACGTTTTTCATAAGCATAGGATTCAAATTTATGATACATGCATAAAGAATTCCACCAAAAGGTGAAATCCAGTAGAGAGGCTGACTTCCAATTCTTTAAGATGTGCATCAGAGCCACCACAAACATCGTATCAATCAGTTTTGGGGGACAGGCTGAGTTGGCAAATTAGGGATGTTGTGATCTGATAATTATCATATCAAATACAAGATCCGAAGAGCAAGACGTAATGCATTTAAAAGTAGGCCAAAACTGAAAAACCGGTTTACATCGAAATAACATATGATCAAGGGTGCCATCATTTTCCAAACAGTGCCAACATTTGGGGTCAGATTTGAGATTCGCTTTCCACATACGAAAAGGAGTCCAAATAGCATGCCATGTAAGAAAGAACATAGATTGAGATATTCTTGATGATAACAGGGGTCGATTAGTGGCAGTCCAAAAACGGTCCCAGTCAATATCTTGTAACGGTGTGGATAGCATGGGTTCCCAATGTTTCAGCGATTGAGAGGAGAATGTGAAGTGATGGTCACGCAGGATGTGATAAAATGTTGAGATAGCCTTACCACAGACACACCATCGATGAACAGAGTTGAGGGTTGTAGCATCAGCTATAGTGAGAGAGAGTGTGGCTATAGTCGAAGTCAGTAAAGACCATTGAGAAAAACAATTGCTTAAGCTGGGGAATGAAGAGCAAAAATCAGAGAAAGTGATGAACGAATCAGGTGTTCTCAGCTGAGCTATTGACCACACACCCGCAGCCTGCCATCTCCTCCAGGAGAACGATTTATGATTGTGTTTGAGTTTAGGGTTCTGCCACAGAGACATATCTAATCTAGCAAACATTGAGACATCAGCAGTAGCATCTAATGTGCGTAGGGCCAGCTGCGTTGCACTCAGTAGGGAATATAATTTTAAACGTTGTGGCACCGCCGGGTCCGTGGATACGCTTGGCTCCGGTCAGCGCTCAGAATAGCCTGCGTCCTACGTGCTTCCAGAAAAGCTGGAAGTCCTGCTGGTCACACAAGCCAATGAGGAAGCAACAAGATTCAAACAGTCACTTTCAAAAGAAAATAAAGTCCCACTTTATTGTGGAAATGAAGCTTGAACAAGGTTCAGTTCATTCTTTCCCAAAACATAAGAAAATGGAACAAAATAAAATTGAGTTGAAAACCAACAACCAACAACTCACACCTTTCTTGCAGGCGCCACAGGTAAGTAGCAGAGTGTAGTCCCAATCGTTCTGCCTTTGGAAAATAGGCAGTAACCAACCATCACACTTTCTTTATAAATGAAAACAGTGTTGTGTTCAAGCCTAGATAAAAGGGTGGCTTGGCCCCAACCAACTTAACAGTAGTTGGTGGGGGAGGGGAGTAGCCAAATCCACTAACTTTCTTCTGTAAGCAACAGAATGCCACAAATGGCCCCACAATCCCCACCTAGGATATTGTGTGCATTCTTCCCCAAACTACCTCCTCAGGCACACAATCAAAAATTGAAACTTTTCTTGCTTTCAAAAGAAAAACATAAATTCAAACAGTCCAGCATATTGAAACCTAACCAAAAAGGTTTTCACTTTCAGGCACCTAGTAAGGAGCTCAGCACTGCTCCCTTACTTCTCACAGGTGCAAAGAGTTCCCCAGGAAGAAGCCTAAAAGATTGCTAGCATGAGCATACAAACAGAAAACAACCAGCAATGAAACTTAACTCTCTTCCATAGGGCAAGCTTCTGTAATGTTGGCAGTTTCTAGGCAGTCCATGAGCTCTGGTTCTGCTAGCTGGTTAGCCTCAGGGTCAGGGGCTGGATCCACCATCTCAATGTCCTGGTAAAGTTGAGGTTCAGGAGAGCTGTCCTGCAAACCTCCTTCCTGGGCTGGCCCAGGGCAGACTGCCTGCCTCCTCCTCCTCAGAGCAGCCTCTAGTGCATTGAGGCGACCACGCCCTGTTCTCTGAGGGGGAGGGGCAGCCTGCAGCTTCTGCCTAGTTTTACCAGAACTTCTAATCAGGTCCTGCAGCTGGGAGTTAGCTGAGTGAGGAGGAGGATTCTGTGGCTGTTCCAGGCTGTTACCCTCATAGTCCTACCCTCCCCAGGGATCTGTAATCTGGGTTTTAAAGGGGAATGCAGAGTTTTCCCTATTCCTGGACTCTAGCCTGTCACACTGATTAGCTCTTTTAATGGCTGGGCTAGGTTTAGCCAAAGCCTTACCTGGCACAAGCCAAGCTTTAGGGCTAGGGTTGTGACAACGTCTAGGTAAGATCATTGTGCAGAGAATAGAGAGTAGATAAGGAGAGCATATAAAACCCTCCATTTCCAACCAAGCCGGAGGATTAGAAGAAGGAGGGTGTTGGAGCCAGTGGGCTCCATAATGAGCTAGAGAGGCAATATGAGAAAAATTAACATCAGGGAGATTCATGCCACCACACAGCTTGGAAGCTTTCAACTTGCTCAATGCAATGCGAGGTTTCTTATCCTTCCAGATGAATTTGGATAAAGAAGTATCAATCCAACGATAGAAAGATTTAGTACAATGTGAGGGGAGCATGGATAATATGTAAGTAATTTGAGGCGTAAGTGACATTTTGATAGAGGCAATCCTGCCCCACCAAGATAAATAAAGAGGAGACCATTGTGTAGTCATTTGTGTGACCAATTTTTTAATCCTAGAAATATTGAGATCCATTATATGTGAAGAATCTTTATGGATGAAGATACCTAAGTATTTGATAGATTCGGAGGTCCATTGGAAGGGAAAACGAGATAAATCAGAGGAAAAGATAAGATCATTTAATGGAAATAAGTTGGATTTTTCCCAATTAACAAGATAGCCTGAGAACAGGGAGTACTTCTTGACTAAAGAGATAAGATGTGGTATGGAGGCGCAGGGATTTCCGAGAAAGAGAAGTATATCATCAGCGTAGGCTGCAAGCTTAATTTGTCTGCATGGAGTTTGAATGCCCTGTATATCGGAGTTTTGTCGTATAGAAGCAAGTAAGGGTTCCAGAGCCAAATTAAACAATAGGGGAGATAGGGGGCATCCTTGACGAGTTCCCCGATGAAGCCAAAATTGGTTAGATAGTGAGATATTAATCAAAATGCGAGAAGTGGGTTGCCAATACAGTGTCTTGACTCAATTGAGAAAATATGGACCAAAATTAAGCCACTAAAGAACACGGAACAAGAAAGACCATTCTACACGATCAAACGCCTTCTCTGCATCGATCGCTCTTGGGTCTCTCAGTAGTTTGGCGTGAGTGTTAATATGATGGAAAAGACGTAAATTATCTCCAATATAGCGATTTTTAATGAATCCCACTTGTTTAGTGTGTATAAGATTGGAAATTACTTTATTTAGTCTAAGAGATAAAACTTTGGCTAGAATCTTATAATCTAAATTTAGTAGGGAGATTGGTCGATAATTCTTAACATGAATGGGATCTCTCTCAGATTTGGGGAAAACAACTATTGTGGCGTCAACAAAATTATATTGCTTATCAGGATAATTATGAATAAAATTATAATAAGTGAGCATATAAGGAGCTAAAATATCATGAAATTTTTTCAAGAATTTGTTAGTGAACCCATCAGGGCCTGGTGCTTTATTATTGGCCAAAGAAGAGATGGCTCTTGTAATCTCCGAAGTGGAAATCGGAATATCTAATTCGGATTTGACAGTATCATCCAGGGATGTATGATCAATAGTAGCCAAGAAGGAGTCAATGGATGAATCAGAGTCTGAGGATTCAGAAGTGTAAAGTTTAGTATAAAAGCGCTCAAATTCTGTGGAGATCATATTTTCGTTAATGACAATATTACCAGAGGAATTGTGAACGGCAGATATGTGAAGTTTTTTCGACCTATGTTTAAGTTAATTAGCGAGAGGTTTCCCCATGATGTTATCACCCATATAATGGCCAGAGGATTGGATAAATAAATCTTTTCTGGCTGTTAAGGAGATAAGAGTGTTGTATTCATATTTAAGTTTCAAAATTTGTTGATATATTAGGGGATCATGAATATGAGTAGACATGTGTTAAGACTCTAAAGTTTTGATGGAATGTTCTAAATGTCTCTCTTTTTGAAGGTGTGATTTTTTTCTTCCATGCAGACAATTTAATAATTTCTCCTCTAATAGAAGCCTTATATGCCTCCCAGATGATGGCAGGGCATACATCGGAATGCGGCAGTATTAAACTCAAAAAATTCAGTTGTGAAAGTCCTTAATTTAGCAACAATCTCATCAGCTAGAAGAAGATGGTTGTTGAATAGCCAAGAAGGGGTGGTAGAAGTGACTGGAGAGATGGTAAGATGTAGGGAGATAGCTGCATGATCTGTGAGAGTTATGGGATGGATGATAGAATCAGTTAAAGAGTGCAATAATGTGGGTGAGGTAAGAAAATAGTCTAATCTGGAGTAAGTGTTGTGTGGATGAGAAAAATGAGAGTACTCCATGTCCTTAGGATGCAGAATGCGCTGGGGGTCTATTAAGGAATAATTGGACTTGAGATTAAGTAATTCTTGGTGAGATTTAGATTTGGAAGGTTTACAGATGGAGGATCTATCCATAAAAAGATCCTGGGGTTGATTAAAGTCACCTCCAATAATAATTGAGCAAGTTGAATAAAGCAATAATCTAGTCTGAAGGTCTCTGAAGAATTCCGGATGATCCAAAACTGGGGCATAAATATTAAGAAAAATAAATTCAGAGGAGTGCAACACAGCATGAATGAGACACCATCTTCCCTCCAAGTCAGCATCATGAGACAGAATGTTTAAGGGCACATTGTCACGAATAAGAATGGAAACTCCATTCTTTTTATGAGGAGCTGCTGAGGAAAAGAAGTGGGAGGAATAACCTTTACTAGTGAATTTGTTAGCAGAAGTAGATGGAAGATGATGTGCAATTTTCTTTCTCTTGATGGGGTGATTAAGCCCATTCACATTATAGGAAATAATGTGTAAATCAGCCATGTATAAGTATACAATGAAATACGACAATAAAAACCATATAATCATTTAGTATGCAAGTATATAGTTAGATATTGTGGTCTTGCCGGCGCCTGTGGATAAGGTAGGCTCCGGTCCAAGCACACAAATACTCACACTTGACGTGCTTCCATAAAGTTGGAAGTCCTGCTGGGCTCAATGTTCATTGGTAAAGCATGAAAACAGAAATTCAAAAGAGTCAGGTTTATAATTCATGCTACAAGTCACTTTTATTGGCGCTTATATTGGGAGCCAACTTCCCTTCCGTATGTACTCCAAGTCACCAATACAAATACTTCAAAACAAAATCAGAGTTGATGAAAAACCGTATGTCTCAGCTCTCATCTCCATACAGGTAAGTAACCAAAACACTTTACAAAAACGTTTGTCATCAGTGGCCAAGATAAATCTTCAAAACAATACTGCTATCTTCAAAAAGAGAGGCAGTTAGCAAGGTTGCTATTAGCACTGCCTATAGTGCTGTGTCCAAGCCTGAGAGTAAAATAGGCTTGGCCCCAGCCAGCTCCAAAGGAGTTGGTGGGGGAGGGGAGTAAGCGAATCCACCAAAATATCTGCTAACACAGAATGCCCAAATGGCCCCACAATCCCATCCAGATGTACTGTGGATTCTCCCCACACTTACTTCCTCATTCTTCAGCATTCAAACACAAAAGTAAACTTAACAGAGCAGATTTCTGCAATTAAAGAAAACGTTTTTTTCTTTTCAAAAGTTCCCCTAAAGGGAGAAGTGCAGCACTGCTCTCTTTCTTCCCTCAACTGCCAACAGCTGCAGAGAAGCAGTTCAAACAATCTGCTCACCTGAGCTGGAAGAAAAAACCAAAAGTTTCACAAACATGTATCCTATTATTCTTCCATAGGCATACCTTCAGGACAAACTGCAGATTCCTGGCAATCCATAAATTCAAACTCTGCTGGTTGGTTAGTCTCAGGGTCAGTATCAAACTCTAGCATTTCCACATCAACAGAGCTGTGAGGATCAGGAGCATTGTCCTGGATACCTCCTTCCTGAGCAGGCTCAGGGCAGACTGACTTCCTTCCCCTCAGAGCAGCTTCTATTACATTCAGCCGGGCACGCCCAGTTCTCTGAGGGGGAGGGCCAGCCTGCAGCTTTTTCCTAACTCTCCCGGGAGCAGCAATCAGCTTTTGCAGCTGAGAATTGGCAGGAGAGGAGGGAGTGTTCTCAGGCTGTTCCAGGCTGTTACATTCAGCATCTTTCACACCCTGGAGCTCAGCTACCTGAGATTTAAAGGGAAATGAACCATCTTCCCTATTCTTTCCCTCTGGCTTGCTACATTGATCAGCTCTTCTGACAGTTGTAATAGGTTTAGACAAACCCCTGCCTGACACAAACCGAGCTTTAAGGCTAGGGGTGTGACATACCCTCACCCTTTGCTTCTGACCTTCCCTAACCTCCAGGGGCGTATGGCTCTCCTCCTGCATCCTGGATAGGGTGTCAACGTTTGTGCTTAGTTTGCCCGGGCGATGCACTACCCTGAATCTAAATGTCTGCATGGCAAGATACCATCGTGTTAGACGGGCATTGTTGTTCCTCATGGTGTTGAGCCATTTCAGCGCCACATGGTCCGTTACCAGAGTGAACTCCCGCTCCTGCAGGTAATGCTCCAGGGTCTGCATCGCCCATTTGGCTGCCAAGCATTCCAATTCCACTGTGGCATAATTCCTTTCATTGGGATAAAGTTTGCGGCTCAGAAACAAAACCGGATGCTCCATCCCCTGGACCTCCTGGCTTAGTATTGCCCCTAACCCTGTCCCTGACGCGTCTGTCTGTAAGACCAAGGGTTTAGTAAAATCTATGGATACCAGCACCGGGTTAGTACATAAGGCTGCTTTAAGGTCCTCGATAGCCTGTCTCCCGCTATTCTCCCATCGAAGCTTGTCGGGCCTGTTTTTCTTTAACATATCTGTTAACACCGCGGCCCTTGTGGAAAATGCAGGAATGAAACGCCTATAATAGCCGAGAAGCCCCAGAAAGCCTCTCAACTGTTTTTTTGACTGGGGTAAAGGATATTCCTTCACGCATCTCACCTTATCAACAAGGGGTCTAACTTGCCCTCTCCCCACTACATACCCCAGGTACTTCACTTCTTTCTGCCCTAGATAGCACTTTTTGGGATTGATTGTAAAACCCGCCTTTCTCAAGGAATCCAGAACTGCCCTTACGTGCTCCATGTGTTGCGCCCAGTCAGAGGAGAAGATAACAATATCGTCCAAGTAGGCTTCCGCATAATGGTGATGCCCACGTAGAACCTCCGTGATTCCTCTTTGACATGACGCGGCAGCACCATGAAGTCCGAAGGGCATTCTCTTAAATTGGTATAGCCCATGGGGAGTGCTGAAGGCAGTTTTAGGCCTGGCCTGGGACGTTAGAGGAATCTGCCAGTACCCTTTTGTTAAGTCCAAGGTTGAGAGGTATTGCGCCTGACCCAGCCGATCTAACAGATCATCAACCCGGGGCATAGGGAAGGCATCAAACTGAGATACTTCATTAAGTTGCCGAAAATCGATACAGAATCTGGGGGTTCCATCAGCCTTCGGAACAATGACAATGGGGCTGCACCAGGGGCTCTGCGATGGTTCGATAACCCCTAGTGTCAGCATCTCCTCCACCAGATTCTGTACCAACTCCCTCTTCCCCTCAGTAAGCCTATAAGGTTTGACCCTCACCACTTTCCCCGGGATGGTCACAATATCGTGAGTCACCACCTCAGTACGCCCAGGTATGGGGGAAAACACATCTTCAAACTCCTGTACTAGGGATCGTACTTGCTCCGCTTGCTCACTGGAAAGCTGGGTCCCTATATTGACCCCCTCGGCTTGGTCCATATCGGCAATTTGTGGGCCAAGATCATCGTCAGGAGTCTGATCAGCCCACAGGGCTAATATTTCCCTATCCCGCCATGGCTTTAGCAAATTGATATGATAGGTCTGTATCCTGTTCTTCCCGTCCTTGACCTGATAATCCACTTGATTCAATTTTTTTACAATAGTGGCAGGTCCCTTCCATTCCACTAGGAACTTATGGGGGTCTGAGGGTACTAATATGAGCACCTTGTCTCCCACCTTTAAATGGCGTTCCTGGGTTTTCTTATCATAATAATATTTCTGTTTCTCCTGACTCCACTCTAGATTACGCTTTCCTAAGTGGGCCACTTGGCCTAGTCTCTTCCTTAACTGGGCCAAATAGGATATAACATTAGTCTCTTCTCCCTCTTGGGACCCCCAATGTTCCTTGACAATATCTAATATTCCCCGAGGAACCCTGTCAAACAGCATCTCAAAGGGACTTACCCCTAGAGAATCTTGTATTTTCTCACGTGCCGCAAACAGTACCAATGGGATATACAAGTCCCATTCTTTTTTCTCTTGGCTCCCAACCTTCTTCAGCATTTGTTTTAACGTCTGATTAAACCGTTCCACCAACCCATTAGCCTGGGGGTGGTATGCTGAAGTTTTTAGGTGACGGATCCCAAAGCCTTGCCAGAATTTCTCCATTTCCCTCGAGAGAAAATTGCTTCCCTGATCGGTCAAGACTTCGCGAGGGAAACCCACCATGCAAAAAAGCCCCATTAATTCTTTCATGAGGGCCGCCGAGGTCGTTTTCCTCAAAGGAAAAGCCCAAGGGTACCTAGTGGCGACATCTATTATTACCAATATAAAGGTAAACCCTCGGGGAGTCCTTTCTAGTGGTCCCACAATATCAATAGCTAATCGTGTAAGGGGCTCCCCTACTTTAGGAATGGGAATAAGCGGGGCTCTGGCTGGCCTACTCAATGAAAGCTTCTGACAAGTAGAGCAGGACTTACAGAAATCTGCAACATTTCTAGATACCCCTGGCCAAAAAAACCTACGCAGTACCTGAATCTCCGTAGCTGCCGCTCCCTTATGTCCTGAGAGGGGGTGATCATGTGCTGTCTGTAAGACTACTTTTCTAAAACCCCGGGGAATCACTAGTTGTTCTCTGTTATCACGCGGGTCTTTACCTGTCACACATCTATATAATAACCCCTGTTTTACTTTAAAATAATTCGGGTTATTCGTAGGGACAGCTGCCTGCTTCCAAAGTTCTAACAAGGATGCATCTGCTCTCTGTTCGTCTGGAAAGGTGGGAAATAGCTTCACCAGCTCCTTTGGAAGCCAAGGGATGTCCTTAGCCCCACTAGCCTGCATTAATGCTTGGCTTCTTTGACGTTTCTGCCTCTGATTTTGAGCACGGGAATGGGGATTTGGAGCCCGGGTATTCTCTTCCACCACCCCTTCCTCAAAGGGAAAGATGGTCCCTAGCTCTTCCTCCTCAATTGAGACTACAGGGCCCTGAGAGCGAGTTCCCACCAAACCTTGCTTGGGTTGGAGACATTCCTCCAGGCCTTTCCAATCCCTGCCCAGTATCAGATCATAGGGAGCACCCGGAACGATAGCAATCTTTACCTTGTATACTCTATCTGCGCTCAAGACAGTGATATCCCGGAGAGGGTATTGCACGCTATCCCCATGAACGCACTTAATAGTGACCGTATCTCTCTTCTCATGTCTCTTCCCCCCAGGGAATAGGTGTTGAAAACACCGGGTGGACATCATCGATTGATCAGCCCCAGTGTCAACCAAGGCCGACACCTCCCTTCCTGACACACATACCAACACCTTATATGCCTCAGGGATAATAGGGGCGTCCTTTCCCTGGGTAACTACGAGGTCCCTTAGCACCCTACAGGCCCTTTGGATATGGCCTGCTTTCCCGCAGCGATAACACCTAAGTGTTTCTTTCTGCTGGGGTTCCTTGGCCTTAGGGAGTTCTGTGGTTCTGCTTTGGAAGCCTTGTTCCCTGTCAACCTTCCCCTTTCCACGCATCAGAGGCACAGTAATACGTTCCTCCTCAGGCACCCTGAGCATCAATATAGGCCTCTGCCACCTCGAGGGTTTGGCCTAGAGTTTTACAGCCCTGTCTTTGCACCCACCCTCGCAGGTTCTTCGGGGCGGACTGCAGAAACTGCTCACGTATCACCTCCAACACTAATGCTCTGGGGTTCCCCAGCCATGGGCCAAGCCACCTCTCTGCCAGTTTGGTTAATTTCTGTACCAGCGCTTTGGGCCTCTCCTTATCCTGCATTACCGTCGCCCTAAAACGCTGACGGTAATGTTCAGGCGTATACCCCAGATATTCTAATATATGATTTTTTACTGCCAGGTAGTCATTCGCCAATTCAGGGGCTAATGTCTGAAAAGCAGACAGAGTTTCTCCCGCTAAACAGGGTAGAAGCCTAATAGCCCACTGACCCTGAGGCCAACCAGCAGCAGTAGCTACCCTCTCGAATGCGACCAGGAATTCATCCGGCGCATCGGCTGGAGTTATCTTACACAGATTTACCAACGAGAGGGGGGTAGCTGCTCCTGTGGTTTGATGAATGGCACTCAGTCCTGAGTCACTACCCGTAGCTGGCGGGGGTCTTTGCAAAATTTGCGAAAGTACCTTGGTTTGCTCCCCCATGGCCAGTACCATCTCATCATGCTGACGGCGAGACAGCTCCTGGGATCTGTACCAAAGTTCTTGATTGGTTTTCAAGACAGCCTGCAAGTCCTCGCTTTGTTTCTGTCTCTCCGCTGCCAGGAACGCCATCAGTTGTTGCTGGTCCATCTTCTCCCCGGCCTGAAACAGAAACAAAGAGAAAGACCAACCCAAGTGCGATACTTTTTACTGAGGTAGCCAATCTCCCTCACCCCCCCTGGTCAAGTACCTTACCAGAGAGAAAGGTGAGTCAACGCCTTTTGTTTTTAGGCCTCCTTGGCCCCCAGTCGCTTACTGCGTTTTTGTCCTCTTATCAGTGTTGAGGTCCTCCTCCGACTCAGGCTCACGACCGGTACACTTGGATCCTTCTGGTCGCGTGTTCCCTCTGTACTCCCCGTCGTACGACTCTGGATACTGGGCACACCCGAACAGGAACCAAAACAATAAACTAAAACAACAAGCTAACACAACAAATTAGCCAAAGTCCAAAACTTTTTTTTTTTTTTCTTTCCTCCAAAAATCTTATTTTTTTTTTTCCTCCAATAATATCAAAAAAAAATTTTTTTTTTCCACAATTCTCCAAATGTCCAGCAGGAGGCGCTCTATCCCACTTCTGACACCAATTGTGGTCTTGCCGGCGCCTGTGGATAAGGTAGGCTCCGGTCCAAGCACACAAATACTCACACTTGACGTGCTTCCATAAAGTTGGAAGTCCTGCTGGGCTCAATGTTCATTGGTAAAGCATGAAAACAGAAATTCAAAAGAGTCAGGTTTATAATTCATGCTACAAGTCACTTTTATTGGCGCTTATATTGGGAGCCAACTTCCCTTCCGTATGTACTCCAAGTCACCAATACAAATACTTCAAAACAAAATCAGAGTTGATGAAAAACCGTATGTCTCAGCTCTCATCTCCATACAGGTAAGTAACCAAAACACTTTACAAAAACGTTTGTCATCAGTGGCCAAGATAAATCTTCAAAACAATACTGCTATCTTCAAAAAGAGAGGCAGTTAGCAAGGTTGCTATTAGCACTGCCTATAGTGCTGTGTCCAAGCCTGAGAGTAAAATAGGCTTGGCCCCAGCCAGCTCCAAAGGAGTTGGTGGGGGAGGGGAGTAAGCGAATCCACCAAAATATCTGCTAACACAGAATGCCCAAATGGCCCCACAATCCCATCCAGATGTACTGTGGATTCTCCCCACACTTACTTCCTCATTCTTCAGCATTCAAACACAAAAGTAAACTTAACAGAGCAGATTTCTGCAATTAAAGAAAACGTTTTTTTCTTTTCAAAAGTTCCCCTAAAGGGAGAAGTGCAGCACTGCTCTCTTTCTTCCCTCAACTGCCAACAGCTGCAGAGAAGCAGTTCAAACAATCTGCTCACCTGAGCTGGAAGAAAAAACCAAAAGTTTCACAAACATGTATCCTATTATTCTTCCATAGGCATACCTTCAGGACAAACTGCAGATTCCTGGCAATCCATAAATTCAAACTCTGCTGGTTGGTTAGTCTCAGGGTCAGTATCAAACTCTAGCATTTCCACATCAACAGAGCTGTGAGGATCAGGAGCATTGTCCTGGATACCTCCTTCCTGAGCAGGCTCAGGGCAGACTGACTTCCTTCCCCTCAGAGCAGCTTCTATTACATTCAGCCGGGCACGCCCAGTTCTCTGAGGGGGAGGGCCAGCCTGCAGCTTTTTCCTAACTCTCCCGGGAGCAGCAATCAGCTTTTGCAGCTGAGAATTGGCAGGAGAGGAGGGAGTGTTCTCAGGCTGTTCCAGGCTGTTACATTCAGCATCTTTCACACCCTGGAGCTCAGCTACCTGAGATTTAAAGGGAAATGAACCATCTTCCCTATTCTTTCCCTCTGGCTTGCTACATTGATCAGCTCTTCTGACAGTTGTAATAGGTTTAGACAAACCCCTGCCTGACACAAACCGAGCTTTAAGGCTAGGGGTGTGACAATATTGACCACTCCGAGAAAGCAGGAAAAGGCATGGAAAAGAAAAACAAAGAAAGGATATACCAAGAAGAATAGCACGTGCGAAGGCAAGGAACACAGTCATAGCATGTGCAGAGTATATAACAATATGTGGGTGTTCCTGATGGAGCAAGTGAGAAGTACCTGGGGCAATCCGAGGAAAGCCACCACTCAGACATGAAAACTAAAAAACTTGTGTGGAGATAAATCAGGTGAACATATCAGGCGTGTGTCACATCACGCATAAGCAAGAAAATCAACCAGAAACCTGCAGTCATTGCATCTTCAGAGAATCCAGAAATGTGCTGAGATCTTCCGGATCTGTATAAGTGGTTGTAGGGTTGATATAGGTCACCTTCATAGTTGCAGGTATTTGGCGCCAATAAGGCCTTGTCGATGGGAAAGAAACGCCTTTCTCTTAAGTGCAGTAGATTTTTCCAGATCCGGAACAATGTCAAATCGCTTGCCCTGGTGGAGAAGTTGTGGGTGCATTTTTGCAGTTGTAATGAGTTGTAGAGCATGCTGGAACCGAAGTATTTTGGCCACTATAGGTTGCAGCGTCTTGATGTGGGCAGCAGGTTTGGAGGGCAAACGATGTGCATGCTCTATTTCAAGCGGCAAATCAAAGGAAAGGCCCAAGGTTTTAGGCAGAAATTCAAGTAAGAAAGTGGCCACATCCGAGCCCTCCGAAAGCTCCGGTAAGCCGATAATTCTTATATTCGATCGCCCACTGCGATTAGAAAAGTCCTCAAGATGTCGTTGTAGATTAGAGATCAGTTTATCATGTTTATCCACTAGCTGGAATTTCGTTTGCGCTATGAGAGAGTGAGCCTCAAGCGCATCGATGCGATGACGGGCATCGACAAACTGAGAGTTGAGAGACTCAATTTCCTCACGAATTATCTTGGTTTCAGCTATCTGTGCTTGCGCTATCAGCTTGACCGCTCTAATCTCTTTTAACAAGAGATCCAAGTTCGGGTCCTCTGGCTTAGGCGCCATTTTATCTGGCGAGCCCGGGTCTGTCTTCGGCCGTTTGCCGCTCATGGGAGCATTTAAGGGGTTTCACCTTTAACAGACTTCGGCGGAGTCATTGCCGTGAGATTATGTTGGCAAAACTTTGGTAAAAGCTTATATTAGTCACCTGATTTCTCTGCAGAATCTGTTATTAGAAAAGTCGAGTGGAGGAGCGATTACCCCATGCGTATGCTCAGCGCTCCAGTCAGGCTCCGTCCCCCGGGAGGCTGCATTTTAAAATGTAAAAAGGCTGTACTCTCAATCTGTGGCATAGCAAGGGTAGGAGGTGCCCAGGACGGTGGTCCCCCCCCCCCACACCTCTCCCCCACCACTCCTTCCCCACCCCCCTACTCCACACTTGCGCTCTCCCTTCCCCCCAGGTATCTCTGTAAATCTTCGCTAGTACATTGGCTTCTCCAGCATGTCTTCACACCAGCGTTGGGTTTCCCTCTGACATCACTTCCTGGCCCCGTGACCCGGAAGCGATTCAGAGAGGAACCAGGCTGGCGCGAGCAATAGGCAGGAAAAGTTGTTCATGCTGGTGAAGATCTACAGAAGTATGAGGTGGAGAGGGGAGGGATGGCACAAGCGTGGTGTGGCAGGGCAGAAAGGTGCTGGCTTCCCCATCGAAAGGAGCCTGTAGTCCTCATCTCCCTGTACTTCTATATGCAGGACACTAATCTCAGGAGAAGGGCTGACAGCAGAAAGATTACTACAGAATCATCTGTGCTTCCAAGAAAAAGGAACCTCACAAGGGAGGGGCAGCGATCTGGATTTCCTTCCAGATCCAAGCAGAAGGGCTAGAGATAAAAAGGAAAATATGGGGAGGGGGGATTTGATGTACTAATATTTCTGACATGAATATTCCTCTGCTGACTTATCTAGGCCTCATAGGTGATTTCTAGCATTGTAAGGTATGTGTTTGGTTATCTGTGATTGAATTTGATTTATTCATGTGTTTTTAATTTTGTTTTCTTTATATTTGTCCATATATTAGTAAAATAAGACTTTAGGACTCTTGAAGACTTTAGGACTCCGTGCCAAGTCTTGATGGTTTTAACCTATTTAGAAATCAATCAAATTCCCTTGGACTGCTCTGCTCTCTTTTGGGCCCTCATTTCCTGCCATAGTGTGTGAGCAAAGCATTATGTGAAATGTAGTCTAATCCATACTGCAGCCACTCCTGCTTTGTTTCTAGTGGTCTTTCTCCTAAGACCGCCTCCCTTTTCCTCTCACCTAAGCTTGAGTCCTTGGTCTCACTGCTGTACTTCCTGGTCACCTCTACCACCTTTGCTCTGATAGGTCTCTCTGTTACTGGTTGCCTATTGGTTCCCTCTTCTTCCCCTAGGCTTAAGGGTTTTTCACTGAGGACATACCTTGGCTGTCTTATAAAAATCTATAAAGAGACAAAAAGGAAAAAAAATATAATAATGTTATACTGAAAATAAGAAAGAGAACAGCAGATGTCAAAATCTGAGAGCAGTACTTAAAAAGAGAACTATTTAAAACATATTTTAAAAATCCAGTGCTGCAACTTTGGGACTGTGTCAGGAGGGCACCACACATGCGCAGATGCCCTCCCTCCCAAGAACAGTTTGAGGGGGTGGGGCCAGGGCTGGGGTCTTGCTCCCTCTACCCTTCTCTCTCTACATCCCCTCACTTGCCTCTTCTTCGAATGCCTATAATTTTTTTGTCCTGTAACTTTACTGTGAATGTCAATTCTTACCTGTTCTGAGCTCCGGGGAAAACAGGATAGAAATCTAAATAAATAAATAATGGGGGTGGGCCTAGGGGCGGGGCTATGGGTCATGGCTGAGGCCCGGGAGAGTTGGGGGGAGTCAATTTTGACCTGCAGCTCATACCAATAATCATTGCATTGGAGCAAGAGATCTTTGGCTTGCGATTGCAATGATTAAAGAAGTGAAGAGATAATCAGTTTTATTAGTGCATGGGGGGGGGGGGGGGGGGGGGAGTTAACTATGCAGGGTCTATTGAACTTATGAGACATTACGGTCTCCCAGAATCAGCTTCTACCGGGGTCTAGTGGTTCATTCTTAAGTGACCTTATAGTGAGGGTGAGCTAGGAATTTTGATGTTAGCTGGTATGATTGTTATTTTATATTACTCAATTTGTAAGCCACTGTGAATACGTAAAGGCTAGCTTGGCAGCATGAACATTTTAATAGAAGACCCCTTATACCGAGAGCCGTGGAAATGCACCAAAGCTCATTCAGTTCTTATGGGCTTCGTGCGGCATCACTAGTGCGGTTTTATAAAAGGGGTCCAGAAGTAGGATGGAAGGAGATGCATGTGAACATTGCTTTTAATTATAAGCGGCACTGGTTTGGTGTCTATTTCTTGATATTTAAATTTAATTGGAGCTTATATTTGGGTATTTACATTTTTATTTTTTGCAGTTTAGCTGTAGTATAGCTGGAGATTTGCTAAATTTTGTAGCCCTCCAGCTTGCTGTGGAGAGAGGCTTGTGGTTACATGTGGATGTTTGAGGATGGCTAGCTAAAACCTTGAGCAATGATGTCAGTCAGAGAGTATTGTGACATGGGACCCGTGATGTCATAGCTGAATGTCAGAAAGAGTAAGCACTGACCAGCAGCTCGTATTAGTGATCAGAGTGTTGGGAGTTGGGTGTGTTTTTGCTCTGATCACCGCGATTTTCAGAAAGTTGTTTGTTTACTGCCTTTTGTGTTTTTCCTTACCCACCCTTTCATTTATTTTTATATTGTATTTAATCCATTTTTTTTCCTTCCCTCATTTCCTTTAGTGTTTTTATATCATAATTGTCTTTTATCCCCTGTTTGTTGAAAAAATTTTATTTTTTAATTTTATATTTTACCATCTTTTAATTTTGTATACATTTTGTAAATTTAGTTTTGTAAAAAATTTAATTTTTTACTTTTTTATTTTACCTAGTTTTATTGTAAAAATTTTGTACATTTAATTTTGTAAAAATTTTTATTTTTTAATTTATTATTTTTGTAACATCTTTCTGAGAGGAGAGGAAGAGAGTCTATACCGCTGGGTAAGTATACATTATTTTGATCTGAGCTTTGATAAGTTTGGGGTGAAAAGTTAATTTGTAGGTTCCATTATATTGGCAGTTTAGATCTTAAGAGCAAACTTTAATCTAGCTAGTCTCCATAGAAAACTGATGGCAGATAAAGGCCAAATGGCCCATCCAGTCTGCCCATGCGGAATAACCATTGTCTCTTCCTCTCAGAGAGACTAGATAGGCCATTTGGCCTTTATCTGTCATCAGGTTTCTGTTTCTCTCCTGCCATCCTTGAATTTAAAGGTGTGGGGTAGAGGGGGGCAGGGAACCCCTGCGGTGGAATTATTAGAAAAGCGATGGTAAACAAGACTGAGAATGTGAGACTCATCTTGAGTATTGCATTCAGTTCTGGTCTCCTTATCTCAAAAGAGATATAGCAGCACTAGAAAAGGATCAAAGAAGAGCAACCAAGATGATAAAGGGGATGGAACTCCTCTCGTATGAGGAAAGACTAAAGAGGTTAGGGCTTTTCAGCTTGGAAAAGAGATGACTGAGGGTAGATGATTGAAGTCTACAAAATCCTGAGTGGTGTAGAACGGGTACAAGTGCATTGATCTTTTACTGCACTCTTCACTCCAGTTCCATCAGCATCTGACCCCTTTCTCTCCCTCCACCTCCCTTTCAAACCTCTCTTCAGACCTTCAAACCCTTTCTCTCCCCTTCACCCCAATGTCATCCAGTATCTTCCCCTCACCTCCCCACCTCTAATCTTCTCAAAACAGCAGCAGCGGCTGTAAAACTTTGAAATGAAGTCATTGTGGGACTTTGCTGCACCTCCCTGGCTGCTGGCTCTGCTCTGGAACAAGGAAGTGGTGTCAGAGGGAGTGGACCGGCAGCCAGATGGAAGTCCAGGAAGATCCCGCAATGACTGAATATAAAGGTTACTGTCGCTGTTGCTGGTTCAGGAAAGCAGCAGTGGCAGAGGAAGGCGGGAGATTCCTGACACGGTGTGCCACCCGTTGTGACATTGTTGAAGGGTTAGAAGGAAAAGTTTGCCTTTTTGCGGATGATACCATAGGACATAAAAGGAGAAAGGCGATGAAAACGGTAGGAGGTTTGTGCCAGAAGATGTATGAAGGAAGACTGGAAGCCATGACTATGTAGACCCTAGAGGAAAGGAGGGACAGGGGTGGGTCAATTGCTTATTTTATTTAATTTCTCATTTATCTTTTCATCCACAGAATGGCGAAGAGGACAGAGAAGCGGAACTTCGTGGACCCCATGTTATTGGTAAGTGCCACACATGCTCTGAAGCCTGCCTCATTGTTAATTAATTGGTTAGTGATATTTATTTATTGAATTAATTTGTTTCCTCTCCCGTTCTCCCCAAAGAGCTCAGACGAGTTACAGCTTGACATACATAATACACAGTCAACCGATTGCAATTTGCCATAGTTACAGGATAGATTCAGATTCTACAAAATTCGCAGAAGGTTTAGGCGGTGGTAGCCACCCTACCTCCACCTAACTTAATTGTTGTAATTGGGCTTCAGCGGTGGAATAATTAGTGGCACCATTTAAAACCAATTAAACCCTTGTTAAAAAAAATAAATAGCCGTCGCAATGAGGCCTCCAGGACCAGCACCTGGGTCACTGGTGGCTACTGGTACCTAATGACGCCGAAGCCCAGAAGTAGGCATGGTTAGAGGCGGTGCCGGACTTCAGCCACTGACCGCGATTCAGGAAGGACCCTGGGCAGCGGAAATGTCAACCTGTAAAACTCTGGCCTACATTTCTGGCACCTGTCACCATCCCCTGTTTCCTCTGAAATATCAGCCTCCCTAACCCAGGGATCCATGATCTTTTTCCCTCTCCTTCTTTGGCAAATCTTCCTATGTTCCTGAATCTTCCCCCTGCAGTCCGGTCTCTCTCCTCCTCCTGTATATCTGTCAACCACTTTGAGTGTGGTCGTAGAACAAGTCCCGATCCCTTGCCCTAAACTACAATAGCTTTCTAGGAAATAAACATGGTGCAGTTTATTTGCTGATATCAGGCATCATTTCTAATACATTGTTTATCATTTTTCAGAGGTCTGAAGTCATGGGGACCACAGGAAAGTAAGTAGATTTTCATTATAAATATAAAATTAAAGATTTGTACATTGAATGGAATGCAAATTAATAAATGAAATGATTACTGTATGTGATTGATTTGAACTTTATTAGTCTATGAAATTTTTAACGTTATTTATTTTTATACTTTTAGTGAATGGATGCCAATCAGACTCGATCTGTCCAAGACATATTTCACAATATATTTAGTAAGTAATCTGCCAGTATTTATGTCGGGCTTAGTAAAGGCGGGTGGGGGTGGGGATAAATGTTTTTGGCCTGTTAATCCCAAGTTATGGTAATATGGACCTTGGTTCTGGAATAGAATAGACATCTACTGAATGCTTTTGTATTACCTAAACAGAGGCACTTAATTATAGAAATGCCTCCTGTCCTCAAAGGGCTCGATGCACTAGAGATAGCGACTCGATCGCTGTTGGTTGATTCTCTGGCCGATTCTCCAGCAGCGATCGTTTGCATGCAAATGATTTGAACAACTGATCATTCACTCAGTGAGCGATTGACACATGCGCAGAGTCTTCACAGCAGTGACAGGGAAGGAGCCTCCTGTCACTGCTGTTAGGGCTTTTTTGAAATGGCAACCCCAATTCCGAGTGTCAAATATGGTGAAATCCACTTAATTGCAAATGCATATTTCAGTGGGCAATGATATTCGTCTTTGAACCTTATTTTCACCTTCTCCTTGATGTCTTTCTCAATACATACTGTTTAATACTTATCTTTTAATATGCAGAATCATTAGCCTGCTCCAGGGAGAGTGTTGGGGGGCCATTGGCGTGGGAGGTCCTTCATGGCAGGAGACGGTAGGCATCCCTCCTTCCATTCTGCCATGGGTGGGGGGTCAGTCGGGATTGCAGGAGAGCGTGGAAGTCTGGAAGTCAGAGGGGAGGATCAAAAATATGTAAAGGAGGCTTCCTACAAGAGATCTTGCGAAATGGGATGCATAACCCACTAGTTCAGGAATAGACTGGGATTGTAAAAACCTGGGGTTTCTTTATACTGATTCTTGTCTCTTTTTTTTGCTTTAATTAGGGAGAAGACCCTCCTAATAAGGAATATGCTCTTAATTGCCGGCTGGAGGAGACGGATGATGAGCACATCATCTTAATCCTTACTCGTAAGTTTCTGCTGTGGTTGAAAAAAAATAGAAAAACAAATACAAAAGAGGTACAAATAATCAGTCTAAGCCAAAAATCACCTCTGATAGCACCTTAGTGAATAAATAACTATATGAAGACAAGCCTCAGAGACCTTAAATTCAAGCAGTATGCTGCTAGATGTGTTAACAGGTCAGAATCTTGATCATTGGCTCATACTTCGTGAATATTTGTAGTTTTCAAATATATATCAAAAAATCAAAACAGCACTTATCTTGTTAGCGGTATTGAACAGCACTGCGGGGCCGCTGTTTCACCTTTACCGGCTTCGTCAGGGGATAAACTGAAACAGTGCGGAACAAAACTTTCCCTTGGCTCAAAATGTTTCTCTCAAGATGGCCATATCTAGCAGCATACTGCTTGAATTTAAGGTCTCTGATTTTTGGCTTAGGTTGAAAAAAAGTACCCAAAAGATGCCAGCATTCATAGCGGGGACTTTTTGCTGACTGATTTCTATTTTCTGTCTCCTGCAGCTGAACAATCCTACACCATCCATGCCAGCACGGAGCATAACGAGGCGTAAGGCACACGTTCTCTAAAAGACTTCGTTCCTTTATCTGCTGCTTCCAGGAGCGACTGTTCCACTTTGTTTTGGCTTTTAGCTTAGATTATAAACTAGAAAGTTTTACACTCTTTCTTTCTTTTTTCTTTTAGATGGCTGAAAGCGATGGACAAGTGCCATCGTTTTATCTGGAACATGCTCAGAACCAACAGATATGCTGTGGAGCATCGATTTCAGTGGATGGTCTATAAAGAGTCCCCTAAAGGATGCGCTGAATGTGGCGCTGGAGGTAACTTCACTATTAAGCGAAAACCAAACTCCTGTCCCCATAAAAAGCAGCAATTACTTCTGACAGTTCTGATTTGGTTTTAAAGTTTTAGTTTATTTAAACCAGCAATAAAATACAATATAAAGAATTAGAATAGACATTAGGTTATGTGACTGTAGGGTAGACCATTTCTTGTTCAAAGAGTTGGATTTTTGGGCAATATAAAGCTCATATCTGTAGAGCAAAGAAATCTGGTTCCACCGTCTGACACAGGTAACTTGTGAGAGGTCCTTCCAAGACCCACAAATGGTTTTTAATGCAGCAACGAGTAAAGAATCAAACAATACAGCATCAAAATCATTTCAAGCACTTTTCAGGACAAGGGTTGCCTAAGAAAAATGGGCCAAAACTGTACAGGAAGCCCCAAAACAAACTCAGCAAGTTCTTCATTTTGGACTAAACACAATTGGTGGCATAACCAAGAGAGGGGAATTCCCCCCTCAAAATGAACATCTCCCTTGCTGTAGCTGGTGGGACATTTTGTTTTTCCATCATCTTGGTCCCAGTTTCTGCTTTTGTCTATCTTCTACTAATTCTCTTTCCAGGCCTCGGGAATCCTGGTTCCATCCCTGTGGGAGCCTTTGGGGGGGTGGGGGTTTCACCGTGGGAGTCCCATAGACCTGGGTCTTCATCATAAGGCGTATGGGGACAGACTTTAAGATCTCAATCTGTACACTTTAGAGGAAAGGCAGAAGGGGGAGATGATATGATAGAGACATTTAAATACCTAGGAGGCCTAAATGCATATTACATTATATTTATTGACTTCTATTCCACCTTTAACTTTCAGTTCTAGTATATTAAGTTGTTGATAATAATATTGTTAGGGATATTTTGCTTATTAAAGCATTGTTTTATTTTAGAGGCATCTTTTATTATGCTCAACTTGGGGCTTAACATCTGCCATAAATGCTTCCATCGCCACGAAGTTGATGGTGGGCCATCCACTGAGTACATTATAAACAGTTCGGCTTGTCAGGTAAGTCTCAGAGACGGCATATCCATCAAGAAAGTGGGTTTTTTGAACAATACACTCTTGGCTGATCTCTTGACATCCTTCCCTCACGACTCCCTCGTAGTGTGAATGAAAGATCCACCATTTCTTTTCAGACTCCAGAACTGTTGGGCTGTTTTGATCCTGCTCAAAGTTTACAGTTTAGCTTCATGTAATATACATCAAATAATAATGAAATATCTAAGTTCACATGAAAGTTACTATGTTTAGAATTAATAGAGATAGATTAGGTTACATGGGGGTAGTGATGTGCGGATAGCGTAGCAAGTTTTAAGAAAGGTTTGGATAAGTTCCTGGAGGAAAAGTCCATAGTCTGTTATTGAGAAAGACAAGGGGAAGCCACTGCTTGCCCTGGATCGGTAGCATGGAATGTTTTGCCAGGTACTAGGGACCTGGATTGGCCACTGTGAGAACAGGCTAGTGGGCTTGATGGACCGTTGGTATGACCCAGTAAGGCTGTTCTTATGTTCTTATGTCTTCCCCTCTCTGCTCCCCATTTTCTATTTTTTCACTCAATTAATTGTTAAGCTCTGGAACGCATCCTCTGGTAATGTGGTAACAGTGGTTAGTGTATCAGGTCCAAAAACGATTTGGGCAACTTCCTGGAGGAAAAGTCCGTAATAGATAGTAGCAGACTATGAACTTTTCCTCTATGAACTGAATGGTAATTTACTACGAGGGTGAATCAAAAATGAAAGGCAATTCTTAAATTACACGATAACCAGAACAGAGCTAGCAAAATTCAACATATGTACTCATAAATTCCCTGTTGGATAGTGTCACCTGCCGGGGTCTCTGGAAGCTTGTGGAAGACCACCGACAGGCGGCAGCACGACCCTGGCGTGGCTCCCAAAGTGGAAGACCTCACTGGTGTCCCAATACTCCGGGCTTCGCTACAATAAACCACAGCGAGAGCCAAGTCAAATCAAAAATGTCCAAGGTTTAATTTGTCACCAAAAACAAAAATCATACAAGGAAGCACTAGCACTATCTTCCTTTTGCTCCAAAGGAAAAAGGTTTCCCTTCTCCCAAAACAGTTCAATGGAAGAACAGCAGTTCTTATAATAATAATAATAATAACTTTATTCTTGTATACCGCCATACCCAGTGAGTTCTAGGCGGTTCACATTAGTTAAACATGGATTACATGCGGTTGAGAATAGTTGAACAGATTTACATTAGTTAAGTATAATTACATGCATCGTTACATGCGGTTCACATTAATTAAACATAGTTATATGCAGTTAAGTAATAATTGAACAGAATTGCATAGAGTTAGGTGTTAAAATGAGCAGGGATGTAGGCAGCGGAGAAGATGAAATTGGGGAGTAGGATAAGGTGGGTCGGGGGTGTGGGGGTGTGGCAAGATGAAAGAAAAAGGGGGAGGAGGGTGGATTCTTTGGGGAGGGGGCCTTTAAGTGTCGTGGCGTTGGAAGAGGTGTGTTTTGAGTAATTTTCTAAAGCTGAGGTAGGTTGGATCCTCGAGGATCAATTGGGTTATCCATGGGTTTAGCTTGGCGGCCTGGAAGGCGAGGGTTTTGTCGAAGAATTTATTGGAGTGACAGAGTTTTAGGGAGGGGAAAGCAAATAACTGGATTCTGCGGGAGTTCTTGTTTCTGTGATTCAGGATGAAGTGTGGGTTGATGTAGTTTGGGGCTAGGCCGAATACTGTTTTGTAGCAAAAACAGGCGAATTTAAATAGGACTCTGGATTCCAGTGGTAGCCAATGAAGTTTGTGGTAGAAAGGGGTGACATGGTCCCATTTTTTCAAGCCGAATATAAGGCGGACAGCGGTGTTTTGGATCATTCTGAGTCTTCTGGTAGTTTTCTTCGTGGAGCTCAGGTAAATGATATTACAATAGTCCAGTATGCTGAGAACGGAGGATTGCACTAGGTAAGTCCATAGAAGTCCATAATAAAGGTTCTAGCGGCTTCCCCAGCAAGAGAAAACAAAACTAGTCCCAAAAAGGAAAAGTCCTCAAGAATACTCTTGAGTCCTGGACTTTCAATCATATAATCCTGTTTCTTCACATTGCAAAGCAAACTTCAAACATGAAAAGAAAAGTAAGGCCTTACTGCAGGCTCTTGTCATTCCAGCACTAGCTAGTCTCCAGTTGGGCAGCAGAATTGCTGGTTCCCCTTTATTCAATAGCTTTAACAAGCTCCCACAGATCTTCGGGGATCCTACCCCAATCCTGAAAGTCCCTTGGAATATAACAGGCAACAGGGAAACTGCTCCACAAGCCCAAAAGAAAACTCCTTTGAGTTGCCCCTGGCTTTTGCACAATGTAATTAATGCTGAATGCTGCTGCAGCACTGCTCTCAGCTTGGTTTTTCAGTAGAACCAAAACTAACAGTCCCAATAACTATCTCCTTATGGAAACCAGTACCTCCAGTCCTTAGTGAGAGACTGCCAAGCGGACATCCATGGCTTCCACGTTCTCAGCTCCAGGCACATTTTCTTCAGCTGTGTCCATACTTTCTGGAGCCCCCAACTGCTCAGCTGACTCTTGGTCAATGGAATCCTCCCATTCCATAGGCTCCTGTGCGAGGTCTGGCCTTTGCCTGGCCCGGAGAACCTTCTCTGCCAGGTCCTCGTGTGCAGCCTGCCTTACTGCCTTGGAGAGCTGTTTAAGAGAGTTTGTGCCACTCCCTGTTCTAGGTGTCTGTGTTCCTAGCTTTCGTGCTCTTTGGCTCCCCCCCAGAATACAACTGGGAGTCTGATTAAACATCTTAAGGGAGCTGGGTTTTTTACTGGGACGTGGAGCTAACCTGTATTCTGGCTCCTGCTCAGGTTCAGATGGCTCAGGATAGGCAATTCTGCTTTCAGGATCTCCTGCCTGATCATTCTCGGTCAGTCTCTGATCTCGGTCAAAGGATTTACTATGGGGTTTCACTCTGACATGATCGTCTCAGGGAGCGGAAATGTCACAATAGTTTGTCCATACATAGTGCAGCGCTCGGCCTTTAGTCATGTGGCAGCCACAAGGTCAGAAACATGGACGCTCCATTGGAAGATTGCACCATCGAAGAACAACGTGCAGTGGTGCTCTCTCTTTTGGCAGAGAGAGTGACATCTGTGGAAAGCCACCTTCAGATATTGACTCAGTATCTAGAGAACACCATGAATCAAGAAAAGGTTTATGAGTGGGAGAAAAGGTTTAAAGCGGGAAGAACATGTGTAACCCATGAAGGTCATTCTGGCTGCCCATCAACACACATGAGCACATTGACAGGGCTGATGCCTTGATTAGAGAAGACCGACACATAACGGTGTCTCAATCGGCTGCAAATTGGGATATCGGCTATGGATCTGCCTGTGCCATAATGCGTGATGACTTGGGATTCAGGAAAGTCTGTGCACGATGGGTTCCCAAACAGCTTAGCAACAGGGTGTGGAGTTTGCGACCCAGTTCCTGAGACGGTATGAAGACGATCCGAGTATTCTGGAGAGAATTGTCACCGGCGACGAGACATGGGTGCCTCACTGCGACCCGGAGATCAAAAGACAAAGCACGATGAAGTAAAGGAAGCGGTGCTCACCTGGCTTCGGGAGAGCCAAAAAACTTCTCTGCAGGAATCCTGAAGCTAGTTGAACGATACAACAAATGCGTCATCTTGCATGAGGACTATGTGGAAAAGTGTATTTTTCCCTCCTATAGGGGATTCTGCCAGGTCTTGGGATTTTGTCAAGGCCCTCTTGTGTTACTGGGTGAAAAGAGTTCCATATGAATGTGGCAGGAGGGGTGAGTTTGTGAGCTCCTGGTTATCTGATTGGAGACTAGTTGGCAAAGTCTGAATAAGTGGGTGGATATGTGCTAAAGGGTTTAGATTTGTAGCAGGATGAGACGTGACCACATAATTATCAGTTTGCTCATTTTTCAATTTTAAATAATCAGAGAAATGCAGTAGGAAAAGTAACTTTAAACATTTGCCAAATTGTGTTTTCTGCTTCAAGTTTGAAGAATCAATTCTCCAGATACTGATGGCTTCATTGTTCTTTTTTTGTCAGAGACAAGATCGAGAGATGCGTGCGGCCACGTGAGTATTCTGAAAATGTACGATACTCTAGAGGTCCCCATTAGGCCTTCTTTCCCCTTTCTCCTTCAGTCTCCCCGGCTCCCTCCACTCACCTTCTCACCTCTGTGTGCTCCTGTGGCCGATATGGAAAGATGTGCATTTTATTTTCATTTGGCAGAGTTAACCCATATAGTGAGAGTCAGGGACAGATTTATCCATTGCACGATTAAAGGCACAGGGACAGGGGAGTCCTGGCCTCCGGGTTTAAGGGTAACCTCACCAAACCACTACCACCTCTTGCTGTTCCTGGCTGACCAGAACAAGTGCAACGTGGTTTGTGTTTGAGAAATAAAATCTTTCTGTTTCAAAGAGGAAATCTGGTAACCCTATCTTTAGGCCTAGCCTTAGATTCCTCCCACCACAGGAGAGCAATCTGAGAAAGGAAAGGGACTTGTCTATGCTCTTTTGCAGTTGCAAATTCAAAGCAGTTTATATATATACAGGGACTTATTTTGTACCTGGGCAATGGAGGGTTAAGTAACTTGCCCAGGGTCACAAGAAGAAGCGCTGGGATTCAGTCCCACAACCTCAGGATGCTGAGGCAACAGTTCTAAGCCACTCCTCACCTCCTGGGGAACTGGGTTCGATTCCCACTGCGGCTGTTGTAGTTCTGGCCAAGTCACTTAACACTCCCAGGTACAAACTGAGCACTTGTATATAATATGTCAACTGCCTTGCTTGTAACCACCGAAAAGGGGACGATCAAATCCCATCCTCTTTCTCCTCTTTTGGCTGCATGGAGGGATTGCCTTGCATCAGAATCATTGCCCTGCTTGTCCTCTGAGCAATCAAAGTTACTCACCCTTAGCAGGTGTTCTCTGAGGACAGCTGGATACAAATTCTCACTTCCTTTCCCACCTTCCCTAGGAGTTGTGTTCTTTTGCTTTCATATTGGGCTAGATTCACTAAAGATAGCGACTCAATCGCTGTTGACCGATTCTCCAACAGCGATTGATTCACTCTCAAGTCTGCATGCAAATCCACCGACTCAGTCGCTCAGTGAGCGATTGACACAATCCAGATCCCTAGCAGTAGTGACAGGGTAAGCAGCATCCTGTCACTGTAACTTCACATATCCTGTCCCATTAGAGAAAAAGCCCCTAAAGCGTGAGCTACCATCCCCCCAAACCCCAAAAAGATGGCAGGAAGGATTGTCGCTAAACCTGACATTAGTGAATCTAGCCCATGTACTGCTGGTCCCATGCTGGGTGGGAAGGCACTGGTTACACGTGTAGTGGATGCTGCAAAAAGCTTCAGAAAACTCTAGAATGCAGAGTGGCGTCTGCACTGGGTCTCCATCGGATGATATCACCCATGTGTGAGAATTTGTGTCCTGCTGTCCTGGGAGAACTCCTGCTACAGATGAGTAATTTCACTTTATCCAATTATGTGTAGATAATACTGGTTTGTGTACTCTAAGTTTAAATCTGAAATAGATTCTCTCTTTTTCCAATTCAGAGAGCAAGGAGTCCAGAGTGACCTGAGGTACGATTCTGAGATGTCACAGAAATAATTTTAGTGGTGTTTTTACCTTGGGGTGGGGGTAGATGTAAGAGCTCAAAAGTTACAGCAGTCAACGAATGTTGAAAGCGTTCCCACAGAAGGGTTGGGACAACAACGGCCTTGGTGTGCTGCTATGCAAGATCCGAGCAACCAGCACTGTGGATCGTAAGGCAGCGGACGACTGCGCTCGGTTCGCACACAAGAGTACATTGAAGTTGTACGCGATCTTGTACTGAGCCAGTAGGATGCGCTGCAAATACACCGAAGAACTCGCCAAATAGCAAGAGAAACTGGAATAAGCCAGTCAACTGTGGTTGGAATAATTCATGATGATCTGAAATTAAAGTGTCTTAAAATGTGTCGTGTCCAGAACAAAAACACATGACTAAAATGGTGCAAGCAGCTTTTGACCAAGTACACAGAGCAGAGTGTCAGCTTCATCTGGTTTACAGATGAAAAGATATTTACCGGTTAACACACAGAATGATTGCCTATGCGTGCCCTGAATAACACTGAAGCGTGAGGTTATTGCCAATCGCCTACTACGAACCTGCCCGACCTCCAGCCAATCAGTCATGATCTCGGTCGCAATCTCGAAACTCAGATTTACAGATTTCTTCTTCATTGATCCTGGGGTTAAGATCAATGACGCATACTACTGGGACATCCTCTTGATGCAGAAGCTGTTGCCAGCGATCCGTCGCATGTCACAGCTTCAAACAGGACAATGCCCCAGTAAATCGGAGAAAGAACACCTTAGAACTGCTACTTCGGGAGACCTCAGACTTCATTGGTCCAGGCCTCTGGCCTGCGAATTCATCAAATCTAAGCCTAGTTGACTACCGGATCTGGGGGCTGATAGAGGAACGCAACTACCAGATAGCGATATCTTATGTCAAACAGCGTCTCATCTCTGTTTGGGCTGAGCTGAAGCAGGGCGTCATTGACAAGTCCATAGATCAGTGGCGGCCAAGGCTGATGGTGTGCCTTTGAGGATAGGGAGTTAACTGAAACATTACTTTTTTATTTATTTATTCAATTTTCTATACCGTTCTCGCAGGGGAGCTCAGAATGGTTTACATGCATTTAATCAGGTACTCAAACAGTTTTTCCCTCTCTGTCCCAGCGGGCTCACAAACTAACGTACCTGGGGCAATGGGGCGGATTAAGTAACTTGCTCAGGATCACAAGGAACAGTGTGAGATTTGAACCCACAACCTCAGGGTGTTGAAGCTGTAGCTTTAACCACTGCGCCACACTCTCCCTCTTTTTGACTTTACATTTTTCTGTAAGATACGCCATAAAACTTTTTGATGTGTTTTTATTCAGTTCACAATTCATTTTCACAAGGCAGTATTGTGGTGCGGTAGGAAATAGTTTCAACATTTTAAGTCAACTTCATTCAGAATATGACGCACTAAATTTCATAAGAATCGGCCGAGTTCTGTGGAAGATACAACAAAAATCATTTTGGTTTGGTTTTTTTCAGTTCATAGCATAATATAAAATCATATATGTATATCCCAAAACTTTTCAGTTCTGTGCGGTTTAAAAACTAAGAAGACTGAACAATCTCAGTGATTAACAAGTCAATTCTCCATACAAGAGGAAGAAAGAGATAACAGTCCGTGAAACTCTGCATCCCAACTAGCTGCTTGGTAAGACAGCAATCTTTGTCAAAAATCTCTTCTATATACAACCACGAGCAGAAGGGAAAACAGGCATTGCAGTGGCTCGCAATGAGTGAACGTTAACTGATCAACTGGATAATTGGGTATATGTAACCATGCAAGGCCTAATAACACGTGGTTCCAAACTTGAAAAACACCCTAGCCTCTACTGGCAACCAGTGAAGGTGTAATATGATCTGGGGGGTTTTCCCAAATTAAATATTAAATGCATGGCAGTATTTTGAACAGTACGAAATCTTTGAAAATGTTTACGATAACCTGCCAGATGTTGTATATTGCAATAGTCCAAAATACTCAACACTAAAGATTGTACCAATAACCTGAATGGAGTAATATTGAAGTATGATCCAATTGTTCATAGTTTCCATGATGTAAAGAAGCTTTTTCGAACTAGAACATCAATTTGATTGATCACTCATGGATAGATTTTTTTTTATTCAAAGTATACACCTAAAATCCTGATTGTTGGGGTAATAGGGTAGGACACTCCATTCAGAGTCAAATGTTCTGTACGTTTGGTAGGAGATGCAAAGCAAAATGTAGTTTTATCTGGGTTAAGCTTTCATTTAAAACCCCTCATCCAATAATCTACAGTCTGAAAAACCTTCGAAATTAACTGAGAAGCTGATGAAAGATTAGAAAATATAGGAATTACTAAAGTTATGTCATCTGCATAATTAAAAAATTGATATCAAAATTTGATCATCTTGAACTCAAGAAGGCAAGATAAATATTGAAAAATACTGGGGAAAGAGGGGATCCTTGATGAACTCCACAAGGATTATTCCAAGTATCTGACAAGACCCCATTAAAACTGACTTGATAAGTATGTAAATAAATGAGAGTGTATAGAATATGAAAACTGTTTCTATTGTAACCACAGAAAGATAGTATAGAAAAATCCTAAATTAGTTTTCACTCTTTTCTTTCCAGGAGACACGGGAGAATGAGGAGAATAAGGAATGGGTAATTATAGTCAATTTTTTTAAAATATTGATAAAGGAGGTTTTTTTAAAAACACTTTTGCCCTTGTATAAAAGGCTGACCCCTAGTGGTAGTACTGTGAGACTACTACTATTTGTTATAACTGCCTTTTGGAACCCTGTACTAGACGGGGCCCACTAGCAACCTAGGATCACCTTAGATAAGTTCTAGGGGTGGTGCAAACTGAAGGTCTATCAAGCCCTATATCCTGTTTCAAACAAACATTGACAAATCAGGTCACAAGTACCTGGTAAGACCCCAAAGAGTAAAACAGATTCTATTTCATGCTGCTGAACCCAGAAATAAGCAGTTGATTTTCCCAAGTCCATCTTAAGGATGGTTTATGGACTTTTCTTTAGGATCATTTTCAATCGAATTCCAGAACTTAAATTACAGATTGGATTGGATTGGGGAGTCAACTGATGGGATTGTTTCTGGAACCCAGGGGATTGTAGGAACCAAGTGGGGGAATGGGGAGATCATGGGAGGGAAACAGATTAGTGACCCTGAAACTGTGCAGGTGCTGATCCATATTCAGGAAGCAGACATCCACATAGTTAAGCACAGAAAGATAGGCTAACGTTTTATGCAGTTCTGTCTGGCCACTTAGCTATGTGGGCACCAACCCAGAATATGGCCTATACCTGCATAAGTGCCAGCTCCTTTCCGTATATGGCCTGTGTAGTCTGAGCTTGTAGTTAAGAGCAGAATTTCAGCAGCTGGTCCGCTCAGTGGGCCTAAGTGGGCAGGAGACTCTGAATAGTGACCTCAGAATGATTCTTCCGGTATCCAGTACAGTGGATTCTGGAGAACTGAAAACCAAAATTCCCTTAAGGAAAGGATTTATTTGAGGTCTCGGTGCAAATAGGGTGAACAGGCAAAGTACTGGACAGACTAGATGGAACTTCATTTTGACTGATAACTTTCTTGGGCTATATTTGATTATAATTTATTTTGCCTATTATACTTAAAATAATCTGTTTTATTATCTGCTTTATTATATTCAGACTGAAAAGAATGTGGCAGAATATGCGCGCCTGTTTTACATGTCAGTGAAAGGTAAGATTTCTAACAAATACAAGGAGCGTTCAATAATTTATCTACCTCAGTAGGAAAGGAAAGAGTTTTCAATAAATAGCTCCATATACTCCATCCATTTTTCCTGCAATGACTTTAATCCCTTCCAACCAGGACATTACAGCTTCCTTGACGTCTTCATCACTTGAAAACCGCTATTCACGGAGAGATTTCTTTAAAACACGGAACAGGAAATAATCCTAGGGATCCAGGTCAAGACCGTAGGGTGGGTGGTTCATCCCAGAAGACAGTTGCCATGACTTTGCCTGCAGATTTTTCTGTCTTGAACATTTTGGGGGTGGGGGATGACTTATGCTTCCACTGCATTGCAAAAAAATTCACTTGGTCTTCACAGAGCACCTCCAAGTTCTCTTGACAGCACTGAAGCCTCTAGGCCTTCTGACATGGCGTCAGCATTCTTGGAATGCATCTTGCATTAACCTTGGACATGCCCAACTTTTCATGAATTATTTTCTAAACTGTACCTGCCAAGATGCCCACTTCTTCAGCTATTTGGGAAATCTTAACTCGTCTGTCAAACAAAATTAAATCCTCTATTTTCTTGCATACTTCTGTTGAAGTTGCTCCAACAGGCCGTCCAGGGTGAGGGCCATCTTCAATGGGTTCTCTACCCGCACTTACATTGCTTGCTCCAAAATATTACTTTATTGAAAATGGAGCAGACTGCAATCATGCGTTCATGGATCTCCTTTGGATTTTTCCCTACTTTTGTGAGAAATTTTATCACTGAACTGTGCGCATGAGGACTCTTTTGACATCCTGTCTCTTGGAATGTAAGACTCACACTGAGCCACAACTGTGCAAGAATAACCTTGAGACATGTCACATGTTATATGCCCCTCTTTCAATGGAAATTTACCTGCCTCAAGCATGGAAGGCTTGCACAGGCTGTATGTCTAAGGTTCTGAGTGATTTGTGGTTCTGATCTGACTGTCTTTGCTTACAGAATATTGTATGGATGTGTGCTGGTGTGTCATTTCGATGTCCATGTGAGTGTGTCTCCTCTGGTTCTAATCTGAGCTATCTCTTCCTGGGTCGTTTGTATCGGTGGGTGCATAGGTATCCGTCTCCTCAGGTTCTGATCCAACTCTTTTGTTGCATGAGCTGTGTATATGAATATGTGCATCAGTTTCTGTATTTGTGTGCATCTTCTCGAGTTCTAATCCCAGCTCTGTCTCTTCACACAGGCAGGAACGGCTGGGGCTTCACTGACAACACTGAGGCCTATTTATGGTTTCCAGCTGCACTCAAATATGCGGCTTTCCCTCAGTATCCTTATGTGCCTCCTGTCACCATAGCCATCCACTGCCACTACTTCCTGGCGGAATCTGTCTACATCTTCTTCATGTTCTTCTCCACGGTGAGTACTGAGGCATAGAGATTTTAAAAAATCCTACTTGGGGGTCACTGAGAGAATGACAGGCAGAGTTGGAAGGCCAACTGATTGGAGAAGATCCCTGAGGTACAGGGAGATAAAGTTATTCACTTGGGGGTCACACAGCGAATAATGGAAATAGAGGGATTAATGTTGAGGCACAAGCAGATAAGGTGACCACGTTTGATCATGCTTAAATCTAGGAAGCTAAACTTTGAACCCTTAGATTTTGATCTGCCACTCTTCTGAAGGGGCTAAATTTAGTGGAGTAGAGTGGTGGAATGGAATGATCAAAGTTCAAGGACTTACTTGTCTTTCAAGAAGTACAAAGATGAGGAGACACATCACAAAGTTAGTAATATGCAATTTTATAACAAACTAGAGAAAATATTTTTCACTCAGTCTATAATCTATCTATCCAGGTCTGTCTCCTCACAAAGGCTGGAACGTCAGGGCTTCAATTCTAACACCGAGGCCTGCTCCTATGGATACCAGCTGTGCTCCACTCTGCTGCAAACCCTCATGGACTTTATAGTCATGTCTCTGTTCGCCAAAGCCATCCACAGCCACTTTCTCCTGACGGCATCTATCTACATCTACACGATGTTCTGCTCCATGGTGAGTATTGAGGCATCGAGATAAAGTAACCTACCCAGGCTGTGAGGCTCATAATCAAAACAAAAATACATCCCCAAACCGGCCTAAGTCAGTACATGGATGACCTAAAAGACAGGTCGTCCAAGTACCGATAATCAAAACGGGTTTTTGGATGTATTCAGAGACTTTTTAGGCCTCTGAATCCCGCTGCGCGCCCACAGCTCAAAGGGGTGGTTTTGGAGGAGTGGTTAGGGCGGGAGGTGAACAGGATGTGGACTGAACTGGACTTAGTTGTCCTACAGTGATAACCAAAAGTTTTACAAGGTTGCCTGGACAGAACTTGTACCTTGTGACTTAGTGCCTGATTGGTATAAGTTCTGGATTGGGTTGCCGTTCAGCTGATCGCAGCTAGGATATCTCCCAGGTGCCATCAATTTGGTGCGGGGGGCAAAGATTGTAGGGAGGAGAGATGCCCAATTCCTTCTACTGGAACACCTCGCCAAAAGTTAGGCATCTAGGGCCAACCTGAATCTTAGACCTGTCTCACAGTGCATTCAGAGATGCGCTGGGAGTAGCCTAAGATTCCGATTGGCCAGATCCCTTAGGCCACCCCCCAAAAAAATCTTAGGCCACTCCCAGTGCATCCCAGAATGCATTGTGGGACCGGCCTAAGATTCCGTTGGGCCCAAGCACCTAATGCCCCTCCTATGTGAGGGCCTTAGGCCCTTGGGACAAAAGGGCCTAAGGACTAGGACCACCATTCAGTGAAGGCGGGCTTGCCGGACGGACAGAGAAAGCATCCGTCTGGTCAGCCAACTTATAATGAGGTATTTTGGGGTCTAGGTGGGTTTGGGGGGGTTCCGGTGGCATCTGTCTACATCTACACTATGTTCTTCTCCACGGTGAGTACTGAGGCATAGAGCTAAAATAACCTTCCCAGGGTCAATCAGAGAGTGACAGGCATGTTTGGGATTAGTACTAAGGCACAGGCAGATAAGGTGATCACGTTTGATCATTCTTAAATCTAGGAAGCTAAACTTTGAAACCTTAGATTGCGATCTCTCACTCTTCTGAAGGGGCTAAATTTAGTGGAGGAAGAACTCTGATATGACTAAGTGGCTAACAAGTAGAGATGCTGCTTCTGCAGATAGAGGTTGTGAGATCAAATCCCAGTGCTGCTCCTTGTGACCCTGGGCAAGTCACTTAATCCTCCAGTGCCCACTGCTTTGAATTTCAGCTTTGCATGCAAAAGCCACAAAAAGGCAGTATACAAGACCCCATTCCCTTTCCTTTGCTGTGGGATTTAGATAGCAGAAGATTCACTCTGATAAAGGCATGAAAAACAGTGGAAGTAGGTGAAAGAGACAACTAGGGTAGCATATTTGTTTGTATCTGACAATGCTGTTACTCTTTCATATACAACAGGTGGAAAAAGAAGAAACCCCAGAACAGCACTCTTTAAGGCTGAGACTGGGGTGCCAAATGCTAAACCTTAGACTCCATGAGAGACTCTACACTGTAGAAAAATCATGTTTTAAATGCGAGAACAACTTCAATGAAAAACAATACCTCAAGAAAAAAACAAAACAATTCAGCAAAATTCATAAAAGAATCCATATATTTTCTTCTGCCATTGTGAGGTATGGATATTTTTGTATATATTGCACTTGAGAATGCTAATAAAGATTATTAAAAAAAAAAAAAAAGAATCCAAACTGGAGAAAAACATAAATTTTCTGAATATGACAAACGCTTCAATCAAAATCAACACCTCAGAAAAACACACCAACAATTCAGCAAAATTCATAAAAGAATCCATATATTTTCTTCTGCCATTGTGAGGTATGAAATCTGTTATTTTTGTATATATTGCACTTGAGAATGCTAATAAACCTTGTTTACAAAAAAAAAAAAAAGAATCCAAACTGGAGAAACAGCTTAAAAATATTCTGAATATGACAAATGCTTCAATCAAAAACACCTCAGAAAAGAAAAAAGCAGCAATATGTCAAAATTCATTAAAATAATCTATATATTTTCTTCTGCCATTGTGAGGTATGAAATCTGTTATTTTTGTATATATTGCACTTGAGAATGCTAATAAACCTTGTTTACAAAAAAAAAAAAAAAAAAGAATCCAAACTGGAGAAAAAGCTCAAAAATATTCTGAATGCTTCAATCAAAAACAACACCTCAGAAAATAAAAAAAGCAACAATAACTCAAAATTCATAAAAGAATCCATATATTTTCTTCTGCCATTGTGAGGTATGGAATTTTATTTTTGTATATATTGCACTTGAGAATGCTAATAAAGATTATTAAAAAAAAAAAAATATCCAAACTGGAGAAAAACATAACTATTCTGAATATGAGAAACGCTTCAATCAAAATCAACACCTCAGAAAAAAACACACCATCAATTCAGCAAAATTTATAAAAGAATCCATATATTTTCTTCTGCCATTGTGAGGTATGAAATCTGTTATTTTTGTATATATTGCACTTGAGAATGATAATAAACCTTATTTACAAAAAAAAAAAGAAAAAAAGAATCCACACTGGAGAAAAAGCTTAAAAATATTCTGAATGCTTCAATCAAAAACAACACCTCAGAAAAGAAAAAAAGCAACAATAACTCAAAATTCATAAAAGAATCCATATATTTTCTCCTGCCATTGTGAGGTATGGAATTTTATTTTTGTATATATTGCACTTGAGAATGCTAATAAAGATTATTAAAAAAAAAAAAGAATCCAAACTGGAGAAAAACATAAATATTCTGAATATGACAAACGCTTCAATCAAAATCAACACCTCAGAAAAAAACACACCAACAATTCAGCAAAATTCATAAAAGAATCCATATATTTTCTTCTGCCATTGTGAGGTATGGAATCTGTTATTTTTGTATATATTGCATTGGAGAATGCTAATAAAGATTATTAAAAAAAAAAAATATCCAAACTGGAGAAAAACATAACTATTCTGAATATGAGAAACGCTTCAATCAAAATCAACACCTCAGAAAAAAACACCAATTCAGCAAAATTCATAAAAGAATCCATATATTTTCTTCTGTTTATATATTGTATGTTGAACTTGAGAATGCTAATAAAGATTATTAAAAAAGAAAAAGAAAAGAATCTAAACAGGAGAAAAACATAAATATTGTGAATATGACAAACGCTTCAATCAAAAACAATACCTCAAGAAAAAAAGCAACAATATGTCAAAATTCACAAAAGAATCCATATATTTTCTTCTGCCATTGTGAGGTATGGAATCTTATTTTTGTATATATTGCACTTGAGAATGCTAATAAACCTTGTTTACAAAAAAAAAAAGAATCCAAACTGGAGAAACAGCTTAAAAATATTTTGAATATGACAAATGCTTCAATCAAAAACACCTCAGAAAAGAAAAAAGCAGCAATATGTCAAAATTCATTAAAATAATCTATATATTTTCTTCTGCCATTGTGAGGTATGGAATCTGTTATTTTTGTATATATTGCATTGGAGAATGCTAATAAAGATTATTAAAAAAAAAAAAAACAAACTGGAGAAAAACATAACTTCTGAATATGAGAAACGCTTCAATCAAAATGAACACCTCAGAAAAAAACACACCATCAATTCAGCAAAATTTATAAAAGAATCCATATATTTTCTTCTGCCATTGTGAGGTATGAAATCTGTTATTTTTGTATATATTGCACTTGAGAATGCTAGTAAACATTGTTTACAAAAAAAAAAAAAAAAATCCAAACTGGAGAAAAAGCTTAAAAATATTCTGAATGCTTCTATCAAAAACAACACCTCAGAAAAGAAAAAAAGCAACAATAAGTCAAAATTCATAAAAGAATCCATATATTTTCTTCTGTCATTGTGAAGTATGGAATCTAATGTTTATATATTGTATGTTGAACTTGAGAATGCTAATAAAGATTATTTAAAAAGAATCCAATCTGGAGGAAAACATAGAAATATCCTGAATGTGACACTTTCAATCAAAAACAATATCTCAGGAAAAAAAACAATTCATCAAAATTCATAAAAGAATCCATATATTTTTTTCTGTCATTCTGAGGTATGGAATCTGAAATTTTTGTATGTATTGCACTTGAAAATGCTAATAAAGATTGTTTACAAAATCTGTCTTTCATAGTTAGATTGTAAGCTCTTTTGGACAGGGACTGTCTCTTGTGTATTTGATGTATAGTGCTGCATGCATTCGGTAGCACTATAGAAATAATAAATAGGAGTAGTAATACTGTATTTTATCTTGCTGTATGTTGCACATTCTTTTTGAACTGCTTTGAATTTGATGCTAATAAAATATAACTTATCTGTCTGATTATATTGACTTTCTTTGCATAAATCCAAAGACCACCAAAACCTGCCATTTCTAGCTCTAAAATACCAACATCTTACCCTTCCTCTATGAGATCACCTCTCACCTGGACTACTGCAACTTGTTTCTCACAGCTCTTCCGCGTAACCATCTCTCTCCCATTTAATCTGTTCAAAATTCGCACAATTTATATTCCACCAGAGTTGCTATGCTCACACTACCCTCCTCCTCAAGTAACTTCATTGGCTCAATATACAGCTCCACAAACAGTTCAAATTCCTCTTATTGACCTACAAGTGCATTCAGTCTGCAACTCCTCTCTTCCTATACTCCTTGCCGGGAACTCAATTCATCGGGAAAGTCTCTCCTATTTGGACCCTTCTCCTCTGCTGCGAACTCCAGGCTATAGTCAGACATAGTATGGTGGGAACATGCATAGGCGTGGAGGCTATACATTATAGAACGTTATATGCTATGTCCTCTTCCTCTGGAATTTCCTTTTAGAAACATGATGATAGATAAAGGCCAAATGGCCCATCCACTCTGCCCATCCACAGCACCCTCTTTCTCCTCCTCTCTCTATTGGCTAAGGCTCTTAACATTGTCATCTCCTTGTTCTATAGGCTAAGGCTCTTTACACCTGTATTGTGAGGTCATAGAGCTTTATGGTTATAGAAACACGATGGCAAATAAAGGCCAAATGGCCCATCCAGTCTGCCCATCCGCAGTAACCATTATCTTTTTCTCTAAGAGATTGCAAGTGCCTACCTCACACCTTCTTGAATTCAGACACAGTCCCTGTCTCCATCACCTCTTCTGGGAGACTGTTCCATGCATCTACCACCCTTTCTGTAAAAAAGTATTTCCTTAGATTACTCCTGAGCCTATCACCTCATATTTCATTATTTTTTAAAATGTCTTACTGACATTATACAGTTCTGAGCGAGTTACAAAGAAACACTCAAGTTTCAAGTTTATTAAAATTTTTGATTAATCGCTTTGTCTTTTTTTCAAAGCGATGAACATACATATATATAAATAGAAATAATTAATATTACAATATAAAAAATAGAAATTAAGACATTAATTATACATGACCTTAAAAATTAATTTAAAAGAGAATAAAAAAATAAAAAAAATCCTAAATACATATTTAACAAAACATGAGTAAAGGGAAAAGGGGATAAGAACTACAAAATATAATAAAAAGAAGGTTGGGGAAAAACATAAGGTGGGAAAAATTTTTTTTTTTTTTTTTTATTTTTTTAAATTATTAAATTATTCTGATCCAGATTATAAGTTATTAATCAAAGGCGTCTTTAAAAAGGAACGTTTTTAAATTAATCTTGAATTTTTCAATATCATGCTCTTTTCTTAGGTAGATTGGCAAGGAATTCCACATTTGTGGTGCAGTAACAGAAAAAATAAATTGTCTTCTGGTATTTATAATTTTAAGAGATGGAATTGTCAATAAATGCTGTTCGTTAGACCGCAATATTCTATTTGTGGAATAGGGAATCAGTGTTTTATAAATAAAAGCAGGAGTTTTAAAAAACATTGCTTTAAAGGTAAGTAGACATATTTTATATGTTAGTCTATGGGTTACTGGAAGCCAGTGAGCGTTCTTAAGAAGTGGCGTCGCGTGATCAAATTTTTTCTTTTTGGTTATTAGTTTAATGGCAGTATTTTGTATTATTTGTAACCGTCTTATTTCATTTTTTGCAATTCCCTTAAAAAGGGCATTGCAATAATCAATTTTGGAAATTATTAAAGAATGTGTAAGAATATTTAATGATTTAGAACAAAGATATTGTGACACAATTAAGTTTTCAAAAATGGAAAAACAAAACTTCCAAAAAAAAAATCCTTGCTTAATTCAGCCTAGTACAAATCCACTCTTTAACATGAGTTAGATTAATTCAGTCTGAGAAAAGTTAGTCCAAAACAAACTTGCAATAAACTTCAGCAATATTCAAATAATACTTGCTTTTGTGAGGCAAACCTCCATAGGAGCATTATCAGGAGTCAGCCCAACACTGGCTTCAGGGCTTGTTTCTAACTCCATGGCCAATGGTTCCTCACTCAGACTGGAAGGTGATTCTCCTCCAGCCTCTGTAAACTCCATGTCCTCTGGAGCTTGACTGCTATCAGGAGCTCTCAGCCCTGAGCCTTGTGACCTTCCCTGCTGCTATTCCTCTCTCTTCTGATTCTCTAGGAGCCTAGTCTTCAGAGAGAACAGCTTGCAGCCCCGCCCCCAACCCTCAGGTGGAAAGGATTTCCGGTGATTCACCTTGTGATCCAGAGGGGGATGGGAACCTAGCACTGCCGCTCTCTTACTCCCTCTACAGGCCCTAGAAGAAAATTCAGACCGAGAGGCAGAAAATGGGGAATAAGGCAGATTATGGACAGTGTCTGGATTTGCACTGGAATCTGTGCTAGGGACACTCCTAGCAGGCATAGTCTGCTTATCATAAGTTACAATACTACTTGATTCTATGTAAAGCAACAAATCTTCTTTCTATTCAGCATTTGTCCTCGCTCCCTTCCATGCAACATCTGTCCTCTCTTTGCCACCCAGCCTCTGCCCTCTCTCTCTCTCTCTACCCCTTCCATCTACTGTCCACCCTCTCTCTGCCTCTTGCATCCACTGTCCACCCTGTGCCCTTTCCATCCAGTGTCCACCCTTTCTCTGTTCCATATGGCATCTTCCCTCTTTCTATGTCCCTTCAATAAACTGTATATCCTGTGCCCTTTCTCTCCTTTGTACATGATTCATTTCAGCTTCACCCCCTCCCCTATGCTCTGGCATCTCTCTCTTCTCCTTTCCTTCCTTCCCACTACACCCATGGTCTGGCATCTCTATCTCCTTCCCTTCTCTTCCCCAATGCCCTGGCATCTCCCTCCTCCTCCCATATGCGCTGACATCTCTCCCGCACTCCATGGTCTGGTAGTTCCTTTCCTTTCCCTCCCTCCCATAGTCTTTGTGTCTCTTGCCTCTGCTCTCCCTTCCCAGGTCTTCCTTCTCCCCTCTCTCTCCCCAATTGGGCGCTGCTGCAGCAGCACTTCTCATCCCCCCCTTTCCAATTGGGTGCTGCAGCAGCACTTCTCTTCGCCTCCCCCTCCCCATTTCAGTGCTGCTGCAGCACTTCTCTTCGCCTCCCCCTCCCCATTTCGGTGCTGCTGCAGCACTTCTCTTCCCCTTCCCCCTCCCCAATTGGGTGCAGCAGCAGATTTTCTCTTCCCCTCCCCCATTGGGTACACCAGCTTTTCGCTTCCCCCTCCCCCCAAAAAAAATTGGGTGCAGCAGCAACATTTCTCTTCCATTCCCCCCAAAATGGGTGCAGCAGCAGAATATTTCTCTTTGCCCTCCCCTCCCCTATTCAGTACAGCAGCAGCATTTCTCTTCCCATCCCTCCCAGCTCAAACCCGTCGGTAGAGTTGCAAGGGAAGTTGTAAGCTTCCCTCCATCGCTGACCTATCTTTCATAGGTCAGCGAAGGAGGGAAGCTTACAACTTGCTGCTTTTACTTGCTTCGGGCCTTCTTCGTTGCCGGGTCCTGCCTACTTTGTTTCTGCGAAGGCAGAAACCAGCAGCGAGGAAGGCCCGAAGGAAATAAAAGCAGTAAGTTGTAAGCTTCCCTCCGGGGCTCTATCAGGTGAGTGCCGGCTTCCCTTCTCTTCTCTACGAAACCGGAAGTTGCGTCCCGTGGGGGGGGTAGGGAAGAGAAGGGAAGCCGGCACGCACACGATAGAGCCCCGGAGGGAAACTTACAACTTACTGCGTTTACTTCCTTCCGGCCTTCCTCGCAGCCGGGTCCTTCCTTCGCGGAAACAAAGTAGGCAGGACCCAGCAACGAAGCAAGTAAAAGCATGCTGGCAAAAAAAAAAAAAAGACGCGTCAAACAAAATTTTCGACGGACAGTCAGCACGGGAAGGAGCATCGGCAGCTACAGAAGGATTCGCCGGGCGGTCATCTAAATTAGCTGGGCGGTGTGCTCGACTATAAGACCCTGGGGAGAACACTGCTCGTATGAATTTATGCCAAGTAGATCATGTGAATTCCAGTAGGTAAAGCCAAACACCTAAAGAAAAGGTTTGTAATAGTGGTGGGAGACTGCTTGTCAACACGTACGCTAATGGAAATTTGAAAACTTTGAAGAGAGCCAGCACAACTGGAAGACAGACTTGAAGGACCAAAATCATCCGATCAGATTTGAAGAGTGCCAATACAGGAGCTTGACTGGCCTTAAGAACATAACATAAGAACATAAGCAGTGCCTCCGCTGGGTCAGACCACAGGTCCATCCTGCCCAGCAGTCCGCTCCCGCGGTGGCCCGAACAGGTCACGGCCTGTCTGAGACACCAGAAGGGGCCCCCTTGCCACCTTGGTTTCCCATTGAGTTTTATCTTCCCATCGAAGTCCTAACCCTCCGGTCTTGCACATGCACGACCTGGTTGGCTTTCTATACTTATTACTTGGTTTGCTTTCTATACCTGTGTTACATCCCAGCACCTCTCTCAGTATCCCACGATCCCCCTATCCCTCAGGAATCCGTCCAATCCCTGTTTGAATCCCTGTACCGTACTCTGCCTGATCACTTCCTCCGGTAGCGCATTCGAAGTGTCCACGACCCTTTGGGTGAAGAAAAACTTCCTTGCATTTGTTCTGAACCTATCTCCCTTCAGTTTCTCCGAATGCCCCCTCGTGCCTGTTGACCCCTTCAGCCTGAAGAATCTGTCCCTATCCACCCTCTCTATGCCCCTCATGATCTTGAACAGTGCCATCATAGCAGGAAGATAGACTGGAAGGTCCAAAAACACCTGAGGTGGTCTTCAAAGCAGCAGGAGAGGCTAGAACATCAAAAATGTATTTATTTTATTCAATTTTCTAAACCGTTCTCCCAAAGGTACTCAAGTACTTTTCTCTGTCCTGGTGGGATCACATTCTATAATGTACCTGGGGCAATGGGGGGATTAAGTGACATGCCCAGGGTCACAAGGAGCATGTGGGTTTGAGCCCACAACACCAGGGTGTTGAGGCTGTAGCTTTAACCACTGCGCCACCCACTCCCCACAAAATTACCTGTAAGCCAACACAGTCTGTCACTCAAATGGAATAATTCAAGCTGAAACAGGTGAAACAGCTGAAACACCTTTACTGAATAGGTGACTTGTAGGTCCAACTGGTAACTATTTACATCTTGGTTCTAGAATAAGTAAATTGGTAAAAGCTTTCATGATACAGTCAAATCTATCATGTCTTCATTGTGTTTCCCAACCTTTTCACACCAATTCTTTCAATTTTCACGGTGAACTGTTCTGGGTCTCACCCTCTTCCAGCCAAGCTGTAACACTCCACTGGGGCTCCACCATAAGCAAAGTCCTTTACCCGCCCCACAGAGGTGGGCATTCACACTAACAATCCTTGTCCCCTCTTGGTATCAACCCTCATGTGAAGGGTCCCTTTGCATTAATGCTCAGTAAGCACCCAATCTCATTCTCTGCCCTCAGCACAAGGCCACCCTTTTTTCCACGCCAAGCTGAAACAGCCTTCTGCTCACTGGCAAACTCACTCGGACTTTCACCACATGAGCTGATCACACTTCCAAGAGTCTCCCTCAGTACTGGGGGCTCTTGCGGGAGGGCAGGATAACCAGAAACCCTGCTTCTTCTCCTGTCCTGCCTTTTATTTGCTCTTCCCTCCAACTAAACAGGTCAGGGCCTTCTAACTCGTGCCACACAGCTCTTCTATCTACATACGTAGTCAATGACTCCCTAAAGAATCTCCCACTCTCTCTACAGCTGAGGCACTCTTGGAGGCAGGGGATTTCACATATGTATACCTGAAAGGTACATGTAGAGTTTCAAACAAGCACAAAAGAGTTCAATATTGGCTTGTAATGTGGTTAAATATACGAGGGTGGTTTGAAAAGTTTGGTAAAAAAGCAAGTTAAACAACATAGTCTCTATCGAGGGTTATACACTTAGTTGACAGGGAAAGAGACAGAGTGTTACGCAGTGGTTAAAGCTACAACCTCAGCACCCTGGGGTTGTGAGTTCAAACCCAAGCTGCTCCTTGTGACCCTGGGCAAGTCACTTAATCCCTCTCATTACCTCAGGTACGTTAAATAGATTGTGAGCCTGCTGGGATAGACAGGGAAAAATGGTTGAGTACCTGAATAAATTCATTTAAACCGTTCTGAGCTCTTCTGGGGGAACGGTATAGAAAATTGAATGAATGAATGAGTCCAACGAGTTTCCAGGTTTCTTTTGTAAGCTATTTTTCCTACGATACAAAAAAACTAGAAACTCGCTGGACTAAAGGATTTATTCTACAAATGGGCATCGAGATTGTAGGCAGCGGTAGGCGAACTTAAGCGGCCACTTGGTGGAAGGGCAACAGTGGGGGAGGGGTGATAAGCTCCTTAGTAAGAATGTCTCTGTACCCTACATGTCAGTTCTTGTAGAAAAGAACTGTTTCCATGATATCAGTAGTTGGTTGGACTTAGATGGACCTCTGGTCTTTTTAAAAATTTAAGCCAGTAATGTGAAAGGGAAGAGCAGGGAGATTTTTAATCTGAGCCTCTGAAATTTGGGATTCTGGGGTAGAAATAGGACTGCAGATCCCAGAATGCTCTACTGGTCTCTAAAGGTAACAAATCAAGATAAAGAATTTGATAGAAATGCCACTAGATGGCATTTAGGGCCGCAAAGGACACCTGAAATATAGGCCAGCAAACTGACTACATTTCAAACAGATGCGGCTGCTGAGCTGATCGTGGCAAGGGAATATCCCTGTTGTGATCAGCTGAGCTGATGTGGCAGGGCCCCACCACAAGTCCCGCCAAAATTGGCAGGAGGGGTGCCCACTCCCTCCTATATTCAAACCCTTGCCCTCCAGAAGCAGCCGGGCAGGAGGGATGCCCACTACCTCCTGTCCCCAAACCCCACTATTGAAGACCAGCAAGAGGGATATCCACACCCTCATGCTAACCCCTCCCCAGATCCTCCAACACCTCCCGGAACCACTGACACTCTGCAAACCTGCACACCCACAACAACCCCCTAAATCTGGAGACCCCCCACCCTGCATCCTTACATCTAGCCTGACCACCTACCCCCTCCTTACCTCTGAGAAGAAAAACCAGTCAGAGGGATGCTTACATCCTCAGGCCAGCAGCCAGCCACTCCAAAACAAGCCTTCCCCTTCCTGGTGCATTATGAGTTTTTGACCTCCTTCCTGGTGCATTCTGGATACACTGGGAGTGGCTTAAGACTCTGGCCAGATACCTAAGATCAATCTACCCTGACATTCCCCTTACCTAAAGATCTAAAGGCGAAAAAACAGTGTGACAAGGCAGTGGCTGCTGCCAGAAGGATTCTGGGCTGTATAAAGAGAGGCGTGGTCAGTAGAAGGAAGAAGGTGTTGATGCCCCTGTACAGGTCATTGGTGAGGCCCCACTTGGAGTATTGTGTTCAGTTTTGGAGACCGTATCTGGCGAAAGACGTAAGAAGACTTGAGGCGGTCCAGAGGACGGCGACGAAAATGATAGGAGGCTTGCGCCAGAAGACGTATGAGGAGAGACTGGAAGCCCTGAATATGTATACCCTAGAGGAAAGGAGAGACAGGGGAGATATGATTCAGACGTTCAAATACTTAAAGGGTATTAACGTAGAACAAAATCTTTTCCAGAGAAAGGAAAATGGTAAAACCAGAGGACATAATTTGAGGTTGAGGAGTGATAGATTCAGGGGCAATGTTAGGAAATTCTACTTTACGGAGAGGGTGGTGGATGCCTGGAATGCGCTCCCGAGAGAGGTGGTGGAGAGTAAAACTGTGACTGAGTTCAAAGAAGCGTGGGATGAACACAGAGGATTTAGAATCAGAAAATAATATTAAAGATTGAACTAAGGCCAGTACTGGGCAGACTTGCATGGTCTGTGTCTGTATATGGCCATTTGGTGGAGGATGGGCTGGGGAGGGCTTCAATGGCTGGGAGGGTTTAGATGGGCTGGAGTAGGTTTTAACGGAAATTTCGGCAGTAGGAACCCAAGCACAGTACCGGGTAGAGTTCTGGATTCTTGCCCAGAAATAGCTAAGAAGAAAAAAATTAAAAATTTTTAAATTGAATCAGGTTGGGCAGACTGGATGGACCATTCGGGTCTTTATCTGCCATCATCTACTATGTTACTATGTTAGAGGAAAGGAGAGACAGAGGAGATATGATTCAGACGTTCAAATACTTGAAGGGTATTAACGTAGAACATAATATTTTCCAGAGAAAGGAAAATGGCCACACAAGCAGCGAGATTAGACGGCCAACTCTCTACTTTGCTGATAACGACCCCTGACTACAGAACATTTAGAAAAGAAATAAAAACCATACTATTTAACAAATCCCTGATATCCAACAATCGAAACCAACCTACGCCTCCCCACTCTATAAAACAACCTAACGCCGCAAGAACTACTTCATCCCTATGAACCAAGTTGACTATTCCATAACTATTCTATAATTCCTCTGGAAATGGCCAGATAGATCTTTTTTGTAATCCGCCTTGAACCGCAAGGTAACGGCGGAATAGAAATCACTAATTAATGTAATGTAAAATAGTAAAACCAGAGGACATAATTTGAGGTTGAGGTAGATTCAAAGATTTGAGGTTGAGGTAGATTCAAAGGCAATGTTAGGAATTCTACTTTACGGAGAGGGTGGTGGATGCCTGGAATGCGCTCCCGAGAGAGGTGGTGGAGAGGAAAACGGTGACTGAGTTCAAAGAAGCGTGGGATGAACACAGAGGATGTAGAATCAGAAAATAATATTAAATATTGAACTAAGGCCAGTACTGGGCAGATTTGCACGGCCTGTGTTTGTGTATGGCCGTTTGGTGGGGGGATGGGCTGGGGAGGGCTTCAGTGGCTTGGAGGGTGTAGGTTTTAACAGAGATTTTGGCAGCTGGAACCCAAGCACAGTACCGGTTAGAGCTTTGGATTCTTGCCCGGAAATAGTTAAGAAGAAAACATTAAAAAAAATTAAATTGAATCAGGTTGTGCAGACTGGATGGACCATTCGGGTCTTTATCTGCCGTCATCTACTATGTTACGATGTTACTATGTTACTATTCAGGCTAAACCATCCATGAGACATTATCAACCGTTATCATGAATTTCTCACAAAGGTCACAATCTTAATGCAGGCTAAGAAGGCAATAGAATAGAAGTGCTCTTGGATTTGACACCAGCAACTCTTCAGTGGTGGAGGGAGTTCCAGAAGGTTATTTAAAACTGAGAGTTGACTGAATGTTATCATTGGACACCATTGGAGTCATCACAAGGGTTACCTCAGTGTTGGCGTCATGGAAGACTGCTTATGGAGGCAGGCTCTCATCCCAAATGCAACCGTTCCACCTGTGTCAGTACACCAGAAACGAGGGTCTGTCTTGATAGTTACTTGGATTACCGTATTTTCGCGGATATAACGCGCACCATTGTAAAACGCGCACAGGGGTATAGCGCGCAGAAATCACGATGATATGTACAAAAACTTTTCTATACCGCGCTCAGGCATATAACGCGCATGCTGCCCGACTCTCCTCTGGCCACCCCGACTCTCCTTTCGCTCTCCCCGACTCTCCTCTGGCCACCCCGACTCTCCTTTCGCCCTCCCCGACTCTCATCTGGTTGCCCCGACTCACCCTGACTTTCGGTGCACTGCCCCGACTCTCCTCTGGTTGCCCCGACTCACCCTGACTTTCGGTGCACTGCCCCGACTCTCCTCTGGTTGCCCCGACTCACCGTTCACCCGCCCTGACTTTCGGTGCACTGCCCCGCCTCTCCGTGCCTGTCCCCCTTGAAGTCCTGTCCCCCCTTGAAGGTCTGCCTGTCCCCCTTGAAGATCTGCCTGTCCCCCCTTGAAGTCCTGTCCCCATCCTGAAAGCCTGATGCCCCCCCTCGACGTCCGATTCTTCTCCCCCCTCGGCAGGACCACTCGCACCCCCACCCCGAAGGACCGCCGACTCCCCGACAATATTGGGCCAGGAGGGAGCCCAAATCCTCCTGGCCACGGCGACCCCCTAACCCCACCCCGCACTACATTACGGGCAGGAGGGATCCCAGGCCCTCCTGCCCTCGACGCAAACCCCCCTCCCCCCCAGCCGACCCGCGACCCCCCTGGCCGACCCCCACGACCCCCCCACCCCCCTTCCCCGTACCTTTGGAAGTTGGCCGGACAGACGGGAGCCAAACCCGCCTGTCCGGCAGGCAGCCAACGAAGGAATGAGGCCGGATTGGCCCATCCGTCCTAAAGCTCCGCCTACTGGTGGGGCCTAAGGCGCGTGGGCCAATCAGAATAGGCCCTGGAGCCTTAGGTCCCACCTGGGGGCGCGGCCTGAGACACATGGTCGGGTTTGGCCCATGTGCCTCAGGCCGCGCCCCCAGGTGGGACCTAAGGCTCCAGGGCCTATTCTGATTGGCCCACGCGCCTTAGGCCCCACCAGTAGGCGGAGCTTTAGGACGGATGGGCCAATCCGGCCTCATTCCTTCGTTGGCTGCCTGCCGGACAGGCGGGTTTGGCTCCCGTCTGTCCGGCCAACTTCCAAAGGTACGGGGAAGGGGGGTGGGGGGGTCAGTGGGGGTCGGCCAGGGGGGTCGCGGGTCGGCTGGGGGGGAGGGGGGTTTGCGTCGAGGGCAGGAGGGCCTGGGATCCCTCCTGCCCGTAATGTAGTGCGGGGTGGGGTTAGGGGGTCGCCGTGGCCAGGAGGGTTTGGGCTCCCTCCTGGCCCGATATTGTTGGGGAGTCGGCGGTCCTTCGGGGTGAGGGTGCGAGTGGTCCTGCCGGGGGGGGGATGTATCGGACGTCGGGGAGTCGGCCGGGCAAGAGGGCTTGGGCTCCCTCTTGCTCCGATCGTGGATGCGGGTGCGGGTGGGAGCGCGTGCGAGCGGTCGTTCGGGGTGGGGGTGCGAGCGGTCCTGCTGGGGGGGTGAATCGGGCGTCGGGCGGGGTGGGAACTATGTTTAAAAACTTTTGTATACCGCGCTCAGGCATATAACGCGCGAGGGGTATGCGCGGTACGTAAAATCACGTATAACGCGCGCGTTATATCCGCGAAAATACGGTAGATGGTTTTGGGGGGGAAGGGAGAGCTTTTGGGTTGGGGATTTCATTCCTTTGGATTAGCAAGATCTGCAAAGAGCAGGAGGCAGGCTATATAGTTCAAGCCCTAATTTTAGCTTGCCTGTCTGACATTGCCGCTCCACTTGATTGGCAGTCTTCATGATCGTCAGTGAGAACATGAAGACTGCCAATCAAGTGGAACAAGTTTCATCCAAGGCAAGGCAAATCATAGGTTGCATACGCAGGAGTTTCATCAGCCGTAAGCCTTGATTATTGCAACATTACCCATCTGGCAATCTCTCGGAAGCAAATGCAGAGACTACAACTTATACAAAATGCAGCAGTCAGGTTGATCTTCGGGTTGAAGAAGTCCGATCACATAACCCCTTCCTACCGACTCCTGCACTGGCTGCCAATGGAGGCTCGCACGAAGTTCAAGCTAGGATGTCTCTGCTTTAAGGTATTATCAGGTCTAGCCCCTAAATATATAATAGACCTCTTCTCATTCCCAACTAACAGACATGAGAGAAGCACACACCTGAAATTTGTTTCCCCACCGGCTAGAGGATGCAGATATAAGAGACATCATCAACAACTTTTATCGTACCAAGCAGCCTTATGGGGCAAAGACCTAGGAAAACTAATCACACACTCAAACAACTATAGCGAATTTAGGAGACACCTAAAAACATACCTGTTCATGAATTACATAGGTAACGAACAAGGACAATAGCCCCCTTCGTAATTCCACCCATATCTGATCTTGCAAACTGTTAACCTCTAATCTCTAAACTATGAATGTCCCAATCAATTAATGAAACTTTTCTAACTCATTGTAAATAGCACGGAACTTCCCGGTCCGGCAGTACATAAACTGTTGTTATCATTAATGTTGTTAATATCAGATGGTCACTGTTATACTCTGTAATTCGCTGACTGTACAGTTTCACCTCACTGTAAACCGCCTAGAAGTCGCAAGATTGTTGGCGGTATATAAGAATAAAGTTATTATTATTATGAAGTCATTATGCCATTGTATATATCCATGGTGAGGCCCCACCTGGAATACTGTGTGCAATTCTGGAGGCCGCATTACCGTAAGGATGTGCTGAGACTGGAGTCGGTCCAGAGAATGGCCACCCGGATGGTCTCGGGACTCAAGGATCTCCCGTACGAGGAACGGCTGGATAAGTTGCAGCTGTACTCACTCGAGGAACGCAGAGAGAGGGGTGACATGATCGAGACATTCAAGTATCTCACGGGCCGCATCGAGGTGGAAGAAGATATCTTCTTTTTCAAGGGTCCCGCGACAACAAGGGGGCATCCGTGGAAAATCAGGGGCGGGAAACTGCATGGGGACACCAGGAAATTCTTTTTCACTGAAAGGGTGGTTGATTGCTGGAATAGTCTTCCACTTCAGGTTATTGAGGCCAGCAGCGTGCCTGATTTTAAGGCCAAATGGGAGAGACACGTGGGATCTATTCACAGAGAAAGGTAGGGGAGAGTCATTGGGGTGGGCAGACTAGATGGGCCGTGGCCCTTATCTGCTGTCTATTTCTATGTTTCTATGTTTCTATGGATGTCTCTCCGCCATCTCAAACTAAATATGGCTAAAACTGAACTCCTTATCTTTCCCCCTTAATCCACCTCCCCCCTCTCGCCGTTCTCTATCTCTGTGGATAATACTATCCTCCTCCCTGTCTCGTCGACTCGCAACCTTGGGGTGATCTTTGACTCCTCTCTCTCCTTCTCTGCTCAGATCCAACAGACCGCCAAATCCTGTCACTTCCTCCTCTATAACATTACCAAAATCCATCCTGTTCTCTCTGAACATACGACCAAAGCCATTGTCCACGATCTCATCACCTTGCCCTTAGACTACTGCAACATACGTCTCTCGGGCCTCCCGCGCGCCCGTCTCTCGTCTCTCCAATCCATTCAAAATGCTGCTGCACGACTCATATTCCATGAGAACCGCTATTCTCACATGACCCCTCTCAAGTCATTTCATTGGCTCCCCGTCCATTTCCGAATGCAGTTTAAACTCCTCTTGCTGACTTATAAGTGCATTTGCTCTGAAGTCCCCCGGTATCTCTCCTCGTTTATCTCCCCCTATGCTCCCCCTCCCCCATGATCTCCACTCAGTGGGCAAGCCCCTTTTATCTGTACCCTTCTCTTCCACTGCCAACTCCAAACTCCGACTCTTCTTTCTTGCGGCGCCATATGCCTGGAACAGGTTGCCTGAAACAATATGTTGTGCTCCGACCTTGGCAGTGTTCAAATCCAAGCTAAAGGCTCACTTTATTGAAACTGCTTCCAACTCTTAACTCCCCAACTCTGCTGCTGTTCTCTAAATTAGATTGTAAGCTCTTCTGTGCAGGGACTGACTATTGTATATTAAAATGTACAGCGCTACGTACGCCTTTCAGCGCTATAGAAATAATAAACAGTAGTAGTAGTATTTAGTTGGGGGAAGGGGGAGGGGGATGGGGAGCTGCCATGGGTGGTGTGTGGAAAGGATTTGAAGTGTAAGTGTGAAAGTAGGATGGATGTGGAAAGAGAAGGGAGGAGTGGGAGGAGCTCGTGGTTTGGCGGAAGAGTGAGGATGTGAGATGAATATTCACTTTCTAGGGAGGCTGCATTTTAAAATTGTTAGTTTCAATGTAAAAGGGCTGTACTCTCAATCAGTGGCATAGCAAGGGTAGGAGGTGCCCTGGGCGGTGGTCCCCCCCCCCCCCCACTCCACACTTGCGCTCTCCCTTCCCCTAAGTATCTCTGTAAATCTTTGCTAGCATAAGTGGTTTCTCCAGCATGTCCTCGCACCAGCGTTGGGTTTCCCTCTGATGTCACTTCCTGACCCTGTGATTCGGAGGGGAACCAGGCCGGCATAAGCAACAGCCAGGAAAAGTTGCTGTTGCTGGTGAAGATCTACAGAGGTATGAGGTGGGGGAGGGGAGGGATGGCACAAGCAGGACGGGGCAGAGAGGTGCTGGCTGCCCCATCGAGAGGGTGGAAGAGGAGCCTATAGTCCTCATCTCCCTGTACTTCTATGTGCAGGACACTAATCTCAGGAGAAGGGGTGACAGCACAAACATTAGTCCAGAATCATCTGTGCTTCCAAGAAAAAGGAACCTCACAAGGGAGGGGCAGCGATCTGGATTTCCTCCCAGATCCAAGCAGAAGGGCTAGAGGGAAGAGGAAGGGGGATTTGATGTACTAATATTTCTGGCATGAATATTCCTCTGCTGACTTATCTAGGCCTCATAGGTGATTTCTAGCATTGTAAGGTATGCGTTTGGTTATCTGTGATTGAATTTGATTTATTCATGTGTTTTTAATTTTGTTTTCTTTATATTTGTCCATATATTAGTAAAATAAGACTTATGGACTCCTGAAGACTTTAGGACTCCGTGCCAAGTCTTGATAGTTTTAACCTATTTGGATATCAATCAAATTCCCATGGACTGCTCTGCTCTCTTTTGGGCCCTCATTTCCTGCCATAGTGTGTGAGCAAAGCATTATGTGAAATGTAGTCTAATCCATACTGCAGCCACTCCTGCTTTCTTTCTAGTGGTCTTTCTCCTAAGACCGCCTCCCTTTTCCTCTCACCTAAGCTTGAGTCCTTGGTCTCACTGCTGTACTTCCTGGTCACCTCTACCACCTTTGCTCTGATAGGTCTCTCTGTTGCCGGTTGCCAAACCTTGTTCCTATTGGTTCCCTCTTCTTCCCCTAGGCTTATGGGGGTTTTCACTGAGGACATACCTTGGCTGTCTTATAAAAATCTATAAAGAGACAAAAAGGAAAAAGAAAGAGAACAGCAGATGTCAAAATCTGAGAGGAGTACTTAAAAAGAGAACTATTTAAAACATATTTTAAAAATCCCGTGCTGCAACTGTGCACATTATGTGACAATCTATATGAATATGAGAAAAGAGACGGCAATCCCAAAAGAAGGAATAAAAAGTACATAAAACCTATAGAAAATTGAACCAGTGCGAGTACAATATACAGTAAACCTCTGCGAATTTGCGGTTCGCAAATCGTGGACTAAGTAATTTGTGGTATTTTCCGACTGCCTCTTCCTGGAACTAATGTCATGGTTACATCAATCAAGAGCTGCTTTGACACGCTATCTGGCGTATCAAAGCAGCTCCTCATTGGTGTAACCATGACTTTAGTACCAGGAAGAGAGGGTCGGATAATGTGCCTGGTTTCGTAAGTACAATTTAAGCACCCGCTGGCACCCCAGCTGCCCTCTCCTGCCTTTGATCAGCTGAAAAACTGTATTCGTGGGGTTTTTTAAATTTGCGGGAGTTCCTGGAACGGAACCCCCGCGAATTTCAGGGGAGTACTGTACTTACAAATGGAAATTCATAGCACACTGCGTTTTAACCTAAAAAGAACAATCTTAAGGAACATGTTCAGAAAATTAAATACCACCCACTCAATGCGATCTGAATGATGCTGGGAATCGAACATATTCAAAAGAAAGTCATGAAAACGGATGCCCAAAAGTGCCAGGATTTGCATTCACTAATTTAGACCCAAAATCCAAACAGGGCTCCCAGACATCCGGATTTACCCAGACATGTCCCCTTATTAGAGGGCATGTCTGGGTGTCCGGAAGGTTTTTCAAAACCCAGCACTTCTTCTTTGGGACCACGTCAGGAGGGCATCCGATAATGTCACATACATGTGTCAACTCATGTTGTCATGGCTGAGGCCCCGGGGGGAGTCAATTTTGACCTGCAGCTCATACCAATAATCATTGCATTGGAGAAAGGAGGTCTTAGGCTTGCGATCGCAATGATTAAACAAGTGAAGAGATAATCAGTGTATGGGGGGGGGGAGTTAACTATGCAGGATCTATTGAACGTATGAGACACATTACGGTCTCCCAGAATCAAATTCTACCTGGGTAAAGTGGTTCATTGTTAAGTGACACTATGGTGAGGGTCAGCTAGGAATTTTTATGTTAGCTGGTATGATTGTTATTTTATATTACTGAATTTAAGCCACTGTGAATAAGTAAACGCTAGCTTGGCAGCATATACATTCTAATAGAAGACCCCTTTTACCGAGAGCCGTGGTAGCCATGCTGTCATGGTAAATGCGCCAAAGCTCGTTCAGTTCCTATGGGCTTTGTGTGGCATCACTATCGCGGTTTTATAAAAAGGGTCCAGAAATAGGATGGAAGGAGAGGGTCCAGAGGAGAGCGACACGAATGATTAAGGGTATGGAGAACCTTTCATATGCTGAAAGGTTAGAGAAACTGGGGCTCTTCCCCCTGGAAAAGCGGAGACTCAGAGGTGACATGATAGAGACTTACAAGATTATGAAAGGCATAGAGAGGGTGGAAAAGGACAGGTTCTTGAGCATACTAGGAACAACAAAAACAAGAGGGCACTCGGAGAAATTGAAAGGGGACAGGTTTAGAATCAATGCTAGAAAGTTCTTCTTAACTCAAAGGGTGGTGGATACCTGGAATGCACTTCCGCATGATGTAATAGGACAGACTACATTAAGGGGTTTCAAAGAGGGACTAGATAAATTCCTGAAGGATAAGGGGATTGAAGGTTACAGATAAAGGAGGACACAGGAGCAAAAAGGGGTTTAGTTAAAAGGGAAAAAAAGGGGTTACTCAGAATATAAGGGAATAGGAATCAACGGGTTAGACTCTACAGGTCATAGACCTGATGGGCCGCCGCGGGAGCGGACCGCTGGGCCCGATGGACCTTTGGTCTGACCCAACGGAGGCAAATTCTTATGTTATTATGTTCTTATATAAACATTGCTTTTAATTATAAACGGCACTGGTTTGGTGTCTATTTCTTGATATTTAAATTTAATTGGAGCTTATATTTGGGTATTTACATTTTTATTTTTTGCATTTTAGCTGTAGTATAGCTGGAGATTTGCTAAATTTTGTAGCCCTCCAGCTTGCTGTGGAGAGAGGCTTGTGGTTACATGTGGATGTTTGAGGATGGCTAGCTAAAACCTTGAGCAATGATGTCAGTCAGAGAGTATTGTGACATGGGACCCGTGATGTCATAGCTGAATGTCAGAAAGAGTAAGCACTGACCAGCAGCTCGTATTAGTGATCAGAGTGTTGGGAGTTGGGTGTGTTTTTGCTGTGATCACCGCGATTTTCAGGAAGTTGTTTGTTTACTGCCTTTTCTCTTTTTCCTTACCCACCCTTTCATTTATTTTTATATTGTATTTAATCCATTTTGTTTCCTTCCCTCATTTCCTTTAGTGTTTTTATATCATAATTGTCTTTTATCCCCTGTTTGTTGAAAAAATTTTATTTTTTAATTTTATATTTTACCTTCTTTTAATTTTGTATAAATTTTGTAAATTTAGTTTTGTAAAAAAATTTAATTTTTTAATTTTTAATTTTACCTAGTTTTATTTTTGTAAAAATTTTGTACATTTAATTTTGTAAAAATTTTTATTTTTTAATTTTTTATTTTACCTAGTTTTATTTTTGTAAAAATTTTGTACATTTAATTTTGTAAAAATTTTTATTTTTTAATTTATTATTTTTGTAACATCTTTCTGAGAGGAGAGGAAGAGAGTCTATACCGCTGGGTAAGTATACATTATTTTGATCAGCTTTGATAAGTTTGGGGTGAAAAGTTAATTTGTAGGTTCCATTATATTGGCAGTTTAGATCTTAAGAGCAAACTTTAATCTAGCTAGTCTCCATAGAAACCTGATGGCAGATAAAGGCCAAATGGCCCATCCAGTCTGCCCATGCAGAGTAACCATTGTCTCTTCCTCTCAGAGAGACTAGATAGGCCATTTGGCCTTTATCTGTCATCAGGTTTCTGTTTCTCTCCTGCCATCCTTGAATTTAAAGGTGTGGGGTAGAGGGGGGCAGGGAATCCCTGCGGTGGAATTATTAGAAAAGGGATGGTAAACAAGACTGAGAATGTGAGACTCATCTTGAGTATTGCGTTCAGTTCTGGTCTCCTTATCTCAAAAGAGATATAGCAGCACTAGAAAAGGATCAAAGAAGAGCAACCAAGATGATAAAGGGGATGGAACTCCTCTCGTATGAGGAAAGACTAAAGAGGTTAGGGCTTTTCAACTTGGAAAAGAGATGACTGAGGGTAGATGATTAAAGTCTACAAAATCCTGAGTGGTGTAGAACGGGTACAAGTGCATTGATCTTTTACTGCATTCTTCACTCCAGTTCCATCAGCATCTGACCCCTTTCTCTCCCTCCACCTCCCTTTCAAACCTCTCTTCAAACCTTCAAATCCTTTCTCTCCCCTTCACCCCAATGCCATCCAGTATCTTCCCCCTCACCTCCCCACCTCTACTGTATCTTTCTCAAAACAGCAGCAGCGGTTGTAAAACTTTTAAATAAAGTCATTGTGGGGCTTTGCTGCACCTCCCTGGCTGCTGGCTCTGCTCTGGAACAAGGAAGTGGTGTCAGAGGGAGTGGACCGGCAGCCAGATGGAAGTTCAGGAAGATCCCGCAATGACTGAATATAAAGGTTACTGTCGCTGTTGCTGGTTCAGGAAAGCAGCAGTGGCAGAGGAAGGCGGGAGATTCCTGACACGGTGTGCCACCCGTTGTGACATTGCTGAAGGGTTAGAAGGAAAAGTTTGCCTTTTTGCGGATGATATCATAGGACATAAAAATAGGAAGGCGATGAAAACGGTAGGAGGTTTGTGCCAGAAGATGTATGAAGGAAGACTGGAAGCCATGACTATGTAGACCCTAGAGGAAAGGAGGGACAGGGGAGGGTCAATTGCTTATTTTATTTAATTTCTCATTTATCTTTTCATCCACAGAATGGCGAAGAGGATAGAGAAGAGGAACTTCGTGGACCCCATGTTACTGGTAGGTGCCACACATGCTCTGAAGCCTCCCTCATTGTCAATTAATTGGTTAATGATATTTATTTATTGAATTAATTTGTTTCCTCTCCTGAAAGATCTCAGAACGGGTTACAGCTTGACATACATAATACACAGTCAATCGATTACAATTTGTCATAGTTACAGGATAGATTCAGATTCTACAAAAGCCGCAGAAGGTTTAGGCGGTGGTAGCCACCCTACCTCCACCTAACTTAATTGTTGTAATTGGGCTTCAGCGGTGGAATAATTAGTGGCACCATTTAAAACCAATTAAACTCTTGTTAAAAAAAATAAATAGCCGTCGCAATGTGGCCTCCAGGACCAGCACCTGGGTCACTGGAGGCTACTGGTACCTAATGAGGCCGAAGCCCAGAAGTAGGCATGGTTAGAGGCGGTGCCGGACTTCAGCCACTGGCCGCGATTCAGGAAGGACCCTGGGCCGGTGCCAGACTTCAGCCACTGGCCGCGTTTCAGGAAGGACCCTGGGCCGGTGCCGGACTTCAGCCACTGGCCGCGATTCAGGAAGGACCCTGGGCCGGTGCCAGACTTCAGCCACTGGCCGCGTTTCAGGAAGGACCCTGGGCCGGTGCCGGACTTCAGCCACTGGCCGCGATTCAGGAAGGACCCTGGGCAGCGGAAATGTCGACCTGTAAAATTCTGGCCTACATTTCTGGCACCTGTCACCATCCCCTGTTTCCTCTCAAATATCAGCCTCCCTAACCCAGGGATCCATGATCTTTTTCCCTCTCCTTCCTATGTTCCTGAATCTTCCCCCTGCAGTCCGGTCTCTCTCCTCCTCCTGTATATCTGTCAACCACTTTGAGTGTGGTCGTAGAACAAGTCCCGATCCCTTGCCCTAAACTACAATAGCTTTCTAGGAAATAAACATGGTGCAGTTTATTTGCTGATATCAGGCATCATTTCTAATACATTCTTTATCATTTTTCAGAGGTCTGAAGTCATGGGGACCACAGGAAAGTAAGTAGATTTTCATTATAAATATAAAATTAAAGATTTGTACATTGAATGGAATGCAAATTTAATAAATGAAATGATTACTGTATGTGATTGATTTGAACTTTATTAGTCTATGAAATTTTTTAACGTTATTTATTTTTATACTTTTAGTGACTGGTGGCCAATCAGACTCGATCTGTCCAAGACATATTTAACAATATATTTAGTAAGTAATATGCCAGTATTTATGTCGGGCTTAGTAAAGGCGCGGTGGGGGTGGAGATAAATGTTTTTGGCCTGTTAATCCCAAGTTATGGTAATATGGACCTTGGTTCTGGAATAGAATAGACATCTACTGAATGCTTTTGCATTACCTAAACAGAGGCACTTAATTATAGAAATGCCTCCTGTCCTCAAAGGGCTCGATGCACTAGAGATAGCGACTCGATCGCTGTTGGTTGATTCTCCAGCAGCGATCGTTTGCATGCAAATGATTTGAACAACTGATCATTCACTCAGTGAGCGATTGACACATGCGCAGAGTCTTCACAGCAGTGACAGGGAAGGAGCCTCCTGTCACTGCTATTAGGGCTTTTTTGAAATGGCAACCCCACTTCCGAGTGTCAAATATGGTGAAATCCACTTAATTGCAAATGCATATTTCAGTGGGCAATGATATTCGTCTTTGAACCTTATTTTCACCTTCTCCTTGATGTCTTTCTCAATACATACTGTTGTTTAATACTTATCTTTTAATATGCAGAATCATTAGCCTGCTCCAGGGGGAGGGTTGGGGGGCCATTGGCAGGAGACGGTAGGCATCCCTCCTTCCATTCTGCCATGGGTGGGGGGTCAGAGCGTGGAAGTCTGGAAGTCAGAGGGGAGGATCAAAAATATGTAAAGGAGGCTTCCTACAAGAGATCTTGCGAAATGGGATGCATAACCCACTAGTTCGGGAATAGACTGGGATTGTTCAAAAACCTGGGGTTTCTTTATACTGATTCTTGTCTCTTTTTTTGCTTTAATTAGGGAGAAGACCCTCCTAATAAGGAATATGCTCTTAATTGCCGGCTGGAGGAGACAGATGATGAGCACATCATTTTAATCCTTACTCGTAAGTTTCTGCTGTGGTTGAAAAAAAATAGAAAAACAAATACAAAAGAGGTACAAATAATCAGTCTAAGCCAAAAATCACCTCTGATAGCACCTTAGTGAATAAATAACTATATGATGACAAGCCTCAGAGACCTTAAATTCAAGCAGTATGCTGCTAGATGTGTTAACAGGTCAGAATCTTGATCATTGGCTCATACTTCGTGAATATTTGTAGCTTTTTAATATATATCAAAAAATCAATACAACACTTATCTTGTTAGCGGTATTGAACAGCACTGCGGGGCCGCTGTTTCACCTTTACCGGCTTCGTCAGGGGATAAACTGAAACAGTGCGGAACAAAACTTTCCCTTGGCTCAAAATGTTTCTCTCAAGATGGCCATATCTAGCAGCATACAGCTTGAATTTAAGGTCTCTGATTTTTGGCTTAGGTTGAAAAAAAGTACCCAAAAGATGCCAGCATTCATAGCGGGGACTTTTTGCTGACTGATTTCTATTTTCTGTCTCCTGCAGCTGAACAATCCTACACCATCCATGCCAGCACGGAGCATAACGAGGCGTAAGGCACACGTTCTCTAAAAGACTTCGTTCCTTTATCTGCTGCTTCCAGGAGCGACTGTTCCACTTTGTTTTGGCTTTTAGCTTAGATTCTTTCTTTCTTTTTTCTTTTAGATGGCTGAAAGCGATGGACAAGTGCCATCGTTTTATCTGGAACATGCTCCGAACCAACAGATATGCTGTGGAGCATCGATTTCAGTGGATGGTCTATAATCAGTCCCCTAAAGGATGCGCTGAATGTGGCGCTGGAGGTAACTTCACTATTAAGCGAAAACCAAACTCCTGTCCCCATAAAAAGCAGCAATTACTTCTGACAGTTCTGATTTGGTTTTAAAGTCTTAGTTTATTTAAACCAACAATAAAATACAATATAAAGAATTAGAATAGACATTAGGTCATGTGACTGTAGGGTCGACCATTTCTTGTTGGGCAATATAAAGCTCATATCTGTAGAGCAAAGAAATCTGGTTCCACCGTCTGACACAGGTAACTTGTGAGAGGTCCTTCCAAGATCCACAAATGGTTTTTAATGCAGCAACGAGTAAAGAATCAAACAATACAGCATCAAAATCATTTCAAGCACTTTTCAGGACAAGGGTTGCCTAAGAAAAATGGGCCAAAACTGTACTGGAAGCCCCAAAACAAACTCAGCAAGTTCTTCATTTTGGACTAAACACAATTGGTGGCATAACCAAGAGAGGGGAATTCCCCCCTCAAAATGAACATCTCCCTTGCTGTAGCTGGTGGGACATTTTGTTTTTCCATCATCTTGGTCCCAGTTTCTGCTTTTGTCTCTCTTCTACTAATTCTCTTTTCAGGCCCAGGGAATCCTGGTTCCATCCCTGTGGGAGCCTTTGGGGGGGGGGGGAGTTCCCCGTGGGAGTCCCCGTGGGAGTCCCATAGACCTGGGTCTTCATCATAAGGCGTATGGGGACAGACTGTAAGATCTCAATCTGTACACTTTAGAGGAAAGGCAGAAGGGGGAGATATGATAGAGACATTTAAATACCTAGGAGGCCTAAATGCATATTACATTACATTTATTGACTTCTATTCCACCTTTAACTTTCAGTTCTAGTATATTAAGTTGTTGATAATAATATTGTTAGGGATATTTTGCTTATTAAAGCATTGTTTTATTTTAGAGGCATCTTTTATTATGCTCAACTTGGGGCTTAACATCTGCCATAAATGCTTCCATCGCCACGAAGTTGATGGTGGGCCATCCACTGAGTACATTATAAACAGTTCAGCTTGTCAGGTAAGTCTCAGAGACGGCATATCCATCAAGAAAGTGGGTTTTTTGAACAATACACTCTTGGCTGATCTCTCGACATCCTTCCCTCACGACTCCTTCGTAGTGTGAATGAAAGATCCACCATTTCTTTTCAGACTCCAGAACTGTTGGGCTGTTTTGATCCTGCTCAAAGTTTACAGTTTAGCTTCATGTAATATACATCAAATAATAATGAAATATCTAAGTTCACATGAAAGTTATTATGTTTAGAATTAATAGAGATAGATTAGGTTACATGGGGGTAGTGATGTGCGGATAGCGTAGCAAGTTTTAAGAAAGGTTTGGATAAGTTCCTGGAGGAAAAGTCCATAGTCTGTTATTGAGAAAGACAAGGGGAAGCCACTGCTTGCCCTGGATCGGTAGCATGGAATGTTTTGCCAGGTACTAGGGACCTGGATTGGCCACTGTGAGAACAGGCTAGTGGGCTTGATGGACCGTTGGTATGACCCAGTAAGGCTATTCTTATGTTCTTAAGTCTTCCCCTCTCTGCTCCCCATTTTCTATTTTTTCACTCAATGAATTGTTAAGCTCTGGAACGCATCCTCTGGTAATGTGGTAACAGTGGTTAGTGTATCAGGTCCAAAAAAGATTTGGGCAACTTCCTGGAGGAAAAGTCCGTAATAGATAGTAGCAGACTATGAACTTTTCCTCTATGAACTGAATGGTAATTTACTACGAGGGTGAATCAAAAATGAAAGGCAATTCTTAAATTACACGATAACCAGAACAGAGCTAGCAAAATTCAACATATGTACTCATAAATTCCCTGTTGGATAGTGTCACCTGCCGGGGTCTCTGGAAGCTTGTGGAAGACCACCGACAGGCGGCAGCATGACCCTGGCGTGGCTCCCAAAGTGGAAGACCTCACTGGCGTCCCAATACTCCGGGCTTCGCTACAATAAACCACAGCGAGAGCCAAGTCAAATCAAAAATGTCCAAGGTTTAATTTGTCACCAAAAACAAAAATCATACAAGGAAGCACTAGCACTATCTTCCTTTTGCTCCAAAGGAAAAAGGTTTCCCTTCTCCCAAAACAGTTCAATGGAAGAACAGCAGTTCTTATAGTAGGTAAGTCCATAGAAGTCCACAATAAAGGTTCTAGCGGCTTCCCCAGCAAGAGAAAACAAAACTAGTCCCAAAAAGGAAAAGTCCTCAAGAATACTCTTGAGTCCTGGACTTTCAGTCATATAATCCTGTTTCTTCACATTGCAAAGCAAACTTCAAACATGAAAAGAAAAGTAAGGCCTTACTGCAGGCTCTTGTCATTCCAGCACTAGCTAGTCTCCAGTTGGGCAGCAGAATTGCTGGTTCCCCTTTATTCAATAGCTTTAACAAGCTCCCACAGATCTTCGGGGATCCTACCCCAATCCTGAAAGTCCCTTGGAATATAACAGGCAACAGGGAAACTGCTCCACAAGCCCAAAAGAAAACTCCTTTGAGTTGCCCCTGGCTTTTGCACAATGTAATTAATGCTGAATGCTGCTGCAGCACTGCTCTCAGCTTGGTTTTTCAGTAGAACCAAAACTAACAGTCCCAATAACTATCTCCTTATGGAAACCAGTACCTCCAGTCCTTAGTGAGAGACTGCCAAGCGGACATCCATGGCTTCCACGTTCTCAGCTCCAGGCACATTTTCTTCAGCTGTGTCCATACTTTCTGGAGCCCCCAACTGCTCAGCTGACTCTTGGTCAATGGAATCCTCCCATTCCATAGGCTCCTGTGCGAGGTCTGGCCTTTGCCTGGCCCGGAGAACCTTCTCTGCCAGGTCCTCGTGTGCAGCCTGCCTTACTGCCTTGGAGAGCTGTTTAAGAGAGTTTGTGCCACTCCCTGTTCTAGGTGTCTGTGTTCCTAGCTTTCTTGCTCTTTGGCTCCCCCCCAGAATACAACTGGGAGTCTGATTAAACCTCTTAAGGGAGCTGGGTTTTTTTACTGGGACGTGGAGCTAACCTGTATTCTGGCTCCTGCTCAGGTTCAGATGGCTCAGGATAGGCAATTCTGCTTTCAGGATCTCCTGCCTGATCATTCTCGGTCAGTCTCTGATCTCGGTCAAAGGATTTACTATGGGGTTTCACTCTGACATGATCGTCTCAGGGAGCGGAAATGTCACAATAGTTTGTCCATACATAGTGCAGCGCTCGGCCTTTAGTCATGTGGCAGCCACAAGGTCAGAAACATGGACGCTCCATTGGAAGATTGCACCATCGAAGAACAACGTGCAGTGGTGCTCTCTTGGCAGAGGGAGTGAAATCTGTGGAAAGCCACCTTCAGATATTGACTCAGTATCTAGAGAACACCATGAATCAAGAAAAGGTTTATGAGTGGGAGAAAAGGTTTAAAGCGGGAAGAACATGTGTAACCCATGAAGGTCATTCTGGCTGCCCATCAACACACATGAGCACATTGACAGGGCTGATGCCTTGATTAGAGAAGACCGACACATAACGGTGTCTCAATCGGCTCAGTTGGGATATCGGCTATGGATCTGCCTGTGCCATAATGCGTGATGACTTGGGATTCAGGAAAGTCTGTGCACGATGGGTTCCCAAACAGCTTAGCAACAGGGTGTGGAGTTTGCGACCCAGTTCCTGAGACGGTATGAAGAAGATCCGAGTATTCTGGAGAGAATTGTCACCGGCGACGAGACATGGGTGCCTCACTGCGACCCGGAGATCAAAAGACAAAGCACGATTAAGTAAAGGAAGCGGTGCTCACCTGGCTTCGGGAGCAGCCAAAAACCTTCTCTGCAGGAATCCTGAAGCTAGTTGAACGATACAACAAAGGCGTCATCTTGCATGAGGACTATGTGGAAAAGTGTATTTTTCCCTCCTATAGGGGATTCTGCCAGGGATGGAGGGAGCAGGTCTTGGGATTTTGTCAAGGCCCTCTTGTGTTACTGGGTGAAAAGAGTTCCATATGAATGTGGCAGGAGGGGTGAGTTTGTGAGCTCCTGGTTATCTGATTGGAGACTAGTTGGCAAAGTCTGAATAAGTGGGTGGATATGTGCTAAAGGGTTTAGATTTGTAGCAGGATGAGACGTGACCACATAATTATCAGTTTGCTCATTTTTCAATTTTATATAATCTGAGAAATGCAGTAGGAAAAGTAACTTTAAACATTTGCCAAATTGTGTTTTCTGCTTCAAGTTTGAAGAATCAATTCTCCAGATACTGATGGCTTCATTGTTCTTTTTTTGTCAGAGACAAGATCGAGAGATGCGTGCGGCCACGTGAGTATTCTGAAAATGTACGATACTCTAGAGGTCCCCATTAGGCCTTCTTTCCCCTTTCTCCTTCAGTCTCCCCGGCTCCCTCCACTCACCTTCTCACCTCTGTGTGCTCCTGTGGCCGATATGGAAAGATGTGCATTTTATTTTCATTTGGCAGAGTTAATCCATATAGTGAGAGTCAGGGACAGATTTATCCATTGCATGCCTAAAGGCACAGGGACAGGGGAGTCCCGGCCTCCTGGTTTAAGGGTAACCTCACCAAACCACTACCACCTCTTGCTGTTCCTGGCTGACCAGAACAAATGCAACATAATGATTGAGGGTTATGTTAACCAGGTTTTCTATTCCGCCTTTACCTATTCAGTTTAAGGCTGGATTATATTACAAGAGGTTGAATCAGGAAGTTGCAATGGACAGTTTGACACAGACATTCAATAGAGTTGCTAGAACAGGTAGATCAGGACAGTTAGGTCATAGTTACAAGTTCAAGTAAGTCATCATTGGCTCATCGATATGTCCCAGGAGTTGCATTAGACAGTTTAGAAATGGGCTTTTACCATTTCCATTTCAATTACATCTGGGTTGGCTCCCTGTCTTGCTAGAGAAATGAATCTAATATAGTGGTCAGAAGATCATTCTGTTTTCTTGGGAAGTATAAGTTTATCAAAACAAAACAAAATGGCAGGAGTTCAGTGGCCAAACTAATTAAAAGCGCCCAGATGGACTTCCAAAACTGGGTATTTGGAGAGCCCTGAGCTCAGGGCTGCATCTGAAGGGCCTCCGAGCATGAGTGGATGCGATGTGATGACATCACATGCATGTGTGTGACATCATCACATTGCATCCATGAATGCTCACAGACCCTCCAGATACGGAAAAGAGATGAGGTTTCTGGGGGTTGGGCAGCAGGCAGAACAGGGCATGGCTGAAGCGGACTGGTGTGGAGCCAGGTGTCTTTTTTTCAAGGAGGAAATCTGGTAACCCTATCTTTAGGCCTAGCCTTAGATTCCTCCCACCACAGGAGAGCAATCTGAGAAAGGAAAGGGACTTGTCTATGCTCTTTTGCAGTTGCAAATTCAAAGCAGTTTATATATATACAGGGACTTATTTTGTACCTGGGGCAATTAAATGACTTGCCCAGGGTCACAAGAAGCAGCGCTGGGATTCAGTCCCACAACCTCAGGGTGCTGAGGCAACAGTTCTAAGCCACTCCTCACCTCCTGGGGAACTGGGTTCGATTCCCACTGCGGCTGTTGTAGTTCTGGCCAAGTCACTTAACACTCCCAGGTACAAACTGAGCACTTGTATATAATATGTCAACTGCCTTGCTTGTAACCACAGAAAAGGGGACGATCAAATCCCATCCTCTTTCTCCTCTTTTGGCTGCATGGAGGGATTGCCTTGCATCAGAATCATTGCCCTGCTTGTCCTCTGAGCAATCAAAGTTACTCACCCTTAGCAGGTGTTCTCTGAGGACTTCCTTTCCCGCCTTCCCTAGGAGTTGTGTTCTTTTGCTTTCATATTGGGCTAGATTCACTAAAGATAGAGACTCAATCGCTGTTGGCCGATTCTCCAACAGCGATTGATTCACTCTCAAGTCTGCATGCAAATCCACCGACTCAATCCCTCATTGAGTGATTGACACAATACAGAGCCCTAACAGTAGTGACAGAGGAAACAGCCTCCTGTCACTGCTGTTAGGGCTTTTGGGTTTTTTTTAATGGCCCAGATGTTGTGCATGTGTTAAACACGTACCATCTGTCTCATTAGAAAAAAGCCCCCACTGTCTACCACCCAAAAGCCATCATGCCCCCAAACCCCAAAAAGATGGCAGAAAGGATGCTCACTCCCTCCTGCCATCCCGACTGACTCACCACCCCCGTGGCAAAACAGGGAGAGATGCCCACTCTCTCCTGCCAGAAAGGTGACCTCTACCTCTAGGCCCCCAGGCCCCCTACCTTAAAAGTTGAGACCCAGAGGTACTGATAACACCTGCTCCTCCTCTCTCGCCGACGACCACTGGGCCTTAGGCCCCTCTCTGGTGCATCACTTTATCCAATTATGTGTAGATAATACTGGTTTGTGTACTCTAAGTTTTTAAATCTGAAATAGATTCTCTCTTTTTCCAATTCAGAGAGCAAGGAGTCCAGAGTGACCTGAGGTACGATTCTGAGATGTCACAGAAATAATTTTAGTGGTGTTTTTACCTTGGGGTGGGGGTAGATGTAAGAGCTCAAAAGTTACAGCAGTCAACGAATGTTGAAAGCGTTCCCACAGAAGGGTTGGGACAACAACGGCCTTGGTGTGCTGCTATGCAAGATCCGAGCAACCAGCACAGTGGATCGTAAGGCAGCGGACGACTGCGCTCGGTTCGCACACAAGAGTACATTGAAGTTGTACGCGATCTTGTACTGAGCCAGTAGGATGCGCTGCAAATACACCGAAGAACTCGCCAAATAGCAAGAGAAACTGGAATAAGCCAGTCAACTGTGGTTGGAATAATTCATGATGATCTGAAATTAAAGTGTCTTAAAATGTGTCGTGTCCAGAAGAAAGATACATGACTAAAATGGTGCAAGCAGCTTTTGACCAAGTACACAGAGCACAGTGTCAGCTTCATCTGGTTTACAGATGAAAAGATATTTACCGGTTAACACACAGAATGATTGCCTATGCGTACCTTCAACAACACTGACGTGTGAGGTTAATGCCAATCGCCTACTACGAACCTCCCCGACCTCCAGCCAATCAGTCATGATCTCGGTCGCAATCTCAGATTTACAGATTTCTTCTTCATTGATCCTGGGGTTAAGATCAACGACGCATACTACTGGGACATCCTCTTGATGCAGAAGCTGTTGCCAGCGATCCGTCGCATGTCACAGCTTCAAACAGGACAATGCCCCAGTAAATCAGACAAAGAACACCTTAGAACTGCTACTTCGGGAGACCTCAGACTTCATTGGTCCAGACCTCTGGCCTGCGAATTCATCAAATCTAAGCCTAGTTGACTACCAGATCTGGGGGCTGATAGAGGAACGCAACTACTAGATAGCGATATCTTACGTCAAACAGCGTCTCATCTCTGTTTGGCTTGAGCTGAAGCAGGGCGTCATTGACAAGTCCATAGATCAGTGGCGGCCAAGGCTGATGGTGTGCCTTTGAGGAAAGGGAGTTAACTGAAACATTACTTTTTTATTTATTTATTCAATTTTCTATACCGTTCTCGCAGGGGAGTTCAGAACGGTTTACATGCATTTATTCAGGTACTCAAGCAGTTTTTCCCTCTCTGTCCCAGCGGGCTCACAAACTAATGTACCTAGGGCAATGGGGGGGATTAAGTGACTTGCCCAGGATCACAAGGAGCAGTGTGGGTTTGAACCCACAACCTCAGGGTGCTGAGGCTGTAGCTTTAACCACTGCGCCACACTCCCTCTTTTTGACTTTACATTTTTCTGCAATATACGCCATAAAACTGTTTTATGTGTTTTTATTCAGTTCACAATTCATTTTCACAAGGCAGTATTGTGGTGCGGTAGGAAATAGTTTCAACATTTTAAGTCAACTTCATTCAGAATACGACGCACTAAATTTCATAAGAATCGTCCGAGTTCATTTTGGTGTGGTTTTTTTCAGTTCATAGCATAATATAAAATCATATATGTATATCCCAAAACTTTTCAGTTCTGTGCGGTTTAAAAACTAAGAAGACTGAACAATCTCAGTGATTAACAAGTCAATTCTCCATACAAGAGGAAGAAAGAGATAACAGTCCGTGAAACTCTGCATCCCAACTAGCTGCTTGGTAAGACAGCAATCTTTGTCAAAAATCTCTTCTATGTACAACCACGAGCAGAAGGGAAAACAAGCATTGCAGTGGCTCGAAATGAGTGAACGTAAACTGATCAACTGGATAATTGGGTATATGTAACCATGCAAGGCCTAATAACACGTGGTTCCAAACTTGAAAAACACCCTAGCCTCTACTGGCAACCAGTGAAGGTGTAATATAATCTGGGTTTTTTCCCCTAATTAAACATTAAATGCACGGCAGTATTTTGAACAATACGTAATCTTTGAAAATGTTTACGATAACCTGCCAGATGTATATTGCAATAGTCCAAAATACTCAACACTGATGATTGTACCAATAACCTGAATGGAGTAATATTGAAGTATGATCCAATTGTTCATAGTTTCCATGATGTAAAGAAGCTTTTTCGAACTAGAACATCAATTTGATTGATCACTCATGGATAGATTTTTTTTAAATTCAAAGTATACACCTAAAATCCTGATTGTTGGGGTAATAGGGTAGGACACTCCATTCAGAGTCAAATGTTCTGTACGTTTGGTAGGAGATGCAAAGCAAAATGTAGTTTTATCTGGGTTAAGCTTTCATTTAAAACCCCTCATCCAATAATCTACAGTCTGAAAAACCTTCGAAATTAACTGAGAAGCTGATGAAAGATTAGAAAACATAGGAATTACTAAAGTTATGTCATCTGCATAATTAAAAAATTGATATCAAAATTTGATCATCTTGAACTCAAGAAGGCAAGATAAATATTGAAAAATACTGGGGAAAGAGGGGATCCTTGATGAACTCCACAAGGATTATTCCAAGTATCTGATAAGACCCCATTAAAACTGACTTGATAAATATGTAAATAAATGAGAGAGTATATAATATGAAAACTGTTTTTATTGTAACCACAGAAAGATAGTATAGAAAAATCATAAATTAGTTTTCAATCTTTTCTTTCCAGGAGACATGGGAGAATGAGGAGAATAAGGAATGGGTAATTATAGTCAATTTTTTTAAAATATTGATAAAGGAGGTTTTTTTAAAAATACTTTTGCCCTTGTATAAAAGGCTGACCCCTAGTGGTAGTACTGTGAGACTACTACTATTTGTTATAACTGCCTTTTGGAACCCTGTGCTAGACGGGGCCCACTAGCAACCTAGGATCACCTTGGATAAGTTCTAGGGGTGGTGCAAACTGAAGGTCTATCAAGCCCTATATCCTGTTTCAAACAAACATTGACAAATCAGGTCACAAGTACCTGGTAAGACCCCAAAGAGTAAAACAGATTCTATTTCATGCTGCTGAACCCAGAAATAAGCAGTTGATTTTCCCAAGTCCATCTTAAGGATGGTTTATGGACTTTTCTTTAGGATCATTTTCAATCGAATTCCAGAACTTAAATTACAGATTGGATTGGATTGGGGAGTCAACTGATGGGATTGTTTCTGGAACCCAGGGGATTGTAGGAACCAAGTGGGGGAATGGGGAGATCATGGGAGGGAAACAGATTAGTGACCCTGAAGCTGTGCAGATGCTGATCCATATTCAGGAAGCAGACATCCACCTAGTTAAGCACAGAAAGATAGGCTAACGTTTTATGCAGTTCTGTCTGGCCACTTAGCTATGTGGGCACCAACCCAGAATATGGCCTATACCTGCATAAGTGCCAGCTCCTTTCCGTATATGGCCTGTGTAGTCTGAGCTTGTAGTTAAGAGCAGAATTTCAGCAGCTGGTCCGCTCAGTGGGCCTAAGTGGGCAGGAGACTCTGAATAGTGACCTCAGAATGATTCTTCCGGTATCCAGTACAGTGGATTCTGGAGAACTGAAAACCAAAATTCCCTTAAGGAAAGGATTTATTTGAGGTCTCGGTGCAAATAGGGTGAACAGGCAAAGTACTGGACAGACTAGATGGAACTTCATTTTGACTGATAACTTTCTTGGGCTATATTTGATTATAATTTATTTTGCCTATTATACTTAAAATAATCTGTTTTATTATCTGCTTTATTATATTCAGACTGAAAAGAATGTGGCAGAATATGCGCGCCTGTTTTACATGTCAGTGAAAGGTAAGATTTCTAACAAATACAAGGAGCGTTCAATAATTTATCTACCTCAGTAGGAAAGGAAAGAGTTTTCAATAAATAGCTCCATATACTCCATCCACTTTTCCTGCAATGACTTTAATCCCTTCCAACCAGGACATTACAGCTTCCTTGACGTCTTCATCACTTGAAAACCGCTATTCACGGAGAGATTTCTTCAAAACACGGAACAGGAAATAATCCTAGGGAGCCAGGTCAGGACCGTAGGGTGGATGGTTCATCCCAGAAGACAGTTGCCATGAGTTTTCCTGCAGATTTTTCTGTCTTGAACATTTTGGGGGTGGGGGATGACTTGTGCTTCCACTGCATTGCAAAAAAATTCACTTGGTCTTCACAGAGCACCTCCAAGTTCTCTTGACAGCACTGAAGCCTCTAGGCCTTCTGACATGGCGTCAGCATTCTTGGAACGCATCTTGCATTAACCTTGGACATGCCCAACTTTTCATGAATTATTTTCTAAACTGTACCTGCCAAGATGCCCACTTCTTCAGCTATTTGGGAAATCTTAACTCGTCTGTCAAACAAAATTAAATCCTCTATTTTCTTGCATACTTCTGTTGAAGTTGCTCCAACTGGCCGTCCAGGGTGAGGGCCATCTTCAATGGGTTCTCTACCCGCACTTACATTGCTTGCTCCAAAATATTACTTTATTGAAAATGGAGCAGACTGCAATCATGCGTTCATGGATCTCCTTTGGATTTTTCCCTACTTTTGTGAGAAATTTTATCACTGAACTGTGCGCATGAGGACTCTTTTGACATCCTGTCTCTTGGAATGTGAGACTCACACTGAGCCAGAACTGTGCAAGAATAACCTTGAGACATGTCACATGTTATATGCCCCTCTTTCAATGGAAATTTACCTGCCTCAAGCATGGAAGGCTTGCACAGGCTGTATGTCTAAGGTTCTGAGTGATTTGTGGTTCTGATCCGACTGTCTTTGCTTACAGAATATTGTATGGATGTGTGCTGGTGTGTCATTTCGGTGTCCATGTGAGTGTGTCTCCTCTGGTTCTAATCTGAGCTATCTCTTCCTGGGTCGTTTGTATCGGTGGGTGCATAGGTATCCGTCTCCTCAGGTTCTGATCCAACTCTTTTGTTGCATGAGCTGTGTATATGAATATGTGCATCAGTTTCTGTATTTGTGTGCATCTTCTCGAGTTCTAATCCCAGCTCTGTCTCTTCACACAGGCAGGAACGGCTGGGGCTTCACTGACAACACTGAGGCCTATTTATGGTTTCCAGCTGCACTCAAATATGCGGCTTTCCCTCAGTATCCTTATGTGCCTCCTGTCACCATAGCCATCCACTGCCACTACTTCCTGGCGGAATCTGTCCACATCTTCTTCATGTTCTTCTCCACGGTGAGTACTGAGGCATAGAGATTTTAAAAAATCTTACTTGGGGTTCACTGAGAGAATGACAGGCAGAGTTGGAAGGCCAACTGATTGGAGAAGATCCCTGAGGTACAGAGAGATAAAGTTATTCACTTGGGGTCACACAGCGAATAATTGAAATAGAGGGATTAATGTTGAGGCACAAGCAGATAAGGTGACCATGTTTGATCATGCTTAAATCTAGGAAGCTAAACTTTGAACCCTTAGATTTTGATCTGCCACTCTTCTGAAGGGGCTAAATTTAGTGGAGTAGAGTGGTAGAATGGAATGATCAAAGTTCAAGGACTTACTTGTCTTTCAAGAAGTACAAAGATGAGGAGACACATCACAAAGTTAGTAATATGCAATTTTATAACAAACTAGAGAAAATATTTTTCACTCAATCTATAATCTATCTATCCAGGTCTGTCTCCTCAAACAGGCTGGAACGTCAGGGCTTCAGTTCTAACACCGAGGCCTGATCCTATGGATACCAGCTGTGCTCCACTCTGCTGCAAACCCTCATGGACTTTATAGTCATGCCTCTGTTCGCCAAAGCCATCCACAGCCACTTTGTCCTGACGGCATCTGTCTACATCTACACGATGTTCTGCTCCATGGTGAGTATTGAGGCATCGAGATAAAGTAACCTACCCAGGCTGTGAGGCTCATAATCAAAACAAAAATACATCCCCAAACCGGCCTAAGTCAGTACTTGGATGACCTAAAAGACAGGTCGTCCAAGTACCGATAATCAAAACGGGTTTTTGGATGTATTCAGAGACTTTTTAGGCCTCTGAATCCCGCTGCGCGCCCATAGCTCAAAGGGGTGGTTTTGGAGGAGTGGTTAGGGCGGGAGGTGAGCAGGATGTGGACTGAACTGGACTTAGTTGTCCTACAGTGATAACCAAAAGTTTTACAAGGTTGCCTGGACAGAACTTGTACCTTGTGACTTAGTGCCTGATTGGTATAAGTTCTGGATTGGGTTGCCGTTCAGCTGATCGCAGCTAGGATATCTCCCAGGTGCCATCAATTTGGTGCGGGAGGCAAAGATTGTAGGGAGTAGAGATGCCCAATTCCTTCTACTGGAACACCTCGCCAAAAGTTAGGCATCTAGGGCCAACCTGAATCTTAGACCTATCTCACAGTGCATTCAGAGATGCGCTGGGAGTAGCCTAAGATTCCGATTGGCCAGATCCCTTAGGCCACCCCCCCAAAAAATCTTAGGCCACTCCCAGTGCATCCCAGAATGCATTGTGGGACAGGCCTAAGATTCCGTTGGACCCAAGCACCTAATGCCCCTCCCATGTGAGGGCCTTAGGCCCTTGGGACAAAAGGGCCTAAGGACTAGGACCACCATTCAGTGAAGGCGGGCTTGCCGGACGGACAGAGAAAGCATCCGTCTGGTCAGCCAACTTATAATGAGGTATTTTGGGGTCTAGGTGGGTTTGGGGGGGTTCCGGTGGCATCTGTCTACATCTACACTATGTTCTTCTCCACGGTGAGTACTGAGGCATAGAGCTAAAATAACCTTCCCAGGGTCAATCAGAGAGTGACAGGCATGTTTGGGATTAGTACTAAGGCACAGGCAGATAAGGTGATCACGTTTGATCATTCTTAAATCTAGGAAGCTAAACTTTGAAACCTTAGATTGCGATCTCTCACTCTTCTGAAGGGGCTAAATTTAGTGGAGGAAGAACTCTGATATGACTAAGTGGCTAACAAGTAGAGATGCTGCTTCTGCAGATAGAGGTTTTGAGATCAAATCCCAGTGCTGCTCCTTGTGACCCTGGGCAAGTCACTTAATCCTCCAGTGCCTACTGCTTTGAATTTCAGCTTTGCATGCCAAAGCCACAAAAAGGCAGTATACAAGACCCCATTCCCTTTCCTTTGCTGTGGAATTTAGATAGCAGAAGATTCACTCTGATAAAGGCATTTAAAACAGTGGAAGTAGGTGAAAGAGACAACTAGGGTAGCATATTTGTTTGTATCTGACAATGCTGTTACTCTTTCATATACAACAGGTGGAAAAAGAAGAAACCCCAGAACAGCACTCTTTAAAGCTGAGACTGGGGTGCCAAATGCAAAACCTTAGACTCCATGAGAGACTCTACACTGTAGAAAAATCATGTTTTAAATGTGAGAACAGCTTCAATGAAAAACAATACCTCAGGAAAAAAACAAAACAATTCAGCAAAATTCATAAAAGAATCCATATATTTTCTTCCGTCATTTTGAGTTATGCAATCTGAAGATTTTCTATATATTGCACTTGAGAATGCTAATAGAGATTGTTTAAAAAAGAAAAGAATCCAAACTGAAGAAAATCAGAAATATTCTGAATGTGACAAACGCTTCAATCAAAAACAATACCTCAGGAAAAAACCCCAATACGTCAAAATTCTTGAAAGAATCCATATATTTTCTTCTGCCCTTCTGAAGTATGGAATCTGATGTTTTTGTATACTGTATGCTGCACTTGAGAATGCTAATAAAGATTATTAAAAAAAAAAAAGAATCTAAACTGGAGGAAAACATAAATATTATGAATATGACAAACACTTCAATCAAAAACAATACCTCAGGAAAAAAAAACAATTCGTCAAAATTCTTCTGTCATTGTGAGGTATGGAATCTGATATTTTTGTATATGTGGTACTTGAGAATGCTAATAAAGATTGTTTCCAAAAAAAACAATCCAACCTGGAAAAAAACTTTAAAATATTCTGAATGTGACAAACGCTTCAATCAAAAACAATACCTCAGGAAAAAAAAAAAAAAAATCAAAATTCATAAAAGAATCCATTTATTTTCTTCTGACATTGTGAGGTATGAAATCTGAAAGTTTTGTATATATTGCACTTGAGAATGCTAATAAAGGTTATAAAAAAAATAAAAAAGAATCCAAACTGGAGAAAAACATAGAAATATTTTGAATATGACAAATGCTTCAATCAAAAACAATACCTCAAGGAAAAAACCACAGAATTCTTCAAAATTCATAAAACAATTCATATATTTTCTTATGTCATTGTGAGGTATGGAATCTGATATTTTTGTATATGTTGCACTTGAGAATGCTTATAAAGATTGTTTACAAAAGAATTAAAAAAAAAAAATCCACATTGAAGAAAAAGCTTAAAAAATATTCTGAATGTGACAAATGCTTCAATCAAAAACTATACCTCAAGAAAAAAAAAAAACAATACGTAAAAATTCATGAAAGAATCCATATATTTTCTTCTGCCATTGTGAGGTATGAAATCTGTTATTTTTGTATATATTGCACTTGAGAATGCTAATAAAGATTATTAAAAAAAAAAATATCCAAACTGGAGAAAAACATAACTATTCTGAATATGAGAAACGCTTCAATCAAAATCAACACCTCAGAAAAAAAACACACCATCAATTCAGCAAAATTTATAAAAGAATCCATATATTTTCTTATGCCATTGTGAGGTATGAAATCTGTTATTTTTGTATATATTGCACTTGAGAATGCTAATAAAGATTATTAAAAAAAAAAAAAAGAATCCAAACTGGAGAAAAACATAAATATTCTGAATATGACAAACGCTTCAATCAAAATCAACACCTCAGCAAAAACACCAACAATTCAGCAAAATTCATAAAAGAATCCATATATTTTCTTCTGCCATTGTGAGGTATGGAATCTTATTTTTGTATATATTGCACTTGAGAATGCTAATAAACCTTGTTTACAAAAAAAAAAAAAGAATCCAAACTGGAGAAACAGCTTAAAAATATTCTGAATATGACAAATTCTTCAATCAAAAACACCTCAGAAAAGAAAAAAGCAGCAATATGTCAAAATTCATTAAAATAATCTATATATTTTCTTCTGCCATTGTGAGGTATGGAATCTTATTTTTTTATATATTGCACTTGAGAATGCTAATAAACCTTGTTTACAAAAAAAAGAAAAAGAACCCAAACTGGAGAAAAAGCTTAAAAATATTCTGAATGCTTCAATCAAAAACAACACCTCAGAAAAGAAAAAAAGCAACAATAAGTCAAAATTCATAAAAAAAATCCATATATTTTCTTCTGTTTATATATTGTATGTTGAACTTCAGAATGCTAATAAAGATTATTAAAAAAGAAAAAGAAAATCTAAACAGGAGAAAAACATAAATATTGTGAATATGACAAACGCTTTAATCAAAAACAATACCTCAAGAAAAAAAGCAACAATATGTCAAAATTCACAAAAGAATCCATATATTATCTTCTGCCATTGTGAGATATGGAATCTTATTTTTGTATATATTGCACTTAAGAATGTTAATAAACCTTGTTTACAAAAAAAAAAGAATCCAAACTGGAGAAACAGCTTAAAAATATTCTGAATATGACAAATGCTTCAATCAAAAACACCTCAGAAAAGAAAAAAGCAGCAATATGTCAAAATTCATTAAAATAATCTATATATTTTCTGCCATTGTGAGGTATGGAATCTGTTATTTTTTTATATATTGCATTGGAGAATGCTAATAAAGATTATTAAAAAAAAAAAATATCCAAACTGGAGAAAAACATAACTATTCTGAATATTAGAAACGCTTCAATCAAAATCAACACCTCAGAAAAAAACATACCATCAATTCAGCAAAATTTATAAAAGAATCCATATATTTTCTTCCATTGTGAGGTATGAAATCTGTTATTTTTGTATATATTGCACTTGAGAATGCTAATAAACCTTGTTTACAAAAAAAAAAAAAGAATCCAAACTGGAGAAAAAGCTTAAAAATATTCTGAATGCTTCAATCAAAAACAACACCTCAGAAAAGAAAAAAAGCAACAATAAGTCAAAATTCATAAAAGAATCCATATATTTTCTTCTGTCATTGTGAAGTATGGAATTTAATGTTTATATATTGTATGTTGAACTTGAGAATGCTAATAAAGATTATTTAAAAAGAATCCAATCTGGAGGAAAACATAGAAATATCCTGAATGTGACACTTTCAATCAAAAACAATATCTCAGGAAAAAAAACAACAATTCATCAAAATTCATAAAAGAATCCATATATTTTTTTCTGTCATTCTGAGGTATGGAATCTGAAATTTTTGTATGTATTGCACTTGAAAATGCTAATAAAGATTGTTTACAAAATCTGTCTTTCATAGTTAGATTGTAAGCTCTTTTGGACAGGGACTGTCTCTTGTGTATTTGATGTATAGTGCTGCATGCATTCGGTAGCACTATAGAAATAATAAATAGGAGTAGTAATACTGTATTTTATCTTGCTGTATGTTGCACATTCTTTTTGAACTGCTTTGAATTTGATGCTAATAAAATATAACTTATCTGTCTGATTATATTGACTTTCTTTGCATAAATCCAAAGACCACCAAAACCTGCCATTTCTATCTCTAAAATACCAACATCTTACCCTTCCTCTATGAGATCACCTCTCACCTGGACTACTGCAACTTGTTTCTCACAGCTCTTCCGCGTAACCATCTCTCTCCCATTTAATCTGTTCAAAATTCGCACAATTTATATTCCACCAGAGTTGCTATGCTCACACTACCCTCCTCCTCAAGTAACTTCATTGGCTCAATATACAGCTCCACAAACAGTTCAAATTCCTCTTATTGACCTACAAGTGCATTCAATCTGCAACTCCTCTCTTCCTATACTCCTTGCCTGGAACTCAATTCATCGGGAAAGTCTTTCCTATTTGGACCCTTCTCCTCTGCTGGGAACTCCAGGCTATAGTCAGACATAGTATGGTGGGAACATGCATAGGCGTGGAGGCTATACATTATAGACCGTTATATGCTATGTCCTCTTCCTCTGGAATTTCCTTTTAGAAACATGATGATAGATAAAGGCCAAATGGCCCATCCACTCTGCCCATCCACAGCACCCTCTTTCTCCTCCTCTCTCTATTGGCTAAGGCTCTTAACATTGTCATCTCCTCGTTCTATAGGCTAAGGCTCTTTACACCTGTATTGTGAGGTCATAGAGCTTTATGGTTATAGAAACATGATGGCAAATAAAGGCCAAATGGCCCATCCAGTCTGCCCATCCGCAGTAACCATTATCTTTTTCTCTAAGAGATTGCAAGTGCCTACCTCACACCTTCTTGAATTCAGACACAGTCCCTGTCTCCATCACCTCTTTTGGGAGACTGTTCCATGCATCTACCACCCTTTCTGTAAAAAAGTATTTCCTTAGATTACTCCTGAGCCTATCACAGCTTATTTATTTTTTTATTTTTTTTAAATTTCTTACTCGCTGACATCCTACAGTTTTGAGCGAGTTACAAAGAAGCACTCATAATTAACATGACAGACATCCTATGCCCTCTCATTCCAGAATTCCTTTCAATTGAATGAGACTCAACTCATGCACATTTATGCCACATTGGTATTAAAACATCTCTATCATATCTCCCCTCTCCTGTCTTTCCTCCACAGTATTCAGATTGAGATCTTTAAGTCTGTCCCCATACGTCTTATAATGAATTGAAAAAGACTTGCCTCGTGTGTATTTATGCCAAGTAGATCATGTGAATTCCAGTAAGTAAAGCCAAGCACCTAAAGAAAAGGTTTGTAATAGTGGTAGGAGACTGCTTGTCAACACGTACGCTAGTGGAAATTTGACAAATAACTTTGAAGAGAGCCAGTACAACTGGAAGGCAGACTTGAAGGACCAAAATCATCCGATCAGATTTGAAGAGTGCCAATACAGGAGCTTGACTGGCCTTGCAAGGCCAAAAGCATTGGAACAGTGCCATCATAGCAGGAAGATAGACTGGAAGGTCCAAAAACACCTGAGGTGGTCTTCAAAGCAGTAGGAGAGGCTACAACATCAAAAATGTATTTATTTATTCAATTTTCTAAACCGTTCTCCCAAAGGAGCCCAGAACGGTTTACATGAATTTATTCAGGTACTCAAGCACTTTTCCCTGTCTGTCCTGGTGGGATCGCATTCTATAATGTACCTGGGGCAACGGGGGGATTAAGTGACTTGCCCAGGGTCACAAGGAGCATGTGGGTTTGAGCCCACAACACCAGGGTATTCAGGCTGTAGCTTTAAACACAGCGCCACACACTCCCCACAATATCACCCGTGAGCCAACAGAACCACAAGACTGAAAGGTCCTGAACATGGCATAAGTGCAACAAGGTAGTAAGACTTTCTAGATCAGCGTCCCGCAAATTTTCTCAATCTAAGGTACACTAAACGTAGTGGCCGTGGCTCGAGGTACCCGGAGTCATGTCAACGTCCGCGCATGCGCAAAGGCCCTCCTGACGGACCTGGAGGTGCCAGCAGGGAAGAGAGCCAGAGAGAAGGAGCGGCGCTGGCACCAACTGATTGCATGAAGGACGTGCCTCGCGCCACGAGCGGCACATCTTGTAGACGGTCGCCAGCGCCGATGCCTCTCTCCAGTGTCTCGTGGCACACCTGAAAACTCAGGAGGCACACTGATATTTAGTTATTTATTTAGTTCGTCCTCCCAAAGGAGCCCAGAACGGGTTACAAGAGTACATTCATAGTATGGGTAGGACACACTTTAGTGAGAAATACAGAGTTTACAGCATTTTCATTATAGAGAAAGGGTCTTAGATATCAGCATTTACAGAGTTAGAATACAGACTTAGTGGACATGGAGGTAAAGTAGCTTTTCTTAGAAGGTGGGTGAATCTTTGATTGTTTGAGAATGTGGTACTAATTATGGTTATATTTGCAGTGGCAAGCGAGTTTTAGTGAGATTCTGTTTGGTGTATTTGGTGGTGTCTTTGCAATCCATCCGTCAGAGATGTGGACGTGGGTCGTTAAGGAGCTGGGTTTGTAAAGAGGAAGGTTTTCACGGCTTTCCTGAAGTTCCAAAGACTGTCTTGAGATCTAATGCAGGGGTGATGTGGTCGCAGAAGCCCAGGTTTGTCATGGATTTCTTGAATAGCAGGGTTTTTACTGCTTTTCTGAAAGTTTTGTTGTCTGGAGTCGCGATTAGTAGATTAGAGAGTTGCTGGTCTAGTTTTGCTGCCTGTGTGGCTAGAAGGCCATCGTACAGTTTTTTCCGTTTGATGCCTCTGATTGGAGAGTGTCTGGGTTTTCCTGGGTCTGGTTGTGGTAGTTTGGATTAGGCGGTTGTTCAAGTAGGCTGGGCTGTCACCATTTATGGATTTAAATAATAGACAGTAGAATTTAAATAGTATTTGAACGGACACGTATCAGAACTTTAGTAAGTGTCCTTAGGCATATGTTGTTTAAAGATGCAAAGGTAGGCCCTGTTTATCTTTCCCTTCTTTGAAGATGGTATAAGGACATCTATGTTTGTCTTTCTTTCTTTGACATGAATGTTTAAACAGAGTTGTAGTGAAGTGAATTCAATTGTTTTGTTAAGCCGTATTTACAGACAGCTTTAGTTAAGAAGCTCTGCTGGTCAAGGCTTTTTCTTACCTTTTGGACTTCAATCTCTAGCTAGAAAAAATGCTGATGTGTTTAAAGTTTCATGTGACCTTCCATATATGGTTTGTATTTACGTCACATGCCATCACATGCTGACAAACCTGATTCGTATAAAAGATGTGAAACTCATAATAAAAGACGGACATATTTGAAAGATGGTTTCTGGTCTTTAAGATGTGTCCCCAGGTACCTGACTTACATATGACAGAGACAGAGAAAGTATGGGGCAGGAATTGGGACCTGAATCCTTTTCAGTTGGGGGCTTGTCCGCGATGGGCAGATGATATCACCGGTATTTTGTGAGTATTTCTGAATTTTTTCTGTTCTTTAATACTCACTGGGTAGTGGTGACCTGTACCCAACCCTTTATTTTAAGTTCAAGCTTTGGGTTCTATTATGGAGTTTTTTTGGGAAAAATCTCGGGGTACTTTCGGTAAGCGCCCCTCATATATATAAGCAGCTGCCATTCTTTCGGGAAGAATGAAATTATTTATAGAACCCCCCTGCCCACTCTGTCATTTGTAAGGTTAACACTTTTATAGAGTATAAGATTTTATTGTCTCTTATTACTGTACCTCGCTTATAAGGTAAGATAAGCGAATATTTTTGCATTGTTATATTGCTTTTGTAATGAGTCATAAAGGCACTTACTCCTAGACAAATGAGACTTGTACGGCTGTGTGTGTGTATGACATTTTTCCTTCAGCTCCCATCTTTCTGTGTCACCAATGTTTACTACTGAGGTAGGACATGCTGTTATGTGGAATGAATTGAATGCGCTGTTTGAATCAGTCTAAGATCTTTCCCTTGTAGTTAAAAAAAGAAACAAGAAAAAGAAAAAATTCCGTTTTAGAGGTTTTCTTTCTTGTGCAGAGCAAAGCTAATCTGTTCTTTGCTTTCATTATCAGGGTCTGTGCATGAATGTTTTTGTCCCTTCCCCCAGACTTCTCTGTTTGGGCTTTCACTGACCCCCTATAGTGCTTCTTTGAAGTTACTCATTCTTGGTTTTATAAAGCAGTAAGGTGAGATTCCACTGCTTGTCTCTTGACTTTTCTCCGGCATTATCAAAACCACCATCTCTTCTTATAATACGCCCATCGCTCTTGTTGCCAAAGCTAATGGCATTCCCTGTTTCGTCCTAGATTTCGGGCTGTTAGAGTTTTGGTAATTCTCATTGCCCTTATGTTTCTTCCACCATTCCACCGGCAGCCAATGATTTTTTTTTCTGTCATTGTCCTAAAGAATGTTTTATTTTAGTCCCTTTGGTGAGGCTTTCAGCTCTTTTTTTGCCTTCACCTTTAAGCAACAGTATACCTAGTGTGGAATGTCCTTCGGGCTATTCTACAAGTCATGCACTGCCCCTCATGGTCCTATTCTCATTTTGTACAACTTTTTGTGTTCCATAATTCAGGAGACCTGTCAGGCTGATAGTTTGTACCTTTTATAATGGTTGTCTGTGTGTGGTCACAAGGTGTCACGAAATAAACTGCACTGGTGTACATCTGAAGTGAAATACCTGGGTTTTGTCCTGTCTCATGGTCAGAGGAAAATCTGCACTTTCTGCATTGCTGCTGTTCTGCCCCGCCCAGCTAACAAGAAAGACATGCTTACTTTTCTTGCTATGATTGGTCACTGCCGCCAATGGATTTCTGCTTGTTCCTTCTATGACCAGATTTTGAGACAGACCCTGGTTTCTGAAATGACTGCTCTTATCAGATGGACTTATGAAATGTTGGACATTTAAGATGTGCTTTGGTTTCTAGCTCAAGTTTGGGTTTTCCTGCTTATGCCCACATGTTTTATCTCTTTGTTTGGGACTATTGTAACACCATGAAGGGAGAACATGGCGGTAAGTTACGCTCTGTTGCCTTTTTTATAGTCACTCCTGTTCAAGTTCCCTGGCTGCTTGTGCTATGGTGGTAGAGATGGTTACTTCTTTGATCCTAGGTCACCTCATTACCCTTCATACTTTTCACGATGTCCAAGCCCTTCTTTTAAATAGGCTTCTGGGTCTCAAGGGTGAACAGGATTCTCTTCCTCTCTTTTTTCACAGCTTCCTCTGAATTTGATGCCTGGCGTTTGGCAGGTGCCCAAAGCCGCCCTTTTGGACGGACTTTGGTGCAAAGAGGGGAAACCCTGGATACCAGCTGCTAGCTCTCCCTTATTCATTGCCCAATATCATGGTATTGGTTATCGTAGTGCTCGCTCGACATTTTAACTTCTTGCTAGTGATATTTTCATTCTTGACCTTTTGCTCCTTGATACAGAGATATATAGCTCGATAATTACAGCTGGCATGGTTGTGAATTGAAAATAAATTGGAAAATACAATTCCTTTCTATTGTTTTAGCTGAAATTAGGATGTTGCTAATTTAAAATGTTTTTTCCGGATTTATACATAGCCATCCCAGATCAGTTTTGGCACAGATATTTCTAATGTTTTCCATGGGTCCTCTTTATCACTGCAGAGATAGAGACGCTCCAAAGAGACATTAGCTTTATGCCTTTTTTCAAATATGAGATGGTTATGATATACATTATTTGTTGTTTTGGTTTTTTTTATATCAATGTGTTTATTTGCAGAGTTAAATTCAGCCCTGCACACTTGACAGATGAAGAAATAGCTCCACGCTTAAAACTTTATGTTTTGTCTGTGTCATGTCTACTTGTTTTAGTTTAGTGGGTACCCCAGGATACATAATATTGGCCATTTCTAGAGCTCTTTTTCCACTTCTTACTAGCCTAACTGCGCAATGTTCTTTTACTTTTAGCTTTTATATTCTGAATATAGTTTAGTTAAGGGTTATATGTTTAAGAAAAAAAACTTTATTTTATACAGCATTTATTTCGTGGTGTTCCCTACATATGATCCATTCAATGTACATTTCTGAATACATTCAGTACATCAGTATGGTCTCTCTGAGGTGCATAATAGTTATATGCAGCACGATAAAAACATATCCTTTTGGATTGTTCAATTAAGAACCTTAAGTAACTGAGTATTGTCTCTCTTTTGCCATGGCTATGCCAAGTAAATGAATTGGTATTGTTACATGTTGCCACATTCAGTACAGGTAACATGGTTTCTCTTGTTTTCTATCTCTTATTTGGATCATATTGGAGTACAGCTGCTGAATGATATTTGGAATGCTTTTCAAGCATTTCTTTTCAAGTATCTCTTTCTGTATGCACAGACATCTGGCTGCTCTCCCTTTGAGATTCTCACGGGATGACCTTTCCCCGCCCCATGGGTAGATTTTCCCTTGATACAGGAGGAATACGTCCAAAAGCTAATTGAAATATTAGGGCTTGTTCAAAGAAACGTGTCTTGCACTTCTCCTTTCTCTCCACAGATTCCTACCCATTTTTTCCAGCCTGGTGATTATCCAGCAGCTTTCCAAGGATCGGAAGCAGACGGATTTCCCCTTTGGCCTTCCCACTACTGTGATCGCTGTGACCAGGCCCGCTGCACTCACTGAGGAGTTTCCTGTTTGGATCCACGCAAGTCGCTTGAAGAGGGTTAACCTAAAACCCCAGAAGCAAGTCTTCCCTGCGCAGATTTCACCTCCTCCAGTGGAACAACATGATGATTTCATTGCAGCATTCTACCAACTTTATCATTCTCTTACTGGCACCGCTGCTGCTAGTTTTTCTCCCTGTATGGATCATTTCTAACTGGGTCTACAGGGATGATGTGTTCTGGGTTCACGACACTTTCTGCCCATACCCATCTGTAAATGACACTTCTGCTGTAAACAGCACCCCCGACACCTCTTTGCGACTAAAATATCAAGCTGGACTACTCCCTCGCAAAGGCTGTCCTTCAATTGGAATCCAGAAAAGACCGATAGTATGCTACCCTTTGGTATAATTCCAGCAGTGTACAAGTTGCCACCTTCTCCTTTGAGTATTGTGACATTGTGGACTGTTCATTAATTGATATCCCAAAGCTGTGCCATTGGTCCTCAGAGATTCCTAAAACTAAGGACATATATGTATATGTTACTGACTCACGTTGGGGGTTAAGTGTGCATTCTGGGGAGTGGTAGGGTGGAATATTAATACTGACTGGGCTTATAAACTAGAAAATACCCTGAAAAACAGTGGACCAAAATGGTAAATCACTGCTTACTTGTATGACCCTTCATAAGGTTGGACACTGTTATAGGAAAAGTGTTCCTGCACAAATTATTAAGCTTTCTCTTACTATTGACAACCCTAGACCTACTGATGAAGGTATGTACATTATGGACATGTGGTTTAAGGGTGGGTCTAGCTATCATCAGTTTTCTTACGGGATCTATCTACCTCCATTCATCCTCTCCCACCATTTTGTGGGGGCCCCAAAAAATACTAACCCACTGGCCCCTACATTCAATAAACTTACTGACATGATGGCTATTGCCAATCCCACTTTTGAAGATATTGTGGCTGTTGAGGTAGGGTTTTCAGAACGTAACCTTTGGTTAGAATGGATGAAATTCACTGCTGATCAACATAATAAGAGTAATTGTTACATATGTGCTCAAGCTAGACCCCATCTAGGAACCGTACCTCTGGACCTCCCTCCTGGTATCCAACCATGCCTTTTTGGGTTATTTACCAGTATCTCCTCTAATTTTACCTATCCTCTTTGTGCACTGCAGTGTTCTAAATACCCTTTGTTGCCAGGACAGCAAAAGCTTGATATTGCCATTACCATCTATAAGGGCAATTACACATGTCATGTTTCTAATCTGACACAGAGTAGTTTTGTAGGTAATTTACCCCCAGGTTATTGTTCTGTCTTGGCTCATAGGTATGCCCCATTTTTGCTGCATCAGATTTGATATTTACTGGCTTTATGGAGACTTTTGGCTCCCTGTTAAGCTACCCAGCCAGTGGATAGGCCAGTGCACTTTAGTTAAGGTTACCATGCTTCTGCATATTCTTTCTGAAAGGCATCCTTCCTATTCACATGGTTTTTCCTTTTATTTGTCTTGATATAAATCTGATCACATGTATACATAGATGCTATAGGGGTCCCAAGAGGGGTCCCAGATGAATTTAAGGCCCGAGCTCAGGTTAAGGCTGGGTTTGAGTTCCTTATTCCCTTTATTACTATTAATAAGAATGTTGATCGGATTAGTTAAAATTATTATAATCAGCAACGCTTTGTGAACTATTCTAGGGACGCCTTGCAAGGTATTACTGATCAATTAGGCTCCACTTCTCAGATGGTTCTCAAAATCATATGGCCCTAGATATGATTCTAGCTGAGAATTCTGTTAAATTCTCCTCAGTATTTTATGCTGTTGTACTTTTCTTTCTGACAATATAGGTCCTCCTATGGACATTCAGAAATTAGCAGACCTCTTTGCTGAGTTCAAATGTAACTCTGATTTATCTAATTTTTGGGATCAGCACTTTAGTTGAATGCATAATCTCTTATTATTTGCACTCTTATCTTGACTGCTCATGTACTGTGTTATTCGTATTACAGCTCCTAAAAGACCCCTCCTTGAGAGACATACCTAAGGTATCACTCCCTTCCAGCTCATGCTGTGTATTTGTGACGTCATTTACATGACGTAAGAGGGGAATTGAACGGACACGTATCAGAACTTTAGTAAGTGTCCTTAGGCATATGTTGTTTAAAGATGCAAAGGTAGGCCCTGTTTATCTTTCCCTTCTTTGAAGATGGTATAAGGACATCTATGTTTGTCTTTCTTTCTTTGACATGAATGTTTAAACAGAGTTGTAGTGAAGTGAATTCAATTGTTTTGTTAAGCCGTATTTACAGACAGCTTTAGTTAAGAAGCTCTGCTGGTCAAGGCTTTTTCTTACCTTTTGGACTTCAATCTCTAGCTAGAAAAAATGCTGATGTGTTTAAAGTTTCATGTGACCTTCCATATATGGTTTGTATTTACGTCACATGCCATCACATGCTGACAAACCTGATTCGTATAAAAGATGTGAAACTCATAATAAAAGACGGACATATTTGAAAGATGGTTTCTGGTCTTTAAGATGTGTCCCCAGGTACCTGACTTACATATGACAGAGACAGAGAAAGTATGGGGCAGGAATTGGGACCTGAATCCTTTTCAGTATTCTTGCTTGAATTGGGAGCCAGTGTAAGTCGAGGTATGTCTCGGTGATGTGGTGGTGTTTTCATAGTGAATAGATTAGTGTCAGGGCTGTGTTTTGTACTGTTTGTAATTGTTTTATCATTGTTGCGGGGTCTAGATAAACACTAAAATACCTGCACATTGTCAACATAGAAGCAAGAGAGGATCAAAGGCCAAAATATGCCAAACGAATTCCAGCACAGTGCCAGGAAAGGCTAGAAGGCCCTAAAACAATTCATGAGTGCCAACTAAGCAGGACAACTGGCTGAAGGCCCTAAAATGAGTTCTAAGGCTCAAAGTAGGAGATTTCTTGTCAAGAAGTAAAGTAACTGAACTTTGAAGAGCCAAAATGAACCATAGAGAGCCAACACAGCAGCAAGACTGACTGGAAGTCTGAAAAGATAGGCTGCAGTTCTTTTCATAAACTGACCTCACAACTACCCAATTGTTGTTATAATTCAGGTTTATTAGCAATAAACAAAAGGCAGCTTACATGAAACAGCAAAAGTACAGCACATTGAGCTAAAAGGAAAACATACATAGAAAGTGTCCTGCTTCTTTTCATGGATCCGTTCTCCCTCTCTCCCCCCGCGGGCTATGCCAACCAGCATGCCACTTATATACTTTAGTTCAGTAGCCTAGGGTATCACCTAGTTACAGATTACATACCCACTTTCCATTGGTTTGTTACATGCATCATTTCTATTGGCTATATGGTCCATACAGTTATCATATTGAAGCATGACATCACCTAGTGTCAAAACTGACCTTTCTATTTCCCTGACACTGCATTCTTAATACTAAGGCACTAATTTCTGAGGACAAGCCTTCTCTGTGCTGAGTTTGATTGTAGTTCTGTCAATAGTTCTGATAATTTTTTGGTAGGACATTTTATCTTGTACTGTTGCTTGAGTTTATCCAATGATATCACAGCAGATCTCTGCCAGTTACTAGAGCACACGTGAATCTCTCATAGAGCATATTGTCTCCTGCTGACAGGCAGAAATATGACTGTCCAGAGGCTTGAATTCATAAGCACTTTGTCTCTCTTAAAAGTATAACTTTATTTTTGGGGTCTCAGAGGTCTTCGCCTACATTTTCATGCAGGTCTTATTCCTGATTCTTCCTCATTGCCTACATTTTCATGCAGATCCTATTCCTGATTCTTCCTCAAATCCCCCAAAAATTGGCCAGAAAAAATGCAAAAGGCAACAAGTCCCGTAATGTAATTTTGTAAAGAACTTTGAAGAGAGACTTCAAGAATTGATCATGGTTCAGTTTTTGTTGGAGTTATGTTCTTCAAAACTGATTTACAAATTTTAAAAAAGGGAAGAGCATGGAGATTTTTAATCTGAGCCACTGAAATGTGGCATTCTGCAGGAGAAATAGGACTGCAGATCCCAGAATGCTCTAGTGGTCTCTACCAAATCTAGATGAAGAATGTGATAGAACTGCAGTTTGTAGAAATGCCACTATATGGCAGCTTTAGACAGAAAAAGATCTATTCCATCTACTGTATATAAAGCATTACTTTGATCTCTTCTGTAGAAAACCAAATTTGGTAAATTGATAGCAGACCCAGGAAACATAGACAATCACCCCTAGCGCCAAATTTTGATAGATGCTGGAGCATTTCCACTCTCTTCTAGGCCTGCTGCCACCAGCTGCAGCAATAACTTGAGCAAAAATCAGTGTGAGGCCTGTGAGTGAGTGTACAAGCGCATAGGTCTTGTGGCAGCCTCACCTCTCATGCAGCAGGAAGCCATGGGTCCCCCACAGGCTCCGTGAGCATGGATGCTGACTTACAGGCTCCATCCTGCCATTGAGTCAAATTGTCACTGTGGCATCGCTGAAGAGGGCTGAGGTGGCACTGACACGCTCACAGAATACCTGTATGATTTATGGTGGTCAAGATTCAGGAGGGAAGTCATGCAGGAAGGCAAGGAAAGAGAAAGACCTGAGTGTGTATGGGGGGAGGTGATGGTGACAGGTACAGCATGCTTTCCTTTAGGTTCAATCATTCCCACCAGTCTGTCACTCAAATGGAATAATTCAAGCTGAAACAAGTGAAACAGCTGGAACACCTTTACTGAATAGGTGACTTGTACGTCCAACTGGTAACTATTTACATCTTGGTTCTAGAATACGTAAATTGGTAAAAGCTTTCATGATACAGTCAAATCTATCATGTCTTCATTGTGTTTCCCAACCTTTTCACACCAATTCTTTCCATTTTCGCGGTGAACTGTTCTGGGTCTCACCCTCTTCCAGCCAAGCTGTAACACTCCACTGGGGCTCCACCATAAGCAAAGTCCTTTACCCGCCCCACAGAGGTGGGTATTCACACTAACAATCCTTGTCCCCTCTTGGTATCAACCCTCATGTGAAGGGTCCCTTTGCATTAATGCTCAGTAAGCACCCAATCTCATTCTCTGCCCTCAGCACAAGGCCACCCTTTTTTCCTCGCCAAGCTGAAACAGCCTTCTGCTCACTGGCAAACTCACTCGGACTTTCATCACATGAGCTGATCACACTTCCAAGAGTCTCCCTCAGTACTGGGGGCTCTTGCTGGAGGGCAGGATAACCAGAAACCCTGCTTCTTCTCCTGTCCTGCCTTTTATTTGCTCTTCCCACCAACTAAACAGGTCAGGGCCTTCTAACTCGTGCCACACAGTTTTTCTATCTACATACGTAATCAATGACTCCCTAAAGAATCTCCCACTCTCTCTACAGCTGAGGCACTCTTGGAGGCAGGGGATTTCACATATATATACCTGAAAGGTACATGTAGAGTTTCAAACAAGCACAAAAGAGTTCAATATTGGCTTGTAATGTGGTTAAATATACGAGGGTGGTTTGAAAAGTTTGGTAAAAAAGCAAGTTAAACAACATAGTCTCCATCGAGGGTTATACACTTAGTTGACAGGGAAAGAGACAGAGTGTTACGCAGTGGTTAAAGCTACAACCTCAGCACCCTGGGGTTGTGGGTTCAAACCCACGCTGCTCCTTGTGACCCTGGGCAAGTCACTTAATCCCTCTCATTACCTCAGGTACGTTAGATAGATTGTGAGCCTGCTGGGATAGACAGGGAAAAATGGTTGAGTACCTGAATAAATTCATTTAAACCGTTCTGAGCTCTTCTGGGGGAACGGTATAGAAAATTGAATGAATGAATGAGTCCAACGAGTTTCCAGGTTTGTTTTGTAAGCTATTTTTCCTACGATACAAAAAAACTAGAAACTCGCTGGACTAAAGGATTTATTCTACAAATGGGCATCGAGATTGTAGGCAGCGGTAGGCGAACTTAAGCGGCCACTTGGTGGAAGGGCAACAGTGGGGGAGGGGTGATAAGCTCCTTAGTAAGAATGTCTCTGTACCCTACATGTCAGTTCTTGTAGAAAAGAACTGTTTCCATGATATCAGTAGTTGGTTGGACTTAGATGGACCTCTGGTCTTTTTAAAAATTTAAGCCAATACTGTGAAAGGGAAGAGCAGGGAGATTTTTAATCTGAGCCTCTGAAATTTGGGATTCTGGGGTAGAAATAGGACTGCAGATCCCAGAATGCTCTACTGGTCTCTAAAGGTACCAAATCAAGATAAAGAATTTGATAGAAATGCCACTAGATGGCATTTAGGGCCGCAAAGGACACCTGAAATATAGGCCAGCAAACTGA